>NW_026087555.1:1120000-2320000 GCF_022539395.1 Myiozetetes cayanensis
AGGAGAGCTATAGATTAGGTATCAGGGGTACTGAAGCACTGGAACAGGTTGCCTAGAGAAACTGTGGGTGCCCCATTCCTAAAGGTGTTCAAGGCAAGGTTGGACAGGGCCCTGAGCAACCTGATGTCATGGGTGACATCCTTGCCAACAGTGGGGTTGGAAGTAGATAATTTTAATCACAGAATTGCAGAATCATTTAGGTTGCAAGAGACCTCCAAGATCATCGAGTCCAACCTTTGACCAATCACCACCTTCTTAACTAGACCATAGCACAAAGTGCCACGTCTACGAAGGTCCCTTCCAACCAAGAGCTGGTTGATTTACCAGTGATTCAGTGGTTTACCTGATGAGTCAAGTTAGGGACCTAACTTGACAAGGAGCTACCCTTTCTTCCCTGGATTTTTACAAGGGCAGTTCCCTGAGCCAGCTACCTCTGTGTCCATGGGAACATTAGTGGAAGGAGAAAGAAGGTAGCAGGACCATATAGTTTGGAACAGGCCAGACCATCCTACTGGCTGCCAGCTGCTGTGGAGCCATAACCATAAACTTCAACCTTAGTCAAATATTGTGGTGAATTAGGATTTTAATAGAGATCCTTTAAATTGGTTAGAAACTTACATGGGTGGGAGTTGATTGTGATAAGAATCATGGAAGTGGAGAGTTCAACCCTTTCAGACTTAAATTACCTTGTTATCAAGAACACTGTCCTTGGAGGAAAAAGTGTCTGGTGTTAAAATAGTGTAAGGATATAGCAGTTAGTATTGTCAACTGCAGCTGGTTTCTACTGTTGTTTTAATGTAATATTTTCATGGGCTTTGTTAAAAATGCACGTATCTATTTCTTGCTTTGGGAATGAGCCTGATTACTCTTTTGGCAGTTTGACATCCTTCTGTATATGTTGGATGCAGCATCATTTACATTGTCACTGGATTGCTTTTCAAACACAGATCCCAAAGCCAACTATTCCCACTCCAGGGAATACAAGTGCATTGATATCTGAAGTTGTGTGTCCTTATGTAGAAGTTAGTTGTTACTTTTAACTTTATGCTGAAATCTTAAAGCTGCTCCCTCCCATGTTCCTGGGCAAAAGTTGTGGCTTCTACTGTTTCCCACCCAGCTCCTTGTAGTGCTCGTAGGATAATAATCAGATACTACAGGTATGACGCTTTCCCTTTGAGAAGGGCAAGTCATAAATGTTAAATTGATACTGACTCCCTGTTAACATCCAGAATTTCATTCTTGTAACCCTAGTGAAGAGTTATACGATCTGTATGGCTGCAGGTACAACAGTGCTTTTTAGAAACTGCTTTTATTATCCATACTAAATGTAAAAACTTTTCTGTTATATCTTTGTATCTCTTGTATTTAAGCCACCTAGTGCAGAGGTGCTTTTCCTTCCCTGTAGAAAGTCTTCTAGACAATAATACTTTGAAAGTAAGAGTTAGCATTTCTGTCTTCTGGAGCCTCCTTACCCCTGCACTTTGAACCTAGACATAACTAGTTAGTACTGCTAGAAAATTCTTACAGGAACCCTTATTAAAGGATTTGGATGAAGCAGTTAAAATACTAGATAGGTTCATTTCTTTCCTTGGCCTGTGATTTTTGCTTCTTAGCATTATGGAGTTGAGAAATCAGCATAAGAGCATTATCACTGATCTAAAAACTGGATTTGGATTTTTTTGTATTTGCTTTCAAAGAGATTCCCATGTTAATTTTCTGAACTGTTTGCAAAGCTGCATAATATTTTGATTTGTTTGGTTTATATTATATTTTTGCCAAATGGCATTGTTCATAAAATGCAAAATCATACAGTGTAATGTCTCTGTAAATTCTCTTGGCATACTCAATCCAAATTACTTTAAACAACTCTATCTGATTGTCATTTTCAAAAAGAACTGAATAATCACTAAACTGAATTCGAACAATATACACAGTTTTGCTGGAAAGAAGAGTAGATAAAGCCTATATTTACATGATTTTCATAATAAATGGTTTTCCTATAAAATTTGCAAATAGTGATTATAATTTCATGTTAATAAGATGCAGGAAAACGTGCTGAAGGAGTAGTGCTTTGCTGCTTTTGTCACAGTTTGATCAAACTGATTTTGTCAGCACTGGAGCATAACCCTTGCCACATCAGTTTGAGTGCTCATTAGGCAGCCGATTTGTCTGAATCCTCATTAAATTGATTAACTCATTTACTTATGGATGATGACATGTTGTGTGGTACAGGAATGGTGGTTAGAGACTGGAATCAAGACTCATGGACTTGCTTAGTATTCAGTTGTTCATTTATTTCTGCAATAAATTGCTTCATTCAAGTACTACAACAACAGTGATTTACATTTTGCAAAAGTGTGGTGTCAGCTGAAGCATTGAACTTCCACCGTGTAAACTTGCACCTCTGTCAGTAAGCTAAGGACAGCAGTTTAGAAGCTTCTTAGGAGTAGAAGCTTGCTCTAATTCCCTATTTGTTTCACTTGGGTGCTAGACTTTCTCATAAGAACCTAAAATGCTCTTTTGAACATCTGTTTTAATGTAAATTAAATAACAAAAGGGAAACAAGTAGGAAACCTCTTCAGTTACACGTTCAAAAAAGGAAGATGTTATTAAGTGAGGATACTTGAAGCAGTTTTCTGAAAGATAGCTTACAAAAAAATTAGCAAAATGGAAAAAAAGAAACCAGTTGATGATTAGGATGAAATTCTAAGTATGCACAGTTTAGAAATTTGTATTTTTGCAGTTTGACATGCTTCTAATATTTTAAAGTACTACCTGAATGGGCTAACTGTGTGCAGATCATGCTGAAATTAAAATTTTGAATGCCAACTACAGTTTTTGTGTTCATGTGTGAAACTAGAAAGTTTAAGCATGTGCGTTTTAGCAAATAATAGATTTTTTTGGTCAAACTCAGTGACTTTGCAAGGATTCATATTATAACAAGCATAATAACTCATTCATGTATTTTTGAGTCAAGGTTAAATGCAACTTGGGGTAGCTCAAAAACAAGTGGTGCACTTCAAATTTTATGAAGATAAAGAAACCTGAATTCCTGAGTAGTCTAATTATTTATTTAGGTAAGAATTGAATTTGCTTATTCCAGGGCTGAATGTGTCCTGAACACAAAGTGGTGTGAAGGTGTCCTGTGCTTTGATGAAGCAGAATGCTTTTTGTATTACTGGGGTGCAATATAAGCCTAGTCCTGGGCTGAGGGAGCAGAGGAGAACCACAGTTTACAAACACAGGCCAGAGATCTTCCTCTCAAAATGCAGGACCAGAAGCAACAGATAGCTCCATATTGGCTGAACTACAGGAAAATAAGGAACAATAAATTTTCAAAGACTTGAGAAGAAATTTGCAATGTGAAACCAGCAGTTATCTATGTCAGCAAAGGGTTGAACCTTTGAGACATGGTATTAAAAGCATTTTCTAGAGATGGTGCACATCAGAGGTTCAAATGTTAATGAGCAGCTTCTTTTTAACAGTTTTGAGAAACGGAAGAAATGGTGCATGACTGGCAATGTAACCAACCAGCCATAGAGACTGCTCAAGATTTTACTTAACCAAAGCTTTGGGAGTGTTTCTTTCAGCAATAGTACTGACTAAAGCAGTCCTCAGGTGCCATCACATCACTTTGCTCCCCTCCCTTCCACAGGTATTTCTGGGAAAGTGTTTTTGTGTGGTAGTTTAGAGTGGGGGGGAATCAGACTAAAACCATTCAAACTCCTTCACCCTGCATTATTTTCCTTCTCCCCACCCGAAGTTACTTTCTATCTGAATCACTTATGGAACTCCAGCTTTACTGTGTGACCTCAAACATGCTATTCTGAGAAAGGAGGGATTGGAGTAGCAGTAGGAAGTGACTGAGGATGGATAAGATGAGGTGCAACATCAGCTGGGCAGCCACCTGCAAAAATCCTGCAGGTTGAATGGAAGGTGGTAGAGCAGGGGAGAGGAAATAGTGTTTGAATGGCTTGGGAAGTTGGACAAACTATTAATGGGCAAGAGGGTTAGGAAAAAAAGATAGACCATTGAGGGAATTGTAGAAGTGATTTTACATCTTATAAATAGTTAGAGCTGTGTTTGTGCTTTGCTTTAGTGTAAAAGGTAGTTATTACCTCATGTTTTTTAATCATTGAGATATATATATAATGTAACAACTATTGCACATTTTTATGGTAATAAAAATGTCTCTCAGTTCAGTCTTTGAATGAAGTTAGGATCTGTGATATTCTTAGGCTTCTTGTAAGGTTAACATTAAATTGCTGTAGAATTGAGGTGAGGCAAAGCATTGGAAAATACCCTTTTACTGTATTAGTTGTACAGTATTTGTGGTTGTATTTGTTTATTTTGATATGCAGTTTTACTGAGGAGCCAGTCAAACTAGTCTTGTTTCACTGAGAAAGTGAGACTAAAGTGCAGAAAATCTTGCATCCTTTCTGTAAAAGAGGTTACTGTCACTGAATTAAATAGAGCTGGAATTTCACCCATCCTTTTATTTTTTGGAAGAAAGAGCATCAAACATGTCATATTTGGGAACCTTTTTATACAAGGTAGGCTTTTTAGAAATGTCATTTATTTTAGTTATACTAAGATATACCCATATTTGGAATGATGGGGAGAGTTTACAGGAACAAGTTCTGTGACTCTTATTTCAGTTAGTGTTCTGTAGAATCATTTTTAGAAGCATGGAATATTTGCAAAGTGCGTATGGAACACAGATAATATTCAAACAGGGAACTGGTGATCAGAGTTAAATTACTGGGCTCTAAATTTTTCTACATCCACCTATTTTCCCTCTTCACTTGCTCTGACAGTTATAGACCGTTTCTCTAATAGGGCTTGCATTTGAAGATAAGCCTGCATGTAAACAAATTAACTTTTCTTAAATGGGGAGCCATTTCATCTGCAATAATGTACCAATTCATAAACTATCAGAAGCATATTTAAAAAAAAAAAAGATAAATGACCCATTGTATAACACTTACTATTAGGCAGACTAGATGTCCCTGTGTTCTGGGAGATAAGACTCTTGTATTATTACACCCTAATAAAATGAGTTAATGTTTTAGTATCAGAGATAAAAGGACAGTTGGATATATTTAATAACCAAACTGAGAAACACTTAATTTTAGTTGTCTGTAGCAATATAACACAAATTCCCCTGTAAAACAAATTGCACTTTTGGAATATACTTTAATGTGCATTCGACAAAGGAGAAAATGAGGTGATTGAAGTTCAATTTGTAGCATGTTATTAACCATTTCCGCTTGACTAGATGCGTAAAAGGATAATGGATGAGGGTTTTATTATTGCCTTTCTGCTAAAATGAAGTGGTGTAAAAGATAAGGTGATGAGATTAATGAACATAAGGAAAAGGCGTAATCAATCAAACTCCAACAGGGTGATGAGATGACAGTACTTAAGATTTGCAAGGATACATGTTTTAAAAAGTGAATTTTATCAACACCAACATTTTCTTTGGGTGGAACGCTAAGAAGCAAATACTTGCCAATTTTGGTTATTTTTTGGTAGGTTTAAATACTACTGTATATTTGAAGCTTCAGTAATTAATGCAACAAATTAAAAGTCTATTTTTAAATTTAAAACCCACGTTAAAACCCCCCATATAGTTATTAAATGAGGACAAGCAAATACAACTTTTATTAAGCAAGAACAATGTTTTATTGGCCAGTTTATCAATTTTTCATTGGTGGAACATTCTTAGGTGTGTCTGAATGAGTTATATTTAGTCTGTACTACTGCCTCAAGTTTTGCATCCAAGACATTTCAGTAACTTGTTTTCATGCACTCGAGGAAAAGTGAGGAGTGCTTTCCTTGCCCTGTAATAAGTGCTCAAGCATTATAAACTCCACAAGTTTTCAATGTCCAACTTCTCAAATAGAAAGCTGATTATCTTGTAGTGATAAATCTGCAAAAGTTTCTAGCTATAAATGTGTTCCTCTTTGTAGGGTGGGATATTTTTATATTTTAGATCTAAAATCTTCTTTCCTCTGACACATGTCTTAAAATTATTGCCTACTTGTATATCTATATTGCTAACATGTTATGGAAAGAATTGATTAGAGGTATTTTTGATTTTTACTGATGCCAGATTCTTAAAATTACTTGCAAGTACTCCAGCTGCAGTTACTCATAGAGAAAACACTAAAGGTAGGTCTTCTATCTTAAACTAAACTTTTTTCTTCCTTTTTTTTTTTTTTTTTTTAAATGAAAGAACGTTGAGTTCCACACTAGATCACTTAAGAACTGAAAGTGTCTCTGCAAAATCAATTTTTCTCATGCCTTCAGTTTCCTACTCTTTTGAAAAAACATGTACCTTTTGCACAATGTGGAACTGGCTGGGAAGGGAGCAGCTATCCAGTTAGGATTTTTCCCCCACTTCAAAGATTTAAGAAGGGCTCCCACGTCATCCTTTCAAATGAGGCTAATTTACTTGATAAGAGTTTCCTATGGAAGTGCTGCCTTAAGTTAGTTTTGTAGTATGCAGGAGGAGGATAAATTGTATTTTTTTCAAGGAACTTAGTTCTTGGCAGCGCTTTGGGCAGTATGGATAGGATATTGCTATGAGGTTAGGTTTGTCTAAAAAGAAGCAATTTAAAATACTTTTCCCTTTTGACTTCACAATTTATGGAAAACTGGCTGGAAACTGGGGCTTTGTGAATACTCCCACATTAGACTTGATTTTTTTCTGGCTCTTAGGAGAACTTCCAGTTGTGCAAAAACAGCATTGCGGGTTTGCAAAATAAATGCATAACACAGCTCAGATTACAATTCTTCACAAGAGCTAATATTTTCACATAGACTTACTACCTTCTCTCCTCCTGTCATCTGCAGAATTCTTATTTTTTATTGGGCCCTCAGGAATAGCAAGTTTTAGATTTAATACCCCAGGGGGAATGGCAAGGCAAATCATGTTGTTGGATCAATTGTTCAGCTATCCCCAGACTGCTGTCTGTGTATCTGTTACACTTGAATCACATTTTCAAGCCTTTCTTATCAATCATTTGGACTAGAAATGCAGTTTAATTTTCTATTGCATTTTTGAACTGAAATTAGGGTTATGTTCTTGTTCTGTTACCCCAGAATCATAGATTTGGTTGTAGACCTCACATTAGCTATGTCCATGGTTTGCTTAATCTTGGAAAAAGGTCTTTGCCTGTAGGAATGCTTTAAAGCTGAATTGAAATTACTTTATTTTAGCATCTACTAAGATGAATATCAGCAGTTATTGTATAAAACCTCCCCTTCACATGGCTTTTTGATCTTTACAAACATGGGGTAAGTTTTAATTGGATAAATTATTTCTTTGAGTGATCTGAAGACATTCTTCCTTGCAGTCACAGCAAGTGCATAGCAAAACCTTGGTCACTGACTGATTACACTCAGTTCCTTTACCTGACAAATTAATCTACTTTTACAGGAATATAAGACAAATGTAAGAATACAGGTACAGAATATGAGGTAAACTCCCATGGGTCTTCGTTTTAAAAAAAAAATGCATGTAGGAGATGCGTCCTTTTATAACTAGGAACAATTCCTCTGTTTTGCTGTCATATCTGTACTCCACTTTGGTTTGCAGTAAATGAACTTGCAGTGAGTGGAGGAGTGCTTGACCTGCAAAGGGCTTGTTAGCAGAACTGTGCTGTCTTCTGTCCCAGCTTCTGGGAGCAAGAGGAAAATTTTCTATTATGTGAAATACTGTACAGTCCTGGGCTGTGGGGCAGGCACCAGGCACCCCGAATGAGGCAAATGGGTGTCATTACACAGCAGCCCTTGCAGCTGTTCCAGTTTACTCGAGGGGGATTTGGTTCCTGCAGCAGTCCAGTGTCTGCAGCACAAAGGTGGCATTAAGCCATTTCTACGTTCCCATCCCTTTGCAAGCGGCACCTTCTGTGCCGTATCTCACGAAGCATAGCACAGAACCTTTTAATATCAACTGCTGGGTTGGCAGCTCTGGAGTCTGACTTTTCTCTTTGCCTTCAAGAGGCACATCTGTTCTTCTATGTATGGGCTTGGTTCCCATTAATGAGCTGATCAGATGCAGTCTTTCTTGATGACTGGTATTCTAGCTTCCTGCCAGATGTGTGGGGGAGTTTTTGTTTTTGTTTTGTTTCTGACGAAGGGATATGAAGGTCAGCTTACAGGTCATTGATTAAAAAAAAAATAAAAAGATTATTCTTTTCTGGCATTGAATTTTTTTTTTTTTTTTCATTGTTCATTTACTTTCTCCTCCTCCTCCTGCAAGATCAGATGAAAATGGCAGACACTGGACAACTGCCAGTATTGCAGGTGCATTAGTTCCCTTCTTTCTTGGTTGTAGTTGCTGCTTCCACTTGCACGTGTTCTGACTGGAGAGACCTTTGCTGGATACATAGAGAAGCAGCCCATGGGAGAAGTCATATCCTGAACATGGTGAAATAGGCAGGTGCAGGGCACAGCAGTGGAAGTCTGACAGGATTATTCTCATTTGCTGTTCAACATAGAAATTTGAAGAGACATTTACAGCAAACGTGAGCCTTACTGTTCTAAAACACAGGCTCCCTAGGGAAGTGGTGACAGCACCAAGCCTGCCACAGTTCAAGAAGTGTTTGGACAACACTCTCAGGCACATGATGTGATTCCTGGGGGGATGTCCTGTGCAAGGCCAGGAGTTAGACTTCAGTGGTTCTTGTTGGTCCCTTCCAACTCGGGATACTTTGTGATTCTAAAAAAAATTAAATGGCTGAATACCTTTAAGAGACAGCAAAACAGAGATAGATTCTGCATTATATTCTGTGCCCTACTTTTGAGATGCATGCTTCTGTTTCTTACCTTTCACCATAACTAATTATACTACTGTGAGTCATTAGTCTGGCAATTTGCCTAGTTTTTCTGATTATGTACTTCTTAGAGATTAATCATTATGGTCTGATAAAAATTATCCTCAAAGACTTTCCAGCACTAGGGATTTTGTAAGAGAAGAGGGACCAACCACAACTTTAAAAAAACCCCCCCACAACATAGTAATACCTTCTTGTCATTACAAAAAAAAAAAAGTCTCTATTCGATTCCTTTTCAGAATTTCTCTGGTACTTCCATCTTTTGAACATAGCTTTTTAGGGCTTGTTTTGAAAACCTTCTTTTTTTAGTTGCAATGGTGTTACAACATCATGACATCGTTTTGAGCCACTAGTAAAAATAAGATGAGCGAAGCACAACAGCATGATCTGTTTAAAATTGGAAAGGAGTAAATTCTTCTACTGTAATTGTAATTGTTACAAGTTCGTCAAATGTTAGAAGATGCTTCTGATATACAAGCAAAAAAAATTTTTTTCTCAGAGTTACGAAAGAAGATTCAGATCTGATGGTGTAGGAGAGAATAAGAACACAATAATTCCCACAAATCAGTTTTGATTGTCTAAAAAACAGGCTGAGTGAAAACTCAGACTGATCTCAGCATGAGTGGTTAATCATAGATGATGAGGCCTCATCCCTACAATTTGCTTTTTGTAATTTTCCTTCAGTTGTCTTATACAAGAAGTAAAATGAATCGGTACCCTTCATTGTGTAAAATCTTTCCAGGAAGAAACCTGATCTTGGGACCCTGTACTGGAGGACTGAGACACAAAATGGCTAAAAACTTCTCTATTCTTAAAGATTACTTTTAAGTCGCTCATTTTAGAGACATGCACCCGGGTGTTTTCCTCATCAACTGCAACTGAACGTGTCCTATGTTGTCTTACTTCTATTAGGAGGCTTTCTATTTGATTATCAAAATTTGGATCATAGTCACACCACCTAAAAAACATAGCTCTGTTTTTTGCTTAATGGCAATACCAGGTGCCAGGTACACAAAAAACCTTTGAGGTTTAAAAGAGTTTTTGGTTTATAACCTCATTTCCAATAATGAAACGTTTCCATAATGATCACAATCTGAATTTGTATTTCTTTTTTTGTTGACTCACATGGAAGATTAATTCACTGATCAGTTTTCACCAAGTGAAAATTTGGAACATCTGAAGGTTCCTGTTCTTTGTCTTTTAGGTTTCTTGAGGGTGAGTTAAGTAATGAGATAGCGACATTTGTGCTGGTACAAAGTTGTGCTGCAAGCACCAAAATAAGAGAGTTGTGAGGGATTTTTTGAAGTGGTCTAGACACCTACTCCTCAGTTACATTGATAAAATGATGGCAAATGGAGTTTCCCCACCTAGTTCTCCAAAATTCTCTCTTTCATAGGGTAATGAGCATGGAGTGCACCACTGCACCATTCATTACTACAGAGTCTTAATACTATTAATACTTTATTTCAGGATTTTTGATGCAGATTTCACAACCAGCTTCTTTTGACAGTTTCTACACAGTGAGAAATCACTTCATGGAATTTTGCTCACTGATGCTTAAGCTGTCTTCTTGAGCTTTTGCAGGCAATGTTGTTTTTGCAATGTGTACAAGATGTAATCAAAATGAGCTTTTTCAGTATTTGCACTGTGTCCATTTAACTGATGAAAATCATTGACACAGAAAATCGTGAAGTTGCATGATGTAATGCAGTTCTCAAAGACCTGAATAATTTCTATATGATTGAAAGATTCTTATTTATGATTTGTTTTCTGTATCGTTTTTTATACTAGGCCTATGAAGTCTGTGTAGGTATGAGCATCAGTGATGTATTATAGAGCATAAACAGGTAACCCTGATAGAAGAAGAATTGTTGCTGTTCTTTACCATGTGTATCAATTATAAACACTGCAATCAATAAATTAAAGTTGTAGTAATGACTTTGAGGTTAACGCATATACTGTTTTCTTGATGATCTTCATATGATCTGAATGTGTGTGGTGGGTTTTGGGTTTTTTGCAACACCTTTTTTCAAAATCACATTGCAATAAAATTTACTGAGGCAACTGAAAAGAGAATAACTGGCCAGAGAGCTGCCTGTCTAAAATATCACATAAAAAACTTGTTCTTTGCTGTTTACCTGGCCTGATCTCAAAGTAGTGGTAGAATGTGAGGACAGACACAAAAGCTGAAATAAGGTGTGAGAGGAATATTTGCAAGTTGTTACTGTTAATTTTTGATGAAAAACTGTCCCAGATGATGTAAACATCTGTATGAGCCTTTTGTATCTACCTTTTGATGAGCAGATCCAACTAACTCTTAAATCTGACTGTAACAGGCTCCCTAAATGAAGCCATCAGTCAGCTTCTATGAGAATCTGTGAATTCTTGCAGTTCTGGCTCCTCTTTGTCATAAATGAGCCTCCTGTCATATTTGCCAAAGAAAGAAATAACTTTACATCCTTAACCTCGTAGGGCATGGAAAGTCACCCAAATCCATGTTAATTTTCTTCTTTTTGAACTTCAGCTATCTAGGCTGCATAATTTATCTTGCACACCTCTCTTTAGCAGTCAAATCTTCTTGTTCTTTGGGTTGATTAAATGTTGTCTGATAGTGGTAATGAATTCCTGCTCTCTAAGAGTCAGCAGGGTTCATCAAAAAGAAAAAAAAATTGTTTATGAGATACTGGATCCAGTAGAAGATAACTGGTGCTAAATTTGCTAACATTGTATGCAGATTTATTAGTCTGTGTGAGGTGTTTAGAACCACACAGTCAAATCAGAAAAGTTTAGAATGCAGGTTCCCCTGGCAATTTTTTTTCCAAGTTACATTGTGATAATCAGGCAGAAGGTGACCTATAGTTTGTAGAAGACCACTCTCAGAAAATCCACATTGCGTGCTTTTTTTTTGCTTTGAAATATAGCTTTAGGGCAGGATAAAGTGAGAATATATAGTTGTGCATTCCTCTATTTTAATAATCTGGGAAGTATTTTCAAGTCATCACATAGGTACTGATCTGTGGTCTGTGACAGTTAGACTTTTTTATTTCCAAACACATGGTGTTTTTATTTGTTGAGTGTGTACATAGAAATTATTTCAAAACTGAATAGATCTAGAAACAAAACTAAATCCTAACTAAAGAATAAACTATTTACAGGTCCAAAGGCCTTAAGGTATTTGAGGCAAATATGAATGGTATACTGTGAAATAGGAATTTGGGTTTGTGGTAAATCTGTCTGTCCCCAGCAGCTTTAGATAAAATAATTTTATCCTTCTAGAGCACATCAATTTGCTAGTCGGTGGTTCATGTATCAAAGAGCATTCTGTGAAAATATCAATATCATTGGTTAATATAAATGAAATTAATTTTTAAAGCTGGGCTAAAGGTTGACATCTGAAAAATTGCATTACTTTGCAGAAGAGAAATTTCTGTCTTCCAGTGAAATTTCAGGTCATAAGGGCAAGTAATTTTCACAATCTTCAATGGGAACCAGTGAAATATGAACTTCATTGTCACCTAGCCCCAAAGCGATAAGATAAAATGAGCTGATACATCATTTGCTGTGGTTTTATCATCTCCTTCAGTAATTGGAAGAGAAAACATAAGAGTCCTTTCCCACCCCCCTCCCCAATCCCTTCACCACCCACACCCAGCCATAAGCCATTTTGCTCTGATCGATACAAAGGTCACAGAGTATTTATTTATTTATTTAAATTTTTTATGCTGGGTAAAACTGTCTAGTGGAACATTAAAGTAATGAATATGTTTAATTGAGTTTGTCACCCATGAAAATGCTGAACAGGATTGTGTAGCAGACTGTGCATGCTCACAGGAGGGACTGGATTCCTACTGTTTGCCTGTGGATTTCAGTGACTGATTGAGTAAATATCTGAGATTTAAAACAAACATTTGTTTTTTCTTTGAGAAGTCTAAAATAAACGATAAATATTTATTTAAGAGCATGTTGGTGTTCAAGGTGATTATTGGTTCAGGTGTACTTGGACATATTTGAACGAAGAGCAGAGTAAGACCCTTTCACTGTGAATTCTGCAGGCAGGAACTAAATAGTACCTGGACAGTAGAATCCAAGGATCCTCAGTGGCAAGGGTGAGATTATGGTGGAAATCCAGGTTCCTTGTTAACTGAGAGTCAGGTTTTATAACCTCTGAGTGCTGTAATTCTGCCTTCCTGAACAAAAATGCCCCCAAATGACAGGGAATGCTGCTAGAAGCATGTATTTATGAATTTTATCTCTCAACTACCATCAAATTAAAATGTAAATTAAATGCTTTATTTTTTATTTGGTTCTTCATTGTTTGGATTTTTTTCTCTTTGTCTTACATCATAACTTTTGTTTGAAATTATACAAATGTGCACCAGCTTTTTAAATAAGCTATTTAGTTTTTATTTTACTTGTGGCAGTTAAATTGGCTGGCACATTAAAGCAATATAATTATTCAATTACTGTTTCAGTTCTATAACCCATTTGCAGACTTAATTACTTCTAGCCTATTCACATTTTCAAGATCAATAGTACTTTTCTCTAAAATAAAATAAAATAAAATATACGATAGCTAATTGGCTTGCTTAAAAGGTAAAGCAAAATGTTCATTTAGTCTTCAGTAAAATATTACTTTTCTAATTTAGAAGGCAGCTGTAGTGATGGTATTTTTTAACTGTTGCATGAAATCTTTTACAATAGACATTGTTTATTATCAACCTTCAAGGAGAGTTTTGAAGAAAAGGTAGGGCATTGGTTTTACAAACTGTAAAATGACAGAATAGCTTCTAAGGGAGCATTTTAATGTGGGGAAATTAGCTGATATATAACTGCAAATCGTGGGGAGAGGACTTATTTTATGTATGATTTTAATTTGTGATCAGCGCTGTGCTAAGTGAGCTTTCGTGCAGCTCTGATTTCAAAATTTCCTCCAAGTGGAAATTGAGGCTGTCTGGTTTTTACCTACTGGTTTCTGGGGGAGTTTCTTCCAGCTGTGTGGTGTCAGTGCCTGCAGCATGAATACGAGCACTGATTACAGGTTTAGGCCTTCATTTCTAATACTTGAAGTAAGGAAGGAACTTAATGCAAAGGTGAAAGTAATTTCGTGTCTTCAGTAGTGTTGTCATGACATCTGTTCATCTGGTGTTGCCAAAGTGTAATCACAGAACAGTTTGCCTGATGAGATTTTTGGAACTGTAGAACTTTACAATTGGGTCATTTGTTTATGTGTTTTTAAATGAAATGTTAAACTGTATAAATTGTCCTTCTCCTGTAAGGTGTGGTCTCTTTTGAAACAAATGAAACGTGCAGTAGATTAAACTTCAGTCTGATGGGTTGAATCCACTGAAATTCTATAAATACTTTTTCACGTGAAGTCAGTACTGTGTGTGCAGGTTAAATTAGATTGTACACCCTCATTAGTCTCTGCTCCACAAGTTGATCCAAAACTGGTGGTGAAAAAAGGCAGAAATTAGTTGGTTTTGAACTCAACATATTGTACAATAATATGAAGAAGATAGTTGTTCTTCAGTTCTGAAGTAAGAGTTCTGAGTTGTGTGACTCATGGATGAAAACAAGCAAATGCAAAAATGGTTTTTGACAATTGTAATTCTGATTTTGGCTGTGATAACAATAATTAAAAAAAATCCCTTTGACAGAATAGAAATGCTGAATTAAAAAATTTTAAATTTTAAATATTGAATTCAAAGAGCGAGTCCGTTTCTGCAACTAGGATGTTCTGCTACTAAAATCAGATATTTGTTAGGGAATAAAAGGTTGTATTGGACTTTCATAAGGAATACTTAGTAATGCACATGAAAGAAATGTGTTTGTCTTCTGGACCTTTCATCTACTATAGGTGGTGTGATGAGCAGGGAGCAGGGGTAATGCTGCAGTTTCCATGGCAACTGGTTCATTGGCGGGCTAGACCTCTGTCTAGGGTGCTGTCAGTGTGCCTGGAGTTTCAGAGAACAGAGTGTCCCAAAGAAGGTCTGCTTCCACCTAATCCAGTTTTAATTGAACTCCAGAGACTTTGAAGTGAAGCTGCAGACCAGGCAGACACCACTCCAACTCGAAATGAAGGCCTTGCTCAGCCTGGCCTCAGCTGCTTCTCTTTCTTGATAACTTCTGTTAATGAGCAGTTTGGAGAGTTATTATAGCAGTGGCTGGTAGTGTTTCTGCAGTGCAGCTCCATTTTCTGCTGTAAATCCTATTATACTGAATTCTGTAACTTCTCACTGGCTGTACAAGGTGTGCAGTGCAAACCAACTCTGCTGTTTTTGAGTCGGTGCTTTTCCTTCCAGTTTTGAGGAAGTTGCATGCAGCAAGCTTGGGGTCATGTGCAGGGTTCCTGCTCTCACAAAAAATGTTTTCTTTACGGCGTAAAAGTGACAATTGTACAGCTTGCTGATATTACTCACAGTATCCACATAGTAAGTGTTTGAATTTGCCATGTGCAGACTGATAGTGACAAGCAGCTGTTGTGTTTTAATAGTTACTACAGAAAAGCAGAGGTTATCACATTGCTGTCTGCCTCAAAAAAACACCCAGTTGTTGAAATTATAAGCTCCAATTTCAAGATTGTAAGAGGGATAAATACCAGCAAAAGCTCTAAGAGATCTCTGAACACAAGCACTGCAACTTTGTCTCCTTTGTTACCTCTTTTGATGTTGTGCGCTTAAAGGATATTTATATGCATGTGACAAAAGCCAACCCTGGTGGTTCTGAATAGCACCATAGAATTATACAAACCTGCCAATTAGTGTGGATGGGTTATGGATGTGGTATGGGAAGTGTCAGCATGGCCCAAGCCTATTCTCCGGTTCCAGAAATGTTTAGCAACCGTTGACAATCTCTGGTCCTTTTATCACATTTCTAGAATTTTGTACTGGAATAATTATTCAGTTTTTTCCCTCCCTTTCTTTGTATATGTGCTTGGGAGAGAGAAGTTGGCTGTGGCACTTGTGCTGAGGTGAAGATGAGAGATTAAGTAAAAAGAAAGGTGTGGGAGATGATTTGCTTTGTATGTTCTGATCTTCTGTGCTATTTGCTTTTGTTTTGCCAGACTTGTCTGCTTTTAATAATTCACAAATATAGTACTGTACTTTATACTGTATTGTGTGGTGCTTTAATAATGGTACCTCTGCTTTCTATGCTACAAAAATGCAGGTTTTATTTGTGAATATATGCTACACGTGAGGCAAAATCCTCCTTTGTTAAAAATCTGTAAACAAATGATTGGTTTCATTAATAGCCTTTGTTATGTTAAGGGCTTGAATTTCACTTTTTCTTTTTTTATACACAATATAAGTGTGAAATTGCAGTAAGAGTCATGTTAACAAGGATTGTTTCTGAACCTCGTTTACTGTGATGGGTTTCTGTTAAGTGCTTTTGTGTTTGCTAAAATTGACAAATCTCAGATTTTCATTCGCTTATGGTTTGTTAATCTGAGGTAGAGAAGTGTCCAGTCTCTCTGTCCCTTAACACTTATATAATTAAGCTTTGAAATGAAAAGGAAAAAGTGAAGCAACAAAGAAACAAAGTGGCTGAGGACTGAAAATGGGATTAGTTGGAATTGTGAAGGCAGACTAAGCATCTGTGTCTGTCAGATGGGATGACAGGAATTGTAACAAGTTACTTTGACAACCGCTTACTCCATAGAGAGATTATGCTGAGTTCATTTGCAGGTTTGTGTTTAACCTTAGCTGACAAAATGATACTTAACCTCTTATACAGCCAACCTTTCTGGTTCCAGAATTAATGAATGTTGCCTTAACGATAAACGTAAGGAACATTTTTTTTCTTTAAAGACATTTTTTCTTGCTTGTTTGTTACAGACCTGTTATTGCAAGGCTAAAGTGAGTGCAGATACATCTAATGCTGCTAGTAGTACCTCTAAGAATATGTTTTTATGCTTTGCTGTAGTGCCAAATATTTAATAATGTTTCTGGAACTCTGAAACTATTGTGGAAAATAAGCAGTTGTCTTTAAATGAAAAAATATAAGCAAATTTTTAAAATATTTGACATGAGTAGTTGAATTTAGGAGTACCAAAAATCCTTCACAGGTTCATAGAATGATTTGAAGTTTGAGCGTATTTTAATTTTGCTACAGATTTTGCATGTAATTGGTAAGAAACATGTTTGTGGGTCAAAGAGTTCCTCTTTTACAAGGTATTACCTATACAGACAACATATTTAAAAAATTCTCTCTGTCTCTTTCTACTAGATTCTGGCATACACAGAAGGACTCCATGGAAAATGGCTCTTTTCAGAGATTCGATCTATCTTTTCCCGACGTTATCTTTTGCAAAATACAGCACTGGAGATATTCATGGCAAATAGAGGTACAGTGAGTTTAGAGAAATGACAAGTGTGGATTTGGGGCTGTGTGTATTCTGTTTGGATGTTTAGTCACCTCTGTTTTGGCATGGATTTGTGTAGACAGAAGGAGGGCTTGGATTAAATTTCTCAGTATTTAAAGTTAGTATATTTTTGTAATTTAGTTTTTCCTTTCACTTTTGGTTTTCAATGAGGAATTATGATCAAATGTGAAAACTGTGCCCTAGCAGTACCTCACTTTCATTTATATCCACATGTTTATTTGGCATTCTGTGAAAACTCCTGTTTAAGGCATTCCCACCTCTGATCTGTTATGCATGAAGGATTTTTTGTGTCCCTTTGGAGGGTAATAGTTATTAGTTGTACACACCAAAACAACACAATGAAAGAACTTCACTACTGGATTAGACCAATGACCGATATGCCTTCATGCTTTCTTTCTAGTAATAGTGTCTTTCACTTAGACCCTAGTGCAGCTTCAAGAAGTAAATGTGAATTTGCCTTGTTTATGAATTTTTTTTCACCCTCCCTTTCTTCAGTTCTTTTTCCAGACACAAAATTTACTGTGACAAGTCACTCAAAACATAGTGCATTGAGACTCAGAGAACTTTCTTCTGCCATTTTGTCCCCTACATTTTATTTTAAACCAGGTTATATCATGTCTTTGCAGTTTAGACTAAAATTCTTCAAGTACTTTTACTGTTTTTATGCTGGTATGAAACTTTGAAAACCGTATTCAAAGACATCGAAGAAAGTAGGTCTTAAGATAACGCTTTTAAAATGTAGGACATTGTTTTGGTAATGGTATGGAACACTGTCCTGAAGTCGGTAAATGTTTCACAGGATAACATGTTACATGCAGTCAGTATTGGAGTAAAAGAGTTTTTATCATAGCTTAAAATGGTGTCTAATCTTGAACATGGCTGGTAAATACCAGGCATGTATCTTGTAGAGCACTGTTGTGCATGTTGTCCAACAGAATATTAGTCATATGCATAAACATTTTCCTATTTTTTAGCCTGTAGTTGTAATCTGTGAAGTCGTAAATGTCCATTCGTGATACCATAATTAGATTGTTATTTACATTTTTAGGTTACTGCTTCACTAGTGTCATTCAAATCTTTCAAACAAAATAGCAAGATAATATTTTGAAGGCTGTGTCTAGAAAATACCTAGAAAGTAAATTAGTAAATGTGTGAATATAAACTTTATCAGTTCTAGACAGACAGAATCTGTGCATATAGATTGAACTTCTGTTCAGAAGGGAAAACAAATGTATACCTTGTAAGATTTGTAACAGTGACAACTTCTGTTGAAATTCCTGTTAGTGGTAAATAAAAGCATTTCTGAAATTTATAAAAAAATAAATCTATAGTAAGCTTGAGAAAACATGTCTAATCTTTTACCTGTTTAGAACCACAGCTTAGGGCTAAATTTTATTGTGTGAGAAAGCCTAAAATAAAAGGTGTAAAATCATGCTATACTTCAACTCTTGTGTTCACAGTGGGTGTCATGTTCAACTTCCCTGACCAAGCAACAGTAAAGAAAGTGGTTAACTGTCTACCTCGGGTCGGTATTGGCACTATCTTTGGACTGCCCCAGACCAGGTATTTTACAATCTGCGTTAATTTTCTCTGTCACTTCTAAGAGGTCTTTTTTCACCAAACCAGCCCACATGGCTTGAAGCTTGTACCACTTACTGGTTTACAGAACATGCACATTTTTAGCCTATCACTTCTGCATGCTATTTGCAGTGTGTTTGTGTAATAAAACCTTTCGGATTTGAAATTTTTTTTTGTGATTTTTTTTTTTTAAGCAGTGATACTCAGTCATTTACCCTTCTAAAGGAAAAGAGGTTTTGTCATGCTTGCCAACTCACTAAAATTTCAGACTTGTTGTAGGACTGATTAGCTTTTACAGCAGTGTTCAAATATATTAGCTTGACTATAACATCCCTGAATTCTCTGTAGTGTTTAAACAAAGATGAAAATGATTCTTCCTCATCAGAAGGATATTGTAGATGTGTAGAACAACATTAAGTTGAACTGCATGCAAAGGACTGGTATGCTGTGCTTGTCTTTTAGCTCTGGAGGACACTGTTCAAATTTGACATAGTGAGAAATTAGTATTCCAACATCAGGCTGTGTGTTTGGATCCTAAACTCGAAGGATATGATTCAGTTGGCTTCACCTTTTTTAGCAGAAGATGAGAGCTCGATTACCAGCCATGCTCTGGGTGAAACACAGCAGCACAGTTTAATATTCTCTGAGGGTAACGGGAATAGAAGTTTTTGAGGTATACCTCATCTCTAGTTGGATTGGCTACCTCTTGTATTTAAGAATTAGAAGTTACAAGCAGATTAATCTCCAAATTTTTAGAATCAGTAGCAACCCTTATGGAGTATCTTGATTGTGGTTTCTTTAAATTTTTATTTTATTTTCTTTAAATTTTATTTTAAATAGATTTCTGTACATAGAAATGGGATTAATATAGTTTGGGATGTTTTCTGTTGTATTTTGTAGTTTAGCTTTTTTTTAATCTAGTCTAGAAAAAAAATTTCTTGAATTGCAAGTATAGCTATTCTGTAAGAACTTCAGGATTTCTATTTACAGAAACAAATTATGTGTGAAAATTTTTAAATATACATTAAACTATAGACACACTTGCTCAGAATTTCCCATCCATTTCGACTGATAAATTTGTTTACAACATAATGCAGTTTATTAAAAAAAATTGAATTGTTTGCCAGTACCTTTAAAGATTTGTTAACTAAAATTATATATAGATTTTTTCCCGCTAAATTATGTGGTTTTGGTTTTTACAGATGTTTTTGTTATGAACTAAACAGTCTTGGGAATTTCATGATAAGCTCTTCTCTGTTTGATTTATCATTCCATGGAATGACTCTACAGTCTTCTTTCACAAACATTAGGAAATCTGGCATCAAATTCTAAGTCTTAAGTTATTTATGACTAACTCCCCAACACTGCCCAGAATTTAGATCTCCAGAGGATGGACTTCATAATGAAGTTCTATCATCTTATTTTTGTTTTCCTTTGTTCTTGAGGGATTTAAAAACCTATCCGAAAAGATTAATTTGTTCTTATGTGAACTTCTAAAAGTATTGTAATTTTCTTATTTGATGGTATTCCATCTCTGTAAATCGTCAGTAACATATTTCTGTAATACATCAAGCCTTCATGGAGCAGCTCGATTTGCACAGCTGTAAAGGTTTCTGTTTGAAATCTTTCACATCTTGACATATCCAGCTGTCAGATGTTTTAAGTCTTTTATTCTTATTAGATTATAAAACTTTAAAAATGAACTTCAAGTATCCAAGTAGCAGTTTGATCTCCAGAGAAATCTAGCACAGACCTAGTGAAAAGAACATGCACAACTGCCACTAAAATTCAGATAAAGGAAAGCCCACCAGATTTTCTCACTATTTTCTTACCATTATCTTGTGTTTTTTCAGGCGAATTTCTTTGGCTAGTCCACGACAGATTTTCAAAGCTTCCAATATGACCCAGCGATGGCAACACCGAGAAATTTCCAACTTTGAATACCTGATGTTTCTAAACACTATAGCAGGTATTGCGAATTACTGTACTTAAAAATTACTGTAATAACACAGAAAAGGAGTTAATCGTGGCATACTCTCAGCAGATGTGGGGAACAACTTGATTTTCCTCTTGTAATTAATAGTTTTTTCTATCTATGATTTTCTCCTGAAGAATTTCACAAAAATCTTCACTAAATTTATTTATTTGTAGTTATATTTGTGTTTATGCAAGACTAGAGAGGCATTCATAATCCTGTACTGAACTGCACTTAGAATATGTGTCTGAAGTCAGAATGTCATGACTGCTGTGGAAGGACAGGCTCTACACAGACTGTTTACTATTTAGGAGAGTCTCAAAAATACTATCCTCCCTAAATATCATAGATGCAATAAGTTGTCTGTAGGGATGGGAAATCTTAGCTAAGGGAACAAGATATTCCTGGAGCCAGTAAATACTACTGGTACAAGATGTGTGGTTGGTCTCAAACAGATTGCAGCACCTGGATCACCAGTGCTGCTGTGCTAGGACACCATTCATACATTCCCAAATCCTGATTTGTAACCATGTATTATTGTCCTAATCACTCATTCTGTAAATGCTAACCTATAATTCATTTTACCCATCTTACCCCATTAGCTTCTAACCAGCTTGACTTCATTTTAGTAGATGGAGGCTGATTGTTAGGTCTCATGACCTCTTTTTTATTTCCCAGCTTATTTTATTCTCTGAGCAACTTGGAAAATTTCTCAATTTTCAGCTCTTTTCCGAGGCATTGACAGTGTTGAAAGGTCTGTTAATTCACTTCCAGACTTGGCTCTTGCTAACGTGATTGACACAACAAATGCCTCTGCTTACACTAATTACATTTTATACAAATGGTCAGTTTTGCTAGTGTCTGTAATCAGTCATTAAGTCAGAGATGCCAGGATGCTGGCAGATTTTTTACGAGTAGGGGTCAATCTCCTTGCCTCATTACTGCTAAAGCTGAATGAGGCAAATCATGACACTGTTTTCTGTGGCTCTAATGAATGATTCTTTTCAGCTTTAATATATTATTGAAATAAGAAATTGAATTCCTATCTAGTTGGTGTTTGAGGTTAAAAGAAACAAAAAGGTAACATTATAGAAAAAGCGAAAGTTGAGTTGCCTATGATAGTGATTTAAAAAATTGAAAGAAATAAATATAGTTATCACAGTGTCACGTAAGTAGCCTTAATTCTGAATAAGCGATAATAGCAACATAGCCAACCAACTGGGGAAAGAAATGATCTGATTTTACCTTTAAGAATTCTACAAAACAGGTTGGAAAAATACTGAATGGTGTAAGAAAACTGGAAGAATAAAAGCTTGGGTGGAAGTTTAGAAAATGTTTTTTGACAACTTTATAGATTGGATTATAAAATAATATTTCTAGGGAAGAAGTTAAAACCTGTCCTTGGAGATTTTTAAGACCGGGGTGTACAGAGTCTTAAGAACATACTGATTGAAGATGCTATGCATGAATGAGTTTCTGCAACAATATCATGAAATGACACGGGAGCTGTGTAAAAATCATGCATTTTAAAATTAGAAACCAACTTACATGGTGGATGTGTATGTATGGTATACATTTACCCTAAATGAATATTTTGTTATTCCTGGATGAAGGATATTATTTTCGTCTTAGATGCATGAAGGTGTACACGTGAACCTGCATCCAGAACAAATTTTGTGTTCTGGTAAATGTTGATGTATCCATAGATGGACAGTGAGCCAGGAATAATTTCCCTCAAAGTGCATTCTCTAGATGAACCGATTATTGATTGAATAATTTCTCAATCTAAAATCTTAGCTACTTCATTCTGCTTTAACATATTGTATTTAATACAGTATGTAAAATATTGCTTTAATTTTTTGTATCAACATTTTTTAAGTGTTTCACCTTAAAGAAACAGAAGACAAGATGACAGAAACAAGGAAAGGAGAAATGCATAGGAAATGAACAGATTTAACTGTCCAAACTACTGTATGCAAAAGAATTTACAATTAAAGGAAATGTACTGCAGTGTTTTTAATTAAATACTAGCAATTTGTGAATTTTTTCACTATCCTTTCAATAAAGCAAAGTAGAATATTGAAATGATAAAAGGACTGAAATGAATTGTAGTTCTTTTGAAGAGCTCATAAAATTGTACTGTTGCATCTTTAGAGATTGGTATTTTAGATAAATATAATTCCTTTTTCACAGTGGGTGTTTGTTTGTTATTTGCCAGGACGGACTTACAATGATTTAAATCAGTACCCTGTCTTCCCTTGGGTTATCACCAACTACGAATCAGATGAGTTGGACCTTACTCTTCCTAGCAACTTCAGGGATTTGTCAAAGGTATTTGTCATCAGATATTTTAGTTATATATTTATCACAGTAGCTTGTAGTCTTGTAAATGTTTTCTCCTATGTTTAATACATTAATGTTAAATGCACAGACTTGGTCACATTTGAAAGGGACCACAGTGGGTCAGCAGGTCCAACCTCCACCAACCATTACAGTGTTTAATTTCTGCATGCATATACTGATAAAGGGGATCAGAACATGTAAAATTAATTATTGATGTATTAATATTGCTTCTGATTGTATCAGCTTTAATAATTGTTGTTGGAAGGTGCTCCTAGTTAGAACATATGTGTTACATTTAATTTCAAATTTTAATGAAATTAGGAATGCTGATGCTGCTGAAGGTTAAAAATGAGGTTTTTTTCTGTTTTCTCTGCTGAGAATTGTGCTTTTTTTAGTAGCAAAGCCTCTATATTTTAAATACTTCTAAATCTTCTATTCCAGTAAGTAGAAACCTTATTTTTTCATTTCCTCTGTGTGCCCCTTCAGGTATGCTCAAGTGGTGCTACTGTCCTTTGTCAGACAGACATTGTCAGTTTTTAACAACTTTTCCAAACAACTCGTTTCTGGCAGAGTAGCCTTGTGGTTTTGTTTTTTTCAACCCCTCCCCCCACACACACACATTTCCAGAAGTGGTATTACCCAGCCTGTTTATAGAATGTGATTATTCTCTTTCAATGGTCTCCAAGAAAAGAGTATTTCTTTTTACAAAGTAGAAGCATCTCATTTTCTCTTCGAAAACTGGGTGCACTAATCATCAAACTGGATCATTTTTAAAAGTTTATGGGCAGTGCTTGGCACATGGAGCAGTATAGCTGATAAGTAGAAAAGTTTAGGAATATATTTTAATTGTAGCTTGTTTATTATGAAAACCTTTCATACAAATTGGTAATTCGGTAGAAAAAAATCCCCACAGAAATATGACAACTTTAAAAGTTTTTGCTTTTGGTTTGCAGTTGATTAAGGTAAATACAGGTCTGTGAAAATCTCCAGGCTTTTTTTAGTATCAATGTATATTTGAAGACTACACTGTTCCTTTTGTATGTGTATAATTATCTAGAGGAATAAGGTTTTTAAGTCTGAAGCAGGGATTCTGAGGTACTGTCATTGTAACATTTTCTAATAGTGTTACTTAATTTGAATAAATCATTATCTCTATGCTTTCTCAGAATGTCTGACTGACACAGATCCATATTCGTAGGTAAACCTGCATATATTTTATGTTTTAACACATCTTTCAAAGGTAAACAGTATTTTAAAGTAATTTTTTCTTGTGGAATTTAATAAGTGCTTTATTGATAATCCCCGGACCAGTAAATATCTGAAGGTAATTTACAATTAAAAATACCTATCACCAACCTAGAGTACACCTGTACTTGTGTACTTAAGTGAAAATTGAAAACTTAAAAGTAACATCAGCTCTGTGTAGCTTGAATTAGTACATAAATTAAATATACTAATGATTAATAAGTTCCTCAGTCATGACATGATTTTTGCAATGGCATTTTCCATTAACTTTTGTTAAATGACACTTCTGCTTATATCATGTCTTTGCTAAAATAATTCAAAACAAAACGAAAAAAAGGATTCTCTGGCTGCTGTAGTTCTGAGGTGTCTCCTTTTAAATGTATTTTCATTTTTGCAGAGCTGATTCAGTCAGCACTGTAGTCCTAGTCTTTCTTTCTCCACCGTGAAATAGAACTAAGTGCAGTGTAGAGCATTTTTCCTCATTTATATAATAATATTTGGAGTTGGAAGTATTTTAAGTTAGGTAGTGCACTTGTCTGCATCAAGAAATCGGGTAGCAAACACACTCTGTTTATTTGTGGGTTTTTGTTTTTTTTTTTTTAAATTAACAGTGACTGGTTATAGGGATTTCTCTGTTAATGAAAGTAATCTTTGAGGAGAATTGCTAAGTATACTTTCAGTTCTGAGGGAATCTTTCCATTGCTGTTGTTGGGAGAGGTCATTACTTAGGGACGTTGCCAGTGGATGATACTTAGGTTGTGTCTATATCTATGTTTAACCTTCTCAAACATTTGATGGAAAACTGTGAATTTAATGCAGCAAATAATTTCTGCAGTATTAGATGTCAGCCATCCTGTATTTTGAGTAGAAGGAGTTCCATTAATGTTATTTAGGCCTATAGCATGATATTCTTGGCATTTTGTGATCTTTAATAGGGGATTGTCAGAGAATTGTCCCTGGGACAATTCACTAGGGATTAGTGATTTTCTATACATATATGTATATTTAACATGAATTTTCCCATATATGTTGCTGATCAGACAGTGTCTTTTGGTGCTGTTGTGGATGAATGTCAGTCCTTCCCATACACACAATGAAAGTCTTTATGCCATACCTGTCTCAGATAAAGCAGTTCAAGTTTTGGCATTTCTGGCAGTCAACTCTGTGTAGTTTAAATATTAAACTTAGTGTCAGATGATGAATTTGTGACAAGTGTCTGGAAGACCTTGCTAATATTCAACTAGGAAAATTTGTGAATGCCATGGTATATTGTGATATTTTCATTGTGGCGCTGTTATCTTGGGGGTAATGTTTCCAAATAAGTCATAACTATGTATTGTAGTATGTCTGCACTGCTAAAGGTTTTCAAAATATTTGAAGATACTTCACTTAAATTTTTACATGGTTTTAACAGTTGTTTACTTTTTTTTTTTAATACACATCCAGAAACTCACCACAATGTACTGCTCCTACTGAGTAAAGAAAAGGAGAACTTTGATTTTGGTCTGGCAGAAAGGATGTCAGGTCAATATTTTCACTTTTTTTTGGTACCTAAGAAAATGAAAAATTAACTTTTTAAAAATTTATTTAGAAATTGCAAGTTAAGGTCAGGTATTACAAAGCATCAAAAGCATCAAACATGAGTAACAGTTTTGTTAATGTATTAGCTAGAAGTCCACAGTTAGTATAGATTTAAAGGACTGCAGTGTATAGGTTAAACCAACACTTTATTTAAGCAGCTTCTTATGGCACTGTTTTGAACATCAGTCACACAATGATAAACCAAAGCAACTGAAACGGATTGTGGTTAATATTACTGTCAACCTGACGAATGCTCCTGACAAATACCAGGAGTTGCACTGCCAGTCTGTTACCCTGCTTTGACTCGAGTGTTTATTTCTTAAGAGGTGACTATGGTTTGGAATGAGTATTACATATTATATTTATAGCTGTATATATTTTATTTAAGCAACAGACACAGTTTCCCACCAGAACATGTGCCTTTCTCTGCATTACTTTATGCTATTCAAACTCACATTTTTTCCCTTTTCCTTATTCAGTAGAAGCAATAAATTTTGTTGTGTTTCTGGTCTTCAGTAGGGAAAAAATAGAAGTAAAAATACGTGGAAAATACTGAGATATGAAAGTGTGATTTTTTGCTCTCAAAAGTTTGTTACTTGATCTTGCTGTTTGCAAACAGCTGTTAATAATTTTTCTTTCAGAAGGCACAACATTTCTGTAAGATCATGAACTGACACTACTAGAAGAAGAAATTTATGCCACTCTTAAATCTTCTTTTGTCTGTACTATAGCTACATGTGTACATAATAATATTTTTATTCTCATTTTTATCATTTCCATGCAATATTTGCTAAATCATCATCAATTTTATAGTGGATGTTATGCATGTAATGACTTCTTTTCCAGTCAAGTGTACAAAGGCAACAAATAACCCTCACCTTCAGTGAAGTGAGGTGTTTAATTGGTATGTGGGAGCCACTGATATAAAATACACTTTGGCAGAAGAGAAGTAATAGATTTTTACTATGACAAAGTAGACTAGTTTTGTTGTTCTGATGTCAGCTTCACTGTTGACTGTTCTTCAGCATGCCAGCCTGAATTCTGTTGCAGGGTGCCCATTTTAGGAGCACAGATTCACTGCACTTATAGCTTGTGCTGCGTATTTTCCTCTAAGAGGAGACAGGATGGGATGGGCATGAAATGTGCTTAGTTTTCTCTTCTTACCTCTTGGCAAAGAGATGGAAAGTAACAAATATTTTGAGGTACACCTTTTGCATATTTTTAAAAGAAATATTTTTTTCTAGAGTAGCATTAAAATCTGTACAGGCATTCTGTGAACCTGTTCTTTTTATGTAGGAAACAAAAATTACATTTCATGCATTCAAGACAAAATGATTTCAGGTTGCTACCATTTAAAACTGATGAACTCTCCAGAATTCAGTGTCCTTCTAAGCATAAAGCATGTTCTCAAAATTGGACACTAAAAGAGGATGAGAGGAACAGTGTGAGAACTAACAATAGTGGGTGCAGTGGTGATGACTTATTTTGATAGGCAATTACATCTGAATTTTGGCACTAAAACCTTTGAGGCTTGACATTGCTGGGCTCAGCATCTGCCCTGGTTGCCTTGTCAGTGGTATTTCAGGCAGTAAATTTGTCACCTGTACCTGAAACAAAAGATACCACTTATTTAAAAAGCATTCCAAAGCCAGGAATGCAAATCCCTGCTTAAAACATGACAGTACAGGAAATAAAATATTTCAAATTTTCTATCGTAATCCATGTTACTTAAGAGAAAATCCATTATCTTTTCTAGAATTTTGGATCACCTCAAGGAAGAGTATTAGAGGTATCTACAGTCAGCCTGAAGCAGTGATATCTGAAAAGCAGACACATTTTTCATTATTCTGTTTTTAGTCTTTTATGGATTTTGATATTTTTAGCATAAAGTATATTTAACAGATCCTCTTCATTATCCGATACCAAGTTTTCACACTTTGTGAAACACAGGTTGCTCTTTTGAGGAGAGGAACACTCCATCCTCTCTAAAATCATGTACAGAATAGGGAATAGTTGAGGGAAATTATTACAGAAACTGGTTGATTGTCTTACTGTCAATGTACATTGGATCTCCATATGTGTTTGTGCAAAGGGGTCAACAGACCTACATATTTGGCATAATCAAGTTGGGAGAAAGTCTTAAGAGGAGGGAAACATTTGAACAGAAAGCAATACTCCAAGCAGAATGTTTTATGTATTGGTTCCATTTAGGAAACCATAAAAGAGAAATTTAGATGGGGGAATGAAGACCCTTTCTTCCTGATCTATTCTTTTTGAATATAAAGAGAGAGAGATCCGAAAAGGGCTGGTGGGAAGGGAATTGTTAAGACCCCTTTGAAGAAAACTTTGCAAGATTATGAAGTTCTCCTGTTCACATCTCATGACAGTGCTATAATTTTAGGACTATTATGGGCTTTCTTTGTATAGACCAGATAATCTGTTTTGTAATTAGAAACAGTGCAAACTAAAGTGTTGGGTAGTCTGTTATATTCCCTTGAAAGGTTTTGACTTTATTACACATTTTTTCCCCATTTCTATATGGGGAAAAGTGATTTTGTGAGACTCTCAAGTGCCACCAACACCCAGACAGATTCCATCATGGCTGAGTGATAAAATTGGTCAGTGATTATTTCTGACAGCTGAGTTGATCTGTTGTATCACTTCTGTCACACATTTGCCAAAAACGGGGAGACAAAGCTGCAAAGAGGCCCACTGGTCTGTGGATGATCTGCCCCAGTCGTCTGGCTCCTCAGTCCCAATCCCATGTTTGCAGCACCATGGTCAGGGACCCACCCAGAGCAAACCTCGTCCCCACCAGGACGTGGGGTTCAGCACCACGGACAAGGGCAGCCCGAGACAGTTTCGGGCAGAAAAGCAAGAACTCAGCCACGAGGAAGACTGATTTATTTAAATTAGGTAGTTATTGGATTGTCAAGCCCGACTTAGACATGGTCCTTAGAGACATTAAACTGTTTGGATTTTGGTATCAATTTCTTGTTTCACTTTCAAAGACAGTTGATTTGATCTGATTTGTTGGTTTAAGTTTCATGCAGCATTTATATCCGGGCCTTTTTCATAATAAATATGTTATTTCAATGCATTTTGTAATAAACACATGATTTCCATAGTGGTCTGTTCCTCCACAACTCCTATGGAGACCTGCTGAGGCTGAAGCTTGACCCAAATGTGTCTCTCAGATGATTTGTCAAAACATACTTTCTGAAATCCTACTCTTAGTATAGTTAGAATTTTTCAAAATATTCTGATAATTTATGTTACTTTATGACAGTGTTATAACCATCCTTTTATGGCATATCTTTTTCCCCCCGCCTCGTCTTCAGCTGGTTATTCTCTGTGTCACACCACCTGCTCTACAGAATATACAAGTGGATGATAGAGTGCATCTCGTTGCCATTGTTACTTTCTCTTCCCGTTCTCTTCTTTTCGCACCAGAGGCTGAGGTTTTGAAGTCACAAGAAGCATACTATTTGCACTTCAGATACATATATCAGTTTCTAGAATCACTTGTCTTCAAGCAATCTTTGTATTTATTTATTTAGGTATTAATATTATTATATATTAAACTTGCGAAAGGCAAGTTTACAGGATCAAAAAGAATCATTTTGATAATAAGCCTAATAATCGTAATCTTCTCCTTCCTCGAGGAGGAGTTTTGGTTTGAATACAGAAATACTGAAAGACAAGAAAAACCATAGCTCGAAATTAACCATGGAGGTTCAAAATTACATCCTAAGTTTGTATCTGATGTTATTGTCCATCCTGCTCTCGTTTCAATGTTAGGTGCCCTGAACGTATGTCATCCTCCAATTGGAAATGAACTGAGGGAGGTTCATGACCTTTTAAATGATCACAAGAAACCATGGGGCACACGTCTGGTCATAAAATCTACTAGCAATCAAAATAAAGTAATTTCACACACGTGTCTTGAGCCATAGACATTTTAAATATGTGTTTTCTGTCTTCCTAATGTAAAGTGAATGTTATTCTCTTGATACAGTCTCTCTTCCATTTTATATTCATACATTTGAACTCCAGCAGATTATGAACTCAGATTTCCGAACCAGCATTATGGTGGCTAAGTTGAAAGTTACAGCCATATGGGAAATGAATATGAGATTTATCTCACCTAACTGGAGCTGTGTAAAACTGAGTTGATCTAACTCCTAGCAGCAGGAAGCCTCTTGGGGTCAAAAAATAATCTGGGTTTAAAAGTAGTGCTCAGAAAATGAGATCATGGTAAATGATGATAATCTTTGTTTAAGAAGAAGTTTATGGCGGTTCTCAGGATGTGGACTTTGATGGACACATCAGATGATCTTTATAAAACTCAAATATCAACAGGCAAAAATGTGGATCAACTGAAGGAAATCAGTATAAAAAGGTTACTAAGAGAAGATGATATGATTCCAAAAGCTTGAATTTAAACAAGATTAAAATAATTTACATATCATATACAGCCAGTCACTCAAAACTGCCTCAGAATCAGAAACACAAGGTTGGCTTCCAAAGTGGGGTGGTCACTGACATTCCAGAAGTTCTGTACTTTGTACTGTTCAGTATGTATAGTAATCTGAAAAAGATGAAAAGGGAGCTGATCAAACTTTTTGACAATACCAATCTGTTGATGGTATTGAAGGTGATAGGTGACTAATCAGGAGACCTCATGAAACAGCGAATAAGATGATGGATGAATTCACCTTAGGAACAAAGCAATGCATGTGTGAAACAAGATAAACTGATGGGCTCTTAGCTGACTTTCAGGATTGGTATAATCTGACTGTAATAGTTTTATGAAACAGTACAGATTATGGAAAAAAACTCCTTATACCTTCCCAAGTACATATTTCTAGCCTGCTGCTGCTCTTTTTGTTGGGCTTGGTGCTTACACAATACAGAACAATGTATATTTTGTGTACCCTGACAGAAATCTGCAGAAAATGCGAATTTGTGTCAGGTTTTAGCATGAGGTCCTGTGCTGTTAGTTTAAATAAAAAGGATTATGGTTTTAGTTCTGGTTTTCTTGTATAGATCTGGGGTTATGTATAATGGCTGCTGATTTCTGTGGCTTGTATGATGTGTTGGCAAAGGAGTATGGTCTGTGAAAGGAAGGCAGACAAGAGAATATTTTCATCTCCTGCTTCGAGTCAAGTGCATGTGGCTTCTTACTAAATCCTGTTTCTCAAAATCCATACAAAGACTTTTTTGTTTGTTTCTTAAGTAAATGACAATGTAGGGTTTGCTCTCTGTTTGAACAGTATATACCAATGGTTGCTTTTGGCTGGCAGGGTTATTTTCTACGTAAGGCAGCTACTCAGAGGCCATACCCTCCTCACTGCCTGCAAGCAGATTGATTTTGCCTCATGATTCCCAGGGACACTCAACTTCCTTTCTCCCTGACCTTTTGAAAGTGGACAACACATAACAACTCCCTTCAGTGTGGCTTCTCAGTAGTATTAAGTGAAGCAATACCTCAGATACACAGTTTGTCACACATTTGGTTGTGCTGAACAATTTATTAAACCTTAGTGTGCTCAATTAGTGTGTGCTTAATTAGTTTGCAAGTTTGCAGTTCAGCAGTGCATTGTTTTGCAATCTGCTACAGATGGTTGTAATAGCATTTGATACTATTGTTAGTAATATGAAGGCATGGAGATTTTTCCTTGAAATTCAAATTTCTCCAAGATTTTAGGTGACCTGAAGTATATTCTATCATTAATATATTGCTGAAACATGGCTAATATTGCTTAATAGTTTTCCTTCCATTTTTATGCTTAACATTAGTTTATGATCCATTTTTTTAACTGTGGACTTTGGGAATCTTCTGTATATTGCACCACTAAATAGAACTTATACTGACATGTCCAGACATTCCAGTTATTAGATCATCTTTAGATCAGTTTTTCCTGATGGTTCTTGCTGTCTCAAAGGAACATGCATGCTCATAAAAGAATCTGAAATACAACCCACGTATACAAAAAACTTCAATTTGCATGCACATGACTATTTTCTGCTTTTGTTCCAGCCCTGTATTGAATACTCAGTTTCCCGAGAATAGAAATTGGAGTTTTAAAAATTGTTTTAGAACCTAATGTGATCTGATAAATTTCATGGTGTAATTTCTAGTATAAATAGGGCTTTTTTTCAAAGAAAGCTTGTAAGCATGTTTCTGTAAAAAAGCTCAGTGGTTTTTAGTATGTATAGATCGTATTAAACTTATTTTCATAAACATTGAGAGATAGGAGGATTACAGGATTTAATCTCATATGCGGTGTATCAGGAAATATCTAGGGATCATACATTTGATAAAAATGCTGATCACAGTCAGCTGGTTATACTTGTCACTTCGTTAACAGAGCTGCTGGAAACAGTTGCCTGCACCCTAAGCTGTGCAAGCAAATATTAAATGAGGCGGCTGCTGGCTGTTTATCCGTGCTTCCTCACTGGTGTAAATAAGAAGATAAATGTAAGCAAAGAAATCATTTGCATGTAGAAGTTCACGGCAGGTTTATTGTACTGGAGTGCTCTTGGCAGGCTTTTATAGTCTCATGTGCACAGCCCTTGTATGTGGGAAGATGCTGAGTCATTTATTAGGAGGTGTAAAAGAGGAGCTACTCCAGAAGCTCAATATCTTACATCTGTGAACAGCCAGTATCAGGAGCAGCCTAGTGAGGAAAGAAAAGAGGGCATGTAAAGCACCATCCTTGCCTTCAGATAACCTCCCACGTTTGGCAACCAGGAGTTTAACTCCTTTGTGAACCAGAGAAATACTTTAGACAGTCATGTTTAGTGGCCACTGATAGACTGGTGGTCTGGTTGTGTTTGGTTTGGGGATTTTTTAAACCTATTTATATTTGCTCAGCATTACTCCCTGAAGCTATGACTCTATTACTTGAGAAGGAATGTAATTATATGAGAAGGTGTAATTGTCTTTGCTTTGTAACTAGAGCAATTATGGGTTTTGTTTGTTTGTTCTCTGTGGACCATATGAAGACATGCTTGCTTGCCACTCTTTAGTTATACTTGAAATTTTTTTTAGTTTTAGGTGGACATAGAAAGAACAGGAAGTATTCTTCAGAACTTGTTTTACGTTATTGTCCCATTTCTTTTCCTTGTCCCTACAAATTTTCAAGTGTCACAATTATTTGGAATACCTACATTCAGTATAATGGATTAGAATTATAACTGCAGACATAATATCCTACCAGTTATAAAGGCAAGCTGCAGAGAAATTTTAAGGGTGGAAGAAATGCCTTAAAATGGAAGACCTGAAGAGTCACATTTCTTATGTTTATTAAAGAGTGGAATTACAGTCTATAAGTATCTTTATATTCAGAAAATACTTGGTAAATAAAGGCTCTGTGATATGTCAGAGAAAAGTGTAATAAGATGTCTTTGATAACACACCAGTAAACTCATAACCAAACTTAAATATATATTTTTTCAAATGACCATCAGAATTATCAGTAGAAAAAGCTTCCAGGAAAAGTAGCAGATTGTCCACGTACTCAAGAGTCAGATGCTGTTCTGGGAAGCAGATTGGCCAAATACAGCTCATGCTGTAATCAAGTGTAAGCAGTTGGGTTCAAAATCATGTAATGGAAAGGCATTTCACAGTTTGTCATACAAACACAGGGCAAGATAAGATGACCTAATGGTCCCTCTGGTCCTTTAAACCCAATGAAATATATGAAAAATATCAGTAATGAAAACCAGATAGTCATCTTGAAAATAAGATGCATGGAAAACAAACATCATACTTGGCAAGGATGCTACCAAACATAATTCAGTGATACAGACAATTGTATTCACAGGAATACAAGCACCTGGTTGGATGTGGATAAGAAAACAGTCTAAGAAGTCACAAGGAAAAGCACTTTTTTTTCCTTTTTTTTAAAAAAATTTTTAATTTTCTCTCTGTCCTTGTTGTTTGTTTGTTTATTTGTTTTTTCCCCATCGTGAAGACGTTTTGAAATACAGATTTCAAATAATGATATTCTAATTATTTTTTTAAAATTTTTCTACTCGCACTGGTCATTGTAGACCTCATTTCTGGAACTGTCTTTAGTTTTAGAACTCACAGGCACTTGCACAGATCTGATTTCCAGTACTTAATGGTTAAGATTTCCTTTTCACCAAAAGAGGCAACAGTTAACAGTGAAGATGAACGTATGGTATCTTGACTACTTATTGTTTGCAGTAATTAAAAGCAGTATAGCTACCATAGTACATAGTATATATTCTCTTTCATGGATTTTGAATATTAATGAGTTAAAAACTCTTCCCAGTATTATACTGGGTAGGAAACAGTAAAAGTGGCAAGATTTGTTTCAGTAACAGAAACATGTGTAAAAACCAGTAACAAAAGGCAACACAGGTAAGAACAGTGAGTGTCTGTTATTTGGAGTAACACTGTTTAAAATACAAAACCACATTAGATAAGAATAAAAAACACCTCTTTTTCTTCTTAAATGTGGAACTGTAGATAGTCATACTGTAATTCTTTCTTTACAAGACTTCAATCTGTTTATTTTAGGTCATTAGCAATTTTCCAAAATATATGTGTTCTTGAACATTAGAGGCAGAACCCAGGAGACTTTCTGCCCTATGCAGAGGAGCAGTGAACATTTTGCTTTCTTCTGTTGGGTGCAAATGGGCCTCCTCTGAAAATAAAGGCAAGATGGGTCACTATTCCAACGTCTGGCACAAAGTAAGACTAAGAACTAACAAATATAACTGTACACCATAGTGTCTGGACGTATTTGACAGCAGTAGATGATAAGAGACGGTGTGTTTTCTCTGTTATTTTTCAGCAAACCATTTTTCTTTGTTATATCTCAAAGAAAGCAAGCTTGGTCCAAAGATGGAGATTTACTATGTTTAGTTCTTGGTAAAATTATGAGGTTATTTATTTTGAGGTATTCCTATATTTGAGAGCCCTCAAAAAATTAGCATCAAATGAGTTTGGTGGTTTTTTGTTGTTGTTTGTTGGTTTTGGTTTTGGCTTTTCTTTAAGAATAGCTTGTAACTTTCATATTTGTAGCACACGCTGTAACAACCACCACTTTGGGTCAAAAAACAGATGATCATGCCTCTGGAAAAGTGAAAACAAAAACTACTTTACCTCAATTCTCTCTCCAGTTTGGGCCCTCTTTTGAATGAACACTGACTTGAAAACCATACACATCATCATCCATTTTTTTCAATACCATTTGAATACCTAGCAGCCACAAGTGATTTCTCTCTTCATCTTTACTCCCATAATCTCATCCACTGTTTTTACCCACTGGAATTTTTCTATCTCTACTTTTCACTTTTCCCCTCTCTCTCTAAATAAACATTTTTTATTGGTGCACTAATATCTAATTTTCCTCTGGGAAAAGAGGTGCTGCAAATAAAGTATGCTCTGGAATTTCAGGATATGAAAGCTTTTCACCTCGTTCTTCCTCAGAGGTCTGTAGCCAGAGGGGAATTGTGTTGAGTAGTTTAAATTTCTGGTCTCAGAGCTACATCTAGCATAGCTTAGCTTGATGTCACTCTTTTTCCCTTGGCATTTACCCAGAGGGGAGGGAATACAGTACGTAATCAAGATTCCCTGTTAATTTTGAAATATGAAATAATGCAGAATTTCAGTTAATTGGTTTTTTTTAAACTAACTTAAAAGTCAAATAATATTTGAGTATTCCTTCTGTGTGCTTTATTCTGTAGTTAACTGTTCACAGTGCAGTGTAATACAGCAGAATCACCTCATCCTTAGAAGCAGTTGTCAGAAAAATATGGGCCTGCCTGGTAGAATGTATTAGCCCAATACATTGTCTCCATTTTATTATGAAGCTGCTGGGGAAGCTGTGATATACAGCACTGTCATTACAGATCTATTGTTAGAAGGGTTCTACAGTCTTCTGTGCGCTGCCATTAATTTATAGCAGTAAACAATATGTAGCCCTCCAACTGCAGCAAAGCAGAATCTTTTAATGAGGTGGATGTTATTACCACAATAAATCAGTGCATTCGTGTAATGTATAATTCAATGTGTGTATTCCCACTGTAACTTCTCTGAGTAAGCTGATAGTGTATCATTGTCAGTGCACAGCTCCACAGTTCCTTTTTTTTTTTTTTTTTTCCCCTAAGCTTTTTTCATTTGGAGACTTTTTTTATTTGCTTGCAAATAAATGTGACATGTCTTGATAGTTGTCCTGTTGCAGGCTTCAGAAACCAACTGTAACAATAACAGCTAAAATCAATACTGTGGATTGTGGCTATATAGATCTCTGCATGATACCTTTTTTTTTTTTTTTTTTTTTTTTTTTGAGAAGAGAATGAAATCAATTCTAATTGGGTTTGGCTTTATATTCAAGGAATGTAATTCTATAACTATTGATTTGGGCTATACTCATTTGGAGAATAATAACAATAGAGGCAGATAAAGTGAATACATAAAATGTTTCAGAACCATACAACACAACACTGTTTCTATTTTTAATTTATATTATTTGTCTACCAATTACCTTCTTTCTTCTTTTTTCTCCTCAAGCATAGCTGAGTCTTTAGGGAAAAATCGGTGCAGATGTAGATTCCAAAATGGTTCTTGCAACAAAGAGACTTCTTGGAGTCAGTTTCGTACTTCCCTGGAATAAATTTGCTAAATCAGATAAAAATCCTTTTATACAAGAGCAACTTCTTTTAAAGAGTTATATTTCAAATTAGTGAACTGCAAAAATAGCAATTAACCTAAGATGTTTTCTTTATCCTACTGCAATGGGAAAGCTGCTCTAAGTAAAAACTGTGTGATTAGATCTTAGGTCATTCAAAGATCTAATCTGTCCTAGAAGAGAAAGTACTTTGAAGCTTGTATGCCAAATTTCACATGAACTGCAAAGAAGCAGTTATTTCAATAATAATAATCTGAATAGCAGACATAGCTTTTCACTTGAACTATGCTTGAATTAAGGACTAGATTGCTGATAATTTTTTTCAAGGATTTATCTTTTAAAGTTTTTCCTTACCTTGTAGTGTATTTTTAAGTGTATTTATTCTTGAAGAAGAGAAAGAAGGAAATATTTTTTTCATGTTTATTCTTTGGTTTTCCTTGAATGCAACCACTGTCTATACAGATGAACATAATTTACATTAATAACATACAGACAGTGTGCTCAAAATGTATACAAAATTGTATTGCATATATATTTTGCATCAATCCAAAGACATTTTAGATCTCTTACAGCATTTTACAAGTGGAATTGCTAAATTCACTTTTGGGTTTCTCAGTGATTTGTGTGACATATACTCTTTTTTTTTTTTTAATAACTTATGTAAAAGTCTGTTGAAGAAATAAACAGCTTTAGATAACAAAATATTATATTTCCTTTTAATGAAACCCTGGGTGTTTATCTTCTAGGTAAGCACTGAACAAAGAATTGGTGAAAGTGTGGTATTTTTAGTCCCACATATGTTGTTTCTTTTGTATCAATGTTTTTATATAGAAATTCTGGTCTTTCATTTGTTTCTTTCCAAGTTTAAAATTTTACAAATTATGTAAACTTGTCTTAAGGTTATAAATGGAAAGCATAGAAATAAGAATAGTAGTGTCAAAATTCCAAGTCCACTGTTAATATTCTTCCACCCTATCAGTCAGTACTTTTTTCTCCAAAAAACATCCGGAGATGTTTCTCGTTGTTGCTTCCTATTTGTTTGACAGTGTATGCAGCATGCACACTTATCCACAGGCCCACAAGTTAACAGCAGTTTGTCCATGACATTCCACTGCTAATTGGTTTTTACTCATAGACTTGAACCAGCAGAAAGTAGAAACGAAACCTGTATGAATGCAGAAGAGACATTTTTCCACCCAGCAACGTGCATGTGCATGGAATCCTCATTCCAAAATACCGGATCTCTTCAGGTGCTTACAGAAACCAACATCAGCTTTTGCAAAACACCAAACCCAGAGAGCATGGGGAGTTTGATGTGATAATAGTCACATTAATTTTATTTACTCAATGCATTTATTTTTACAAATCTTGCAGCCTATTGGAGCTTTGAACCCAAAGAGAGCAGCGTTCTTTGCCGAGAGATACGAATCGTGGGAAGATGATCAGGTTCCAAAATTTCACTATGGCACACATTACTCAACAGCAAGTTTTGCACTCACGTGGCTATTAAGGATTGTAAGTACATATTTAAAAAATGCTTTTCCTTTGAGTGATAATGAAAGCAACAAATATCTAGGAATGAGTAAACTAAAACTCAATGGCATAGGAGAGTGCTGAAATTTTCTAGTAATCAGTAGCATAGAAGAAATGTATTCTAAATTTCAAACAGAAAGTTTTAATTTTTGTGGTAGACCCTTTTCAAATCAGTAAAGCTTTTTCTTCTTAAAAATTGCTTTTTAATGTACATTCTTCTGCTTCTTTAAACATGGTTAACTTTCCTTCTTTGAATATTTTCTAACTGGACCAAGTACCGAACATTTGTGGTTTTTAATTAATGTATTTAATTTTCACCTCCTAATGAATGTGAGTTGGTTTCTGATGATCATAAAATCTTGTGCTGTAAATAATTAATTTTTAAAAATCTGCTGCAATTTGTATGGGAGTAACTTTTGAGATGCTACATATTGATAATGTATTGGTTAAACAATGCATTTTTCTATAAAATTGAAAGGTGATTTGTCTCCTAGGAAGTAATTTCTTTGGGAAAGCATTAGCAGCACATCATTAATTAAAGCTTGTTAGAATGTACAAGCATACATAAATCCTTGAAGTAATTTATATAGCTTAGCTAATTTCGAGCAATTATCCACTAATATGTGCTTAAGTGTTCTTTAACTAAGAGGAGGCTTTTAAATCTTCCAAAGATTTTCCTAAATCATAAATTATATATTAAACAATAACAATCCTCAAGCTTTCAGTGTTGAATGCTACCCTTTACATTAAGAGATCACTTTGAACAAAGTAAAACATTATTTTTGTTACATGCTAGTTTAAAAAATGTGTAATATATCCGACCTTTCTCATGTTGTTGAGAGCAGTTTGTGTCATAACTGACTGTAGCTTCTACTACAGTCTGTGAGTATTTTCTTTAGGTTTTATTTGCTTTATCTGAGTATAAATGCATGGAGTAGGAATAAAAATCATTTATTGGACAAGTAAGCATCAGTTTGTATTTCTCATTCATGGATAATAGAATTAACTCTTTGCTATTAATCTGTGTCTGGCAGAAAAATAGCATCATTAACAGCCATACCCCACAAGAATAATAAATCCTTTTTTTTTTTTGGTTACCCTGAAATTTCTAAAGAAATACTTTGTTGTTTTTAATTAATCTTTTTATATATATTTAGGAACCCTTCACAACACTTTTCCTAAATCTGCAAGGTGGGAAGTTTGATCATGCAGACAGAACCTTTTCATCTATTTCAAGGGCGTGGCGCAACAGTCAGCGTGACACTTCTGATATCAAGGTAAAAAATTTCCTGAATGGTGTTAACATATTTTAGACTGCTCCTGCCTTTATTGTAGCTGTGAATGTAGGACCACAGGTTATGAAAAGGAGAAAGAAGAAGTCTGGGAGCTATCCTACCACTTGGGAAAAGATTCAAGTGAGGTGACAAGTGGTTTTACTTTTGCTAGAATATTTCAACAGCAAACATTTTTAGCCCTGAGATTGAAATAAGGCAAAATTTGTTCAACAGGTACGCTTCACTGACTTTTTGTTCCTCAGCACAAGTTTTAAGCCTTTGTAAAGTCAGTAGAACTGGTAGAGATTTTTAACCACTGAGTTTCGTTAAATACCCTGTTCATGCTTCTGCATGATAAGGTAAGAATGTTTCAGTTCGTATTATTTTATGTACTTCTGGCACCAGGCATCCAACCTTATTTTTGGACAATTTCTGCAGTGGCCTATTTTCTTGTTTGACTGTGACAAACAGGAGCAGGAGACTGTGCAGAAGGGGCAAAAACTAGTTTTATGAGCTAAATTATTCTGGTAATTCGTTGTTGTATAGACAGAGACCTAGAATTAAGTGGATCAAGAAGCTAAGGCAGGAGAACATAGAAATTCCAAGGGCAGAGGTTTGGATAGCTAGCCACTGAAGGAAGGAATAAGGTAAACAAATGAGTCTGGGATCTGAGGAATATTTTGACCTGGGAAGAGGAACAAAAGAGACAAGGATGCTGGCAGCTGTGGGAAAGCTTTGTGGACCTCAAATCCAAGAAGAAGGATTAATGTCAGAGTTGGGTTTTTTTTAATGGAAGGAAGGATGGAAAAGTGTAGGGTGAAGAAAGTCAGAGGCTGGCTCAAGGATGTCATGCAATAGCCAGAGACTTAAGTAACACAAGATCATTCTGTAAGTGTATGCATAATGAGGAGACAATTTAGGAATGGGTTGATCTGCAAATTAATGGAATGGAAAAATTGCCAACTGATAGTGTTGAAAAAGTGATGTCTTCCTGGCATCCGTGAGTCCCACCAATAGAATCAAAGGCGATCAGTGGCTAGTGGAATTAATACCACTTACAAAAAGATACAATGTCTATACAAAACTGGGAAAGAACAGTTCAGAAGATACAAACACATTAGATTTTTTCAAATTAACTGGGTTTATGGCCTTCTTTCCTTATAACCTACAAGACTGGCAAATGGAATTTCACAGTGCATTTTTGGGGTTTTCTTGATAAATGGAGGAGGAGAAAAGGTATCAGTGGTGGACAAATCAAGTATTTAGTTTTTAAAAAGGAAGAAAAAGGGAGCCAAGAAATTATGAGGTGAGCTTAACTACAATTCACAGAAAAATACTTACACAAATAATCAGACTGTGTTTAAGTGCCAGGAAGATAGCAGGGAGACAAGCAAATGAAACACATGTTTATCAAGGAGAGATTATGTCAAAGCAATCACAGTTTCTGATGAGAAAAGGTAACAGACCTTATAAACAGAGAAGAAGCAGATGATGATCTTAGTTTTTTACATTGTCTTATGAGTGAGCTGGGATTACTCTGTCTAAAAGAATCCACTGTGTTTGGAGAATAGTTACCAGCAGTTCATTATTAAAATTGAAAGATGTACTGACTGAAATTCTTCTTGATGATAATAGGTTAGGCCTCAATTCCCATTGATATTAGATTGGAAGGTACTGGAAGTATAGTGGAGTTGGAAGCACTTCTTACAGAAGGGCAAAATAATTTGAGAAAAATGTTAGGTGAAGTTTATTAGGGAAAAGTGAGAATTGTAATTTTCATGCTAGTTCTCATACAGTTATAACACAAGGAACAATCTGCTGTGCAAAGGAAAAAAAAATTGTAGTACATCACCAGTGCACGTGAATTAACAATATTGTGGTATAACAAAAGGTGAGTAACATTTCATGAAAGATACATCAACAGGACATAATGTAACTTTCAAAATGTATGACATAAATTTTCAGCGTTGCCCAGCTTTGATAAGGTCTTAGCTGGAATATTACATCCATACTTGTGGGCTAATTGGAGAGAATCCACACTGGAACACTGGTAACAATGCAAGGTCTTGAAAATAAAATGCAATGAAAGATTGAGTAGCTACGCTTGTTTTTCTTCTAAAGCAGAGAAGATTGAGGAGGAACTTCAGTCCTTCTATTACACAGGGACTGCTGTAAGAAAAAAAGCAAAAATCTCTGCTGCCCATGCTGGATAGAACAGGAATTAATGGACTTAAACATCAGGGAGATTTTGATTAGATGTCAAAGTAACCTTTCTAACAGAAAAATGAAACCAATGAATTCTTCCCTGGCAATTAGTGTAGGGAGGGTTTTTCAGAAATGGTTTGGTATATTTTGGAAATGATACAGGTGCAGGCTGGTACTGCCTTTAGAGTCATCCCTACTGTTATGGATGATCTCTTGAAGTTGCTTGCAGCTTTCTGAGACTGTGAATTGCTGTGAATTCTGTTATACTGCTGTGAAGCATCTGAATGAGTATTAAGATTGGCTAGAGTAGTCTGTTTGTGAGACTGGATGAGACTGGATGAGTCTGGGAGACTCCCTTCCCTCCCAGGAAGGGAGATGAGGAAAGATTTCCGTAGGATATGTTTAAAGAATCTGAAAGGAAAATGTTTGAAAATGCATAGAGCCATCTTCTTTGGAAATACCTCTATTCTCACTATTCTGCTACAGCTGTGAAAAACAAATCTTCTGACACTTGGTGCTCTGTCTTGCAAGTGTTTGTGAAATACATGGCTGAAGTGTCCCATGTGTCTCTAGAAATTTTCTACGTGCAGAATTGCAATATTTTAGCTTGCTAGTGCTTGAATTTGTTTAGTTGTCACATGCGTCAAAGAGCGTGAACAAAGCGGAGCACATAATTTTGCTCCTTTGGTTAATGGCAAGTAGGGGACACAAAGGAAAAAGAAGGATTTATTCCTCTTCCAGCTGGAAAAAAATGGTGACATTTAGAACCATTGAGCTGATGAAAAGAAATGATTTCTCCTTGCTTCTCACGTGAAGAGAATGAATGCAGTTATTGATGCTTGCTGTCCTAAGATTATTGTTAATCTTACTTGGATGCTTTGTATATGACAAGGAGGACTAACAAGAGTTAGCTTTGGAAGCAACTCCTGTTGGCTGGTACAACTGACACGGAGAAAGCTAAAGCATATGTGTGGTCATACCCAATCTGTGTCAATATCCTGTGAAAGCCTTGGATCGATGATCAAAGCAGGAAACTAATGCTGCACTGTAGTATAACCTTTGGTTGAACTTTCCAAATTTTGATTTCAAGAGGTGATATGTTGCATAAAATTTAATTTCCTAGTTTCTCCCATCTATTTATTTGAGCAATGAAAATTAAAATTCCTTTGGAGGTTTGCTAGTGTCTCACTGCCACTCTGACTTTGTTATTTACCAATTAGCTCAGGACTGTTACCTTTAAATGATTAACCATGTGTTTTGAAGTTAAAACTTCTACACTGAAAAATATTGAATGTTTTTCAATTCTGTGAGAGTACCGCCTAGTACTTTTAATATACTATACAGGCATTATCATTAACTCAGTTGCTTCTTAATTTAGAGTGCAAACAGTCCTGGTTAGTTTGTTTAATACCATAGAAAAGCAAACATGGGTAGCCTGGCAGTATATTTGCATGTACTTGTTCAGAAGGAGTTGTTCCTTCTGGTTTGGTAGCTAAACTCTTGCAATAAATTTATTTGTCATTATATTTGCAACAGCATAATTGTTACCCATGTTGCGTTTAACATGTGTTTTCTCTTTTTCAAGTGTCATACTTTGATGATTGGTTTTTTGGGGTTGTTTTTTATTTTTTTCTTTGTACCATGTATATAGATTTCAAGATCATCTGAAATTCCCTTGCTGTCCTCCAAACAGCTGTGTTGCCTTCCTAGTGTCATCTGTAATTTTACTTCTGCACCTTCTATGCCAGGCCATTAATGAGATTATTGACTGGTATTAAGAGCAGGGTGGACTCCATTACCATGTCCTCCCATTTTGACAGTGAACTATTGATAACTGCTCTTGGAATATGGATTTACAGCTTGGGTACTCCCACATTATTGTAACCTAATCTCATCTCCATTTCTCTGCTTTGGTTATAGGAGTGTCATGGGAGACAGAGACAGTCTCAGAGGGCTTTCTCAAAAGTGAAGCAACACCTTAGCACTTTTCCTTTCACTATCCACTCCTGAAATTTTCTTTTGAAAAGAAAATTAGATTGGCTTAATGTGATTGATTTTTTGACTGTTTTTAACCAAGTTACAGTCACTAGTATAGAGTTATGTACTATTCTTCATGGTACTTTTCCTCTACCGCTTTATGTTTGACTTAGGGTTCATTTTGGTTAATTTAATTAGTTTTGTTCAAAAGGAGATGCTAGAAGACCATAATCTTACAGAAGACATTAGTAAGCTCCAATTACACTGTTCCAGATTGTTCCATCATAAAATGGGTACTAATTTATGAAAATCAGTTGTGTGATATGACACACGTCAGTGACAGCTATTGTAAGGCTGTTGTGATGGTACTGAATATCTGAATTCATATCTCATACAAGAGATATGGCAAGTTATGATCCTCATCAGCTTAATTTTAGGTACAGAAATGCTGTTTTGGCACGTTAACTGTGTTATAAAACTCATTAACATCACACCATTTTAGACAACTTTTCTTTAAGTCAAGCTTCTTGTTTAAAGTCTCTTTGAATTTTAATGGTATTATAGCAATGTCTGCTATAATGTTTAGATTGTCTTGGGCTCCTAGGAGTGTACTGGTGTTATAAAGTGGGCATCTGGTCTATATAAACACTAGTGGGATTGGGGGATATTGGTTTTGGCCAAGGTTCTTCAGGAGTGTCCTTGGAGGGGACAGCTTGGGAAGCAGGAGGATGCTAAAAAGATATTGTGATTTCGTTACAACTAGGATCCTGAGATTAAGAACTAAATTATAACCGAAATGATAATCACAGGCTTAAACCACTGTCTCAAATCACATACTGTAGTAAACAGAGAGCTCTAGAAGTAGCCTCTTACTTGGAAGTTTTCATCCATTTTCTAATTCTTTACCTCTGAATCATCTCTAGGCAGATCTGGTAATATGTGGGAATTACAGTAGTTAAAAATAGAGACATCTGGGTGTCTGGGTCAAGAAGTTCCATCTAATATCTGTGGTCTATTTCTTTTACGCCTAGTCATAATTGTATTGAAAATTAAACAAATACTTTTAATATCTGTTCCAAACTACTTGTGTAGCTGTTTAAATAATAAATTCTGAGGAATTTAAGGACAAGTTTGCTGAAGTCCCAAGGAGAATGACCAGACGTGTAGAAAATAAGACCACTGATATAAAGTTGACAGTTTTAGGTTGCTTACTTCAGAGAAAAGAGGAACAAGGACAGAAACACAAAGTGCTTTGACACTGGCAGTTTTAATGCTTTTACTGGGCTGGGGATTTTGGCTGGCAGGCACATTTTCTGGAATCATGGAACACCCAGGCTGAAGGGATCCTGAAAGTTCATCTGATCCAACTTTTTTTGTGGGAAAGGGAGCCTAGATGAGATTATCTCTCACCTTGACCAAGCCCATCCTGTAAACCTCCAGTGATGGAGACTCTGGGCTTGTTGTTCAGTGGACAATAATTCTCAATGAAAAGAATTTCTGTCTTGTATCAAGATGAATTCTGCTGTATCCTTTCTGTTCAGTGTGCCAGCATGCCAGAATTGGTGCTGTCCATCCTCACTGCAGGGGGAGAACAGCGGTCAGTACGAAAGTGGTGTTGGGAACGGTCCCTGAGGAAAAACCTGCTCCTCCACAAAGGGGCAGCTGCTGCCTGTCAGTCCTGTTCAGCCTGAATAGGAGAAGCAATGGGCTCCAGCTGCAGCAAAAGCAGTCTAGATGTTAGAAATACCTGTTGGTGGGAACAGATGAACACAAGGGATTCCAAGGTTCCCCATCATTGAAAGTTTTTAAAAAAAGGAGGCAGAGAAACATCTGCCTTGAATTCATCTGTCAAGAATACGTGTTTATAATTGTCTGTGAATGGAAAGGTGGACAAAGTGACCTTTCAGGATTTCGTCTAGACCTTTTTATGATTCAGTCATAAATTCTTTTCACCCTCAGTTAATTTAAAAAAAATGGAAGAAAAGAATGTAGTTTTATATACAACTTATTTCCTCTTTCTCTGGAAAATGAACCTCAACTACACATTACCTACTGTATGTATGTGGTAAGTAAATACCATTGCATACTTTTGCATATATTCTCAGTAAAAGGTAAAATTTTGTGTATGTGTATATATATATAATATATATAAAACCCAGCATTTTTTAATGCAATGAAGTATAGACTTAATAAAATCTTACTGATCAATTATGAATCAACTGTTAATTGTGATAATCATATATTTCATTATTCTACTAAATAAATATCTGGACTTTTTTCTTCTTTGTTAATTGTAAATTACAATGGATTTTAATATTTTCCTTAAACTTGGCAATATTTGAAATATAATTGCCTAGAACTTAACCAGAGTGGTTAAACATTGACAAAATTAATTTCTTCAATGATGAAATTTAGAATTTTAATGGAAGCCTGCTGAAGTATTTTTCTTACAAGTTGGCAGAATTGCAGGCAATGTCTTGAGACAATCTCTTAGGTGACAATTTTCTATTGAGAAATAACACACAAAGAGCAGATGGAAGGAAACTCATGGGTACTTAGAAATTATACTTTCCCACAGTTGTGAAAATTATTTCATTGACATGGGATGAAAAAATGAAATTTGAGTTAATTTAATGAATTCATATATATTTTTGAATGCCATTTAAGTCCCCTAACAGAGGAAATAAAGTGTGGCAATATGAATAAAAACTCAGACTTCTAATATGCATTCTTATTATTCTGTTTGACAGGTTATACATAGGCTTAATATTGCTTAATGTGATTGTCAAATAATTTACTTTGAAAATTTGGTATCTTATAAATGTTTTAATATGATTAGGGATGTGTCATTGTTTCTAGACACCTATGCAGATCATGTAACTCTGCTTCAAAATGCATAATTTATTTTCTAAACGAAAGAATAACGTTTCATTGCATTAAAGAAACAAAGTATCTTGTGTAGATTTTTTTATACCTGGTGCCATAAGTGGAAATAAATTGCCAGTGTTTAACTGACATTCTGTTGATATTATGTGTTTGTAGAGAAATCTTTTTAGTGATGTTTCCTTAGGAATCATTGTTTCCATGTGTTACAGGGCAGGTTTTGTTAGAGAAAAATCGTACTGTAATTATTCACAGAATTTTATAAATATTTTAATGCGAATCCTGATATGGCAAATTTTATTTAACTTTTTTTAAAAAAGATATAGTGCTTATAAATATTTTGTGTTAGATTGATGTTGATGTTTATTGTGAGCTCCTTGATCAGTTGTAATGAAAAACACGGCAGAAGGACTGAAGTGTTGCTTTTCATAAGCATGTCTGTCTCTACCTTGTAGAACTGGAGAATTCTAACAGAGAAATTTTAGAAAGTAATTTTCAAACACAGTTGTGCTAAAGCAAGAGCTTCAACAAATCACAAAGATTTTTTGTTTTTCTGCAACATCATATTAATAAAAGAAATGTGGGACAATTTTACCATTTCTGTTCATATGCTGAGTGTGCTAAATTTCTGAAGGGACTCAATAGGGTTAGAAGAAGTATGAAGGCAACCAGAATTTTTAGTTGGAAGGGAAGACCTCCAGTGGGAGCAAATCTAAATGACTAGAATCCTTTAGCTTGCAAAAAGAGATCACTGAGGAAGAATGTGACAATATTGGTCTGTAGTATCCAGAAGGACGTATAAAAGAGCTAATAAGGGAATAACATTACCCACATTATGGGTACTAGAACCATCCCCTGAAACTGTTAGGGAGCAGTTCTAGAATAGTCAGAGGAAAACCTGTGTAGACAAAACTACAGTGTGGAACCCATGATTAATGAGTTAAAAATCAGAAGCACAGATTAGTTCAAAACGATTTAACTGTAAGAAGCTGACAGAATATCCATGGAAAGACTTTATCTGCCCTGCGTTAGTCCAGTCCTTGTCACTGTTCTGGGTGAGATATTAAATGATCCTTCACTCTGGCCCCTCGTGTCTGGTCCTGCATCTTCATGTGATGTTTGTGTGAAAACACTTGTACCTCCTTCCTCCACCCATTAAAAACAAGCAAAAAGTGTATTCAATAATTTTTTTATCATTTTGGTGTGTCCAAAAAGTTCCATCGTTAGTGGAGTTACACACGAGTCAGCATCTGCTGTTCTAGTGTCAATCTGTGCATGTGATGTGAAGATGTTAAGAAAAAAGACCCCACAAACAGAGTTGAGAAGGACTGTTAAAGATTGCAGTTAACAAATACATGAAGAATATTTGTAAGCTTGATAAAAATTAATATTTTGTTAACAAAATTTGCTGGTTTTAGGAAAAACTATTTTCCTGTAACTAGTGGTTTCATTTTTACTGGTAAAAAGCCATTGAAAATGGGCACTAAATACTACTCATTTCCAATGGCCCTGTGTATAAGTTTGCACTCTATTTTTCCCAGGGATAAATGCTAGCACATGGTCAAGAGAAGAAAATCACATAATAAAGAAGTTCCTTTTGTATAAACGTGTCATTATGGTGACAGTGAAAAACTTTCTGAAAACTCATTTCTGGAGTAATGAAAAGTTTTATGAAAAGTTTCTAATAGTCAAACTAGTAGAAGTTACTGATAATTTTGAAGTTTCCAGACAGCATATTGTTTCTGTGTAATCTAATGAAAACAATGTGTTCTAGAAAGCCAAACGTTTTCTGATCTTGAAAGAAACTAATGAATAGCTGTACAGATATATAGATTTAAAGAAGAAATAAAAGCATCGGTAACATATGTAATGAGCTTATGTTTTAAGTATTCAGAATCATGGTCTGGTTTCATATTTGTGGCACACGCTGCTATCAAATTAAGAGTCTTGTGCTTTTCTGCTTTTTCTTTGTTGGTTTCTGTCTGTGATAATAAAAACTGTAGCAACTTCAGTGTTTGCTTTCTTTTTTACAAATGTTTATCCTCGCTACATTCTTGTTCTTTCACTTGTACAATCAAATAGTTTAAAATCTCCTTTTTTATCAAGTACTTGTCAAGCATTTGGTACAGCAGCACGTTTTTACCCTGCCTAGTTAATTAAGGTGACTGTAAACAAAAAGATGTACAATTCAAAGCCAAGGAGTGTTTCACACAAGGATGGAGGTGATAATAGCTTAATTCCTGCTTGATCTTTCCTGTCTTTGCCCTGGCTACTTCGGATTGACCTTGTCCGCAATCTGATGACCTCCCTATTGCACTCAGCCATTTGGAAAGCTGCTCATGCCATAGCTGGCCCTGAGGGGCTATCTGGGAGACCACTGATCCATTGACCCATGTCAAGACTGGGTTTCGGGTCTGATCTGCTAAGCTTCTGGTGTAGCTACATCCTACACCCACTGTAGACAAAGCCAGTGGGGTAGTCTGATGTTTTCTCCTACTTCTTAAGTGTCATGCAGTTTGCACTTGCTGTATGGAAGACCAATTTTACACCATTCATTTGCTATGAAATACACTTCCTGAAGCAATTATGTGTACTGATCCTTTCTTTACAAAGAAAGTAAATTCTCTAATTTAGTGGCTCAATTTTTCTAAATCCATCAAATTGCCAGCTTTATTTGGTGGATTGAAGTCTCAACATCAAGTTCCACAAAAAAAACCCCTACCTTTAAAATACATTTAGGGCAGATATATATATATATGTTATGTCTTAATCGGCTCTTTCTATGAAATGTTATGCCAAGACTTTGTAGACCTTTCTATAAAAGTGTGTAAATAAGGTTCTAATCACATTACCTTAAATATGTTTATGTGTTACTGAGTGTGTATTTTATAAAATGCTTAGGAAGTTGCGTGTCTGTTTGCAAAACAAGGAAACAATCCACTTATCCAGGAGAAAAATCCTTATGGGTTTGAGCTTAATTTTGCTTCTTAGCATGTTATGTTCCTGTATCGTTTTCTGCTTAATAAAATTTTTGTTGAGCCATTACTATTACTTTGTTTCTCTGAGAAGGCTTGGAAATTACAATTCCTGTGCTGTGTGTGCTTCCATTTTTTCCTCAACCATGCTTGGTGTAGCTGTGCCTGCAGAGGTGGCAGAGCAGGCCAGCCAGGGAGGTGTCAATGCTGTGTTCTAGTCGTGTTCAGCACAGGCCTATAGAGCACACATTTTAGAGCACTGATGATCCTGACAAGGCATTTAGTGCAGACCTTGTAACTGTGTGAAATTCCTTCCTTCTCTCCTCGTGTGTGTGAAATTACGCCTGGGCACGTAATTGAGTTAATGACCTTTCCATGAATAAAAAATATAGACCTGATTCAGCTTTGGGGTTTTTTTTTTCAATGGAACATGTGGCATAACTCAAGGGATTTTAGAATTTACCAAAAAAATTATTTCTGGGGCATTGAAGAATCTTAGATAATAGCCTAAACATTAAGTTCTTAGACCCTTTATGTTAGAGAGAATAAGAATATAACTAGGTTTTACACCTTCGTAATTAATATCTATGGTGCTAGCTTCACCCAAACTGTAGACTGCCATTTGTGCATTAGCACTTTGAAATGTGGATTGTATTAAAATGGGAAAGAAGCAGTTTTCTGTGACTTCTTAACATCACTGGTTGCCTGTAGCTTTCCACTAAATATTACTTGTTCATAAGTAATTTGTGATGTTCATAAGTTTCTCTGTGTATAGTATGCAGTCAAAACCAGTGTTCTGACATTTTTGTCCTATAGCCTGTTGTGTCTTAGTTCTTTGTCATGTTACAAGCATGCTAAGGGTTTATCATGTCTGAAGGTTTAAATTTTAGAAAGTGCAAAAGTGGGGATTTCTCCCTTTTAAGGCAGGAGGGGGATGTCTCTGGGACAGTTTTGTATATTCTTTTTCCCTAGTGCCATTCTAGTAATTATTTTTTAACGTGGCACAGTGCATCCTCTTGACAGAATTTATAACATGGCATTGTTTTTCATTTATCTACAGGAATTGATTCCTGAATTTTATTACCTCCCAGAGATATTTGTCAACAGCAACAATTACAACCTGGGAGTGATGGATGATGGAACAGTTGTGTCTGATGTTGAACTTCCACCATGGGCCAAAACCCCAGAAGAATTTGTTCGCATAAACAGACTGGTAAGATCGTTCTCTATTGTCAAGTAACTTTTGTTTTGCAAGATTCTTGTAAAATAATTTGGGTCTTTGCTTGCAATATATATATATTTATAATTCATATAGGACTATGTCTGAAATTATCTGAAGAAATAGATTTACAAGTTTAAGAAGATAAAAGGCACATTTTTGTTGCTCATTCTTTAGAAATGCTCAAAAATGTTTGAGTGTGGAGATCATACCCTGTTTGTATGTCAGCTCTTGTGGTTTTAAAGAGCTAACAAAATCTTTACTTTACAGAAGACTTGAAAAAATTTGTTTAGTCATAAAAATATTTTTCACCCTAATTACTTAAATGTAATTTTAGGGGTTTTAATTGTAATGTCCATTTAACTCCAAAGATCAGTGAACGCCCCAGGAAAGAAGGTGGTTTTTTTAATCTGTCATCTCTTCCATTTCTTCCATTAAATTGATATTTTTCAAAGCCTTTTTTTTTGAAGAAAATAAAACCAAATTCTCCTTTACCTGCTTTATTCCCCAAACCTGTATAACTTTTCGCTGATGTGGAAAACTCCAGTTGTTATCACTACCTGCCTTCAATTTGCCCCCTGGGCAGTGTAATGAATTACAGCATAAGTGTTGTGCTGTCATTGTTGGGTTTTGAGCATGTTCTCAAAAGCTGTGTTAGCTTATTCTCAAAACAAAAGAATTCTGCATGAATGGCATTCTAAAATAAATAAGAGCAGCTTTTCATAAAAAATCTTGAAAAATCAGGCTGCTGTTTTCATGTGGTAGTCAGCTACTTGGAAATACTGAATTATAGCATGGAAGCTTTCAAAAGCCTTCCAGATACCAGGCTTATCAGGATAACATTCTGATAGTCCTGTGTTCGAAAATCGGAATTGAAAATGTTCTTATGTTGGTGGAACATCAGAACTCGTATTCATAACTTTACAGAACCTACACATCAGGAGAAATCAGGGATTTAGAAGTTATCAGAATGCTTTAAACACTGCACTTTTAGTGGTGACATGACACCATGGTTTTCTGAAGTGCTATGTGGCCTGGATTTCTGCAGGCAGTTGTAGGTGCACCATAATAATCACAAAGTATATAGTGTGAATTTAGTTTCTATATGAATTCCTTCATATAGAAAGAAGCATGTGCAAATTTTATTTAAACGAGGTATGAAAAAAAATACACTAAAATTTAGCAGGACTACTTGCCAAGCCATATTAAAACACAGCTTTTGATCTTCCAGTTGTGGTGATAGGTAATAAGTAAGGGGAGTAGCCTGACACCTTTTTGAGTTTGGCCTGTGCTGGGGATTCAGGATAACCCGAGAAATGACAAGGTGTGTTCTTAAGCAGACTTGTCAAAGGCAGATGGTGGCCTTGATCTCTCACGACTGTGGTATTTTAGCTTCTACATAAAATATAGTTTTTATTCTATTAATTACAGATCTGGCTTTCCCCACTGTGAAGTTATTCTCCATTTCCCACTTCCTCCTTTTCTAAGGTTTTAGCTCTCAATTTTCTTTTCTTCATCTCTAGCCTTGGGCCAAGTTTTTCTCACCCTCACTTCTCTGTATGCTGGGACCTACCATTCCCTCATTCTTCCTTCATTTCCCAAGTCTCTGCCTCCTTTCTTGAAGCTTTCTTTGATATCCCTCACTTTTGCTGTATTCTCAGGGTGAACTTTTACAGGAGCATGCAGTTTTCAAGTATGAATTGGACAGATTTTTTTATTAAAGAATTAAGCTAATTACAAAAGTAAAAAGTAATGTATCAGGTGATGGCATATTAAAGCATGCCATACATCATCCCTTTTGGTAACACTGTAGGTCCCTGATAGTGTTTCTATAATTCAGATATCAAGTTTTGGTCAGTCTGGTAGCATGAAATTTAAACCTCTGTGCCAATGAATTACATTAACTGCTTCTTTGTGACGTAGTTAAACTTACTGTGGTGGTAGTGGTGCTGTTAGTGATGAAATGGGTGATGCCCTATGTAATCTGCCATTTTTGCAGTGGAATAAAACTGAGAAAATTACATGCAAATATTAAGTTGCTTTTTCTTGTTAATACTTAGTGGATTGGTTACCATCAGCATCAAACCAGCATTATCTAATTTTTAAGTAGAATAGGTGTGTTTAGGAAGAATTCTCAAAGCTCAGTTCCTCACTAATACTATCAAGAAAAGCTTGCTATGATGTGGCATGGGCTGATTCATTCAGTTAATATTTCCTTGCTGCTTCCTGGTTCAGACAGAATAGCAATTATAGTATTTTAAGTGCTCGTTTTGCAAGCTATCACACACAGATATTTTTTTCCCTTTGCATTTCAGTTTACCTCTTTAAGGGCCCAGATCTTACCCAATGATTGGAGCTCATGAAATGCATACTACTTTGATCTGTGACCTTTTTGTGGTGCTAATCGGGTTCCTGATATCATTATACCTTGCTCATTAATCATATTTCCTGCAGCCCGTCAGCCAGCCAGACAACCCAAGCTCCCTGTTCGCAGCTTTGTGTTGGCAGGTTTCTGCTTTTCCAGATTATTACAGTGTGATACTTTGGCTTCTCATAACCAGACCCACATCAAGCTGTGTGCTACAATTAAAGTCAGATGGTCCTCAGGTTGAACAGGGATATACTGCTGCAGCTGTCTGTCTTTCTGGAACGGAGCAGCACGGGGAACAGATGATATGTAGGACAGTGCATAATAACAGCTTGTACAGTACTGGGTCAATAGCAGGGGTTCAGAACATTAATTGACAGGCTGAGAGCTGATTTAAAAGTGATTTCCAACCTATTTTTAATTCTATAAAGTATGTGTTTTAATTGAAATAGGTCGTTGCATGTCCTCTGTGTTTGCTCTGAGAGAAGAAGCAGAATGGTGTGTAATTAAAACTGGGTTTTGATTGATGGAATGTCATGATGAGCTAAATGATACCATCAGGATGTCGTTCTGAGCAATACAAAGAACTCCAAAATGCAGCTATTGCTTTTGTATACAGTTGGTGCTTTGTATTAGACTGTGATAGTACAATGTTTTATAATAGCACAAATCATTGGGGGGGGTAGGATATTCTTCTCTGAGACAGTCGATAGTTTGGTGGAAAAGTGACTGTGTTTTTAACATTCTGAAAACTTACTATATACCTCTAAGCTCTATATTTAGTGCCATAGGAGAACTGCTAAGACATCTGAAAGCAGTTTTCCATTTACACAGGTGCAGTTGACAATAATTGTACTATTGTATAAATCCATCATTTTATAAATGTGTATGTAATAAGAATGATAGTATTAGCTTAATAAAAGTCAAATAATTCACAGACTCTTAAACAAGATAAAATTATAATTCCTTTCCCCCCAAACAAAACAGAAAAATCCCAAATGCAACATATTGTTGCATCCTTACTTTAATAATTCCAAGCTGTGATATCTTTAGGCCATGAATAATTGAGCAAAGGGGATTTGTTTCTCCCATGCTTATTGGAATCCTGTAGGAAAAAGGAATGGGAAGTAAACTGGGAAGGAGAGAATATAAAGAGAGAGATGTTCAGATGTGGTTTGGATACAGAAGTCTTAAACAAAAGCTGTGGCAATAGTTGTCACACATGGAAATAGATAGACCTTTTAAAACATAGATTTTTCTGCTGTCTTCTCTTGGCTTCACGGTCTTAGTTATGTAAGGTGCTCTCCTTTAGAATAGTTTTCTGTTTTAGAAATTTTATTTCATGTTTTGGAGCTAAGGATAATTACCCCATTAAAGCTGATAGAAATTTTAAATACCATTCATATCATGCATGACAAAAAGACCAGGTGCAACCCAAGGAAAAGTCCCATGCTTCCCACTGGTAGTTAGGAATAGCTAAAAATCCCAGTAAAGCAGGTCTGTTCTAAATGGCAAAGTGATCTATTTTGTCTTGTCATTGAAGCTTGGATGTCTGAATTGGTAAGAATTAATTTAAAGCTATTAATCAGCAGATAATAACTAAATTTTACACAGATTTGATGAGCCTCAGCTTTTTGAGAATTAGATTGCTTCGATGATAATAAAGTTGTTGAGGTCTGTCAAGACAGCTTTGGACAATATATCTCAATTTAAGTATTTTAGTGCTTTATTGCAGAGTTAGTCCTTTCGTTATTAGGGGGTTTATCCATTTCATTCAGTGCTAGGGAAAATGCAAGACAAATTAGAAAAGTGATGAGATTACTGTTCTGGATTGAAAGTTTTGAAATCCAATTTTCAAATAATTGAAAATGTAGTGATTGGAAACTTGGATGTTTTCTGAAACAAATGAAATGCTTAAATACATAAAGGCACTGTACACAAAAGTAATCGTGGCTTGATTAAGTAAAATGGAGAGGGAAGGGTAGGGCAGTTATTTACAAATTTTAGTGGAGCACAGTGAATCAGTATTAAGGACCACCAATGTCTAAGAAAGATCTAAAATGACAATTAGAGGATCAGTATTAGTTGATATGGTGCATTACTTTTTAGTGGAGGCAACTCCACCTTGCCCCAGATGACACTGGAGAATCAACATTCCCTGCCAGCTAACACACCAACAACACTCAGAACTGCTGTTTTTGTGAGTCGAAACAAAAGTTGGTTTCTATTACTATTTGTCAAATAAAGGTATTGAAGCAACAGTTAAAACAGTGACTGTTAATTACAATGTACTCTCTCCATGATATTTTTCCTGGTTCCACAGCTGTGTACTTGCAAAAGAGTTACAGCAAGTGCTGTGGAAATAATGTGGATGTGAACTCTATGAATTAAGGCTCACAACTGCAGATTGCTAGTAATGGATTGCTAGAATTTTAGTTGTATGTTGCTGGTAATAGCTGACTTGTTAAATATGATAAAAATGTTAAGAGAGGTGGAAAAAGGGTGAAATGAAAACTGAAATGAAAAATTATGTTATGTAATATCAGTTGTTATCTGTGCAGCACCTACTTTGACATTCTGGTCTGAGTAGGATTGGATGTAGTTTTAAAAAGCTGGAATGCAGATTGATCTGTATACTCTGCGTGATGAAAATGCTTTTGGCAATCCAAACTGACATGAAATGTTTACAGAATTTGACTGTAGAATAGAGGAGAAGGAAAATCATAGCTTTGTGAACTCCACTCAACTTAGGGTCTTTTAGATGGTTCTGTTGGCATGTTGGATATCTGTTCATGTAGAAGAGAAGAGATGGACCATGGTGAAAAAGAAGAGTTTTGATACCAGTTGTTTCAGACTCTTTACTTCATGAAACAGATGGAACTGTTACTTCCATTTGTATTTCTGATGTTTGGTGATTGCTTGTGGCTTTTCTTTGGAAATTGTAGTTATATACTTAACGAGATTTGTACCATATCCTCTAAATGGAGGATATCTATTAACTCTACAAGTAAGTATATTAATTTTTAGCAAAAATCACTTTTATTATAGAAAAAGCAGGTTTAAAAGTAATCTGGAACTTTGCTTTTTCTGGTACATACTTTTATTTCTATGCTACATGTGTGAGAAAAGCATTTAAAATAGCTCTACGTTTAAACATAACTATTGCCAGTGAATCTTAAAACACCATGCTACATTCATTTTATGTTGCTTTCAAGCTGGGACTATGGAAAAAGTCTTGTGCAGGAGGTAAGGTTCATTGTATCAGGCAAAATAAACATTTCCATTTATAGAAGTCTCAGAAATCTAACAGTCTAATCCAGAAAGTTGTCAGGAATATTATTCTCTAGCAAAGTTGGGTGTGAAAGGTCCAGTCTGCTGGCCTATTGGATTTCAGGTATATGTAAGTTTGATTTTTTTTTTAACACATCTTTTGTTTTCCTCATCTGCGAAAACAAGGCAGTCCTGGGAAGCAGAGGAGCTGTACTGTCTGTGTACTTAAGAGGCAGAGGAGCACAGAATGTCTCTTGAACAGTTGAAGAAATGTAGGATGCTGTGTGAATGTAAGCAGCAGGATTCCTCCTTTCCTCAGGAAGTGCTTCCGTGACTACAGTGACTAGTGACTGACTAGTTTTTCCTTTCAGTTTTTCTGTGTAGAATACCAGCATTGGCTTGAACCTGTTTGGTTTTGCATTTGAGCCAAGTGGTGCATTGGTGTATCTGTGTTACTGTGTTACTCAGGATCAATTCCTACCAATTCCTATCTGTGTTTGTCACTGCAGGATGTTTTGCACTTTTGGAATTACTTCCTGAAAGTTAGAAGCTTGGTTGTCTTTCACTCAGAAATACTTGTGTGCAGGCCAGGCCAGAATCAAAAAATACTGGGTAATTGTAAGCAGTCTTTTAATTATATCATGTACAGATCTGATTGCTAGCATAGAAAGGGGGGAAATAAGACTTTCATTACCCATTCTGAAGCACCATATTCAGATCTCATATGCAGATAAGTCTAGAATAACATTAGTAACGCCAGCATGACCACACATAGGTGAAATCAGTGCAGGTGAAAACCTAATCTGTGGGTATTCTCAAAGGAAAATAATAGGAGTGTTCAACATAAGACATTTTTGAAAAGTAGAGAGGAAATATTTCTAAAGGAATGTGATATATGGCCTTTTAGAAAAGATTCAGAAAATCTGGGAATAAAAAAAAGTAGACTAATTTTTCTGTGCGTACAATTGACTCTGTGTGTATAAGAATAACTTATTTTTATTGAAGTGCCATCTAAGAAATATGGCCAGAAATTCATGCTTATTTAAATCCAGTTCTGTTGGAATATTGGCTTTATTAATTTTCATGTATGAATTTTTATTGATTTAATTTGTAAAGGAGACTACTATACAGAGAAAGTCAAATATATTCAAGAATATGAGGGAAGTAATGAAAAGTGAACTCAAACCAGGCTTTTGAATAGAATGTGAGGATTCTGAAAGCATTCACTTTGGGTTTCATAATACATCAAAATATGCTAATACTGGAAGATGGGGTTTGCATAATATATATGATGGAATACATTGGAGAGGTGCATCTGTAGGACAAAGTTAATGCATAATAAAATATATGTGATGATGTAAAGAAACTTTTTTCACCTTTTTAATGAAAACAGTAACCGAGGTAGTATATCATCATTTGCCAGCCAAAAGCATTGATCTAATTTATATCCAATCCAGATATGTAAATAGAAGGAGAAAGCAGAGTTAGTAAAATCTATTCTTTCCTAACAAATCTTGTTTGCAATTCCTACCGTCTCTTTTAACTCTGCGTACAAGTTACTTTATTGAAATTACAACTAAACTCTGGACTTCAAGAATGCAAGGAGAGTAAAATTAATTTTAAAAAGTCCACACATGCTTGCATTTCAATAATCTGTGGAAGTGTGCCAGCTTTCCTGAATAAAGAAAGCTTAATGGAATCATAGACAGTTTGTCTGTCTTTTCTATTGTGGAAAAAAATACAGAAACTGGTATCAAAATTTGCCACTCTTCATAATTAAAAGAATTCAAGCTATTAAATAATTTTAGCATAATTCTCTCATTTTAAAAAAAAACATAACCTATCACATTCTAACAAGAGTTTAAATTACATGCTGATTATGATGACACTACACATTTATCCATAGGTAAATGTATTAGACACATTTATTATATGTGTCTATCGTAGTGAAGTCTGAGACTAAACAAGGTGAGCAGGAATAAAACTGAAAAAGTACAAATATTTTAAAAGAGAGCAAAATGAAACATAAAGATGTTAAATAGTAAGAAAAGCCAGGATAGGAGTCAGAAGGAACCAAAGCCTAAACTAAAACTATGGACATTCAAGAAAGTGATGAGAGATACAGATTTTCTAATGAGGTAAGAGAATTTACCATAGCCAAGATAAATGGAGGAGAATGTTTTAAAAATCTGAATGTTAACACAGTTTGAGTAGATACAGCAAAAAAAAAAAAGGTAAATTTGCTTTTATCCAAAAAAGTTGATTTGAGGCAATCTAGACAATTAAATTTGCTTTCAGATGTTTTGTTGTTTGATGTTGTAGAAATGGTGTTTGAAAGCAAGTCCATGGAGGACATTAAAGTTATTACTGTGTGAAATGAAGTGGGAAACAAATTGTGCTGGAGCCACTGCCCCATTTAACAGGTGTTCACTAAATCTGTCTGTCTTCTCTTTGTCTGTTCTCCGAATGCTGTGCCTGGGCAGTCCCTGTAAACAGTGTTCTGAGGGATACTGTTAACAATCTATTAAGAATTTTGATTAACATGGAAAAATTGCATCACAGGCTCAGTATTGGTAAGGGAGGGAAAAAAGTTTGAAAGCAGTGGCAGTTTCTTACTTGATTTACTGGTACTTAACAGTCTGTGATTGGAAGTCTTTGCCTTGCAAAGAAATATTCAAGTTCCTCCTGCAAGGTGAACTAATATTGGTTAGGACTTGCATACAACAAATGTACTGGTAAGAAACCTTGTAGGATATGGTGTTATTTGGTTTGTTTCAGTGTTTACTTAGAGCTCATATATGAAACTATGCTGCTAAACTTGAATTTGGTGAGTATTCAAAATAAAGTGTTTGCAATATCATCAGTGTAGAGAAGTTTCCATCCTAAGTGCTGGAAAAGAAAGTGAGATTTTGATAATATTTACATACATGGAGCTGTGGAGAATTAAACTGAAAATTTGTGGTTTTCAGCTGAAGAAGGGGAGTAGCTGAGAAAACCTGACCATCTGTGCCCTACATGGAAGGACACAAAGAAAAGTCAGCTGAGGCTTTGCTTTCAGTGCTTTTGCCTGGCAAGACTCCACTCCTGGTATGAGAAACAGCAATGCTGCCAAAACCATCTGGGGTACAGAGAAAGTTTACAGCATTGTATGGATGTAGGAAGAACCCTAGTAGGGGGAAGTAGTTTCTGCTTCCTAGAAGAAGAGCATGGTAAAAGCATACAATATAATAAATAGTACTGAGAACATGCATCAGGAAATTACATGCTCTCTTTCATAACATAAGGATGTAAAAGTTGTTCGTGAAATGATAGATTTAGCTTTGCTTAAGGGTAATAATTTTCATAAAGTGTGTAATTAGGCTCAGGAACATAGCAATTCTCGGGAGGAGTAACAACAGAAACCAGAAAGGGACATTTATACAAATAAAAAGATATATAGTTTTTTTAGGTGGTACAAAACACAAAATATGAAATACAAGATCTTATGTTCAATGGTTAAGACAAGCTCGAGAGGAATATGAGAGAAATAGTACCCACACTCTTCTTGCTCTCATAAATAGAAGTATCTTTTTCTAAACCATATCAAGTTAGTGATGTTTTAGTCCTGTACAACAGATCTGCTGGATTTACAGAAAGGAAAATCTGAAGACATGGTTCCAAAACATAGGGCACTTGCAGGGCTGTAGTTAAGGTGAGTTTCCCATCTCTTCTTCGTATCGCTCACCACGTTTTCCCATCAGTGTCTTTGTTCAGGATCAAATGTTTGTGAAGCTATACTTTAAACTACATAACAGAAATTACATGAAAAGCCTTGTTTCTAACCTAGGTTAATATTTTAAGTGACCCGATTTACAATATTGCTCTACCACTGGTGGCATTGGCACAAATAATGCCACAGTTGGCTGCATTGCAGTGGGAGTACAAACATTTTGGAGTGGAAACTTCTGTAACTATTTTCTCTGTCAGTTATCTCATTAAGCAGCAATCAGGAGTGTGAACTTGGAGAGCTAGACAAGCTCTAGTTAGCCATCTTTCTGATCTTAGTTTAACTGTAGCAGCACTGTGCTCTGCAGGGAATATCAAGGAAGGGTAGTGTCAGGCTCGTGATGATTATGCGCCTTTGCAAAAGCAGTGGGTGGAAACTGATGGAAAAGGTTCCTGCACCCCAGCCCATCTGCTCAGCATCAACCTCCTGCTAGATATTCCCTCACATCTGCCAGTTGTTATCCTTTAAGTGGAAGTTCAGGTGTAGCCCTTTTGGTTTAAGGAGAGGCCAAACTATAACCCATCAGTCAAGAAGGAGAACGTAGTTGGCAAAACAAATACAGATTTTTGATGATCCAGCTTGTGCTCACCTGAGTCATAAATGTACTGGGCAGTTGGTCAGATGGTTGGTCTACCCTTAAATAGTAAAGGACGTTGAATTCCTTTTCCAGTTTCTCTTTTTGAAGCAGTTCAAGCAACTCCAAATCTCTTGGGTTGCAATTTTTATTCTGCAAGGTAAGTACATACTTACTCATCTATTAGTAACATTTGTGAGGTATATAGTCAACAAAGAACCAAATCCAATAAAGGACCAATTTTTATTTTGTTATTTAATTTTTAAATAGCTACAAATACCCTTTACTCTTCAATTTAAACCAATATAATTGTTCTACTTTTGAAGCATGAAGTAAAAGACCATTAGTAAAACATCAGAGCTAGAGTTTCTCATTCTTCTTTCTCATGCTTACCTGGTCCTTTCCAGGTTAGTTCAACTACTTAAAGAATATTTTAGCTGTCTGTCTCTCTTGGTTCAGTTTGACTGAAGATGTTGGTGAGTTCTGATTTGCTAATGTCTGTGGCAAATATGAGGCTTAGTATTTTGGCAGAGTGGAACTTAAATGAGGAGCAAAGAGCAAGTATATGTTCCATTAATGTAACTGCTTTGTAGGTGGATAGTGGAGGGTACATCTATAGAAAGATAATGTTTAGGTAGCTCAAAGAAGGCTCTAAAACCAAGATAGACTGGCTTTTGCCAAGACTGGCTTTGCAAGTAATTTTCTTTTCTCCATCTTATATACTAAAATTTCAGAATAAATCTCCAACTTATTATTACTTATATGAAATCTATCTGTCCCTCAGTCTTTTTTTTTTTTTTTCAGTCTGAAATCCTATTTCTTCTTTGGATTTTGTTTAGGTAGACTATCATTGTTAATAAAAAGCAACAGCTTCTAAAGCAACATTAAAGATAATAATAGCAAAAGTATAATTGGCATTCAAACAACTCATAAGCAAACAAAATTCTGCATAGATGAAGTGACACAATACATACTCTTGTGGGGTCCTTTATGTTTGTTCTTGTCCAAATGGAAAGCATTTTCTAAGGCACAGTTTAAAAAGAAATTTTGCATCTGATCCAGGTTAGTTGTTAGTGAGAGCTGAACTGGGTTCATAGAAACATGAAAGGTTCAGCAGCATGCAAGGAGTTTAGAGGAAGTTGATTTAAAATATTAGGAAACTCAAGTGGTTTTAGTTTTGCAATGTATAAAATGAAAATAATGCAGGAAGCTTAATTTATAATATTTATTTTTATTCAGTAAAAAAGCCAACATTCTCCACTGTTTAAAGGGAAAAAAACCAAACCAAAACTTGTGTAATTGTTTTGGGGATGTTCCAAACCATCTACTAGAAAAACATAGTGCAAAGTATCCTGTTTCTAAAAATTTCTGAAAAAAATTATTACAAGTGTATAACAGGACAGCCTTTAAGGGCAGTGAAGCCTCCTAATTGTTACTGACATTATCTCTTGCCATCTGCTTTCTGAGGCAGAATAAGAACTTTGTAATGAGGATTAGGAATGGAAGACGGTGAAAGCATGCTCCAGGAGTTGCTGGAGCATTCTCTGTTTTCATAACAAATCACAGAATAACTTTTTTAATAACAGGCTTTTAATGATACATTTTTCCTAAACTAATATAAGTAACATAAGAATTAATTTTTTCTGCATGTTCTGATGGGACAATTTGGTTTATAGTCAGTTACTTGACTAAACCTTTCTTTAGGATAATAAAAGCAAATGAAGCAGCACTACTGCAGTGGACTTGGATGTCTGCACTGTCAATATCCTCCCTTCAGGCTGATGCAAGCACATCATGCAGACACGCCCTGGGGCTGTGTGTATACCAGAATTAAGCTATGAGTAAAATCCATTCCAAAGCTGCATGCAGACTTAGCTCACATCCAGAAATTTTTTTTATGCCTAGTTTTACTGGCAGGGCGGACAGATTTGAGCTATTCACAAACTTGTAGCAGATTGTGTTCCTTTCTGGCTTTATTCTTGTTTGTGGAACTGTGTCCCAGTTGCAGTTTGCCCTGTATGCATTAGTGGTTTAGAATAAGTTTAGGAGAGAGAAGTATTTAGATTTATTCTTTTGGGTTCGGATGTTTCTCTCCCAAATACAAAGAGAAGTTCCCTTTGTATTGTTGTAACCACGGATGACTACTTAATGAGAAATTTTGCTTTGGGATTCCTCCCATGGGACATGTCATCTGACCTATTATGACCCATTTAGAGACCCTTGTACCCAAGGTGTGAGTAGTGTGGTGGCTTGTGTTGTTTCAGCTACCGTTTTGATATTGTGGTTATGTGGAAGACTGATGTGAGCTGGGCTGTGCACTAGAGATGAGTAAATTCCATGTACTCAGGATCAGTTTTGTTTCTGGCTACATCAGCGCAGCCGCATCAGCTCAGTTTTATTTCCAATACTATAAATCCTACTAAATCTGATTTGTTTTGTACACCTTCCTGTTGCAGCATGTATAAACATTGTCCTCAGTTTGGTTGAGCTGGTGATGGGCGGGCGTGCTGAGGATCAGATAAAACCGCCTGGCAAGCTGGGTCTCGCCAGATGGCCATCTCTGTTATATGTCAGTTTTGTCACTTTCCTAACAAGAGCAAGTCCCAGCGCAGGAGGAAAGTAAGGAATGTATTCCATTGGTATTCCCTGGAGTGGGCCACAGGGTTCCCTAGAATGGATGCTTCTTTCATAATCACATGTCTTTGAGTGAAAGATTCCCCTTTTTGCTGCTCCTTTTATCATAAAGATGTTATGAGAAGCAAGAGAGTAAGACAGGAAAAAAACCATCTAAAGTAGTCCCTATAATATATGTTTGTCAGGAGCCAGTTATAGGCTGCAGTGAACTGATACATATTGGGGTGTTCAAGTCCAAAGATCTGCAGAGACTAGAGGAGCTAGTGGCACTTGAATACTGACAGAGGAGCTTGTGACAGAAAGCTGTGATACAGGCAGGGAAGCAGAGAATCTCACAAGAAATTAGTGAGAAACTACAAAGAGGAACAAATAGATATAGTCAGATGTGTTCAGTTTTTCTGGTTTTTTTTATGTTACTATCTGTAAACACAAAAATGACGGGGATATGGGTGGACTGATAAATGAAGACAGCTTTACAGTCTGCAGTGATTAAATGGAGATCCTAATTCAGGAACCTAAAATGGTATCTATTTGATATCTTCCTGAAATTTTAGGTTCATATATTAGGTATGAAGTTTGTAGTGAGATCTAGTGACAGCTAGAAGATTAACACAGCTCCTTTGGGCTCCACAAAAGACTCATTTTTGAAGTATCTTCTTCAGAAGAAGTGAAAATTTGTTTTATAATAGTTATATATGAAAAATGTAGATGTTGCTATTAATTTTAACAAGTAAATTTTGGAGACATAAAACATGTCACAATGCCAAAGAAGCTGGGATGTTATTCTCAGTAAAAACCTTTATGTAATCTTACACAAAGAATGACTGTTGCAGCCTCTTGCATGTTCTGGACAATGTGAAAACACCGAGAGTAATAAACATAGTCTTTCATAGTTTAAAAATTTAAGCCACCCTGCCAAACTGTAGAACCTAATTTGTGGACCCCATGTAGTGCAATTACACAAGTAATGCCTTCTGAATGCATTTACTACTAAGATGAATGTTGCCTCTTTTTCATTGTCCTTTAAAATTCTATTTTGGATCTAAAATGTTAGGATCTGTAAATTAAAACTCTTATTTTCAGAAGATAATGTATTTCTGTAATACTTTAATGTAAATTCATAGTGGTCTTGATTAGCAGAAAAGGTGACTGAAAGTCATGGCATTTTTAATATGTTTTTTGAGAACAGAACTACCCCTTTTACTTATCTGATCACTTCATGCATGTTAGCTTTCTTTCTATCTTTCAAGCACTGGGGTGTAAGCAAATTTCAGGAATTTTTAATGTTCTTGGAGTAGGCTGTACATTTGTGACCCAAGGATTAGTAGATAGAGGGTAATACCTCTTAATTTGGGGTCATGAGTGCTTAGCGGTCATGTGCTGACCTTACAGTCATTACATGTCTGAATTCACATCCTTCAGTTGTTTGTTCTGCTAGCTGAAGGGCCTTTCCACAAAGGCAGCAATAGGAAAACATTAAGAAAGTGTATTTTGGTTGTGAATTCTTTCAGAACTGTGATCCTAGATCACCTACTGCTTTGCGTCTTTTAATGAGATTAGAAACCAACTGTGGATTCCATAGACACATCTTCATACACTATGTTGTACAATTAAAGGGGTCCTTTTTTCCTCCCTTTGTGGGGTTTATGAAATAAGTACTTGAAAAACAAAATGAAACTATACCTGTATCCCATGGACACATTTCCCTTCAGCTTATGCCTCAACACATAATGCCTAACTAAATGATCACTGTTATGCTGACTTTATTCAGTCTAGAAGATGAACAGGGCTCATTTAATACATTACTCTTTTTCTTCTCCATACTGTTACATTTATATATCTTCAAATCCTATTTATTGCACACTGTTTGAACTCTCTTCTGAAAAAAAGCATCCTGAATGGCCTTGTCTTTAATATTCCCTCAGTAGTATCTGAATCATCTGCAGCCATTACTAAGTTTACCTCTATGTGACCTTCATGTGACAAGGCAAATGTATATTATTTCTATTTTATAAATGCCCTACTAATAATGGGTGCATATTTTGAAAGTATTAAGAGGTGACATTTTTTCAGAGCATTAAGCATTGTGCAAATTCTGAAAGAAAAGACAAAATGTTGGTTTTAATTTGGGTCTATTCTCATGTGCTTTGCCATTCAGCCCAAGAAACAGTTGGGTCAGTATAACTGGGTATCAAGAACGATAGTCTATAAATAGTGTGACAGGGCAGAAAGCACTTGAGTCAGCACTGCAGCTGAAACCTCAACAAATCTTACCTTGACTGTGAAATATTAGTGAAAATAACCTCGGAACTAATGACAGTTTGATAAACCTTCGTATCAAATTAGATATCCCCAAAACTATAGACTGGCTAATGAGTACTTGTAAAAAGGTTGGTGAGTAGATTAGAATTAGATGGCAGTCCTGTAGCAGGGATGAAATCCAGCTTTCCAGGAAAAGTCAAGTTTAACACAAAAATCTTTTCTCTGTTAAATATCTTGAAAAATAACATAACCACTCTGTGGAAGAGTAGACGTGGAACTCTTTTCCATTGTTTTGTGGGGTTCCAATTTGCCAAAGACTGAGGGTCTCTATTATAGATCTTACCAGTCTTTCCATGACACATAAAAATGGATGCTGGATTTTCAATGTTATTTATTTTCTGTAAACATGAAGATACAGATTTGTTTATCTATGTCCAGTATGATTATTTGGCATTTCATGAAATGGTAGGGAAAGGCAAGTTTACTCTGAAGGCCAAAGTGCTGAGAAAGTGCATTACCAAAAAATTGACATATATAAATATATATGCATTATATTGCTGAGGGTTTTAAAGTCATATTTGCTCTTAGATATGAATTTCAGTTAAACTAAGGTGAAGTACTCAATATTTATAATATATAATTGTATAATATATAATTCAATATACTATATATAAGCTTTTTCTCTAATGGGTTAGATGTACAAGGAAACGTAAATATGGCTAGGTAGATTGGTTTTTTTTTTCTTGCAGAGTACGTGAGGCTGGTTTGTTTTGATGGAATAAGGTGGGAAAGAACTCATTACATGTTTTCAAAAATTTCAAGAGAGACCAGGAATTCCTTTAGGTGTGGGTGGATGGGTGTTTTGCAGTAGTCTGTGTAAAGGATTTTGATCCTTCCAAGAAAAGTCTGGAATTTATCACTCAGCATAAGTAGTGTGCAACAGGGCAAAAGAGGGTACTCTTAGACTTATGCTGTCAGTTATGTGTTTTCTTGGATGAAATCTGATTTTATTGTTTGGAAGTAGTCAGTAGGCTTCTGTTAACACCCACAAACACTGCCAGAACAACGAACTGAAAGAAGATAATGAATCTGCCAGACCCTTCCTACAAAGGTGAATGTTCCACCAGAAATCACATTACCCTGGAATTCCTGATCATTTCAGATCTGCAGTTTTGCTGCGAAAACTCTTCACCTGCTGCAGTTAAGAGGTCAAAACTATTGTAAAAGTTCCAAGGTCTGCTTGTGCTGCATAAGAAAAGATCTATGGCAATGACTTGCCAGCAGGTGGATTTTTTTTTTTCAGGGACCCCATAAAATTTGCCATTGAGGGTACGTTTTCCTGGATAGCAAATTTAAGCTGAGTGACAGTAAGCCAAGACTTTCCTTAATTACCCTTTGTGGTCTCTTAGAAGTATTCCATAGACCAGAGGCATCTGCAAACCACAGGTTGAGAACCACTGATTTAAGGAAGTGGCAGTAGTTAATTGTTCATGTGTCATTGTTAAAATGAGCATCAATTCAGTCTTGTGATGAACTGTCTTTTTGCTGTGACTGGCGATTATGGTTTTGTAGTGGTATAATTGTTAGTCTAATAGAGGTAACTGAGGTTAACAACAGAGATAAGTAAATATCGTGGAATTATTTCCTGCCTTTAATCCCGGTGAGATAGCAAATATATTAGCAAATCCCAACAAACCTCCAAATTTATTATGCCCTTAAGGGGGGTATTTGAGCTTTACTAATATGAGGCAGATTGCATGCCAGATAAGCCCTAGTAAACATAACTTTCGGGTGATAGTTTGTTTTCAGAGGATTATCCCATTAAACTTGTGCAGGCCTTTGCACACAGAGCTGTAGGAGCTTTTATTAACTGTCATAATTCTAAAGATTTTACTTGTTGATGCTGAATGTGGACGTGTGTGACACAGTTGCTTTGGTTGGTTGAAAAATAGTGCCTATTGTAAATTGTGAATGAGTCTGTGGTCTGCAAAAACATCTGTAATAAATTGTAAGGTATGTGTTGTGCGTGCTCATTTTCCAAACAGTTTTTGAGTTGTTTCAGTTCAGAAGCTGTTTTTGGAAAAAACCTCAAAAAAAGTCCTTTGAAAAAACAGGCCTTTTCTGTTACTGAATAAATACGAGTTTATGAAAGTGGAGAGGAATAGGTGGTTATGTTTGATAGCTTTATTCCTTTACCAAATGTGGAGAGGGATTAAAAAAAAATAAAAAGAAGAAGAAGAGCAGGTGTTGTCTAGTGTCTAATAGGTACATTCCTCACTTCAGGTTTGGTACTCACATATGTGACACCCTGGCACTGCCTCTGGGCACAGGCTAAATGCTGATTTGTTTGGGATATGTAATCCTGGATCTTGCAAACCAGCAGAATAGAAGAGAGCATTGTGCCATCCCCCCAGTTAGGCCGTCACTGTCCCAGGCATTGAGCTACCAGACAGCTGTGTAAGAAGTAAATTCAGTTTGATTAGTACAGCACAAGAAGTAAGTCATCTTGCAGGTGAATATTTACAGCACTTGGGTTGATTCTTGTTGCTACAGAAAGAGTAAGTGGTTTTAACTTCTCTAGGGATGAGATTCGGGTCCTAGGAATGCTGCAGAGCACCCAGGTACGACCGAGTTTAGTGTTCCTCTAGACACTGTGGAGGATAATCAAAACAATTGTGGCATGTAATTTACTCAAAAGCATTTCATTATTTAGATGGCTATGGAATGACCCAATCCAACTGGTATGCAGGTGGTGATCTGGTAGTTTTGAAGCAGATGCAGTTTTATAATGCAGGTTTCAGTTCATATACTGGAATGACTTAAAACAGCTATATTTTTTTTCCTAGCAAGCCATAAATGAGTCCTTGGTTTGCAGTTGTATTCAATTATTTTAAACCTATTTACAATGTATTCTATTGTAAAGCCATGACCTTTGATCTCCAGAATGGGTGCATGTCTTTTGTGGGAAGCAGGAAGTCTTGGGGCAAGTGACACTTGCAGTGCAGTTTATTTTACTTAGACTTTGATTCCCCCCCTCCCCCCCGCTTCTAGAACTGAAGACAAATTTCTGTTTCTATTGGATTATAAACAGGTTCTGGATAGCTTCAGCTGCTGCATAGTGCAGTGATATTTTAATTTGCTCGGTAGACATGTTTACTGTGTACTGTGTAGTTTATGAGTGTTACCATAAATGAGGTAATCTTGCATCTTGGTTTCCATGTGTGAAACATTACATGAGCTAATGCAGCTGCGCCACTGCTCGCTGGGTATTAGTAGACTTTATTTGGACATAAAGTTTATACTGAGCTACTTTAAATATTTGTGCTAAAACTGGTAGTGCTGCTTTTTTGATGTGTTTTATATGACACTGACAGATGCCAAATTTCACAAAACAATGTCAGAATGTACATTCTGCTTTGTGCCCTGTTGTTTTCAATAATGGAGATTCCAGAGTGAAACAAAATTAATGACAAAATTCTTAATTTATGTTCAGTTAGTGTTTCAGGGACTGGTTCATATTAAGTATACATAGGAACAGTAGCTTCCTAGCATATTGTGGCAGTCCTAAAAACATACATGTTCTCTCCAAAATCTGAATTTGGAATTTGAAGTGACACATGTGGGTTGTGAGAAAACAGAAAGCTGCTTATCTGCTCTGTGTTTGAAGAAATAAATAAAGATTTTTCCATAATTCAGTTTTACCTACTTTTTAAAAGTCTGTGTTTTTAACATCTAGGGCTGCAGTCTTTTTACTTAATTAAAAATATTGCACATTTTCAGTTTATGTAGCTTGTTAGGAAGGTGTAATACACAGTAAGCTATAAAATATGTCAGTGTATTTTGCTAACTCTAGTATTAACACTTGCATGTAATTTCTTGGGTTGAACTTAATTTATGTTCTCTTTTATAAGTCAGAATAAGGGACATCTGTGAAGTACATTTAAAAAGACACTAAAATTATTTTGTCTGATTAAGTACTTAAAAATAAGTACTAAAGAAAGAGGTATATATATTTTTATAAGCAACTTTAAAATTCCTCCTGCTGCGTACGTATTCTGAAGATCTCCAACGTTACCTCGTAGTTCTCTCAAAATAGAATTGGAAGTTATTTTTACATCTTTAAAGCACTTACCTGGAGAAAGCAACCAGTTGTTGCTGAAACCTGCTTTCCTACGTCTCTGTGTCCTTTGCTTCTTGCTTTTCATCCCTTAACAGTAACTTCAGCTTCTCCCAGATATTCCTTATGACACTGCAACTGAGGCAGCACCACCACTTTTGGTGGCTGTCCATGAACTGGTCAGTGTGCATATGGTGACTCACCAGATACAATGACATGGGTATTATGGATATGCACTGCCTGGATTTCTCTTGGTGGAGGTATTTGTTTACCCCTCTTGCCTCTGCCTGACCATGGATTTTCTGACAAGCTGTACAAATCTAATTATCTTTGAGACTTTCACCCATCTTTCAAATCCACTTGAAATAAACCAGAGATTTCTGTGGCCCTAAGGGAGACATGGACAAATAGGTGAATTGACAGGAAACTCAGCCCCAAAGGCTTATTTCCTTAGGAAAGATATTTAAAAATCAAATCTAAATTCAGTATTTTAAGCCCTTATGGTACCTATGTAAGCTGAACTCAGTTCACAAACTTTAAACCAGCAAATCGTTCTCAGGAGTTTGACAACTGGATTTTTACCAGTACTTGAATCTTTGTTTGATGTCTGATTTTTTTGTGTTTTGTTTTTGTTTTTTTAATTGTATGGTGGATATTATGGGTATTCTTGTTTGTGTGTAAATTACACTTCAGTTTCTTACAGTAATTTTGCTCCTTATACGTATTAGTCATTATGATGTGTCTAATCAGAGGAATATGGAATCATTTTACAGTCAGAAACAAAATGACTGTATGGCGTGATTTTGATTTTGTTTTGCCAAAGTCCAAACTTATGAATATTCTAAAGGAGAAGTCTTTGGGATTTAGGTATTAAAAAAGGATGGGCTTGCTATACATATGGAATTAATGAAGTCCTTTGTAAAAGAAACAAGTTTTTGAAACCTAACTGTTGGTAGTATTTGCATTTTATGCCCCTGTGTGTACAGAGATTAACGTAAGGCTCAATGTAAACTTAGTTGCTTGTTTTCATATTTTTATTAATTATGTACTTTTTACTGGCTGTATTAAACAGTTTGTTTCCCTTGAGTGGTCCAGCAGCTGTAAGGCCTTTGAAAATGTTCGTTAGTGTACGTCTCACTCAATATGATGTGAACCCCCCACCGTTTTATGTAGAAGGATCTTTAGGTTACATAGTGAAGTTAGTCTACAATCCCTTTTTATTTGTGGTTTCAAGTAAACTTTTTTCTTTGAGGTTTTTGCATTTTTTAATCTCCAGCCTTTCTCACTTTAAATTTTGCTGTAGTTTGTGTCTTTCCTTAAGCTGTTGTTCTTGAAATTGTTAGCTTTCAGGAGTTTGGGGTTTAATCATTTACAGTTTCCAAAGCAGGTTTCTAATTCTGTGGATAGATGGCTGAAAATCTGAACTCTGAAGTCTCAAATTTTCCTAGGCCATTAAAAATCACACTATATTTTGAGCTCCAAAATTTTTTATAATGATTTTCAATTTTCAACTCTTGCATAACTGGAAAGAATGAATTGTGGCTTTCAGGAGCTGGCAGTGTAGCCATTTTCCTTCCTCCTCCTGATTTCCCTGCACAAATTTACTGAAGGAATGAAGGTTCCTTTCTTTTCTTCCTCCCTCTTCCCCACTCCCAAGATCACAGTCACTGATCAGAAAGGATTTGTGCCTGGCAGAGGCTACCATGTTCTTGTGAATTTACTTGGTTAGGCAGCCACCATCGCTTTCTGTTCCTGGTAGATCTGAAAGTTCCGAATATTCTCCCCATTTGAAGGTTTTTTGCTGGGTACTTGCATATTGCCCACACAAGTGCTGTGCAGAATACTAATCTTTACAGTGTACTGTTCTCCTCTAGTGGCAATGAAATGACTGGAAATAAAACACTGAAACACAAGGCAGCTGATGAAGTTTCTGTCCATAACTAAGTCACAAACTTTTAAGGACTCTCTTCTCTACAAGCACCTTTTATTTTTCCTTTTCTCCACAGAGTGTGAAACTGAATATCTTACATATATCCACAGCTCAGGACTAGTAGGATAATTGTAATACTTAACAATTAGCACCAATTGATTTCAATAACCTTTGCATTTTAGTGTTTTTACTCCTCCAGTGTCCAGGAATATATTTTGCCAACATCTTAACTTTCAGTTTTGGGGCAGAAACAGATGTAGTTATGTCAAATACGAAACTGTACAATTTTAATTGTTGTTATGTTGGGATAAGAATGGCTTTTCCCATATACACACTTTGATTTGTACAGGTAAAAAGTTCTTCTTATCTTGCTCTATATCTGTGTGGTGTGTGTGTGTACACACTAAGCTGAACATTTTTCTTGTGAGTTTTTAGTATTGCCAATAATCATACGCTAAAAATTTCATTTTGGGTCATAACAATAGGGCTTTTCATAGGTAATTTGAAGGATAAATCAGTAATTATGCATTTAATTGGCTAATAAATCATGGCACATTTCCCTTATTTTCTGTAGTACTATGCTAAATCTTTATAATGTGGCCTGCTGCATTTTTGAAAAAAAAGAAAACTAAATGGCTTGTTTAGTGTATGTACAGTGAACGAGTGACATAAATATGTAAAGCCTTCTAAGGTGTTTACTGTGTTATATAAGAAGTCCCTGTGATTACATACCTAGGGATTTTATGAATGTACATTTTAAAGGAGGTATTGAAGTTTTAGATTTTACACTATATCCTGTGTATATTTAGGATGTAAATAGCAGGAGGGGGGAGCTTGCTCAAGCGAAAACAAATATACAAGAAACCCTCCGATAGAACTTTTTGAAATATATGCACTTGTGAATGCTACAATATTGAATCTCAAATTTTTACAGTTAAGTCTGTTAATTTTCAAAGTGGCTATTTAGTTATGATTACTTTTTTAAAAAAATAAAAAAGGTGAATGGTAGATTTGTTTAAATGCTTTAAAATTTGAGAGAGGTTTTAGATAGCAGAATCTCTGCATGTCATTTCTATCAATGCTGCGGGTTACAATACTTCATTTCTTTACGAGTTAGGGTGGGGATCATTTGATACATTTGTTCCCACTTAGAGGTTGAATTTTTCCAAAAATATTTAATGGATAAAATAATATTAACATTGCCACAATTCAGGGATGAATACAGACCAGGTTAGATAAAAAAGAATGAAATGTAGATATAGACAGACCTTTTTCTGAATCACTTCTTGCCTGTGGAAAGGCATTGGTCATTTTATTGTTTTGCCTGCATGTGAGGAAACTGGAGAGGAGAGTTATTAAAATAAAAATTAGGATTAACATAACTGATCCACAAGAATTTAAGACATGAGGGATATTAAATTACACGCCTACCAAATTCTGTCATCTCAGTGGCAAGGGCATTATGCAAAGGCACCGAAAGTTTTCCTTGACTACTCTTTCAGGATCAGTTAAGCAGAATTTCAAGACTCCACCATTTACGTACATGTATGCATACCAAATTTAACTGGATTTTGAGTTTTTGTGAGAAGGGGAATACTGAGTATGGCTTATGGAAATTCCAGTCCAGTATCCTTGATGCTTTCATCTGTAATGTCAGAAGTGGATAGTGTCAAATGTGGATAGTGCACACTTCAGTCTAGGTGATTATATGCATTAGGGCAAGTGGCAAATACTGACTTTGTCTAGAAGATTTCTAAATAAAATGAAATTTTTCCAAATGTGTATTTCCCTGTCACCTGATCCCTGGAATAGACTCTAAGTATTTCTATAATAGGAGTTTGTTTTGAGGGAGAAAGGAAAAGGTTTTCTTAAATCCAAATTGTTTTATAAAGTAATTTACAGCATTTTCTAGGTGGAATAACAATAGCAAGATTTATATTAATATAGAACAATGTTTCTGAATAGATTTTAGTATGTGTGCACACATGCTGAGAGAAGTAGTAGAACATACTCTGTTATTACATTTCATTAAAAAAAAAAAAAATCCACCTGCATGGGGTGGCTGCATAAATGTCCATTTCTTTGATGTTTTGTTTAATTATAAAATGTCCAGTTGAATTTACTTACATCCTGGGGGAAAAAAGGTATGTAGAGAACTAAGGGCATTGTAAATTGAGGGATTAACAAATGGTTTGTAGCATTAAGTTAATAAACTTTTGGAATATTCTGCATTAAGGTTGGTATACTCAACCTCAAGCACTCAGCCATCCTCTGTGCCACTCCCCAAATTAAATACAGCAATAACTCAATAGGACCAGTCAAAGAAGTTCATCTTACTTTGGGTTGTTTGGTAGTAAGCAAGCATACCCTGTCTAATCCTTATGTGGCAAGAATTCTCTTGTCAGGTTGTCACAGAACAAACATTTTTGAAATATGGCTGTTCATGATTATCCCAGTTATTTCCTGTAACAATAACAAAGTAGAGAATAAGTTAATTCCAAGAAGTGCTACCTATTTTTACTTTGATTCTCACAATTTTCTTAATAATTTCTTTCAAAGCCCATGGTAGTTGGAGGACAGACCCAGAACTGAATTTGAAACTGAAACCCAAACATTTGATTAAACAAAATGATAACTTCCTGAACCTTTTTCCCCAAAGATGTAAAGGAAGACAATTGCCCCACATTCAGTAATCACATAAATCTTAATGGAAATGTGATATGTGGCTTTAGTAATTTATGAGTGGGGCAGAAAAAGGATATTTCTACTCAGAAATGCAGTCCACCACAGCCATGTCCTCCTAATGAACAGTTTGAGGAATAACTGTTTTCCATTTGCCCACTATACCATTCCCGAAAATGTTGCATCACTGCCAAATTATTTTCTATGGGCATAGTATTATACTGTGTTTGATTCTGTTACAATGTGATGGAAGAAAAGTGTAAAGAGAGCAGGAGTCAACCATTAAGATACACATTTTAAGCAAAGATTGTGTCTGTTCTTTGATTGGCAACACTTCAGTAACATTTATAGATACAGAATCCTGTTACATTTTGATTCTTCACTTGTGAGTTAGAAGTTCCTGGCAAAGCTGAAACTACGAAATAAATATAAACCACACTGCAAGGATGGATCCCTCAGAGAGGGAGGGAGAGAGGAGAAAATGATTTAATGCAATAATGATTTTAGCTATACACAGGCATCCCTTTTTGGTCTGGATTTGTTAAATTACCTGATGTCTGCATATGTAAGTTAAACAAAATTTTGTTCTCTAGTCTTTCTTCCTTTTGAGCTATCTTCTCAAGGAGAAGGATGATGAATGGAAACATAAACATAGCATGAGAATGTGAACTAGTTCCCAAACATTTCAGTGGTTTTTATAAACAACTGGTCATTGTTACCTTTTGCTGGATTACAGTTTCCTTTAGAACAACAGTGCTCTTCAGCTGCATTACAAAGTTGATTCTAAATGTTTTTGTATAGTTGCTTAAAGGCTTTAATGTTTAAATAATGGTTATATAATTATACATTGTTTAAACAATTAGCTTTTAAGTCTAGCAATAAGCTCACATTTTATACACATACTACCAAAAAATGATAATGAAACTGCATTTTAAAGATATGAACTGACATTAGAGTGAGCAACCGTAGTTTATGGACATTTGTTTCGATTTTAAAATCTGATTTTTAACATGCTCGTTTTCATTTGTAACGTGGATAGTGATTCCTGCTGTTCTCCTGGGCCACCCTGTGAACACAGACACGATCAGTAGCAAGTTTTTCACCTTCTGAACCCCATTTTCAGCATTCCCGGTGCCCTCTTCTCTATGATAGGAAGTGCCAGCTTGTGTCTCACTGGTCTACGCAGACACAAAGTGGTGTCTGAGGTTTGAGCTGAGTGCCTTGGAGGGGTAGGATTAATATCACAATGTGTTAGTTGTCCCCTAAGACATCGTGGCAGCTGTTGATTTATATTTTGAAACAAGCAAAATAACAGTATGACACAATTAAGATAATGCTTGGTATTTTAAGCTTTAAAAGGTCTCCTCATATTTTGGGTCCACTATTTTTGCTTAAGCTAAGATTTGGTTGCTTTTTGAAGTAACATAGAAGTGCATTTTTAATCTTCTTGAACAGCATTCATGGAGTGAATAAATTAGGAATTTTTTTAGATGTATAATATTTTAATACAGTAGCAGAAAGTCTAAGGATAGAAAAATCACTCTTTAAAAGTTAAATACATTTTATCTATTTTATAGAAGTATTTTAGAAATCCTATTTTATAGCCGCACTACATTTTCATTTTAGATACTGTACATCTTTAACGACTTTCTAATTTATACAATTTTTGTTTCATTGTCAAAACATTTAATTATATCATGTCTTGAAGGTGTAAAGCTGTCAAATAAATCAGAGGCTCAGTATAAACATTTTGGTGAATTGCTTTTGCTACCATACTGCAGTTGTTACCGGGCAGTTAGTGGAACTTTTTTAAAGCGTTTACTCAGCAGGTACAGGACGGCACTGGTACAATGAATTGCTGATTGCTTGTAAAACAGCAGGTATTAATGCCCTCACTCTTTGTAACTCTGCTTCGTAAAATCAAGTGGCAAAAATAGCGTGGCAGAGAAAGCCAAAGCACAGCACATATGATTCCTGCCTAAGGGCTACTGGAGATTGCCAGTCCTAGTTTGGGGAAAAAAAAAACACCACGTATGTGTAATTGTTACTGTTTTCCATAACACAAAAAAATGAAGTTCCCACCACTAGAGGGAAGGGACCGCTTTCAGGCTTTGAAAAATTTGGCAGCATGGGAAATAGAAAGGCTGGATTTCTGGATGGAGGCCTTAATAGCTATATTAAAATAAAATAACCAAAAAAGCTAACAAAAAGAAAATCAACAACTTGCAGGTGGTTTAAAAATGTTTAACCTTCTGAAACGGGACAAACCCTTTTTTTTTTTTTTTTTTTTTTTTACACCAGTATTTTGTCTCGGTGTCAGTACAAACTGCAGGGCTGCCCAAAGCCCGGCTTGGATGAAGTAAATTAGTTCTACTTTGAAGCTTTTCTTCTCTGCCCCTTTCAGAGTGAATGGGGAGGCCCTGGGCTGAAAGCTGCTTTTCATTAGTGCCCCCACCACATACCTATTTGAAAGGAGGAGCTCTCCTAGCGCGCACACACAAGCACGGGGGTAAAGGAGAAGCTTCCTTTCTCGGCCGCAAGCCCCGTCGGCTGCACGGCTCCTCGCCTCCCTTTCCAGTCAGGTGGTTCCCAATCGGAGTTAATTACTCCGGTCATTTATTCTAATCGCCCTCCCTCGGTGGCGGGGTGGCACCGTTTGAAGCGGGCGGGTTTGAAAGCCGCCGCGGGGTCCCCGGGAGCGCCTCATTAGCGCGGGCGGGCGCTGGGGCTGCTCCGCCGGGGACACCCAGCGCCCATTAACCCCTTCCTTCCTCCCCTGCCCCTCTCCGCCTGCGGCAGGGAACGGGGCTCCGGTGTGTCCCGGCGCTGGATGCGGGGCCGGAGCCGCCGGTGCGCTCATCGGCAGGCGGGAGCGGCGCTTTTGCCGGCTGCGGCGTTCCCGGAGTGGGGACCACCGGCCCCGCGGGGAAGGGCATCCATCCCCAGCTGCCTCACCCGTCGTTTTATACTCTTGCCAAACACTACCAAAGGGTTTCTTTGCTGTTTGGCATTTACCTGGAGTAACTAAAGTAAAGGGGAGAGTTGAAAATAGAACTGGTTTCCCATCATATGCTCTTTGGGATGGTGCGCTTGAAGCTTTGGTGATGGAGGCTGGAGGAGATATCCACAGCCCTGAGGTGGCAGAGGTTAAAGGAGATGAGGTGATGGAGGTTGGAGGAGATAGATGCCTGCATCCTTGAGATGACAGAGGTTGGAGGAGGTACCTGCATCTCTGAGATGACCATTGTTGGAGGAAGTACCTGTGGCACTGAGGTGGCAGAGGTTGCAGGGATATCTGCAGGAGTAAATGCTGGATTTTATTTAAAAGGGGATTTTATATATTAAAGAAATCATCTATTAGTGTTACCCTCAGTCAGACTAGGTGGTTTTATTAGAATGTTATTTGATTAAAACTTTGTAATTTGGTTGCTGCTGCTTTAAAACACGGCACAATGCTGTGCTGGGTTTTTTTGGTTTTGCGTACTTTTTAAGCTTGTTCTTTTTCCATCCTGGCCAGTAATGTCACACATGGTTGTTGTTTTCCCTCTAAAGAGCAAGAGCTGCCCCTGGGAGTTCAGTCTCTGAATTAAATGTTTATTTGGAAGATGGGAGTTAAATATCACTTTATTACAGTACATTTTTATTTTATTTCAAAATCTTAGGGGTTTTGTAGGACATCTGTGAAGAAAAAAATAAATTGCTAATAGAGGGGAAAATTCTAGGGTTTTCTAGCATCTTATTTAGCTTATTACTGGAGAAAATGTAATTGATAAAAATGGTAATAACTGACCATAATCTTTTGCAGCATATAACCTCTGAATGTTCATAGTATTCAGCTCCTATGCCCTTCCCACTAACATGGTTCATGGCAGAGTAATATAAAGGTTATGAAAAGTTTGCTCTCAACTGGCTACAGAATGTCTGTTGCACTTGGAGGTGTTTATGCCTTGGTTTCCTGAGCATGCTCAATATACTCAATATATCACTTGTCGTTCTGTGTACGGCTGTCAGTGGAAATTTGAGGCTGTTTAGGTGCAAGAAGGGAATAAAATCTAGAAGAAATTACTCTGTCTACGAGAAAGCATTGTGAACAAAACTATTTGAAACTCAACATGCAATACATCATGAAATTAGAATAAAAAACTAGAGATTTCGCATTCTCTAAGAATGGACATTTAAATAAGTAATTAAAAAATACAATCCATTTTCAGTTTGATTTCTTTCAGGCATTGAACCTGACTCCTGAGAGCTCTTAGTTCTGTTATGAATTCCAGCACTAGCCAATGTACTCCCAGGGAGCATGGGACAGTGCAGTGGATCCACTGGGACATGGCATGACAAACAGGCAAGACTGGGGCAGTGTCCTCCTTAATCAAGAGATTGTGGAAGCTTTTGTCCTAGTGTATTTGATAGAAGGTGGGCCATCCTGAGCACCAGTTTGTCTAGATCCAGACTTCCTGATGGCTTGCTCAGCAAATGTGCCAGAACAAGATGCTAAATGAGAACCTACTGGGTTTGAGCAAGTTTGCAAAGAGCATTTAGTTTTCCTAATAGTATATTCCACATAACTGATTTTTTTTTCTTAAATGCTAGATGTCTTTGGTGCACAAATTCTACCTTTTTCTGTAATATTCAAATTATGATTCTCCTTTGTCATCCTGTGTAAATACCAACTTTAAGAAGTCTTATGACCTTCACAAACACACCTTGTGTTGTGCTGCTAAGCAACCACTCAGAATGACCTTATAGAAGATCAGGGCTGCACTGTTCATAATTATCTCAAGGAAGCAAATGCTGTTCTTATCTATCTGTGTTAGCCCCGGGGGGGGTTGCACATTTATCCCACGTAATGATATAGTGCCGTTTCCTATTTTTGTAGCTCTCTGATTTATTCAGTTGTGGTACCCTAATTGCCTTTGTAAATCTTGTGTTCTGTTCCCCAAAAGCTTTGGGATAGTTCTATTCTCTGAATTAACAGACAAGTCAAATGACAAGATTGAAATGACTTGTCTGCCTGACTTGCATCTAAACTGTGTTTTAAATTTTAAATTCCTTGACCTTTTGTCGTACCATTTCCTAATCTTAAACAATTTTTTCTAGAAGAATTTTTTTTCCACACAACTGGCTTCAAAGACAAATTAGATTAGTCTCTACAACTCTAAGATGTTTGCTTGTGCTGTTTGCAATGATTTGAAGGCCATGTGTTTGCAACTCTTTCTGTCTCCTCTTACATGCATACTAATACTTGTTGATCATCACAGTTCTTGTGAATTGCGTATACAACTGACACATCAAAGCACGGTATAAATGCTGCAAGCTGTAGAAACAGAGTGCAAAAATAAAGCAACAGCTGAATTCTAGGGCTTACAGAGTGAATCTTATTTGCAAGGAAGAAAGTACAAGCAGTTGAAATGTAAAATGCATTAAAAAATCAGTAGTTTCTCACAGTTTGAAGTGTACTGTGCTGTCATTAACCAAACACAGTTTAGGCTTAAACTTCGAGCATTAAATGGGCTGGTAGTATCCATTCTAAGTGCTTAACATGAGATCTGTTTCAAGTGTAGTTTTTTCTGTGTTCACATAAACCAGTTTTTGTATTTTAATGATACAAGTTCGGTTCATATTTATGGTGTTTTCTAAAACGTCACAACCTTCACTTTATTCACTCAAGTTTCACTGTATATTGCATTCAGATTATGCTAGTTGTGTAGTTTGTAGGGTAAAACCCCACCACTGAGTAAGTGTGCTCTAGTGCTTTCCTGAATTTTGGAATTTGGCCTGTTCTGAGCTTCAGTGTTTAAAAGGCTTGTACAATCTCAAAGGCATGCAAGTGTTATGAGGTTTAAAATTTTGTAGCGTGTATTTTGCACCTCTCTCTTAGCAGGAAAGAATCTGTAACATGAAAAGGTGAGTCATCGTTTACCATCCTTTTGGAGATGTTGAGTACTCACGTTCAGGAACAACTGTGGTTGTGTTGACAAAGCTCAAGGAGATACCAGGCAGAAGTCCCTTGGCTAGAAGTAGTGAAAGTTAATTGAAGTGTTAGAAGCAGTTTACCTGCATTAACATTCTGAGAGAAAAGATAACCAGCACAGAGAACTTGCATTGTGAAATGCACTCATATCTTGTGGGATTTTGGTGTTTGGTGGTTGGGTTTTCTTTTTTTTAAACACCCTTCATTTAAACTAATTTGACTGAGCCAACTGTCAGCTGTGTGGTTAAGGGCCTGTGCTTCCATGGGTAATAGGTTCCAGATCCAGGCTGTCAGTCTTCATGCCAACAAGTGCTGGAGGAACTGGGAGAGGAATTGATGAAATTTGGGGAGAAGGGAACTTCCTGCCTCTTTTTGGTGCTGTGTGTGAGGATTTTCAAAAAGAATTTTCATTCCCTGTCTTGACCTCAGGATATTGATGACTTTTCTGCAGGATAGAGTCGTCTTAACAATGTAGGAGACATTTTAAATGTGGACAATGAATGCAGAGACATGCTTGGGAGAAGTGGAAATGGTGGATAACTCGGCAACACCTCCTGGTGTTATAAATACTTGCTTTTAGCCATCTTCGTAGTAATAAATAGTTATAGTTTAACCAGTCATAGTAAGATTTTCTGTTTGTCTTGGGGGAAGGTCAAATGCAAGCCACATATGTCAGCATTATCACAGTTATGAATAATGGTAACCATTTGTGTGACTTCACAATTTTAATTAAATGTGGCTTTTATATATTATTTTTCATGTACTGGAATTTAATAAAGATCATCATAAAAAAGATAATTTTTTGTTTACCGCAGTTGTGCATCTTTCTATCTCTGGCTGAAACCAAACAATTGGGAAGGAGCCATTCTTGGTGTGTCTTTTGGAGAGCATCTTTTGATTCCAACAGCCATGTGCTGATGTCATCTTCTCACTTATAACTTTGAAGATCCTGAAGCCGGGATCTAAGTATAAGTCGCTGTAGTGAGAAAGCTGTGGAATTGCTCACAAGAATGAAGATAAACCTTTGTGTAAATGTTTTTAACTTTTGGCACCTAAGGGAGATGTCTAAACTTTGAAACTTAAGAATAAAAACAAAGCATTTGGTCTGTTTGTGTACTGGTCGTAGAAAACTGTAACAATTTTACCTTAAAATATTTCTCTCAAATTTGCAGATTATCAAGGATGTACTAAGAAATATTGTTTTTAAGGGTAATCACTTCCCTTTATGGTAAGAGTAGGTATGAATGCTTCAGTGCAAGTTTTTGTATTCACCAGAATCTCTTATTCCTGGCACCTAGTGATAGACATTTCAGTTGAGAATAAAGCCAAATTTTAAAGAAAATGTAACTTTCATTATATAAAATACACAGAAACTGTCTGACTTGTCCATTTAATCTACAAAATAGCTGTTGTAGACTGAATATACAAATCACCGAATGGTACAAAAGTGCTCAAGATTTTTAGCTAAACATGCTCCTAATAATTCAGGTATGAGCTAGTAATTAAATTGCAAATATTTTTCTTTGTTTACATGCTGCTTATGCAGAATATACCTTGCCACAGAATTTTGTTAAGTTACACTATTACTCAGATTTTATTTTTTGTCATTACTTATTACCTTATTGTTAAATATAGAGAAGAAGAAGGAACAGAGGAATGGAAGTTTATCTTCCAGAGTGCTCCTGTCTGAGCTTCTCAGACTAGGGATATCCTTTGTTCTGTAAGATCAGTCGTCTTCAGTAAAGCATCTGATTTAAATATTTTTAGGAAAATTATATTTTTCCAGAGTTCTTTTTTTATTTTATGCTGGTACTGGTAACCACGTGAAATAAACTAAAATGCTACCTTTTGTTATAACTGTAATGAAGAATTGGCAGTGCATTTCTGGAATACACATGCACAAAAAAGGAAAAATGAAATAGTTCTTATAAGGTTACTGTAAAGTAATTGCTCGGTTTCTGAAGTATTTCATGCTTAAAAAAAATTACAAAAGACAGTCCATAAAACTATATGCATTTGCTTGGAACAGTTATTTAGCAAGTTAGAAACCACCAGTCACGTAAACAGCTTTGATGTCCGTTTCATCCTTTTGAAATTTGTATTACCTCATGCAGAACTCAGAGTTTTCTCCTTACTACGTCTGCTGTCCTCTTCCTTCTGATACCTTCAAGGCAGGCTCGAGTTCAGTATCTTTCTAATCACTTTTTATACGTCTTTTTTCTCAGATGTCTACCCGTGTGATCAAACGGTGTTGCTGGTAAAAGTGCGTTTGGTAATTTACTTTTAAATAACTGGAGGTTACTAAGAAACCTCAAAAGATAAAGCCAGCACTTCAAGAGTTAAAGTGTTATTAGGAGGACAGGAAATCTGGCAACTATTGCAGAAACTAGACCTAATGGTGCACACAAACAATTTGTCAGTCTTGGTAAATGTGAATAGCTTTCCGCAAAGTGGCTGCGTTTGCTTTGTTTGAACAGCCTAAACTTTTCCTTTTCGGACTTTAAATCTTAGAAGTGAAATGTGATCCACATATTGAATCAAAATAATTTAATTCAAAACATATTTTGATTGGAACAAGGTTGACATGGAAAGAAACTCTAGAATAAAAATAATAAAAAAAAGTTGAAAGGACTTTCTATCATATATTTAGCAGGAAAATTTGAAACAGTTCTAATTAGGCTGAAAAAAACAGCCTTCTTCATTGTAACTTACTAAGGTCATATATCAATGTTAAGGCAGCATTACCAACTTGTGTCTGAAAGCCTGCACATGCAAACATCATTCCAGTTGTTTGGTTTTGTTGGGTTTTGGGTTTTGTTTTGAATGCGTGTGCACACTCATACTTTCAAGCCAGAACATGTACTTAGTTTAAAGTAGTTACCTGGTCCTGCAGTTATGTGGGTGTTTTGTCATGTTCAAGAAGAGTATTTTTCACCTGAAAATTGTGGTTGTGCTAAAAATACGTGAAATCCTAATTTGTGCTTTTCTGTTCATGCATAAATATTTTTTCAAATGGAATGTAAAAGAGACTCCATTATTTTAAGCGTTTCATGGGAAATTTTTTTCTTCAGAGAGGAATGAAAATGTTTAGTCCATTAAAGGCAATTTTTTGTACTGGAGATATGTAATTTCTTACTTGCTGATGTAGTATATTCCTGGCTGTGTTTTGTTTCGTTTCGTTTTTTTGGGTTTTTTCAATTGAGTTAATAGGAAAGTTTATTCATGTATGAGCAGTTTTGATTTCTCATCAAATTTGCTACTTTAATTTTAACTATATAAACCACATTTTGTATAAACTGGACTTCTGTCTTTCAAATAAGAGTTGCATGCGTGACTTATGCTCTGCTTCAAAATCTTTTCACTTTAGGTCAGCATAGGAATAAGGCAAGCGTGTAATTTATTTCTGAGCAGCTTGATTATGATTATAAATCTGTGCTGATGAAAAAAAATGCCATTAAACCTTGCATCTGATTTCAGCATTGGAACATCCCAAACTCAAGCACAGTATATATTCATTTTTAGTAAATATAATTTCATATGCTATATGTCATTGCATAAAATCTAAAGCAGAAATAGAAGTGGAGGGCAAAAGCCAATAGTAGTCACTTTAAAGATACAAATCTTGATTCCAAGGGGATAATATTGTTTGGGAAAATGTATCATAATAAATGCTTTGAGAAACGATACTGGAAAAAGGAGAAATCTTTCCTAACCTGCTAGTTTTCTGTTTTGTCATTCCAACCATGTTCTACAAAATTATTTGTATCAGTATTAGACTGATGTTAGTCTTCGATTGCCAGCAGTAAATTATTCTCCATTCATTCCTTTCAGAAAACAGGACAGAAAGAGATGCACATAAAATAGCGAATTTCAGAGTCGTTCACGAAGAGGTAGTTTTGATTGAACATATTTAGTGACACTGAAAAATATTTATGAATAAACTAAAATTTCTTTGTAAGATCAAAGCTTCTATTTGTGGATGTGTCTGAAGTGTTCCTACTTCCTACCTTGGGAATAGAGAAATGAAAGTTACTAATAGGTGTTTGTGTTTGACATCTGTATACTGTACTTTTTAGCATATCTCAAGTGTTTTAGTCTCTGCCTAATAGATCTCATTAAAAAAACAGATATCAACCCCAAGACAGTTTGTCAAAGTTAATATGGGTCCCCGTGGGCAGAACTGACAATTTGTGTGTGGCTTCACGTGAGGGTCTTTTCATGGTCTTGTTTGATCCTTTAACAATCGGACATTAGTCACTGATTTGTTTTACAATAACTCAATAGGATTGAACATTACCGTGTTATACTGGATGCTTTCGAGAGTTTTCTTGTTATGCACATTTTGTTTGTAGTACACAGTAAATGATGTACTTGGTCTGCCGTGGGAGCTCTAACAATTGATGGGTTTGCTTTAAGAGCAGCATGGGAAGGATGTTTGTATCCCATCCCATCGCTGTGTGCTGTGTTTAACTTGAGCCTTAATGAGCAATGGCTGTCCTGGATGCTTAAGTAATCCTAAATGCTTAACCATCCAGACAGTTTAGTTCTGCAAGAAGTAAAGGCTAACAGTGATGTTTAAATACCCAAACAAACAAAAAACCTCACCAACCCCCTCCTTTTTAAAACGGAATGGTTATGCAATTCCAACTTTTTTATTTCTCAGATGGTTTCTTAAGGAGGGCCCATACCTATATAGTAGATACCTGGCTACAGAGTGCACCACGTGGACTGGTTTGGTCCATTGTGTTCTCTTCCTTGACAGTCTTATTTTTTAATCGTTATACAGGCTGTTAATTATTGTTCCTTCATTGATTGTCTCATAGCATAAGCACTTCCCTCCAACCAAGAGCTTAACTGTGAACCTGAAATGTCAGACAGGCTTATTTAGCCTTTGAATTTGTGTGCTGTCTTTGGTCTGTCCTTCGGGGTCCTGCTGCTGACTGTAGCCATTATTTTTTAATTTAACCCTTTTATTTATGATTTGGCAACTAAGAAAGTTGATTTTAAATGGCCTAATAAGGAAAAAAAAATCTACTTTCCATCTGTACAAATTACAAGTGTAAAATAATTTCAAACTTGAGTAAGAGGAGTAAATTCAGGACATCTCCAAACCATTCCTTGAGAAGGCAAAGAGTGTCTTTTAGTTTTGCTTTTTTAGAAAAAAAAAGAATTGCATTTATACATATGGGATCTAAGGAGATTGCAGTGAAATTCCTCTAGTTATCAATGTCAAAATGCTTTGTAAGGATAAGACGACTCATTAAAAATCAAGATTTTGTAGAAAAGGAAAATATGAACAACTTATACACAGAATATATATACGTATGTGTGTGTGTGTGTGTATATATATATAAAATCCCAAGTTCATTAACACTGTTTTACTTGGCATTAAATAGTTATAATGATAACAGTAAGTATGTTCTAGGGTTAATTTTTTTTTAGCAAGATAGCATGAAAATGAATTCTTATCATTGTCGTTTGCTGAGCCCTGTAGAATTTTATGACTGCATATTGCAGTATTATGGACACTCATGAGACTCCTGCCTGGTTTTATCTTATTAAACAATTTTGAAATCATTAATTTTTAATTGGCCTGCTTGTGGTTTTTTATAGTTTTAATTGTGTGTCTGTGTCTAAATATTGGGTGGGTTTTTTTAAATTAAAAAAGAAAAAAAAAAAAGAAAACAGAAAGAAAAAGTCCTGTCTAAGCACATATGTTGTAAGGTATTGTTATATGAACATCCAAAGAGATACTATACTGTGCGGTAATTCATTTTAAAGGATGCTTTCAGCAATTCAGTATCCTAATAAAAGTAATAATAAAAAAAGAATGATATGATGTCTAAGATATGTACAGGTCTTTTCTTGATTGAAAGTTCTAATTAAGTGAATCGAGGAAAATTAACTGAAATTAGCTGTCAGAAAGTCACATTTAAATGAGTGATGATCTGGTGTGGCAGTAAACATTTAAATGATATAAATTGCCATTTAAGTGTATGGTTTAATGTTTGTCATGCATTAATATGACATGAGACTGCAGTGACAATCAAGCAGCTTGCTCTAATTTGAACATATTTAGGGCTTTTGTGTGGAGTGCACCACACAAATTAAGACAATTGCTGGTTTTATGTGTCAATTTAAATGTTGTTTTCAGGCATCGGTTAATGAAACAAACCCATCATTTTTGTGTGCAAATTGCAGAGTGATTTGCCTGGTTTTCAGATTAATTTCAACTTCCTCTGCTCAAAATTAGGGATTTCCTTTGCAGGGAAAATGCCATTCATTTTGTTAGATGAAGAGAATATCGGTTTGTTATGTTGTTTCATTTGCTAATTCGAATAAGAACTACATTGAACCCTCTGTATAAAATAGAAAAAGCAAATCCTGCTAGGGATTTAAACTAGATGAATTAACTCTTTAGATGACAGTGATCTTTAGGTTACCTTGTAATATAGTTGTGCTGTATCTAAAACCAATATGGAGAGATTCTGTGTTTTTTGGATGCTTTTGTCTCTGGGGTTGGGTTGTAACTGGATAACATCTTCAGAAAAGCAGCTTAATATTTCAGCATAGTGCTTCTGTATAGGTTTGTAGAAGAGATGTGTACAAGAAATGCATAGAAGTTATAGCAGTTTGGTGTTCCAACATATTAAATAATTTGTACCCTAACATCCCTAGTTAGTTCCATTTCCCCAAATTTATCCATCTTCTCTGTGGCTGTCAGAACCAGATAATTGTGCTGTTATTATTCACCATGCAGATCACACAGAAAAGCACAATTTCAACTCGAGAGTTCATAGAAACATAACCTGGCTGTCTATAAAGGCACTAATGCTTTCCACTTACTACTTTTTTGCCTTATTCCCACTACTACAGTTTAAAAAGCAAGGTCTCCTGGTTAGTGGGAAGTACGGAATGAGACACAGGCATCTCTTACAGGGCCCACCTTTTGTTTGGATAGAATGTCTAAAGTACTCTTAGTAATTCTGTATTGTTACAGAATGATACTTGTTAAGGTAATTTTGTATGCTATTAAAAAAAAAGTTTCTGTGATTGTGATTACCAACTGATGACTGTCAGGCAAACTCATGTTTGTGTTTTGTGTGTGTTTTCTGTTACAGGCATTAGAAAGTGAGTTTGTTTCCTGCCAGCTTCACCAGTGGATTGACCTGATTTTTGGCTACAAACAACAAGGGCCAGAGGCTGTTAGGTCACTGAATGTATTCTACTATTTAACTTATGAAGGAGCTGTTAATTTAAGTTCAATAACGGATTCCGTATTGAGAGAGGTAAGTTTGTGCTTTAAATATAGAAAAGAAAAAAGTCTTCGTGAACCACTGCAGTGTTGAAAATGTAAAGATTCCACTTTGTTCAAGGCTCCTGGTGAATGTTCAGTTTCTTTGCATTCTCTTGTGGTTAGGCTACAGGCCAGTCAAATGCAAGGTGGCTTAACCAGTTGTCACAGCATGCAGAATTAACAGAACAAGCATGCAAGTTGCTCTTGCAACTTTGTGCACCTGAATTCAACCCAGACTGGGTACCAATATAAAAATAAATGTTCAAGGATTGCTTCAGTTTCTGAGATCAGTCATTTTGTTCCCTAATACTGGATCTTAGTGGCAAAAGACAGCAAGCAACCTTGATTTGGCTTCCGCTTCTGCATTTACTTCTGCACTTTTAACAGTTCTCTTTAAGCGCAATCTTGTACATGTAGTACACATCAAACACTGTCATTTTGCAGCTTCCAATATTTTAATTTGGTTTACTATCAAACTAAAATACCTTGTCCTGTGTTTTTCATATGCAGAAGTAGATATTTAAACATTGGAAAGATCAGTAGTTTTATTTAGACTCAGCACTGTTCAGAAAATCTATTTGCTAAAGTATCTCATAGGATATTGTGGGCTTAAAGAGTCCTTCCTTCTCCACCTAGACAGCTGTTGAAAAAAAGAGCAGGGTGGAGTGGGTGATTAAACCAGACTTTTATCGTTTTTACATCCTCTGTTCAGACAATACACTGGTATCAATTATTGCTGCATATTAAGGATATTAATTATAGAATAAATGTAAGTGGTACTTTGTTGTAAAATATTCTCAGTCCTTGAGAACAAAGTAATATGAATGCTGTCAACTCTTTTATTTAACTGGGTGATTAGATGTTCACCAACAGAGAATATATACATGAACTGAATGAAAACAAGAATGAATCTGTTTCTGCTTACAAATGCTAGGTTTACAGCTCACAGTAGGATTCTAGGTTAATCCTAACTGAAGTTTTTTGTTATCTACTGCTTATTTAAAGAAAGTCTGAGAATAAGCAATTAATGTTTTAAATAATACTATTTTCTCTGTACATATTGGCCATCTGACTGTGTGGGGCACCTTGCCAGCCTCTTAGAGAAAAGTCATCTCATAGCAACGCTGTGGGTTGTAGCTGGTTTGTGTGTGCAGTGAGAAGCTTTGGGGGTTTGCATGGCACTGTGGGGTACATAAGGACTGGCTTAAGTACCGGTGCAATGTCATCATTATGCGGGTTGCATCAGTCTGCAGACTGCATTTTGTTCTACTTAAAGCTAAAATACTTATGTTGCGCATAAATACGCTTAATTGAGTTAAAAAAGGGGTTCTGGGACACTTGGCTCATAAGAAAAAATGTCATCATCGGGGTTTGAAAAAGTTACTGACCTGGTACTAGACTGCTAGATGTTCACCCTGTCGTGTTTTCATTTCTCTGATAATGTTTTTCCACTTTACACTGACAAGGAATTATTCTTACCCTGTAAGAGTATTAGACTCTTGAAGTACTTGATGTAAGTGTGAGCTGGGTATTATGTGTAGTTTGTTCTTAATTTTGTTATTAAATGAACCATCATTGAACCATTGCTTCTGAACCTAATAATTGAAGTAACACTAATCAAAATAGCAGTCTCGGCACACAATTTTTAAAAGTTTTTAATTTTTCTAGAACAGTTCTATTATTAGATGAACTGGGATCTATTCTACTTGGGTTGTAGCCTGAAAAAAAGTAACTTAAGACCATGGAAGTTACAAATCTGTCTGGATATGTGGATCATCTCAGAGAGACATTCACTTTATTACCAGATATTTTGGATTTGTCATGTTTTTATTGTACTTTACTACAATGTTTCTTTCTTTTGAGTTGTTCTGTGCTGCCTGAGCTGAGTGGCATATAAAAATGAAAAGAGGAGGGGGAGAATGGCAGTGTTGTTGAGTTCATAATAATGGAGTAACTTAGCGACAGCAGAATTTTGAAACACTACTGATGATGTCAAATGAATGCAGGCAGCAGAATGAAGTGTCTCTTGTCGCACTTTTATTCTGCGTTGGTTGAACATTGGTCCAATGGAATTCTTTTATTTAGCATTTTTAAGCAGATCATTAAAACAGTTGAAGGATTCCTGTTTGGTTAGTTATCCTTGCTATTTACATGTATTTTTTAAGGCTTATTTTTTATTATGTAAGCATGTATATGCAGTTTGAGATTTGAGTATGATCAGCCCTGATGGGATATTGACAGTGCAGAGATTTAATGGCTATCATCACCAGTGGAGACTTATTCTACTTTTACTTATGGGTAGAGATGAAAGTAATGAAAAATTTGTTTGTGTGTATATGTATGTGCATAATCATTCTATATCTATGTGCTAAATGAATTTATCATGCACCTTTGACAGCATCACCTTCTTCCTGCTTGCTAATCCATCTCCCTGAGGACTTGCACTAACATTCTGTACTGCCAAGCAGCTTCAATCAGCATTTATTTTTCTCCTTCAGTCAGCTTGCCAGAAAATACTTCATCTTTTCTCCAACAAATTCCTGGTTAGAGGCCAAATGAATTTCTGATCTGGGAAATTAGCAGTATTTTTACGCAGGCAAGACACCTCAGATTTAGTACCTGTTTATTAGGCAAGTAATAAACTGGAAATTTTACTCCAGATTCCTTTGTTTCAAAAAGGATGCTTTTGGCTTTTTCATCTTGATAAGATTCAGGGTTTGAGTCTTCAAATCTTGGGAGTTGTAGCAGAAAATGTATTTTTATTTGCAAACCTAAGCCAAGGAGAAACCTTTGTATGCTCTGAGGGCTGCAAGTTCTTGAGGCTTTTAGGTATCATGTGGAAATAATAGCATGTGCTTAAACCATGGCTATTTCCCCACATAGACAGTCAATGCTAAGCCTGGCCCTCATCAGTAATGAGAAGGCTTTGATGCATGTGTTTCTGAAGTATCTTTGCAGATATTTGTATGGATATTGGTGACCTAACTTATCAAAGGGGCCACACACAGAACAATAGTGGAAGGAACTGAGGACTGGAGGGGTGTAGGTTAATGCAGAATTTCCTTAGGTCTCCTAAATGACTCTAACTGGCACCTTTATTTTTATAGGCAGTCAGGTTATATATATTACAAGAAGGAAGTACTCGTCTAGGAAGGAAAACTACTTGATTAAAACCATATTCCACCTTTCTTTTTTTTTTTTCTTAACTGAAAATGTAGAACTTTTACATCCCCTTATACTTCTGTGAACAATTTTTTCCTGCCATTCTTTCTGCCTATGGGAATAAAGGAAGTAAAGTATTTTGAAAGGATCTGACTGCCATAATAGAAAATCTTAAACTAAAATGCAAACCATGGGCCACATGCTACCTTTTGGCAGATAAACCCTGGGGAGCGTGAGGCTTGCATAATTCAAAGGCAAATCTCAAGGGGAGGGGAGTAGATCAAGAGGGAAGGGTTTGAGTCACAGCCAAGGGGGGGAAGGGAGCTGCAGCCAGGAGAAGCAAGGCAGGAGATCCAGAATCTCTGCTGGCACTGCTTATCCCTGCAGAGACCATTCCTTCATCCTCCTCTTTCTCCCTCGAACCATTTTAGTAGCATTGTCATTGACTCTGATCCTCATACTTGAGTGTCCTACTTGAAGGCGGTTGCAGCTGCAGAGGGAAGTTGCTGTTCAGTTGACAAGCAGTAACCATCTTTCCAGTGGAAAATACTGTACTTACCAGCAGAGGTGTGCTGTATCTCTGCCTTCTGTTGACTTGCTCTTGAGCACCACATTTTGATCTATGGAACTCCCAAACACAAGATCTGCCATGGAAGGGCTCTTTTTGTTGCCTGTAGAAGAGGCAAGGAGGAGTCATGTAGCATAGATAAATGTCATCCTGCTCTTCTGGAGAGAATTCACAGCACCTTCTTATCACAAATTCTGCTCTTTTTGCCATAGCTGTCCAAGAGTGGAGGGAAAAAAAAAAGTAGAATTGTATCTAAGTCATTTGGACAAGCAACTGATTAAGAGCTGAAACACAATCTGTAGAAAATAATTTGCATCTTGGACTGATTTGTGCGTATTTCATCAGAGTCTTGGTCAGAAGAATAGAAATTTGTCTTGTCTCTGGCTTAGATTCACAAAGGATGTTTGTGAATCTGGGCTGCATGCAGAGTTACTAATTAGAAGTCCATTTCTCCACTGATACTCCTATGACACTCCTAGTGTAAACACTGGATAAGAGCAAAGAAAAGGGATGGAGTTAATACTGGGAAGACAAAATATTACCTGGAGAATGCATCGTTGGTTTATACAGCGACCCCTGCACCTCAGGAAGCATTCTGAATTTTCTACCACACTTATCAAAAAGCACCTAACTGTATTTAAAAAAAAAATTATTAACATAGCATCTGATATGATCTTTGAAGTTGGCAGTTATGGAAGAGTAATGATTTTTAAATTAGCAGTAATAGCTCAGAAAACAGGAGAATTAAGTCCCATGCAGTTAATAAACTCCATCAAGCAATCTGCTTTTTAACCTTAGATGGTTCTGTTGTTTTATACTTCTTCCTTTGAAGAGAAGGTACCTTTTTGTTACATGAAGGTAGTCTGTTTAGCATTAGGAAGCACAGCTTTCTCCATTCTCTCGGCACCTTTCTTTCTCTTGATGATATTTTATTTTCATATGAACTGAGGAGTTTCAAAAATTGTGAAGAATCAGCTTGGACGTAGTATTTGGTATGTTATTTGAATGTGCCACTTCTGATTATATATAGAGAGAAAATAATTCTTTTATTTTCAGTTTTAAGGCATATGGGATAAATTATTTTATGGATAATGGCTTTTAAATGTTGCTCAAGATTAATATCTTTGGGTAAGTTTTATGCGTCTTAGACCTATCTCTTATTAGTCTTATTTTATTTTTAAATATTTACAGTTTGAGAGACTTCTGTACTTTCCAAAAGAAGTTACAAGGATGTTTAGTTTACGTGACCCCAGTTTCATGACAGCAGTAGCAGATCTGATATCTTATCCCAGAGAAAGCATTTTTGGCCTCTCTTTTAGCTGTGTTCATGGTGGGAGTTAATAGCATATTTCAGCTCTAACTCAGCTGGAAAACCCTGACAACAGTGAATCTTTCACAGTGTATAAACACAATTTGTATTTATAGCATAGTTAACATTTAGTAAATAGTTGGGAAAATGATCAGTCTGGTTTTAGCAGGATGGCCAACAGTCTTTGTGGCTGGGATGAGTTTTAAAATGTAAAATAAAATGGTTATAAAATACTGTCGCAGAGCAGTAAATTTAGATGTGTTGAATTCACTAAGTAACGAATTCATGCAGGCAAAATTCAGAGTATTGTAGAAACAACCTTTGAATCATCTCTGACCAGAAGTGCGTTGCACAGATGGCATGCTTGATGTTGTGCAGCACAGGAACAGTGTGAAAACAGCAAATAAATGTCAAACATTGGTCTCGTTTTAATTGCAGATATATCTTAAAATACAATTACATGTAACCAGAATTAAGAAAGCTGTTTTTAAAGGAAGCATACCTCATGGCTAAGGAGAGGTGGACTTAGCAATGCAACCAAACCCATGTTTGGTCCTGGTCTTTTCCAGGGAAGGTACCCAGGGCAGGAGTGTGGAACACAGGCAGGGCCTCCTGTGTGAGCAGGTACCACTGCTCAAGGAAATCAGCTTGTCTGGGCATCAGGACTCTCCCGTGAAAGGAAGTACTTTCTTCTAGTGAAAAGATCATTAAAATAACAGGGGCACCATTCCTGCCACCACTCAGTATCATTTACCTATTAGTTCTCACACCTCAGCTCACACTGTGACCTGCTTGTGGTGTTGGAATGAATGGGCAAAATGAGCATAAGCAAGTGTTTACTGTGATATCTGGGAGGTGTGGCACTTCTTTGATTCCATTCAGCCCACAGTTTGACGTGACAAATGGGTATTTATTGCCCTTTGTCTTAACTTAAATATTTACTACAGTGGTTAGAAACAGAAATGAAAAGTACTCAGCTAGGTTCTGATCCAGAAGAATATGTGACCTGGTTGTTCTCTTTTATCTCTTTTATCCTTCATCCAATAGAATAGATTCTAATTTTACCTGCTGCTTCTGCTTCTCTATCTAGAAGATAAAAGATAGTTTAGAGTTAATTAAAAGAGGACTGAGATGCCTTGGCTGGAAGTAGTAAAGCTTTTTGGAAGGAACTAAGTAATGTGAATTAGTTCTTCAGCTCAGAGTGTGTTTTTCCTCAGCCTCTGATTGAAATTCAAAGATAGAAATTTTCAACGCAGTCAGCTCTCTCACCTCTTCTTGCTTGACCGTGTCGTGTGGATCTATCAGAGCCAGAGAGGTTTTGAGACCCCCCTGGGCTCGTTACATTTTCATTTGTGCCTGGCTGGTCAGTCTTAGATAACTGACATATTTGTTGGGCAGCATTAAATAAGAAAGAGTAATCAAAAGGTAAACAAGGTATGGATAAAAGCCATGTTCATAATCCTTCAAAAATATCTTTTTTTAATAGAAATTATTTCTATTTTTAAACTTTTTTTCCTCTTCCCTATGTGGGAAGGATGAGGCATACTTCTGTATAAGAGCTACAGTTATCATATACTAATTCATATAACTTGAAAGAAACATGGGAGTGAATAGGCTACAAAAATTTTTTTGTGTCATCAGCATGCTTTGATTATTTCCAGGTTCTTTATGCTGTCCAAACAATTGACTTTCACAGTAATTGGGAAACTAAAAAATTTTGTTCACGATATTTTCATTCTCTTTGCTTGTTGCAGCCTAGGGTGTCTAGCTCATCAGTTTTCCCTCTGTGTCTGTAGATGTGTGTGGTGTTTACTTACTAAACTTTATTATTTTAGTTATTAGTTATGTTTGATCAATAGCTGCTGCTTAAGTGAGAAAGCTTGTGGTCATGATGAAGGGGCTTTTCCTCAAGCATTATCTAAAAATCAAGTCTCAGTTAAAAGTTACATACTATTAAATAATAACAAAAAGTTCATTCATTGCAGTGGAAAACTCTGAGATATTATTTTCCCCATAGTTTTGAAACAGCAGGTTTGGTCTTGCATGTAGTGGTTATGAGAGTTTAAATAAATATATTTCATAGCTTAGCAAAATTAGTTATTTGTTTCTTTTTCACGATTGTTACACACTCTGAAAGATGATCACATAAGACAGTTTAAAGACCATTACATTTTGGATTTTTACATCGGTGTATTAACCTCCTTCAGATTGAAATGTTTTATTTTAATGAAGGTTTTTTATTTAATTAATAGAGATGACATCAAAAGTCTAAGAAATTCTGTGTAATGCTAACAGACTGGTTTGGATTGCTTTTTTCCAGAGAACAAAGTTTTATATCAGAATATTTGGGATCAACTAAGTAGCAAGTAGACTGTGAGAAGACTCTTTTAAAGACTGTGTTTAGCTATTTAGAAGAGCAAATGAATAATGCTAGAAATTGGTGAAGTTTGAGAGTATTGCACATGACAATACCACGATTTCCTCTCTGATAATTATTGAATTTAAATGAAGCAGTGAGTTGCTCTCTTGAAATCATCTGCCACGGCAAAGAGAGATTGCAGCAATTTTGGTTGTGGTGTTCAAATAAAACAGAAACAGTTATATTTAAAAACCTAGTCCCAGAGCTGCTTAGGATTTTGCTTGTACTGAATCCAGTTTTACTTGCAGGTCTTTAAATTCATCTTAACTCTCTTTTTAGACTCTTTTCCCTTTTTATTTTGTCAGTCTCTTTGAAGTACTACCAGACCTGTTTTTGTAGTTCCAGTGGTTTTTATCTGCTTCTTTCCAGTAGCCAAAGATTTAGGTGTTTTGAATGAGCACATCAGTGCTCCAGACAGAGATACTGTTTGAAATTATCCATGAACCCAGTGCCTCTGAACATTATTGAGTGACATTTGTTTCTGTTGGTTGTGTCTGCTCTGACTAACTGGTTTCTTTCAGATTGGCAGCTGGGATTACGCCACAGTAGACGGACAGCTGCGTGAGCTGGAGATTGCAGCCAGGCCGTGCTGAGCCTCTGTTTAATATGCCTGGAATGTATATATTCAGATTGGAACAACTTGCATGGCCCTGAGGGGGTTCTATTTGTATTCTCACAAACTGTGATTACTTCCTGTTTTACTTCGATTGCCATGTAATTGTCATACTGATTTGTCTGGACAGAAAGACTTCATTTTTCTTTATTCTTGCAGAAAATTTCTTAATGTAGTTTAAGAGCTGGGTCAGGGGGTTTGTTTTTAAAGATGTAGTGGAAGGCATCCTATGCTGTGCTCCTTCCTGCACTTTTCTGATGCAGATAGAAGTAATGCATTATTCATGTATGGAATCCTAAATAGCTTCAAGAAATAAGGTAATCCTGCATAGGGTAACCCCTCCCTCTCCAGGTATCTGCAGTAGTTTGGATTTTATAAATAACAACTGGTTAGACTTAGTAATCAGCCTCGAGATAACTCTGGTATTTTGAGCAGGCAGAAGGAAGTGAAATTGGGGAGTGGGAAGAAGAAAAGAAAAATATTATACAGCAGATGTGTTTCCTGCAAGGAAGCTAAAAAGAAGAGAGAAAAACCTCTGTGCTTAGTTTATATTTGATGGCTTTAATTTCTGCGTGTATCTGTTTTCTTGTGTAATGAGGCTCACTCAGTTCTGTTACATACATCCCTCATGCACCACAGCAGGCAAAGGTTGCGCGCTTTTTGCTTCATAGCAGCTCTCTCATGTACGCTAATAATGCCCCCCTCTGTGGGCCCTTGACAGTATTTCTGCCCACGCTTCAGCTCTGAAGCCATAAACCTGTGGTGCTTGGGTTGAAGTAGTACCTGCATTAGTGGGCAGTAACAGGCACCTTCTACATCCTGCTTGGTTAACAGAGGGTGTATCACAAACATTTTGCAGTCAGATTTAATGATACCTAGAGAACAATATGGAACTCTTGATCTTGGAGCATCTTTTCTTTAGCCTTTCTTCTGTCCTTGCTCTATTCCCTTCTCTACCATTTCTTAGATTTCGAAGCTAATAAAGACGTTTTTCTTAAGTCAGTACGTTAAGTGAATAGTGCAATGATAAAACACAAATTTGAAGTGATTTGATTCAAAAGGTTTGATTTGTGAAGTCAAAACGAGAAACAATTTTCTGGTTTGACATGAAGAAAGTAGACTGCTCGTTTTATTCTCAAAACAGTGAATGGGAGTGTATGAATTTATGATACTAACATTTGAGCGCTGTATTTTTTCCTTGGGTCAAGTGTAGTGCAATGTCCCCAGGGCAGGTGTACAGTCAGCCAGCATATACATTGCTTGTGTCAGAAAAGCATTTTGCCCATTTTTCACAATCTTGACCTAATGGGGACTGTTAGGAAACAAGGGAGGTGGTACTACAAAGAGCTTCTCTTTATAATCTTTTGCGTCTTTTCAGCAGTTTTATCTAACTGTTATGAATCGTGGTTGTTCTCTGGCCAGGATTACCTGTGTTTCCGTAGTCTGTGAGGAATTTAACTAAGAATCTCCCTGTGGGAGCATAAGTGGCTCTCTGGTCAGAGGAGGTTTTATGATCACTTGTTACCAGAGCTTGATTTTAATCACTGTCCCGTGGGGAAGGGAACTCGTTGGTTGGCCGCTAAGCCATTCAACTTCACTGTCTGAGGGGAAACCTGTCAAATAGTCTGTGTTCTCTGATGCTGTAAAGCAACATCTGGGTGGAAGGAAAGGGAAAGCAAGTAATCATAATTGCATATCGCTCAAGCCAATAGAAGTCACTAAGGAACATGTGTGTAAACCTTTTTGAATATTGAAAAGTGAGGTAGGAGCGGCAGAGAGCCAAAGTAATTATTTTTGCAAGGGCTCTTATTTTCTGGACATAAATACTGGGCAGAAAGATGGAGGATGAACCCAAAACATTTTCTGTCCCTGACACGTATGCTGAAATAATATGTATTACAATGCATGATGTTCTTTCACCTGGGTTTTCAAATTGTTGGCAATTAAGTCTTAGAGATTTGAGAAGTAACTGGGAATACTTAGGTGTAGATCTGCAAGGGCACTGAAAGCAGCCTCTTTGTAGCAAGAGTAAGGTTGTCGCTTGTTGTGCCCTCAGAGCCAGGCGTGCATTTTAACATGGGCGTGCTGTGCCCTTGGACTCCTCAGACAGTTTGGTGTTTTGTGTCTGAGGAGGCATGATGAAAGCAACTCTGAGCTAGTCCCTTTAAAGGTCTTTAAATCTGGAGTTAAATGGTGTATGTCTTGCCTTTTAACTATTATGGGCCTTCATTTCAGGATTTGAGTTCAAAACTGGAGACCGTTTCATTCTTTCTCTGTGACACTCACTACAGTTCCCCCTCCACCCGCCCTCCCTCATATTTAATTTTATAGTTCTTTCAGACATAAACATGAAAAAAAAGCAATTTTGACTTAGTTTCTGAGTGTTGCTGCAAAGAAAAGTAACAAACATCTGTTTTTACCTTAACTGCATCCATATGTTCAACCTCCCCATCACCCTCCTTCCCAAAAAATTTACAACCGTATTTGGTGGGTACTGCATACTGTTGAATTAACTTTCTTCACAGTTAGATTGGAGAGTAAGTTCAGAGACTGAAAATATCCGTGCTAAACAGTGACCAGAAGCTACATTACAGCTAAACCAAGTTTTCAAGTTTTTTACTCTTCCTCTTTTAATTTATTTTCATATTCCCCTTCTCCCCTTCCTACCCCCCTCCAAGAAAATAGGGGATGATCTAGGAGACTTTTCAAGGAACAGGTTATTGTGGTAATCAGATAAATGTTAACTTGTGAAATTTGTTTTTGGCCTTCATGCTTCTAAATTAATTAACTTTCAAAATACTATGTTATGTAAGTATGTGGTTTGAGATGCATACTGTGTGGATTATTGTAAAGGGTTGCTCACCTTGTTTCATTTTATTACTACTTGTTGTAGCATCTGGAGCAATTCTGGCCTTACCAAAGTTTTGTTTTTGTAGAGGATTAACAGGAAGAAGGCAGTTTTACTGAGATATTTGAGAAGCAGTGAAACAAAATGTTGAATGATACTATCTTTTAGTTTCTGGTGTACAACATGCTTTCAGCAATAAGAGTTTGTAGAGCTAAAGATATCTTTCAAACAAAGGTTATTCCTTTCTAGTTATGTAGTGCCTTTAATAGATATGAAAATAGTGACATTTCCCAAATGTTTCTACCTACAGTCATCTAAATGGTTGTATGCTCCAGAGGGATTCAGCAGTGTGAGAACACATGCCCTTCTTTTGCTGCTAGAAGCAGCTGTCGGTCTCTTAGTAATACTGAAAACTCAGTTAGAAGCTGGGCTTCTAAATTCATTAGAAAGCAAGTGGATGACTTTTGGACTGTTGGTCGTTGTACTGTATATTCTCAGGTAAGTAGTAGGTTGTTTTTTTCTTCAAAGGAGATATTAATTATCCCTCTGAGGAAAAGATTCCCTGCTCCTACCTGATTTTCTTTGGCAGGTTGAACAAAAGTCTGAGTGACATCTGGTGGCTCTTTCTATTGTTATGTAAATTGAGAGAGGGGGATTGATTGTAGCTCCACCATCACATTTCTGCTGACAGAGGAAGGTCACCTTTCTGTATGTGATCCTTCTGACTGAGACATCAGAACCTGGAGTTGACACCTGGATTGACTTCGAATACAATCTGGGAAAAGAAGGGGATCGTTTGGGGTTGCTAATACACTCCCATAGTCATTATTACAAAATGTGGAAGTTAAATAAAGAAACCTTTACCTTTTTTTTTCTTGGTAATTAGAAGGAATGCAGGAAATTTTTTTTTCCTGAAGTCTAGCCACTATGTCTAGACATATTTGTCTTAGTGGTGTTGCCTTTTACTCAAGAGTTGTTCAGATTTCTTTTGGATCTCTGAAGACACCGGTAAAGACGATGCACAGATACCAGTATCTTTGCTTTTATACTCTATGTGCAGTTTTGATGTTTTATGAAACCTTGTTACCTGTAGTATGACATGATGTGATTGTGGATTTTCCCCAGTTCTGTTGGCTAAAAGGGAAAGAGAGTGTCAAGGGACTATTGCAGTCCTGGAACTGTAGACTTGTGTATTTTTTTGGAAGGACCAGATGGAACCTAATGAGTCTAAAAGACTTGTTTGTGGCGGAACTGTACATCACAAACTCAAGCTAGATCATGAACAGGGATGTAGAAACTAACTGTTAAGACTGAAAACAGAGAACTTGTGATCCTCTGGGACAGGTTTTGGCAAAATTGTTGTCTCATTGACCAGAAGTTTCACCAGGTCTGACAGAGCACTGTGAAAACAGGCAGTGGCTTGAGTGGAATATTTTATACTGTTTTGTAATATCCCAGAGAGATTCTCTTCTGCACTGAGGATAGGTGGGAGACAAATAGCTGTTCTCATGCTGCAGTTGTGTGGTCTAGGAGTGTGATTATGATGAGCATCGTGTATGTGAGTAAGGAGTGGAATCATAACTGTGTCTCTTCCAGTTTTTATGTCGCTGGAAGGTAGCGAGTTCCTCTGAGATCTGGATTGTGGAAAACAGCATTCTGACTGTTGATCTTCCATTGATTAAAGCAATTATAACATCCGATTTTTCATTATACATCAGTTTGAGCTCTTGTTGTGATGAATGTATTGGAAATATTTGAAATACTCTGCATCAATATGTGATATCTTGTGTTTCGTTTTCCCTTATGTAAGGGTCTGTAGTTTCAAGTGGTAGCATTGGGAATTAAAGGACATACCAGATTCCATGATTAAGGAAAAATTCTGATTCCCTTTAAATGCTGAACATGGGCATTTGGGAATGAATGTTTCTGTATTGATCATAAGTCAATATACAAGGAAGTTAACAAATCTGAAGCTTATTATTTCCTCACTTTCTTCTATTTTCAACTCTAAAAGAAATGCATGGGAGTTGTGCTTCAAGAATAGTTTATTAATTTTGAATAACTTATTAGTTATATATTTAATAGGAAATAAATAGTAGATCCTATAGACTGTAGATTTACCCTAAATATTTTAATAAGCATAGAATAACTGACATCCAGGACAGTCCACCTTCTGCTCCCCTGTGTTCTTCTGGTGCTACTCTCAATGCAATGCAGAATTCCCATTTGCTAGTAAAAATATGCCTCTCAATCTGCAACTAAATGTAGGCATATCTTTTTAAAATCTGGATGTTTTGAAACTAACAGTTTTTATGGAGGGGGTAGAGCTGCTGACCATTATGCTGTTGCTGCATTAATGCCTCATGTCTTTAGAGACCTCAAAGCCTTTGTGATTCCCTTGATATCTCGACTCACAAACCCCCAAATTTGAATTTTAATATAAGCATGTCTCATCAGCAGGAAGGAGACTTGTATGCTCTTACTGAGCTTTAGTGTTTCATGAACTGATATTACTGTTCCTTAAAAAGTACTCATGGAATCACAGTGTGTATATGTCAGTTTGCAGCCAGCTTTTTGATAAACTTATTTAATTCATCAGTTCTTTGAAGATTATGGTGCTTCCCAGAGTGGGCAAGAGTGTTAGAATCTGGTCATAGAGTGATTTCAACTCCTACTCTGGTGAGCTCAGAAGTTTCAAAAGCTCTGCCAAGTGTATTAAGGTCAAGTGTTTTGGATGGCATGTTTCCTATCAGAGAATGATTATTTTAAGACCTCAGGTGCATTCTACTTTTGACTCTGTTATTTCTGTAACAGGAGAACATTGTGTGTCCTAGTAATGGTCTTTATTATTATCTAAAAATAGTTGTTTGCAACAACAAGATCAGCGTAAGTGTTATCCCATTGTCTCAAATATTTTAATGAGTGGCTAAAATGGAACAAGAAATAAAAGTCTAAGGAGCCTCCAGGAAGGTTGCACCTTGAAAAAGAAGAATCTGAGAGAAAAGCATGATGGCATTCATATGGCTATAAAAGTGGCTAGTGGTTTGGTGGTTTACCATTCAAGCATCCCATTTAAAACACTTCTTGGAAGGGCCTGATTTTCAAGACTTCTTTTGAAAATAGAACCTAGTTGTTAGTGCCTCACCTTAGGTACTCAACATCACTGGATGCTTTTGCAAATGTAGAGCTCAATGCTCTGCGCAACAGAAAAACTGAAGTGTGGGCCCATGTGCAGTCTGTTATGCCACAGCAATGCGAGGTAATTAGTTCAGCTCACCATGAAAGAGATGTAAACTAAGATGAACAATTTAAAATTTTCTGTATTATCAACCTGTTTCTGTGAATAGTGCAGGGGCCAGCCTGACAAGGAATAACTTGTTGAATTTTGTCTGCTTTATGTTGTTACCTTTAAGCCAGTAGGCCAAGAGGTGGCAACATGGAAAACTAGTTGGCCGTGCCTAGGCAGGACATACAAGTTCACACATTTCAGAATAATTAGTTTTAAGAAATCACTGAGCAAGAGATGATAGTTTCATTTATTGCCTATGAAGAAAGTGCTAAAGCGTGTTGCTGAAGATACAGAGAAACTTAAAAAAACCTCTTGTATTATACCTTCATATTCTCCTTTAGCTGCCTTTAATATTAGTCTTATTGTCATTAGTTTAATGCATCCTAATGTTGTTTACTTTTTTGGAATAAACCTGAAAGTAAAAAAAAAAAAAAAAGAGCTCAGCATTTCTGTGAAACTAAGCAATGGAGTTTAAATAGAAAGAAAGGAGAACACAATACCTACAGAAACTTTTTTAAAATTTAACTTTTGCTTTTGAGTTACGATACAAACAGGATAAGCCAGTGTTAGAAAGGAAAAATGGAGCCAATAAAGAGGGTTCCTGATTATAATAGCTTGTTTCTGTTTAATATCATTGAGCAGGATGAGGTTTTGCAGAGTTTCTCATGGAAATAGCATCCACAGTACTAAAATGATTACCTCATTCTTAGTACCAGTGCCAAGCACTTAGCCCCACAGTGAACACACGGGCTTGATTTTCAACATGAAACAAGCCAGAAGTGTGGAATGACATTTTCAGGTGACAGTTATGGTTCTATTGCCTGTAATTAGCACCTCTTAACATGCAAACCTGCCTGTGCCTTTTCCAGGCTGTTGAAGCTCAAATACGAAGTTTTGGACAGACCCCTTCCCAACTGCTCATAGAACCACATCCTCCAAGAAGCTCTGCCATGCAGGTGGTAAGTACCGTGTTAACCCTTTGTGACCTGCCATTTGTGTGCTCACTTCCTTTGCTATCTTGAAGTTGCAGAACCGGCCACTTCGCTTCGCTTTTATGTGGTCGTGGAATTATGTTATTAAAAACAGCAGATGAGTTATGATTTGGTAGGAGTGTATGCAGTGCTTAACTTTTTTTTTTTTTTTTTTTTTTCTGAAAGGATTGCATTGATTTCTGGTACAGACTTTTTTTTTTGTCAGTGTAATCTGAGAACACTTCATCAGTTGATTTTGTTAATACCATACCTGTACAGGTGAGAGCCGGTCATCATGGAGACAATTCAGTTAATCTTTGGCAGATTCCCCAAGAAGCATGGATTTAGGAGGTGGAACTTCCTTGTCTTTTCCCCCAGGCACAGGTTTTCCCCTAAAACCAGGATTACTAGGAATTCATGAGCTGAAACTTACATAGCAAAGAATGTGACTAAATGTGTTTTGCAGTAAAGCTAGGGTGATAAAATCCAGGCAGTGAGCATTAACATGCTTTCCCTTTTACCTCTACTTGTGTCTAATATAATTTTATTATACAAACTATTATTTTATTACTGATTACTTTTCATATCATGTTGTGTGCAGTCTTTGGGTTTAAAATATCATTTGTGTTGTCATAGATCCAGAACTAAGTATGTTAAGTGGTATTCTGACAAGTGGAGCTAATGGTCTGCTAATTCACAGGGTTTTCAAAAAGTTATGTTCCCTTATTGTTAAGATGGACATTTTACACTGCAATATTAAAAAAAAAAAAGGACATTTTCTTCTTTTATGTCCTACTCAAGCAGACCAAGGTTACTAATTTTAAAATATACCTGAAGTGGAGAAGGTTTTAAAAAATTACACAAAAATCTGAGATGTTTCCAGAATAGCTTACAAACCTTGTGATGTAGGAATCTGAGAGATGTAAACTTCTTGTCAAATTGAGCTACTAGCCTTTCTCGATTGGGTCATGTGCTGTAGATGAGACCTGCTCAGCTCAGTGCCCCTTCTGCCCTGGGATCCCCTGTACAGGAGGCACAGAGATGATTGTGCTGTTTTGTGGTCTGCTGGCCCACTGTACCTCCCACGGAGTGTCCCAGTGCCGCAGAGCCCTGCAGTGCCTTGTGTGTGCAACCCACGGGGCTCTCTCGTTCAGAAGAGCTCTGTTAACAGGGGTGCTGGGGAGCCCAAACACTCCCATCGTGCAGCTCCTTGCCGTGTGTGTGTCCGTCTGTCATGGTGCCATGCACAAGGCACTTGCTGTAATTTAAAGGGATTTGTTTCAGGAAGAGGAGGAACTTGAGAAGTTGCTTGTTGACGTGTTTGTCAGACCCATTGTTATATAAATAAATTTGATACCAGGAAGCAGTTTGTGTGCTTTTATCGTAATATTTTTCATGATGCTGAAATATAAAAGATTTAGTACGTAATATAAGAAGTTAAATTCTCTGAAGTTAACTGTTTCTAACTCCTGTGTTTTTTTGGGCTGGGGTACACTCAGAAAAAAAGCCCTTAGTTCTCCACTTGCTTTGACCAATTTTGTGGGTATTAATACGTGATACTATAGTAGCACTACATTAGCTGGTTTTAAAAGTAGTGTTCCTGGAGCTGAAATACAGCAAGGATATTTTTCCTGTCACAATTTTGAATTACTTCTAGCTCCCTTATTTACTGAGTTTTGTTTTCACGTGTGTGTGTGCATGAATGCATGAATACAGCCGGATTGGAAGCTACCACGTGCTGTGTTAAGTGCACAAGCCATAATATACACCAGGTGTAGTAATTAGCAGTCACACGAAGGCTGCCTATTTGTCTGGTTTTGCTGCTGTTGCTGTATCCCCTTGTGTTTTCAACCATCAGATAGCTGGATTTAATTGAGGCCACATCAGATGAGGCATTACTGACACCTTTAATTGAATGAGCATCCAGGGAGGATTAACTCATAATATTGATTGGCTTTTAGCCACTTGCTCAGAAGGGTGTCTGGGTAGCTTATTAGTTGCTTTTATTTACACCTTTATGCAAAGACTGTAAATAGGAATTCATAGAGCAATATGTTTTTCTAAGTACTCTTAATAACTTTTTAAAAAGGAGTGATAATAAAAATGCAAATGTATTTAATTTTTTTATTAGTTCTATATAAATATACATTAAATGTATGCACTTACATACACATATATGTAATGACATATTGCAGGTGGAAAACAGCCAAGGACACTTCATTAGTATTCTAATTTGGTTATTAGAAAATTACAAATACTTGAGCAATATGGCTACTGGTGACAAGGATGATTGTACCTGTACATCTCAATGGGGTTCTCTTTTTTAGGTGCACCACACAGTCATAAACCCATTAGGTTTTGCTTTTTCTCCTCATGTTTGATACCCAGATCTAAGATCCTCAATATTTTGCTTTGACACTTGCAATATTTTTAGAGAACTTAGTTTAAAAGTTATTATACTTTTCAACTTACTAAAATAAAAAAAATTAAAACCTTAAAAAAATTAGGTTGAAAATGAGAGTCTGGATTCATTCTGGAAACAACACAGGATAGTGTCTGTAATCACATCCACTTTATATTCTTTACAACTGCATTTAATTATGTTTGTCCTTTGAAACACATTTGCAGTGAAGTCTTCTACTTTGCATTCATAAATCTTATTTTTGTGCACCAGAAATATATACAGAACATACATCTAGTGTATGTGTGTATCTGTTTATTTTAATGTGCTTTCATGTTCTCATCTGGCTTGTAAAGAATTACAGTCTGCCAATTTAGTGCAACTTGAGACAATCTCTGGGAGCAGGAATTTCTTTTGCCCACTTTTTTTGTTTCCCTCCTAGTTAGGCATTGCTTTCCTTGACATGCTGTCTCTGCAGATACAAAGGAGAATTCTTTTGGCAGAGATAGGTGATTGAAAACTTTTAATTTAATCTGCTGTGATCTGTAGTAAAGTCTGCATATAGACACTCTGTATTCAGCAAGGCCTTCAGATTATTAATGTATGTAAAGGTTTTTCTGCCTCAAATACTCTTTTCCACAAGCCTGTCCACTATTACTGCATTTGCTTTTCTCTGCAGCTGCTCTCTGATCTTGTGTGTTTTAATCTGATCTTCCTTCTCTTGTCCTGTCTTTTCTCCCCTCCGTGTTTTCTTTTCCCGTGTATTTGGGTTCTTGTTGTGTGCACTCAACAGTATCTCCTCCTGCAGAGCCCGTTGATGTTCACAGAACAAGCTCAACAGGACGTTATCATGGTCCTGAAGTTCCCGTCCAACTCCCCTGTCACTCACGTGGCAGCCAACACCCAGCCTGGCCTGGCCACTCCTGCCGTGATCACAGTTACTGCAAACAGGCTCTTTGCTGTAAACAAGTGGCATAACCTCCCTGGTAAGTAAATTAAAGTCAGAAGCCTAGGAAACCCCTGCCATAAAGCAGCACTTCCATTGTCGCTTTCAAGAGTTGCTGCTGAACTGTTGTAAGTTTAAAGCGGAAAGAGCAAGTCCGCTTCTTTGACACAGCGCGTTTTTCACGTGTGGACTTAGCTTCTCCTTGAGAAGGTAATCTGAGCTATTGTGTAGTAAGATGTGTAGCACACCAAAGGTCTGTAATAACAATGTATCGCTTCCCAGGCCATCAGGCACTATGCAAGAAGACAAAACCAGTCTGTCACTATTTGGTCATGCGAAAGGCACACTCTTCCTCTTTAAATCTGTTTTTCAGTCAGTTGGAAGCCTGGACCATATCATGTCAAAGACGGATTTAAAACTTGTAGAACTTTCTAAAATATTTTCTGCTCTCTCTTTGTTGCCTATTATAAACACCATGATCTGATATTAGAGCACTCAGTGAGAATTAGTAAATAAAATACATGGGAAGGTCTGTACCTTAAACGTCCCAAAGTTACTAAGTGCTTATGTATTTGTCAATATGAAAGGGAAACGACATAGCCATTTGCATAGCAACTAATCAAATGAATTTTTCTTTAAAAATGTCTTGGACTGGAGAATTTAGTCATCCTGCTTTTAATTCTAATATTCTCCAGTCTTAAGAACATTTATCCTCCTTTCCCTGACTATGACAGTTTTAGACCCAAGCCAGGAAAGGTAGTTTATTTCAGTGGTATGCAGTAAATTTGGTCAAAGGCTTTTCAAAAAAGGGAAAAAAGAGCTTCTACTCAAATAACTGAAATAGAAGATGTTTGCACCAGAGAAATACTTACATCACTGAAATTCCTACTGAGAAATCTTGACCCATGGTCCTTGATTACTTTTTGAAAAAAGCCAGATGACTCCCACACTTTTTCCTAATTCTTATAAATTACCTCTCAACGTTGTCCAAATAGAAACATCTAAGTATTATTTCACCCACCCAAGAAATGCTTAAAAAGAGAGGTGGAAAGGAAGAAGGGAGGGGAGACTTCTCTAGATAACAAGTTGTAAGCAAGAACTAATTACAGGGCCCTTGAGATTTTTTTCAAAGGAGTATGACAGTATCCTCTCATACCTTGAATGTGTGACCTTGGGCATATAATATTCAAGGCTTTTAAATAAATGGCCTTTGTGGACATAAAACAGTCATAGAAAAGGGGAAAAAAAAAGAGGTTCTAAAGTGGTAGGACCTGATTTTGATTTGTAATAATCAACTGGTTCGAACTGAACAAAACTTCCATGTATTTGTTTTTCCCTCACCTCTGAAAGGAAAACCAGTAAGCTGTGCTTTTGGAGTCGCTATTTTTTCATTTAGAGGCATTTTACACTTTTCTTGCCTTTACAAAGAATTCAAGAAAACCTACAGATCAAGACAGACAAAAGCCAACCAACCAAAAACTCGCCTCACCCCACTTCTCTGAGAGCACACTCATCAACTGCAGGCTGTTAATGGAGTACTATGCTTAAGATACCTGGGTATGGACTCCTGACACTAGCCTTCACTATTGTTGTCTTCCAAATTCAAACCAAAATGAGATCTGCTGAGATCAGAGAGCAGGTATCATTACTCTCCTGCTGTGGGCTAAGCATTGTCTTTACTAATGAGGCATCATGATAAAAAAGTTAAGTTGCCAAGTGACCAGTTGTCACTAATTTGTAATTAAAAATCCCATTCCTGCCATTGTATATGAATTTGGTGGCTTTGCTGACATCTAATGGCACTGGTACCCAGAGGGATGCTCTGTTTTGTCGTGTAGATTTTGTGTTTTGCTCCGTGTTATTGTTTTATTGCAGCAGAACTTTGAATTTACTTATGAATAATTTATTCAAGAACCCTTCTATTGATACTAATGTTTATATTAAGCTATGGATGGTAGATAGAAAAATCATAGATTTATGTATTCAACCATTATTTCCTGTTTCTCTTCCAAGAATGTATTGTGGGCTGTTTGGTTTTGGGGTTTTTTTGGGGGGCGGGGTTTACTTGTTTGTTTGTAGCGAAGCTGTGGAAAAAAAAAAGGCTTGCTTTCTAACACTGAAGGAGAATTCAGTACATAAACATTTCACTGGCGTGCCAAGTGCCCAGATGAAATGTAGGTTTGCACAATTAATGTATTAACTTCTGTGCAAACTCGCAAATAAATGGGTTTTGGTGATGGATGAATCGTTAAATACAGGATGACTACAAGATTTTCTTGTCTGCATCATAAACTGTCTTTTTTAAAAAAAATGTCCTTTTGCTTCAGTTGTTCAAAGCAGTGTTTTAAAAAATAAAGAGGAAAATAGTATTTGCTACAGTCAGCAGATGGTTGTCACATTTTGTTTTCAGTCCTCTTTACCACTTAATTTTGTTTTGTTGCGACAGGAGATGTTGCCAGTAAAGCATCTGCTAGAGCTTATGGCTCAGGACCAGAGCTGCTGCTGATGGCATACATTCAGAATAGCACTAATCTAAAATAAATGTTTAATAAGCAGTCCGTGAAAGCACCTGGATTTTTTTTTCTTTTTAATTCAATTGATGCAGAAGAATCTTCAATAGTTAAAAAAAAAAAGGCCATTGCTTTGATTTATAAAATGTATGTGACTTCTCTGTTAAAAAAATGCAAAGTTTTAAAATCTTCTTTCCTGAATTCCAGCTCATCAAGGTGCTGTACAAGACCAGGCTTACCAGCTGCCAGTGGAAATCGATCCTCTCATAGGTCTGTCACTTCCTTCTCTCTTTGCGATTCATTAAGCTCTGTATGGTGGCCCTGAAGTGTAGATTACGGTTGTTTTTCACTTGCTGGTTGCTGGGAATGGAATTTTCCTGATAAACCATTTGCATGCAAATTGGAATGCAATGAGCTGTGGCTATGCTGGTATTTCATCAACTCCCCCTCGTTGGTTTGCCTAATTTGAACAGGCCTAGGACGCGTGTCAGTGAAAATTAATATGGATGCTGTAATAATGTGTGATTGAGAATGTGCATGAAGTACTGTCAGGATAATATTGGATCTTTTCATCACTCAGACTTGTTGATGAGCAGGAGCGAGGCACGTTATGATGAATTGGTGCACTGCTAATGTGATGGAGCTCCTTTGCTGAGGAAATTTTCATAATAACAGTGGGGTTCTTAACTGCACCATGTTGTGAAAAATAAAACCATGGTGCCAGGGTTTCATCATTAAAGGAGATCAATCCTTTCTTCATGGACCTGCTGTTCAGGCTGAGGGGATTAATGTGTAATTGCAAAGCGGTTTCAAAGTTGAAATATATTGCCCGCTCCATTTTAGTATTGAGATATTAGTATTCGTTTTTCAAGGGTATTGCATCTTTTCATCAGCTTCACTAGTTAAATTTGTATATGTTTTTCTTTTATTAAAAAGGGGTGGAGGAATCTCTCTTTTATATAATGACTCAGTGTAATAGATTCAATTCATGACTTTTTATTACAGAGGTTTATTAGTTCATATAGAGCTGATTTTTCTATTAGCCTGGTTAGAGTTTGGTCAGTTCTTTCATTACAGCACCAACTTTGGGGAGTGCATACTTGGACTATAATTCAGGAGTCTGTAGCATGGCAAATGGAACCTTAAACAGGATCAGAAAAGAAAAACTCCAACAACCTAACCCCAAAACACAAACTAGTTGTAGGACAGCAGCAAAGAAGATAGGATTCTGTGTACCCACAAACACTATTAGACATCAATCTTGGACAGTTTAAAAAACCAACTATTTCAGGATTGTAGTTTAAGTAGAAAAGATACAAAGTGGCCAATTATAGAAACATGGGAAAATCAAAACAAATCTGAACTTGCCTGGATAGGTTAGAATGGCAGGTCTTTCAACCAGTGAGAATTAATTTCAAAACTAATGTGTGTATCTCGGTAGGAACTGCGTTGTATCAGTCTACAAGTACAGACTGTTCCTGTATAGCCATTTTGGTGGGTAAGCTCTATTATAATTAAATCAGGAACAGTGTGGGCATATGAAACCATTTTATAAGAGCTGATAAAATGTTTTTCCAAAGTTGCTAAAATCTATTCTCATCTGAATAATATAACAGTTACGATTTATAATGAGGAGGACACATGCTGTAACTCTCCTTTCTTCCTGAAATAGATTTTGTCCAAAAAATGTTTGGAGCAGGAAATGTAGATTCTGCTTTAAAACCTACTATCAAGAAGATCTTAGAAGTACTTATAGATATTACAGCAAAACCCTCAAAATCCCATTGAACCTGTCCGATTTTTTTTTTTATATAAATATTGTGAAAAACGTGGGAGGACATAAAATTTTTATTATCCTTTATGTTTTTTCATAATTTTAACATTAAAATTCCCTTTTTGGCCTGCCTTTAATTTACAAAATACTTTGGCTTTTGTTTGGTATAAACACCTTTAAAATTAACATTCACATTCTGAAAAATAGTTTCATATTCTCTTCATAGTATAGATCTCAAATCGGCCTTGTAATTACAGTGGACATAGTTTAAAAGGGTTAAGGCTTTCTTTGTCATTGCTAAGTAGCATCACTGGGTGCAAGCAAGTAATTATGTAGGTAATATTAAAGGGTTTTAATTGTGGCTAGACACATTTACCTAGAAATGGCACCTAAGAGGACCACAAAATTACTCTTTTATGGTTATAGCAGGAATCTTGTTGCTGTCTTAGTTGTGAGGAGGGATTCCTGCCCTCCTCATTTTCCAGTTGCCCAGGAAGGCATAAAACAGCAATGTCTGACATGACAGAAATCGAAAACTTCTTTTTGAGGTGAAATTTTTTTAAGGTCTTATCCACGTGTCGATCTGCATGTTTTTTGAGGGTTTCTTTGCTGTTATTTTGTCCTACAGAATGTTTCACTGTGTATTTATAATTTGTTGTTACTCTGTAAGCGGCCCCAACAGTGGTCAAGGCCAGGTTATGTGCTGCCTGCAGAGCAAGTGGCAACACCTTGCTGAATTATTTGCTACCCCTATGGACAAGACAGTATCAACATTTTAAACACAGCAAAAGCATAAATAAATGAAGGATTTGATACGGAGTAAATGGAATAAGCCCAAGGCTCAGGGCATAGCTAGCCTATGAGAACAGAAAGAAGTTAACGAATAAACAGTAAAGAAGAGCACAAGACCAGGACTGAGGTCTTGAGCACAAGACCAGGACAAGAGGTCCAGGGGACCACTTGGAAGGAAGTAATGGTGCTCCAAGCAGTTGGCAGACAAACACAGGCTCAGGAGAAATTATTTACCTGCACAGAAATCAAGTTGGCTCAGGAACATTGAAAGTTCTTCCTACAGTGTAGGATTTGCATTATATATATATGTGGGGACTTATGTTGATTAATAAAGAAAAAATAAGTATGAAAAATGTGTTCACTAATTGATTCTTGTTCATTCTGGGGTTCTCAATATAAGATGACCTGAGAAAATGATGTGATGATCCCAAGGAGGTGGTAGAGTGGTAGATCCTTGGAGGTTTTTAAGAAAAGACTGGTCATGGCACTTAGTGCCATAGTCTAGATGACATGATGGTGTTGGGTCAAAGGTTGGACTCGATGATCTCAGAGGTCTTTTCCAACCTAATTGAATCTGGGCTTCTGTGAAATAAAATATCAGGTGATCCAAGTGGGGCAAATATTTTCTCTCATCTTTAAAGGTGATTATGGAGATAAACTGGTTAATTTTTTTTGCAGTGAAATGGTAGTGATGTCTAGTGAAGTTATTCTTTTTTAAATTACAGTGCTTGCTATGAAATATCAGTGGTATACAGTTTTGAAACTGTGATTCCATTGTCTACTGTGTTTAAACCATTATACAGTTCATGTACTGTCTTATCATTAAATTCCCTTTCTTTGTTTCTAATTTTTGATTTCTTATACTAGAAGAAGGGGCAAAGGAAACTTATTATGTTTTTATGTATCATGCCTTTGTGAAATATTTAATTTGTATTTCTCAGCTGCATTTGACTTAAAGAAGGCATTTCTTCTATTTTAGAATATATACTACAAGCAATTAGCATTGTTCCCAAAAGTGTAATGAGTTTTTTTGTAGTAGAATTACAAGCAAGAAGTCCCTACCACAAAAAGAGAGTAATAGCTGTGAGGAATATATTTGTCTGAACATAAGTTTCTAGAATGTGCTTTTGTTCTGTGAATGTGGATGCTAAAATTTCTTGGTTTGTGTTTCTTTGTGTTCAGCCAGCAATACAGGTATGCACAGAAGGCAAATCACTGACCTTTTAGACCAAAGCATTCAGGTACATTCCCAGTGTTTTGTCATCACCTCTGATAATCGTTACATCCTGGTCTGTGGCTTCTGGGACAAGAGTTTCAGAGTTTATTCTACTGACTCAGGTAATGTATTTTAAAACATGGGAATAACCTAAAAGATCTTTTATGTTCATTGTCAGCCAACTGTTTCAAATAAAGAAGGAGGAGTGGAGTGTGTATTTATCCCCCTATTAGTAATATTTATCAGATCTTTTCTTACCTATTAGCTATTGTGTATGCTGTCATTTTTGTGCAGGAATGGCAAATGTAAGAGAAGGAGCTCTTGTTTAGGCAGAACATCACAGTTAAAACTTATAGAATAGGGATGCCTGTTCTTATGCTGTAGTTTCCACAGGTAAATGAGTTTGTATGAAGCCTTGCATACCAGGAGAATTAATTATTCTTAGAGTGCTTACCTGAATTTAATGCTGGTTGGTTTTCAGCACCAGAGAATTTTTTTTTTTCTGAGGAAATACAGACAAGTACCATAGAATAAGAACAGAAGCTAAGTCTTGAAATCTGGTGAAAGAATATTTATGAAAGCCTTTGAAAGCTGTGCTATAATAGAAAAATTGATCCAGAGCCACTGAATTCTTTTATATAACATAAACTGATCGATATAATGGGTAGCAGTTAAATTAGTCTGTCAACTGGAGTGTATCCAAACCATTGAAGTCATACATGTGTCATGCTAAATAGAAAAGAATCTTTCAGTGTAAGAGCTACAGGAATTTAAAAGCCATGGAACCCCAGAAAAAAATAGGTATGATTTTTTCCCTTTCATTATCTTATAATGGGAACAGCGACCTCACTGCAAGGTACTTCTTTGGGATTAATGACCCAGTGTGGTTAATGTGTGTGTGCCATCAAGCTTTCCAGTAGGTTATTAATCCCTAGGGAATATCCTGCATGTTTGTCATCATTTCTTAAATATATTAGTTAGCAGTGTTTTTCACACTTGGCAAGCCAAAATGTTTAACAAAACAGGATGGTCTATATTGAAAATCTGTGAAGACTGGATCTCATGGCATATTTTAGCATAGCTGTCATTTTTGCCATTTTAAAGCCTTAAGTATAAAGGAGAAGTTCCATTTACGTCACATTGACTGCCTACGATTCATTATACAGACACCTTGTTAGACCCTTCTTAGTTTAATTTTCTCATTGATGAAAATAAATTTACACTGTGAATTTAAAGTAGATCTTCAGAAAGGGTCGCTAACAGTAATAAATATTCAGTATATATTCTTGATTTATATGAATAGAGAACTAATTCTTTTATGTCAAAGGATGTATTTTACCTTACACCTATGGGAGGAACTTGTATGATTTTGGTAGCTTTGTCCTCCTATATCAATCTGAACTACAAATATCTCTTTATTTCCTCTGTGTGTATGCAGATTTACCAGGCACATTGTTACTACTGTAGCTAATGAGTGTATAAAGCAGAATACCATTGTCAGAAGAGATTTGTGTCTTCTGTGTGTCTCCTATCTGTCAATATAGCAACTCTAGCTCTAGCTTAAATCAGTGAATCCAGATGTAGTTTATTTTGCTGTGAATTAAACGGGAATATAGTAGTAAAATATTTTGAAATTGGCAGAACAGCAAGGGAAAAGATGATGTGATCATTAATGCATAATGGCAAGTGATCACAAGTGCTGAATTCAAATACATTTTAGCACTTACACAAGAAAGGAACCATTTTCCCATTAGATTTTGGGTTTGTTTGTTTGTTTTTAAAAGGAAATACTTCTAACATAAATCATGGGTTCTCAGCACAGCTAGTATAGCAGAAGCACAATAAAACGTTCCTCCAGCAGTGGGAATGATTTCTAGACAGCGTTTTAACTTCAGTAGTGCTGACTTGAGTCTTATTTTTCTTTTAATTATTTGTAGCACAGCTGTCAAATAAAACATTAGCTAGAAAAATTGTTCTGTCAGAAACAGATATCTGAGTGCATACGGTAAAGTTTGATATTGCTGTACAGACAGGACAACTGATTTTAAAGGAAACAAAAAACTTGAAGAACTGTTATGAATTTTTTTTTTTTTTTTACCAATGTAAAAGAGCAAGATCCTATTTCTTATTTTGATGAAGTTGGCCAAAACTTAAGCTGCACAATAGCAAAGTAAAACTAACAAGGCAGTGCAACCACAGAAACAACTGTCAAGCAAATAGCCTTGAAAAATGTTTGCTTTCTAGAACAGAACCTATAAACATAGAAATAATTGAAAGTGAGATCTCTATACCTCAGTGATGTTTATAGCATAAACTTCTGTTCTTAAAGTATAAATCGGCTCTGGTAGTTGAATATTTACAGCAATACAACTGAAAATATATCACTAATTATCCTCAAATCTAAACCATGTAATTGACAACTTGAATTTTCAGGGAGAAACATACGCTGGGTAAGATGCTTTTGCATATTGCCAAAATGTAGTTTTGAGTGTTTCACTGCTTGTAGCTGTGAAGTTCAGAAACTTCTTCTGACTAAATCTGTTGACTAAATCTAACTAAATCTGCCAACATCTGAGACAAGTGACCCTGCAGCAGGAATTAAAGCCCCGGTGAGCAGAGGTGGCCACTGTGGGATCTATTACAGACTTGCAGATATGAGTGAAAGGCTTGATCCCTGAGTTACTCACCCTTCTACTGCAAGGTAGATATGCACAGTAAGTGCGCATCCAGGGGTTTGCCCCATCTGGTTAGAAAAGGCTCACATGATGGTGCTTCACCTCACATTTTCTCTTGGAGGGTTATAGTAGGTTGATAAATTTCACCAGTGTTTTATTTTTTGAATCTGATGTCCAGGCTTCCTTTGAATTCCATCTTGTTATTCTGTTTTTTCTCTTGGGTTGGGTTTTTTTTCTGGTTTTCTCCACTTTAAAGTGCCATTACCTATTTGATCTTATATTATGAATCAGGTTGTTAACATTATTTTTCTTCTTTCCTCAGAACCACTCCCTTAAGTCTTTTGTTCCCATTAACTGTTATTTAGTGGCTGGATATGAATACAGTGCTTTTGTACTGCATAAGAAGAAGGCTATGAAATATTCACTATTAGTCATATTAAATGATTGACTAATCATTTTTAATTCATGCACCAAAATATTTTATTAAGATGAGCTTAATTTGAGTCCCCACACTGATTTGTGTTACTTGTTATTTTTAAGCACTCTTCAGAACATTTTATGTTATGTCATTTTATTTTTACTTATTTTATTCAGAAATGCAGTAGTCTGCATTTCCTGTTTATTTTTTGACCTGGGTTGTTATTCCTTCCAAAGCCATCGCTCTTTTTCCCTTCTGTTCTTCCTCATTCTTTATTCAACCCAAAGCACAAATGGATGCATGGTCATTTGGGCTTGAGAAACCCGAGGTCACACATCAGAGGCATCACACATCACACTTCCTTGTGTCGTTGGGTGCAGAATTTGGCCTGGCCCCTGTTACCTGAATGGGCCGAGTAGGCGCATTAGAAATGTGTGTGCACATCCTCTGTCCTGTCTTTTCAAGACCTGCTGTTGCTGGGCTTCAGCAGGTCCAGTGAGATGGATTTTTAAATTCTCATTTCATAGGATCAGGTATGCTGCTGGCAGACCCAGAAACCGGCAGGACACATGACTGGCCTCTGGCTGGGTGGTGTGGCAGAGCTTTGCTGCGAGTGACCTCACACACATTTCCTCTCCCGCATGCAAATCCACTATGCATGAGCATCCAAATTTACATTTTTCTAAAAATGTTGTCCTCTTTGGTTAAGGTTAAAAGGTAATAATGATATTCATGTTTACACATCCTCTTGAATGGCACTTTTTTTTACTGCCTGGGCTTTCTTTTTAACGTTTATGACTCTTATCACTGGTACAAGTGTTGGTCCTTTATTCAGTTGGTAAGAGAGTTTTTTCCAAGTCTATCTTCTGAGCTCTTTCAAACATTACAGAAATTCTTAAAAGGAAGAGATGCTGATTGAGGTAATCGGCAAGTGTTAAAATGGTGATGGAAAAACCTGAATACAGGAGTAACTTTTCAACTAAATCTCCTTTACTTTGTAAAGGAAATGCTCGAGTGCTATACATGGTGTATTTTCTAGGTAGCTCCCAAACTACCAGTTTCCCCTGGGTCCTGAGTGTTCTGTAAATTCTGATTCCATTCCCCACATTGCCATTAGATTTGCATTCTTACTGTTACTTTCATCAGTAAACTTACCTTAAACTTGTCTTGAAAGAGAATCCCATCGTATTTCCTGTCTGTAAACATACAGATCTAAAAAAAAGCATCTGGCATGTTTGGCCTTTGAATAAAGTATAATACTTGTAAACTGCAAGTGTTTTTTGTATGGACTATGTGGACTCCTGCACTTTTCAATAACTTTCTGCCAAATAAATAAAGAAAAAATAGTACTGTCCACTATAGTTCTTCTTTGAACCTTTTTTTGATAACACAAATATTTCTAAAATACTTTATAATGTATTTCATTTACCTTAGAAAGAATAAAATAGTAGTTTTAAAGGGATCAATTTCATGTGTTTCAGGTAAACTGATGCAAGTAGTATTCGGACACTGGGATGTTGTAACCTGTCTTACTCGTTCTGAGTCCTATATTGGAGGAAATTGTTACATCCTCTCAGGGTCACGTGATGCAACGTTGCTACTCTGGTACTGGAATGGCAAAACCAACATCATTGGTGATAATCCAAGAGGTAAGCAAAACCAAGAAAACCTTTTTTATAACGATGTTGTTTCAAAATGGCTTGAGTGAACACTTTGCAGGACAAAATTTTAGGTAACAATAGTGTCAAAGTACAGTGCTTCTTTTTTTTTGTAGTTGTGAGCAGTTCTAGTTAAAAGAACTGATGGTAAACAGTGTTTGCCTTGCAGCATAAGTAGAACTATTTTTTAAAGTTACAAGATACTGAACATTGCAAACACATTTCTTCTTGTCACCCATTCAATTGGGAAGGAGTGGCTCCAGGAGTGAGAGAAGGGAATTCCTTTTTTATATTTCTTCTTCAGTCTGAGTAAATATTTTTCTCACAACAATACAATTTCATTAAATACCTGCATTTGAGTTGTTTAGAACAAAAAAGACTGTACATTGGTCCAGTACATGCAACTGTAATCTTATGCATGTAAGTTCGACAGTGGTTTAAACTGCTGTTTAAAATCAACCTTGGCTATCAAGAGAGTTATGTGGACAATGAATTTTAACTTGAAGTATTGGCATCCTAACAAGATATTTAGCAATCTGAGCAGGACACTTAGGTGAAAGAAGGGGAATACATGGGACATATTAAAGGAGCAAGCTTTAAACTTTTTTAGTTTAACACTTTGGTAGAGTGCTATGTACCTAATCCTCGGTCTTACATACCAGGCACTTTAATAGGTTCCAGTGCAAGCAACAGGGCTCATACCAGGGCTCATACTGTATAACCAGACTAATAAGTCAGCTGCTGCAGCTGCTGTCAGTTTTAACCCCTCCCCACCCAAACTCACCTTGCACTTTCCAAATAATTTGATCTCTCATAGGAGTGAGAGGCTTTCAAGACAGCTTGTGAGAGCTTACACACATAAATGTAGGGGCATATCATAGCCAAACAGAGGTCATGTTCAGCCAAAAATAAAATACCCTGAATAGAAGGGGTGAGAAGCAGTATATTCTGTCTTAAAAAGAGTGTTTGTATAGGTTTTCTGCCATTCACTTAAGGTCTTCTCTGACCCTGTTTAAATACTAGTGAATACATACCTGCTGTATGCAGAAGACAAAATGGACATCTGGAAAACAAGAAGTGGTGTTAGATCTGTCATATATTGCAATTACAACTGGCATACAATTTCATAAAATTTAAACAGTATCTGACATCTTCCAATTAATTGATTTGGTAAAGTTGTGTGTTCCATATTCAATCTGTTACTCAGCTGGAGTTATTTGAATTTGAAACACAGAGGTGGTTTGACTGAAATTGCATCCTGTGAACTACTTTGAAGAAGCACACCTAATTAATATCAGAATGAATATCTGAATTTAACTTGGAAATTATTTCATGTTGACCTGGAAAACTATTTAAAAATCGAATAAGATACAGCTCACTTCATGCAGTTGCAGAATCTTAAGGCAGAGGATGTCAGCAAACTATCCCTATAATCCTTCCAAGCAGCCCTGTTCAAGAGTTGTGAGTTTTTTCTGGAAAGTAGGTAGCAGAATTTTATGAGCATCTTTACATTAATGTGGTTTTGGTCAAGGGACATAATCTCTGTGAATCCTTCATATTTTGCAATCTCTCAATTTAAAGAAAGTGCAAACTCTGCACTATTTTTGCAGTGCTTGTAAACTTGGAAACTCCAAGGAGTCGGTGCAGGGAACTTAAGAGCTTGAGAGTCAAGTGAGCTTGTAAATCCTGAAGAACAAAAATGCCCTTTTGAGGATAAAATACTGAATATTGCACTGGTGTGAAGCAATGAACAGTTGTCTCCTTACTGTGTTTTCAAGGCCTATGAGTGCAGCCCATCTTTGCAGATTCCTAGGCCTGCCCTGAGAGGTTGGACTTGTTGCACATTTCCCAGGCTTGCCTGCTCTGTGAACAAGACCTTGAGGCTCTTTTATGACCTTAACAGATCACGTGCTGAGATTTTGTACCTAGTACCTGACTCAAATAGGTAGATTTTGTTAAAATCTATTGATAATTTGAATGCAAGTTTCTAGCATATTAAAATTTTGCAGTTTTCAAAGTTAATACTAGGCTATTTTAACTGCTGTTTAAAATCAAACAGTAGCTACCTGGTAAGTCTCTTTGTCTGCAGTTCTGTTAAACTGGTGCTTTTAGGGACTTGCAATGGCTCCTGTGTTTACTAGTTGCCATGATGTAGGGGTTTCTTTTGCTGTAGCATGCTGGAAGCCGTTGTTATGAATTGGAATCTCATGGCACTATACATAGGCCTAGACATGGGTATAGTAAAAGACAGTTTCTACTTCAAAGAGATGGTAATCTGGGGTGTTTAATTTTTCCCAGAAATTGCTGTCTGTAGGCTTCTCTGTTCAGTCAAAATTTTTTTTTGAAAAGACAAATAAAAAGAGCTGTTTCTGGTTAGTTCTGATTTTGTCAGAAACGGAAAGCACCAGCACACTTGTTGGGTTTTGAGCCCTGTTACTGCAACTGTGACTTCCATCCATTTGTGGGATGTTTGATATCTAACTGGTCTAATGTCATTCTGTCATTTTTTACCTCTAAAATCAGCTTATTTGTGCTTTCAATGAGAACCACTCATTGGAATTTTAGATACTCTCACAGTTGGTACTTCTTTTCTATTTTTTCTCTGTTTAATTATCTCTAATTTCCATCTTAAAGCGACTTTACAGCAACATGCGTCCAATGGCACTTTGCCAAATCATGATGCCAGAGTAATTTTAACAAAAACAATTTCAAACTGGAACGTGCATTTCCTCCTTTCATAGTACCTGTTTCCTCTGACATGCATTAGTCAACAGGCTAGCATGACCCATCTGCCCTAAATACTATACCATTAGGCACCCATTAGTCCACCAGATACATTTTATTTAGGTTCCTTTATCTGGTTTCCTTACTTTAGAAAACACTGAATTCTGGATTTCTGGCTGAGTATATTCATGTTTTGGAATGATACTTAACTCAAACTGACAAGCCAGGTGGGCTATGGCATTTTGATAAATAAGTGTTTGGTTTGATATTCTTTATCAAGGACAATTTTCTGGCTAACTGGGCTGTATGGAAAAATTCCTTACATTTTCGATTTAACAGAAGAAATATGTTATTGAAATATTAATTATTTACATTCTTTAATGTTTAACTTTGAGGCTGATTTCTTAAAGAAATTACACCTATGCAGTGTCACTGTCTATTTAGTTTCTCCCTAATAACTCTACAAGTGTATTGATCAGTGTAATACAAATCTGACAAATTTAAATCTCAAAGATATGAAATTTCTGTGTGGGACACATCTGCTGGAAACTATTTTTATTCTTCATAAAACAGCTTGATTACATTTAGGTTCAGTCATTTTTTCCTTCTCAAATTAAAACCTGACATTCAAAAAATATTTCATCATGCTCTTTGATCAAATGTATAGAGTTTTTTTCTTTCTAAATTAATTGGTTTTGAAAATGTAAAAGAATGGCAGCACTTCACTTTGGAACATAGGCCTTTTCTGATGCAGAAATGTTTCTGACCAAGCCTTGGAATAATTCAGAACAGAGCAGCGGCTCTGAAGTAGTTGTATCCTTTAGAATAGCCCTGAGCCGTTTTGCGGTCACATTAATTAGCATAATTTACTGTGGAGATGTAAAATCACTTTACATAGCGTAAGGGGCTTTTCTTTTTCTCTCCTTGGCATGTGGCTCGCTTTGGGGATATGGGGGAGGTAGGAGGGAGAGGATGTAACTCTCCCCTTGGTGCTCCTTGAAGCCCATGTGTGATCTGTGTCACAGAGTTGGCTTTTGCATATTTAGAGGCTCCGAGGTACCACTTGGGGACGTGACATTATGCATCAGGACGTGTGTGGTAGAGTGTGTAGGGGTTCCTGGGAGAGGACCACGTTTTGTGCTCCCCCAGCATAATGTGGTGGAGATGGAGGGGAGGCGAGAAGTGCGGGGCCGGAGGAGGAACTGTGTGATGGCTGGAGAAAAGAGATGAGAGGATTCATTTGCATACAAATGGTGTGCATCACTTTCAGATCCCACTTTCGCTTTGAAGATCGAGTGGCAACTCCTAGTGTTTGAACATTTCCGAGGTTGAGGGATTGCATTTTCCTCTGTAATCACAGAACCATAGGAAGCAGGGGGGGCAGGAGCTTTAGTCACCTGATCTATTCTCTTTTCCCAAAGAAGGCTTAACTACACCAAAACCATTCTCCACTGATGTTTGTCCCATCTTCTCTTAAAAACTTTGACAAATACATTTTGGAGCCTTAGAAGCTCTGTCCTTAGCAGACTTTTTCCAGCCTAGTATCCAGCTCTCTTTTTGCAGCAGTTGCATTCTGTCATCTTTTATCTGCTTTTTCTTTGTGTAGAGAATAGATTATTTCCTTCTTGCAACAACTTCCAGTTATTTGCGTTGCCATGACCTGCAATTCTTTGCCTCCAACTTTAATAACTCAATTCTTTGTCTTTCACCATAAGTCATGTTTTTCCAGACATCTGATTTTTTTTCTGGTGTTCCTCTCTTCAGTTGACTCTCATCCTCGAAGTAAACTCAGGAATGCAGCTGAAGCCTTTCCAGTACTAAGTAGAAAACAACCTGTTTTACAGACCATGTTTGTTTCAAAGCAGCATGACAGTGTCAGTTCTTCAAAGTATGAGCCAATATGAATTTCAGTGTTTCCTGAAGAACCACCATCTACTTACTTGTTCCTCCTCCTCTTTGTGGTTCAGCTGTGGAATCTTGTCTTTAAACTTTCTGAATTGTATCCTTTTTAGACTGTTTCTCCAATTTGTCAAACTTATTTGGAATCCTCCAGCAGAGTTGCAGCAACTCATGTCTGCAAATATACTTTGCAGTCTTATTCTATCAAATTGGTCATTAAAGAAAATATTAGCTAGTACATAGTTCAGGAATGCCCATCAATACATTTACCATTTTGACAATGAATAGCTTTCTGAATATAGCTTTCCAATGTATTAGGGCATCTTCAGAACCTCTGCTTCCCTATTTTCTTTGAGAAATTGCTCATGTGGAACAGTGCTAGCATTCTTACTAAAGTAAAAATATATGATGTCTCCCTGAACACACGTCTTGTTACTTTGCCATTGCATGAACAAAATCACTTTGACATGATTTGTTCAGAACAAATCCAAATCAGCTGTTACTCATCTCCTTGTTTTCTTCTAGGAAATTGCGTCTGTGTGTATACAGAAATATAAGTGTTCTGCCAGTGCTTTTTCTGTTTGTTGGGATTAAGCAGACTTAAAACTCTCTAACTTTTCCTCTTGTGCTGCTTAAGAAACAGGAAGACTTTTTTTAGTCTTGCAGAACCTCACCCAGTATCCACAAAACAACAGTTTCAACTCTGGAATGATGTAGTTTCATTTTCCCATTTCCTTCAGAGCACTATTATCAGGCCAATTGAATTCCAAACACTCTTTGTCATTTAGGTATTCTTTGATTGAGACAACAGTTTTCATTGCTGGTTTTGCTTGTGTTTGCTGTCTGACTGCAATTGGCCTTCATATTGAAGACTTTTACTGAAGTAAATGTGTGGCATCATCTATTGGTGTTGCTTGCTCTTAATAACAGACAACTTCTCATGAAAACTTGGCATATTTTTGTTTATAGAATGACTGTTATTCCTGATGTCCCTGTTACTTGCAACTCATCTATGTGTGGCTCTCCTGCTTTTGTGTCTGCTTGCTCATACCTTGTCGCTTACACTGTTTCAGAAAAACCTCATTTATTTTGATCTTTCTGCCTGACTTTCCTGTGTTACAGTCACTGGAGAACTTTGAGTTGTGCCAGCTGGTGTCTTCTTGTCTGTCTTATCCCTGTGCTGCTCTGAAGCAATTTTCAGTCTTATCCTTATTACCTTTTCCTTTGTTTTTCTCTAGACTTAACCTCCCATGAGATCTTAGAGAACGATGTTCTGCATGTATTGAAACCTGTCTTCCCAAAGTGCTTCAAAAAATTACCTTATTGTCCTTGATCTCTCCCTCCTAAAGCATATTGAAAAGTCTCATATCTTCCCATTCATGCAGATTCTTTTCACCAGGTTTTTTTTCTTTTTTTTAATCTGTTTTGCTACATTGGTTATAATCGTATCTCGAAGGTCATCTCTAGCTGTTGTTGAAATGTGAAAAATTGTCATCAAATTACTTGCTACACACATACTTGTTGGATTTCTTTAACAACAAATGCCTTTCTAGTTGCAATATCCCATTTTCTCCAGTCTTCCTTAATGATCCCTCACCCACACGGACCGGGGAGAGGCCAATCATATTAGCGAATGTAAATCTGTGTCTTCAAGATTTTTGGTTTTTTTCACTGTAGTTATTTTGTTTGGAGGTACTTTCTTGGAGGGGAGGTTTACATTGGTGAATTTAATTGTCTTAATGTTGTTTATGCTTATAAAATGGTTTGTGCTTAAAAAATGGTAGGCATTTCCATAGTCCAGTGGAAGATAAAGTGCTTCTCTGCAATTTTTGCTCTTCTTTCATAGGAATTGAAGGGATGGTTCTGTTGCTTTCAAATTATCTACAGATGTGTTCATAATTAATTTTTACTTTTCATATTTTGAAAAACAAAAATATTTTTTATTTAGAAATCTGATTTGCCCAAGGAAATTAAGTCTTGACTGATAAAAGTATTCAGTACTAGGGAAATGTAGAGTCTGTGTGTAACTGTATCACTACTGCTAATACTAATGGGATCTCTTCTGAGTTATTGCATTGATCTTCCACACATATGTGAATAAAACAAATTATATTACCTCTTTTATGTTAGCCCATAAAACTAGAAAATGTTACTCTCTGTATGTATCACGTTTGCATCACGAGGATTAAGGGGGTGCTTTCATTGCACAGCTTTATATTTTTTAGAGGGTACTATATTCAGGTATTCTGAAGTGTGTTAGATAAATGGTTTTAGTAGTGTAGCTTTGTAGCAGGACACGTGTGAATGTAAGCATGTGATTTCATACTTAAAAACCCCAACAATTACTGTATTTAACTGAGATTTGAGAGGATTCATTGAACACTTGTGCTGTCAATAACATGTAGAATATCTTCCTCACATGTAAATTTTAAAAATGCATAATCTTTTCAATTTTAAAATATGAAATCTCCCAAAAGATTCAAAATTTATACACCAGTTGTCTTGCTGAAGAATGTTCTTGCTGCTACCCAAGCTACTTTTAAAAGAAACTGGTGGGGGTTTTTTGTGGGTTGTTTGTTTGTTTTGTTTTGTTTTGTTTTTGTTTTTTGTTTTGTTTGTTGTTTTGTTTTTTTACATCTAGAATTCCTAAATAAATGTTGAATACCTGCAAGACTTTTTATCAATTGACATTAACATTAAAGCTATGGTTTGAGACTAGAGAAACCATTAGTTTTAATAGTATTAGTAAACATAGCAAAAGATAAAACATCTATATTTCATCAACTGCTACACATATTTTTCAGTTTCAAAATTCAAACTTTTTATGAGTGAGTGCTTCATAATTAATTGTTAGAAGGGATAGCACCTGATAAGCATCTTTATGTTGGCTGATTGAAGAATAATGTCATGGGCAATAATTTCTTTGTACTCAGACCCACTAATCCTGTAAACTTGAATTCTGTGAAGATTTGCATACATGCTTGCCTCTGTACACAGTGAGCAGTCACACTGATTTCAAACAGGTCATATGTCTGCTGTTAACTTAGCAGCAAAAAACCCCTCTTCGCCTTCTTTCCTTGTCCTCATCTTGAATCAACCTACATCTTGATTCCCAAGTTTCTGGCCTTCTATTTTCGGTTTCAAACCCCACGATAATAGATAAGATAAGGTTCTACATTTCTAAAGAATGTTTATAGCATCAATATGTATTTACAAGTCTAATGATTATTTAAAAAACAAATGAATGGAAGTAGTTTGCCTAACAGCTTCTTTTCTTGAAAAAATTAATTGGGAAGTAGTTGTAAAAAGCTTACCTGTTAACGTTCCATTTTGCATTTATCATGCTAAGTAGCAGGAGTATCAAAATGTCCATAAATCAGTAATCATGTTAGTTTGTAATGGAAATTCTGCTATTCTTGTTATTTTCTGTCGAATGGTGGTCTACCAGAATAGCTAAAAATTTGCGGAGCCTCAAAACACTAAAATATATTTGGAGTCACTGCAGCTATGAAGGTGACAGTTGCTGTTCACTGGAGTCAGCCTGGTAAAAAAGAAGTGTTGCTTCATGACAGTCTAGCACTGAGAGTTTAAGAACAGTTTGCACATGCTCCTTTGGGTGCTCAATAGCACTTTTATATTTTACCCCTGAACACATTATATTATTGTGTGAGCCCTTCTTCTTCAAAAAAAAGACGAGTAAATAATTCAATGTTATTTTAATATTGTTTAACTGCAGACGTAACAAATATTCTTTGTTTCTCAAAAATGGCTGGACAGTAGCAAAATGTTGTATCTAAAGCAAGAGTCCTTCAGCACCATCTGCTGGCGTCCAGTTGAAGATGATTTGGGGTTCCTAAGCGCTGTGTAGTAAAATATTCAAAATAAATATCTGTCCACATATTTGGTGCACAAAACAAAAAAAAAAAAAAAAAAAAGTATTTAATCTTTAGTATATTTTTTTCCTTTTTATTAAAATTGTAATGAGAAAAGGTAATGTGAAGTAAAGTTCAACATATGAACTGAAACAGAAATAGATCAGGAGTGTTTCTTTAGGTGGGACCATAAAAAGAAATGGGAATACTTTATTCTTTTTACTGAAGCTTTAGCAAGCACACTGTTAAAATTTTCTATTTCTGTTGTAAGTCAAGTTCAGTAAAATTTGTATCATAGAGAAGATCTACAAGGCTTAGAAAATATCTGTGACGTGTTTTTGAAGAGGGGTAGCAACCACTAAATATTCTTTTACCTAACATTTATTGCATTATTTGATGTTAGTCATGAAAGCCTCATGAAAGCTTAGTAGACAGAGACACTGTAATTGGTCCTACAGTTCCCTCTATCTTCTTGGGGCAATGTTGAAGCCAGTGCAGCAAGTACTGGGGCAATCTGCATGAATCTAGAACAGAGCCTTAAATTCTGCAGCTACAAAAGGTCACTGTCATTTCTTCTTTAAGCTGAAACACATTGATACCTCAAAGAGTTTGAGGCCTCATTCCTCCAGGTAGTCTATAAATCACATATAAATGATGGTTCTAGCCTCCACATATTCAAACTGAAAAAAGATGAGATATAACAGGTTAATTCTGGGATATCTGGAAATCTGCAGTGATGCTGCGTAAGAAATATAGTTTTTGTATTTTGTATAATGCCAAGAAAGTCATGTCATAGATACTTATGAGGACAAGGTCTTCATTGAAAAGAGCTTACAATAGCCTTCACTGATGGTTTGGGAAGCAGTTAAATAGTCACAGTGACTTGGTCCTGATGAGCATGTAAGTTTGTGTGCAATAAATACTTGGTTTGGCTAAAAGTAGGTCCTGCGGGGTTAAGTGCAGCGACTGCGTCATCCGTGTCTTCCACTGGCTAAGAGAGATTGCGTTTCAGGATTTGTCAATTAGAGTAAGTAATTGCAAATAGCATTTGCAGAGCATGTTTTGAGGCACAGTCCAGATGCAAGTGAAGGAAGTGTATTTTGAGACTGGAAACAGAGAAGGAGTTCGGACGCTGCTTTGTTGGCAGTGTCGAGCTTCAGGTGTTACTAAAACTAGATGTATGAAATTCCCCCGAAGGATAAGGATATTTAGTGCTTCATGATGTAATGCAGACCTTTGAGTTCCAGGAAAAAACAATGCTATATTTACAACTTGTAACTAATGGTTGATGTGGTAAAAGGAATTATATTCATATGGTAAATGAGCACAGCCTTCATGTGCACCATATGCATAGTTGTAGGATGATTTACTAATGCATCACATTTATTTACCTTATTTGGTTGCTGAGAAAAATACCCATATAGTTCAAAGTCTGTGCCATGTAAGACAGAACAGAGTAATGTAGAAGATATAATAATTTAAAGACTAGAATAAAATTACCAATGTAAATGTTGTAAAAATTATTTGGTCAATAAAATAATCTTGACTTGAGTACTAAATTATTTTCTAAGTGTTTCTGGATCTAAATTCTATTAACACTAGCATCACAGAGATATGTATTACTCTGCTTAGTGCAAGAATGCTGTATGTGATTAGAATTATGGCCTGCTTCATTGAAAAAATATTTGATTTAAGAGAGTTACTTGTAAAAAGACAGCTAATTTATGTATGCTCTGAGCTTGTTGTATGCCATCAGTACTCCCAGTTACATTGAAAAGTAATGGTGGTAAGCATCTATCTAGTACAATATACTACTGGTGCATTGGTCTGAAATTAACTTTACAGAAACAATCAAATAACTAAAGCACGGACTTTAAGTTATTTTAATGTAGTGTTTTAATGGGGGAAAATAATCAGAAACTGCTAAACTGAGTGGAATTCTCATACGAAACCTCTCATCTCAGATTATTTTCTGCCCGAGTTATGAAATATATATATATATATATATATTTCAACTAGAGGTAAGATGACTTTTATCTTGAAACAATTCCTCAGTAACTGCTATTTCTGACTGAAATAATTGCTTGATGAGTTTTTTCCTTTTCTCTATATTTTTTTTCTTGAACTTACTAGGTAATGGTAACTATAAACCACAAGAGAGAAATATGAAGAAAATAGATTTATTTTTTTTAGCATAAACAAAAAAAGCCCTTTCACAAACCTGTTTTAGAACATTATCAGAAAAAAAAAATGACAGTGTTCTAAAACTTCAAAGCTGACATTGAAGTAACAGTTTATGAAGTTGGGATGGTGCAAATATTAAATTATTAGTGTACACTGACCCTGAATATTCACCTGCAGATACTTTCCGGGGGCTTCAAAAAGCCGGTGTTCAGTGGGAGGAGTCCTGCTGAATGACTTCCAGGACTTGCAGCAGATGAATCCCCAGTAAGAGTGAACTCATTCCAGAAAGCTTTGCATTGCACATGGTATAGGAATTAAGAGACTGGGGATTATTGACTTTTGAAATCTGAATTGTAATATGCAAGTCATGAAGGCCTTATTGTTTGTTTTGGGAACACAATGAACCTCTTTTCGTGACACAACGTGTAATGTAAAATCTTTTATTAGTGCTGAATAAATATTAGTCACTTGTTGCACAGTGTGACTGTGGGAAGTACATTAAGCTTCTCTGTGTTATATTTGCTGAAACAAATTCTACAGGATAAATCTAACGTATTTTTTCCTTATAGAACAAGCATATCAGCATTACAGCATTTCCTGTGTTTTACATGTTTTGATTTTGCTCCAGGATAGAATGATACATTTTTCAAAGATATTCCTTTTTCAGAGAAGATACAGTTGACGTGGGGTTTTTTTTGCAAAACCAAAACTTACATCTAGGCATAAGGTTGTACTTTTTGGGGTAAAATAAGTCTGAACAGATGGGGAGTAGTTTGAAGGCATTAAGAGGAAATGCTGATGGAGTGTCATGTGAAGAACCAGACAACAATGAAGTTCCTATAGAATATGAAAATATTACATTGTTACATAAAATGCATATTTACAAAGGAAAGATTATTCAAATTGAAGTTTTAAGAATACTTCAGTAATATTGTATGGTATCACTTGAGTGAGATCTCAGTCCCTGAGATAACTTTCTGTGCCAGTGAAGTGGGGTTCTAATCAGTTGGCTGTTATTTAAGTGTTCACTGTTTGTGATCTGTAAATAATATTAATGCACAGACTTTATATAATATTCAACATTTATCATTTTTATGTAATTAAACTCTGAAACTTGCTATATAATCAATATAGAAGCCTAGTAGCAAATTGGTTTTCTTGATTTACTTACGTTTTGCTGAAAACACTTTTGTCCAAATGGCCTATGCTCTGTAGGTACATTTGTACTTCTCAGGTTTATTTCAAAGCTTTTATTATTTTCCTCAATTTTTTATCCTAGGAAGCTACTTCGAAGTTGGGAAAATGTAAAAATTAATTTTAGAAGACTTTTCTTACGTGTGTAATTTTGTTTGGTTGATGCATCATTCTGAGAAAATAATCACTTACTTTTGCAAGAAGTAGGTAAAAAGATAGATTAACTGATGGTTCATTTAATTTGGATTTTATATTGACATAAAATCACATAATTAATTTGCCATTTAAAATGTCCCACAGCCTCTGCAATCATAGAATAGTAATTTAGAAATGGCTGTTTGGCTGTCTGTGACTTTTCATAATTAACTGTCTTCTCAGTATTAAATGTAAAAAGGAGCATAGTCAAATATTTTATATTTTAATGTGTTGCATAATATCTTGCTCATAAATAGTAGGAGGAGTATCTTGTATTTAATTGTGAGGTAAGCTGATCAGTCAATCTTAGTTTGATTTCTTTCTAGGGAGATATCTTTTTTTCAAATGAGTTCTTGCATTTGCCTCAGCTCTTACAGCTTAGCGCTGAAAATAAAGAAATCGGACATTTTAGGAATTTACTGATGGATTTCAAATGTCATGATCCTGCTTTGTATTGTAGCATCACCGAAGCTGGAAAAGAATAGCAGAGAGAGACCCAGCAATACAAACAAATTTCTTGTTATCCAGTAAGGCATATCATCTTCTGGATGTCATTAAACTAGAGGAAAGTTTTGACTTTGCTGCAATCTCACTGTTCCTTTTTAAACGTAGTTTCCAAACGCCTAACATTTTTTCCCTGATATATCACTGTAGGCTGACATGATATGATGTGCTCTTCTTTTATCTTCTGAAGCTTGAATTTCATGATTTAAAATGTACTTTAGTCACTTAAGTAAGAGTGATATTTTATGTTATTTTCTATGGGGGAACAGCTTTGCAGAAATTATTTATTGGAATGTAGGAGAGTTCTTTTGAAATAATCTGAGTGGTTGCTGCAAAGGTAAAATACTCTGCCCATTACTGGAAAATAACTTTACATATACCTCCTGTGACTTAAATAAATCATTGACAATGTTTGTTGCAATGTGAATGTGGCATTAAGAATCTTACAGCATTCAACTTCAAGTAGCAACCCAGTGATGGTATAGGCTAAGGATAATATTATATCCTTTACTGAGAAAAGCAGATCTGTAAAACTATTGTGTCTTGGTTATTAGTGCTAGGATTTGGACTATCTTTAATTTCATTTGACTTGTTCATCTCCCTTAAGGATCTCCATAAAGATTCACTGAGTATTCTTTTCAGTCCTTAGTTAGGGTTTGCATCAGTGGTCGTAAACCTGCTTAGCGGACAAAGACTCCTTTCCCTTTGAAGTCACTTCCCCAGCTTTTCAAAAGGTCTGCAAGTCGGTTCCCCTAAAACAATTTAGAGAAGTTTGAAGTGGTGCCCCTTAAACCAGCAACAAAATAAAATTTTCTCTCTGCATTATTGAAAACCATGACAATCTTCTGAAGCAATAACAGTTTAAAAGCTTTTAAAGAAATCTGTTCTGCTCTATGACCAGCTTTTAAGTTGACCCCATTATTTGGAAAATCAGAGGCTTGGAAACCCCTAAATACTTGACATTCTTATCAAAGGAGTCAGCCTGACTTTTCACAAGACTCCTCTTTTACAGTATCTATTCAAGTCCTAAGTTCTTACTATTCAAATTTCTTTCTTTTTTTTTTTTTTGGTAGGTTTTTTTTGTGTTTGTTTTGGTTGACTGGTTGGTTTTGGGTTTTTTGTTTTAATTAAGGTGTTTCATTAGTACAAATATAATTCAGTAAACAATAGATACAATTTATGAAGCACTGATCCTGCCACCTGTATATTTATACTCTCTTACGTTTGAAGTCAAGTCCAAATTCTGAAAAGACCATGAGTGTTACTTAGGTAATTTTATTTTCTGTGAACCATGATAAATATATATACTCAGTTTCTACTTCTTGTTTTAAGAATCTTATCTCCTACATTTTAAGTGTGTAGTTACTGACAGCTTCACACAGGTGAAGCTTATAATGATGTACTTGCTGTAAGCAATAAGTTTACTTTGAGGATTTTGTTTATCTGCCCCTCCTAATAATTCATTCAGACATTGCTTCTCATAAGTCCTTCTAGCTCCAACATCTTACATTGATTACCTCCACTGCAACGTTGTATATTTAAAACTTCTCTGACTTCAAACGTTTCATTAATGTGTCGTGCATAATTAGATTAATTCCTCGCTGGTCTATGTGAGTATGTGTTAATGTAATTTCTGAAAGCAAAATAAAGCAGTAAAACCAAAATTCTAAAATTTTGCTAACATAGCTCATTTAAAAGAAAACAAAGTAGCAAGACCTTTAAACGCACAAAGCTGCTTCCTCTTATGGCTTGGGGACAACAGGGAGAAAGATTTGGATCAGCAACATTAAATTGTTACTGGATAGGAAAACTGTTATGGTTGCTGTTACCTTTCCCCCTAAAACTGCAAATTTGTGACTTGGCTAGGCAGTGTTCATTTATGAACCTTCTAAGGTGCCTGCCCCATGTTTGGGTGAGGAAAGTTCAATACAGCAAGTTTGCTCTAAAAGGTTTATGATTGTTCGTAGGATCAGCCACCTGAGAAGTACCTCAAGGTCATTAAGTCTACCCTTATGCTTCTAATTTGTTGGGAGATTTTCCTGTGCTTGTGAACTGTCTGCCATACTTCCTGGGTTTGAGTGTGCTTTTTCAAACATTATTCAGAACAAAAGCAATAGCTTTTAATGATTATTTATTAAGAGATTAGGAACAATTCAGCAAGTTGCTCCAAAGCATTTTCAGATTTAAAATGTTGATAACTTATATGCCTGTGTGTGTATATCTATGCACACATATATGTTTAGTGTCTATGCCTATATCTAAAAAGAAATGTATTTATTTACTTTACAAGATTTTTGTATTGTGGATATAAATTATAGATTTTAATAGTAACTACAGAATAAATTAAATTTTGAAAGGTCAAAATCCTTGATTTGAGAGTTTGCTGTAGATTATGAGCTTTACTAAGAGGCCATTTGAATGTAGCACCTACACAGGCATTTTGGGAGGTGATGTGAACAGTCTGAATAAAAATGTAAAATATGGAGAGTAAACTAAGCTTTTATTTGTGCAAGCCAGACACTTCTTTTCCAGAGAAGTCTCTCACTGTACACATGCCGAGTCTGAGTATTTACAGTTTAAATATAGCTCCATAATTTCTAAGAACACCCAGTACCAGTATTGCTAGCACTCTTATGGCTCTACATGGACAGACTAATGACATTATGCTGGGTTTATCTTTTGAAAAGTTACAAACCCAAATGTAATTTGAATGATGTTACCGTAGTAACCAGTGGAGTTAACTTGGTCCTATTATTACTCTGTCTCTTTGCAAAACCATCCCCTGCTCATCAAGTAAAAAAACGTTTGATTTCACCACTGCTTTATTGCCTTGTTGGAATCTCACATATCATCATTTATTGTGAAGTGAAATTATTCCCTGCTGCTTAAAAACGCATCTAAACCTTTTTGAAACTACATGATAATATTGTCCAAGACACATTCATTAGAGTTTAAATGCTTTGTAGAATGCTATGAATGAGCTAATTATATGGTAACACAAAAATAACATTTTTATTTCCATGAAATGATAGCACTCTCGAAGGGGCAGTCAATAACCTGTGAGCAAAGTTATAAAACTATTTAAAGAGCTTTGTAGCACTTGCTTACCCTTGCTGTATCCGTTGACCTGGAGAATTATTTTTTTTTCCTTTAAATGTGCCAGTTGTACAATTTCTTGTTTCTTGTGCTATTTGTATATGTTTGATCACAAAGAGAATCTAAAAATAATACAGTTTTATTTGTTCTTGTTGCAGGGAAATGTCTAATAGGAGCAGTGGTAATTTCACATTGGGTTTGGGTGTTTTGCTTTTGCAAACTCATCGGAAGTTCATAGTGACTGTGGTCCAGGCTCCACATCTTGCAAAAAAGTAGACTTCAGGCTGATGTTTCAACACATGTTGCTAGGTTAAAATAAAATCAGTCATTGGATGTTTTACTTCATCTTTAGGCACTGAAGGTGTCTTCTCCCCGTACCTGTCGTAGTCACACTTGTATTTACACAAATATATGTGCTCCAACTTTGGTTGGTTTTATTACACACCTGACTTTTCTATTACTGTGTGCTACTAAATGTGCAGGCTGAAGTCCTGTAGTGCACTCCTGCTCTTCTATACAGATAGTGCAGAACTACCCTATGCAAACAGGGAGCATTGAAATGATTTGTGAGGAACATGAACTCAAAGAGCAAGGAAACAAAGATGCTTCAGTGATTGAAAGCAGTGATTTTGGAAATAGATTGTAACCAGGGATTGCTTTTATTGTTTTTTTGCTGAAGGTGATTTTGCAACTCCTCGAGCTATTTTGACAGGACATGACTATGAGATCACCTGTGCTGCAATTTGTGCTGAACTTGGCCTGGTAATAAGTGGTTCAAAAGGTAAGGTATCTCTTGTCATTTCTTTCTGTTCATGAAGCTATAATCCTAATGCAAAAAAGGAGTAGAGTCTTAGGTAGCAGAATTTATGAAATTTATGGTGGTTTTATTTCTAACCTTTTTTTAGTTTATGTGGAATTTGAAACCTCTTTTTAAACATGCTAAAACTGAGGATTAGTCAGACATTTATAAGAAGAGGCAACTACATCAGTTTCCCTACTGATTGCTATTCCTATTTGTTTACCCAGTGTGTAATTGCACGTAGCATACAGTTGGATACAGCTCTTGACGGCCAGGATGGTGAAGTGTGTTTGTTATGGATAACTTCTAAAAAAAGGGAAGCAAAAATTAGTTTCAGGAGAAAGAGAATGTGCTGGATTGTTTGTTTGATGAAGGGTGTATATACACTACTGGTAATTCTGTTCAGGCTCTTTGAGCTTGGCTGCAAAGCCTATAATATGCCCCATTTGTGTTCTCAAAGACCTGCTTTTGGCAGGCATATTATAAAGAATGGTGTGGATTCTATGGATAGTGTTTATAATATTCTTATTTGCTGGTCCACAGTTATTTTTAAACCATAAATTTTTTGGAATTAAGATATTTCTGCTTTAGTATTTCCAAAGTACCAACAGTAAGACATTTTGTCAGAGTTGGGTATACTCACCATCTGCACCTTTGTGTGTTTCTGTTTTATGCATGTGAACTTGTGTGGCTTATGTACAGTTCAGGTATTTGTCAAAATATATTAAAAAGCAAATATTTAGTGGATCACATATAAATTAAAATCTTAATATGTGAATATACACTTTTAGAATACCTACATATGTGAATTCATTCCACTTAGCTCTGTGTGTCCTCGTGTTTTGAAAATCTCGTTTTAAGATTTAGTACATTTAATTTTGTGTGCTCAAAATTAACTACGACTAGTTTTAAAAGAAAACCCACACAAGAAAATCTGTTAGGTCTCTAACTGGTTTTGATAGGTGCTCTAAAATACCTTAATACAAAGCCTTTAAGGGATAAGCTGTTCATCTTACCCTCTGGCACCCTTAAAGTCATAGGCAATCCATTTAAACATGGTAAAAACCATTATACTGTATTATAATAGCGATTATTTAAGTAGAAGTCATTACTTATTACTTGATATATGATGTCTTTAAATGAGCATGTAAATCAATAACTAGAATTTTATTCTGCCTCATTAGAAGGACCATGTCTCATACATTCTATGAATGGAGATCTACTGAGGACATTAGAAGGTCCTGAAAGATTACAAGGTCCTGAAAACTGCCTGAGACCAAAACTTATTCAAGCTTCAAGAGAAGGCCACTGTGTCATATATTATGAAAACGGCCTCTTCTGTGTGTTCAGTGTGAACGGGAGACTGCAAGCCACCATGGAAACAGACGACAAGATAAGGGTGAGTGTCGTCAAATGTGTGCTCAGGACTGTCAGTTCCAGTATCAGGAAAAGCTATCCATGTTGGAGCTGTGTGGAGACTCTTTCTATAGCCAGACCATAAATATGACACTAGACTATTATAGCAGTATTCTGAAAAAATGTAAGTGGGGCCGTATGCTCCTAATAGCATTAGGAGGTTTTTTTTACAATTTTAACTGTAAAATAACTCTGTTCATGAAGTAAAGAATACTGTGTAGGCATTTCCTTGAACTGAAGAATACAAACATTACTAATGGCTGACCAGGAGAGGCTGGGCTGTGTTTTTGAGTCTGAAGGCAGGAGGCCATTGGACAGGCTGTTTTGGATGTTAGCTTTACCTTTTTCTGGCACCTCTGGCTACATTCCCTCACCTTAGTTCAGATAGCGTGTGTTGTGCTGAGCTTCAGGAAGTGTATAGGCATATGTCTGTATTTCAACTCTTTAGCCCTTTGGCATTTGCTAGGCAGGCAGCTCAGTTCCACATCTTTAGCTGCAAGAGACATGGAGCAAGTCCAAAGCTATGCAGGAGGCATTTTAAGCTTATGGTTTTATGAAAATTATTTTATACTGCAAAATGCAGTTCTCTTGACAGGTCCTGTGAAATAATACCTATGAAACAGAGCAGAAGCTGCCAGCTATACTGCAGTGAAGCAGAAATGTCAAAAGAATACTTTCCTTGAATTAAAAATATTCCTACTTTTTTCTTGAATGAGAAATAAAGGAAAGGGGAAGAAAAAGAATGAACAAGTATTGCCAAATCTGCTAGAAAGTGGCAGAATGCAGCAGAGGCATGAAACAAGATCACATTTCTGGGTCAGCATTCAGGCTTCCTGAGTTTAAGTTACGTCTCTATGCCAGTAGTCATGATCTGAGAGGCACAGAATCACAGAAAGTTTGAAGTTGGAAGGGACCTCTGAAGATTATATCATCCAGCCCTCCTCCTCAAGCAGGGCCATCATGGGCCAGTTGCCCAGGACCATGTCCAGATGGCTTTTGAGTATCTCCAGGGTTGGAGATTCTACAGCCTCTTTGGGCAACCAAACCAGTTGCTCAGTTATCCTCACAGTAAAGCGTTTCCTGCATAAAAGCTGTTAAAATATTTAACGTCAGCAAGAGGAGACTATTGTTGTTCCAAGCATATAGCAGTACTGCACCTCCAAGCTGACTTTCATAATCTGATGGAAGATCCCAGGAACCGAGCTGCTGGGATTTCCAGTGTTCTCTTCAGGTGAAAACTTGCAAAAGTTTTTCCTTTATCTGGATTACACGTTTCAGGTAGAAAATGCCTCTTTGCCCTTGTGTTTACAGAATTATTGACATTCTTTCAGCTGTTGTGCAAAATTGAGCATTTTAAAATTTGCACCATTTCTTTTCTTGACTCTATCCATACTAATTCTTAAGAAGAAGAATGGAAGAATGTGTCAATGTATTTGAAAGAATTTTGATCTTCATTATTTCCATTTTATAATTTACATGGAACAGTGAATGCTTTTTCAGCGCTGAAGTTTCCAGTGTGGTTCAGTATACTCCATTTAAAACCTTCTAAAACTCTGTTATGCTCTGTTAATCCAGTATTCCTATGTTTTCAAAATGTCATATATGTTGGTGGTGGAATATGCAGAAATAACTCTCTGCTAGGTCTCTTTTCCATAGTGAGAGTGCAGTCTTTGGGGGTGAGAGGGCATTCCATCGTTGCATGCTGTGGCAGCCTCAAGTGCGGGTTTGAGGCTGGGGAAATGAAGTAGGAATGTGTATACTTCTGTCCCAAGACATTTTTCCTAATTAATGTAGATTTTTGCATCAATTCTCTGAAACTGTACCTTTGGCTGTCCTTGTGCAAATGCTTTTGAGATTTTCAGCCTACCCTTCATCCTGGTTCTTTCCATAAAGCAAGAACATATCACAGTGTTTTCTCTTTTTACATTAATAATGTTGATAATCTGTCACTTTCAGTTGTGATTATGTTGTCAGCTAGGCCAGCAAATCTGTAAAATATCTAGAAATCCCCTGCCAGCTAAAACAATTTCTGTAGTGTTTCAGTCAGTACCCACAGCTTTAAGGAATGTTGCTAGAGGCAATGGAAGTTCTGCTCTCTGTGGGCCAGAATTACATTTGTACAGGGGTTTGGGTTTTATTTTGTTTTGTTTTGTTTTCTTTCTCTCCCAGTGGTCCCAGCTGAGCTTTACGCTTAAACAACCTACAGCGTCTTTCCCAGTGCTTCTGCACTATATCATCTTAGAAGGCGAGTGGCAACTGCATGATTAAAGTGGGGCATTTAAAATGAATAGCACCTACCCATGGGCTGTGCTGACAAACACTTTGCCTTGGCTTTTGCTTGAGGAGGATGGCAAAGGGAAGGAAAAGGTCACAAGTGTTGAATCTGTAATGTAACATTCATAGTTTCTGTTTCCCTCAGTCATTATGGGCCACTACACTATTTCAGAACGTTATTAGCAAAACCAGGGAGTTTTCAGTAGTGATGTTTGGGTCAACATTGTGATTTTCTTTCTTATGTTCTTGGGCTAGAAAACTGCTAGAAAAATTTCAGACACTCTGGGGAAATTCAGGGTCTAATCAATGCGTTCCACCTGTTTTTGTTTTAAATACTGTGTTGCTCAGCGGAGCTTAGGCATATCGCAATACATCTACTCGTGTAGTGTTTAGATATCTTAATGAATAACTTAACTCTAAATAGTCTGCTTGTTCTGAGAAGCAAAGTTATTTTACCCTAAGCAAAGACTGTATGCTGTTTCACCCAGAGGAACCAATTTATTTTCCTTTCATGAGTCTGTTTTGAAATGTGGAAGTGCCCACAAGACTCCTGCTGCTGTAAGCCAGGGCTGTCACAGTGTCAGCTCTGCCTTTTTACAAAGCACTGCCTTTCAAAACCCTGAAACGTTAAAAGGGATTTGTGCAAAGTTTTGAGACTTTCCAAGGAAATACAAGTCAGAAATGCAGCTTTTAGAACATTGCTGAAATTGTGCGCTTTGGGGATTATTTGAGAGTCTGAAGCTCGTGTTGTGAGAAAGATTAGTTGCAGAGTTGTTCCAGTTTCATAGCTAGCAGAATTGTAGATAAACTACACTGGGGAAAAGCAGAACAGTAAAATTGATTCATGTCATCTTCTATACCAGCTGGAGTACTTGAGAGTAAAAGCATCCTTTGGTTTGTTAAATCTTGGAGGGCATATCATGAAACTGAAATGTTGACAGGGTGACCTTTTTCTTCCATTCATTCATTCCTTCCTTCCTTCATAGATATATATGTAGGCAAGTGACTGAGAAATTTATTAATAGACAATAAAAATAAATAAATCAACATCTTGTCTTCCTGACAAGCCAATGACTTAGTAAAATTGCATAGGTATTAGTTAGGGTTCAAAGCCTATACTTTATGTAATCAAAAGATCACAAACCCCATTGCATCTTGCAGGTAGTGGAAGAGTTAAAAGATTAATGGCTTTAATTTGCCTTTTAATACAGCATTTCTTCAGTAAAAGCCTCAAGTATAAAATTCAAGTGAACCATGACCATAAGGTTAATGGATTTTCATCAGCTGAATTTTATAAGTGTAGCAAATAATTATTTGTCACGGTTTTCATTGCAATTTGAAAATACCCTTAGGAGACTGCCATTGCTATAGAGAAGAAAACCACCCCATATTGATTTTTACCTCTAATGAATAATCTCTTTCATAATTATGTGGGGTATGTTAGATCTCGTGATCATCTACTTAGCGCATGCAAGTTCTAGATAATTTTCACAGTCATATCAGTTTGTTTTCTATGCCTTTCTTACTGAGTTACTCTACTTTCTAAGATGGCCTCTAAATCAGTGTTTTCAGGCTCCTTGAGTCTGTGCCCTAGGAGGTGCTTACCATGTTTTTGTAGGCTGATAGAAACAATCACAGAATCTATTTATGGTTAGAACATTTGTGGTTTTTTGGGGGAAAAGCTTCAGCTCAGCATACTCAACTCTAACCTTGGTTAGTATTCAGTTTTTCATACTTAGATATGATTGGAAAAATATGCTTTATTGTGTCTAAATTAACATTTATGTCTTGTCATCTTAATTCAAAACACAGCTGCAATAGTTTTATCTTTTTTTTTTTTTTGTGCAGCATTATATTTTGTTTACAGTATATGTTTGTATTTCAATTACATTCTTTTTAAAGTTACTGTGTGAAATAAAATTCTAGCAGTGTGATTCATTCTGATTACTTGGGAGTTGTTGCAGTAAACACTCAAAATTTATAACATAATATAGAAACTCTATCTTAATCTAAGTGTCGCACATCATATAATTCCTAAAGAATGTATTTGGCATCTTAGTAATAGAGTACAGCAATACAAAAATACAGATGTGCAATATGTCTGACTTCAGTTATTGCTGTTCATGGAGCAGTATCTTACACACACTGTATATTTTGGTTTCTAGGCTTGTCAGCAGTCTGTATAAACACTTCAATGTTGCATGAACGTAACGTCTTTATGTTTTAGTTTCTCCCATTTTTTGTGGGGCAGGCACTATAAATTCTGTATGTTAAAAAAAAAAGACCAAAACTTCGTTTGCCTGAGGAATTTAAAATTACAGCGTGTAACAAGTTTTTGCATATGGCAAAACTGTAGAAGCAGAGACTGCAAGTGCCAAAATACTTGCAGACTTCAGCAGAGGGAGATGTTTGCAAGATCCTATCTTCAGTTCTTTCTACTGTTTCCTAAATTTAAATCTTTGAGCTGAACTTTTGCTTGTACACTATCATCTTGAGGCACTTTCCTTGCCTTCCAGTGACAATGTTTTAGTTCAAGTGGATCAATCTGTTTGTAGAACACGTGTGTTTGGAATTTAAAAGCCATTGCTCTGAATATCCTCTATTCTTACATCATTCTATTGAAAAGTTGGGTGAGGGAGCTGAAATTTATCATGAATAAGTCATGGTGTGAAGAGTCTGTATTATGTTGAAAGGCTACCCAAATTTAGTTTTATGTATCGTGATTTTTCCAACAGCACACAAGAAATACCCAAATAGATTGAAGACTTCTGTTCCAAGAAATCTTCACTCTGAAACCCAAAGATACCCCATCTTTCTCCATGATCTGGATCCCAAATTAAGATTTCAAGTATAGATTTGCCATCAGTCCCCATGATGCATACAAAATCAGGGTATAAGCCATTGAATTTGTCATATGCAGTTTCAGGATGGATGATGAAAATAAACACCACCTCTGTTAACAGAGGTGGATCACTATTTTATTAATCCAGAGCAGGAATCTGAAAATGCTGGTCTAAATTAATTCTAGTGATTTGTATAACATTTCGGTTCACTTCAGTAGTCAGCTTCTGCTAGGATAGTATTAAGACCCTTGGGGTAATGCCAGTGCTGCTGGGTCTTGTAAATCTAGCTAATTAGAAGAGTAAATTTCTTTAGCTGACCTGATATTAGATCTTTGGAATATGGAATAAATCACAGGTCAGGTAAAACTCAGCTAGTGACATCTAATGTATTAAAGAGATTTGTTGCATAATAACTGGGTAAATAACTGCCAGGTAAAATAACATAACAATAATGTTCCTTCCCAAAAGCTTGTATTGATATGAAGTCTCCTTGGACATTCAGCTGTCAACATGAAGCCTTTTATTGAAAGTAAAAGTGGTGGAGTTAGAGCAACACATATTCATCTGATAAATATCCATGTGGTTTCCCCTTAGGCAATTCAGCTGAGTCGAGATGGACAGTATCTGCTTACTGGTGGAGACAATGGAGTTGTCATGGTGTGGCAGATGTGGGACCTCAAGCAGCTTTTTGCTTACCCGGGGTGTGATGCTGGAATCCGATCCATGGCCCTGTCATATGACCAAAGGTGAGAGCAAAGCCTGGTCTGGACAAGAATTTCAGAGAATAAATACTTACAATTAAATTGCATTTCTGTTTTTCTTCTGATTTTGATTTCCTGTGGATCACAGATACTGGTGATTATCTTGAGAATTCTGTGCTTGAGTAAGTTTTTTTTTCCTAACATGTCATTTTTAGAGCAGATAATATTTTTTCAGGATTTTAGCTCTTGGGGGAATGAAGAGAGAGATCCGAGAAACCTTATTTGGCAGACTTTCAAGATAGGTTGAGTTATTGGCCTGGGCCAGTGTAGAGTGTGGGTCACATGGAGGTAGAAGGTCACGTGAGCTTTCATCTCTCCTCTTTCACGTATGATACAAATCACGTTCCTAATTCCAGACCTTTATGTTAAAAATAGAGCAGTTAGAACAGTTGCACACCAAGTTCCGTCCCCACATCCATGTATTTGCTAAAGCAAATAGTAATTCTTATTTCTAGAGGAGTTATTTTATCTACATACATCATGACCCTTTTGAAGACTCCTTCTACTGAAGGCGACCAGTGAGTATTTTTGCTGCAGTTTTACATCACACTTTCCAATGCATCTGTATTAAAAGTGCTTCTGTGTTTTTATCACAAAAATACTGTTTGTTTAAAAGATGAATGTTTACCATCTCATTTGCTTTGGTGTATTTACTTAGTGGTGCTCGAGTGTACTTTTCAAGCAGATTTGGCTCCTAAATCCCTTAGGAATGCCTACATTGTGCAGTAAAGCATATTGCTGAGGCTCTTAACCTTCCGTTTACTGAAATCTATACTGAATGTTTTAGATTTTTTGACTAAATTTCTAAAACTGAGATGAAATGAACTTTAAAAAAAATCCAAGCCAGTAAAACCTGTGAACTTCAATGAAACATTGAACAGCTTTCATTTTCCTTTAAAAAAGCCTCTGTTGTAAAATATATTTCAAAAACTGGAGTTACAGCTGTTGAATTTCAGACCTCTGAGATGTATAAAATTTTGCATTTAGAGAGTATTTAAACTGTAATTAATGGCACATTAATAAACTGAAATTTAATGTGGATATATATAAATTTATCCATGAGCTCAAGTTAGGAACCTATTCACTTCGGGTATGAAGACAATGACACTCAGAGGAGATCTACTCAGAGTATTTTACTGTGTAATTGTACGTAATTACCCAGCATTATTTATTTGGTATGTGTTTGAGAGTGTGTAAAAAGACATTTTAACCTAATAGAAAAATAATCCAAATAGTGCTCTTGAAATGAAATGCTGTCATGTTTTGATGATCTCCTATTCAGTCATTGTTTTGAAGGAAAAAAATCTCAGCTTTTTACTCTGAATTTTTTAATTCTGAGGCTTTTTTCCTAAGGTGCCAGAATTTTATACATTCCTACACTTCTGATTTTTGTAATACTTAAATGAGACAGTAGAGAAGAAAATGTAGAAACTCTTGTGTGCTATGTCAGCGTCATTGCTTTTCAAACATACCTAATGATCTCTAGTAGTAGGCCAAGGGTAAGGAATTTAGAAAGAAAGACTGCCTCAGTGCAAAAGCACAGTGATTGCTTTCAGGAGCTTCCAAAACAATCAAAGCCTTCAGGTCACTTTCAAACTCAAACTCTAATATTTCCAACTCAAGGCCTGTGCCCACATCCAGTTCCTTCATGTCGATGTGCTTCACTTGAGGGAGCTGAAACTGAAATGAACACTTCCAGCTTTCCTTCACTTTGCTGCTTCAGCAGGGCTTCATCCCACTCCAATACCTTTAAACACCAAACCAAGCCAGCCAAGAAACAATCCTGGCAAATCTGAAGTGGCCTTATAGGACAGTGATGCTGGTGAACAGTTCTGTTGTCTAACTCTCAGCTATAGCTTCAGGCCAACCATAAAAACTGTTGCATGTTGTTTTGTACACTTTGTGATCCATAAACCTGCCAGAGGTGATGCAGGTGGCAGTCTTATTCAAATCCAGCTTTCTGAAGTTCCTGGAAGCCCGAAGACGGGAGCCCCTAACGCCTGACTTTTCTGATCTGCGGAGCACTTCCAGCTCCAGCTGTCTTCAGTGGAAGTTGGTCATGTCCTCAGGGTTCTTGGGCCTATACTGATGTAAATCCTCAGGTTTTTGACTCATATACCTGAAAATGAGGTGATTCACTAACCAATGTGCTTCTGTGCTTTCCTCAGGTGCATAATGACTGGCATGGCCTCCGGGAGCATCGTGGTTTTCTACAATGACTTCAATCGTTGGCACCACGAGTATCAAACCAGATACTGATCCTCACAGCGACCGACATGAGCACTGACATGGGCAGCTGTGCCAGAAGGGAACTGAACACAGCACGCCTCTCTCGGCCTCGAGCCACGCGGTTCCTTATAAATAGTTATATTACATCTGAATGTAACTTAAATTTGCTGGAAGAAGCAACCTATTTTTTAAAGTTAATTGCTATTTTTGTAGACCTCGCTTGACTTTTTTGGGGGAAGGGCAAAGAAGCAGAAAAACAGCTGCTGGGTTCTGTAGTTAAAAATCTATATTTTTAGTCACAATGAGAAGTCTATTTTGATCCCTGTATGTAAACAAAACCTAAAGTAAAGATGGTTAAAACTCACATTCTAGTTATATTATGAAGAAACAGATTTTCCATCTGAAGATTTATCTATAACCTTGAGGAATATATGATTTTAACATAATGGAAATGAATTATGATATTTGGGGAATTTTAATCTGTTCTATCTGTACCACACTTTGTCTCGTACTTTTCCAAATGATTGTACTGCATCAGCACTGAAGTTTCTGGGAATCGAGGGGTATTATTTAAATTATGGTTAATGTAATTTTAAACTTTGCAAATCATTTCCATCAATGTTACTATTCAAGCATGTTTCTAGGCCTAGGCAATTAGTTCTTTTTTTAGTTGTATGTTTTGTGCATTTAAGAGAGAGAAATCGGGAATGGAGTTTGTGTGTGAATCCCTTTAGTTGCTATCTGGCATCTCCTTCAAAGCACACCAAAATGTGGATTGTTCCTCAAAATCAGAAAGGCTGTTTTGAAGACTTCAAAGTAGAAACTGAAAGAGGGAGGTATTTTTTAGTAGGTGAGGTGCAAATTCCAAAGCACACCTCTGCTGGTGGACCGTGAACGTGCCGAGGCAGCGGGTGCTTGCTGGAGCACGGCCCCCATACAGCAGCAGAAGTACCAGACTTGCAGGTGACTTTCTTTCTTTTTTTCCTCTCAGAATTCGCCCCTGCAATACTGTAGCACATGCCATGTTCCTTTTCTGCGTATAGCAACGATGCCTTTCATGTTTTGCTATCACCAAATCCAGCCAGAACCTGCCCAGTCATATTAAATTACCTCTTTCTTTTAGGAAACGAAAAAGAATTTATACTAAGGAACAATAAGTTATTTTGGTGTTGCACAACTCTACTTTTCTACAAGATTGCTGTGCAGAACTCTGTGAAAATATTTGTGAAAAGAACTGTTATTGTTTTGTAAGTCTGTATTGCATAAAAATCTTCTTTGTATGTTGTGATCTATATGAGTTGAAATTTACATTCCATATCTGTATTGATACATACATTTCTCTAGCTGCCTACTAGAGCAGTTCCTGGTTTTTCTAAGCATTTAATTACTATTTCTTTCAGTAAAGATTTGGAATGAGAAAATTCAGTTTGAGTGAAGAAATTAAATAAAATTACATTTGTAATTGAGGGCTTCAGTGCAGTACTGGGTTTTTGTGATTCCACAGTATATTCCCCACAGAGGAAAGAGGTGTCATTTAACGTACTCTTGGTGCTTACGAGATGCTGATCAACTTTTCATTGCTTGGTACATTTTCATACCCAGGTGGTTACAGTGCTAGCAGGTGGTATCAAGAGTTACTACAATCTTTGCTTAATCACATCACATTCCGCTACACAAAACAAAAATGTAAGTGCCCAGTGTACCAAGCAATAACAGTTGCTATGCAAAACTTGTACTTCACAGTTCCTTCAGTTCAACAACATTCATAGCCTTGCATCAGAAGCATTTGAGGGGTAATTGGTATGCTTTTGAAGTGCAACTTGCATTTGTCTCAAGCCAGGGGTGGATTTCCTAGGCTGCTGGGTGGATGGGAAAAACCAAACAAGCAAAGGTGTTTTTGCCAAATGGAAATCCTGAATGTCGTCTCTTTCTGATCTCCCGCTGACTTAGGAAACACTTTATTATTGATAGAAATCATAGTTTCTGATCTTAGAGCCAAAGTATTTCATAGGGCACTGGTTTGGTAGATTGCTTGTTTCAGAAAAGGCCCTGTTTGATCACTTGCTGCTTTCCCAAACTGAAAGCACAGTTGTACCTGTGTGTGCTGTCCTGAGCTGCATCCAGCCAGTGGGATGGCATGAACACTCCTTGGGGAAGCAGCAGCTGGAGCAGCCTCGTGTTCTGCACATGGAGTGCTGCAGCCCTTCTGTGGGAAAGGGCATCTTCACCCTCTCTGGAGCAGGTATGTGAGGACACCCTCGTTCTGGACTGCTTTGGTGAGTAGGACATGCCCCTCCTTCCACAGGTAAACCCACATACCCCAGGCACCACTCTGGGGATCTAGGCGTGCACTTGGGATCTCAGCTTTGGCTGAACTAGTTCACATCATGCTGTTTGTGGTGAGATGGCAAAGCAGGGTTAAATTTCCAACTATTCAGGTATTTGTTAGTCTGTGCAGGGCAGCACCTGTGTCACATGGATTGCCTGAAAACTGCTTAATCAGCAGGTGCCAGGCATTAATCTGTAGCTGGGCCTCATTTGGCTGTTACTTGCAGAATATTCCTGAAAAGAGGGACTGACTCTTCAGATGCGGAGGGAGCATTTCTCTACATGACAGTCCAGGCTTTCTTCTGTTCTGGTAAGTTCAGAGTGACCTGCTGTCAGCTGGATTTTACGGGAGGTGCTCTGGAAAGTAGCGTTTGCTGCTGCTGTGAGTCAGAGTGATCAGCAGCAGTGCTGCACGTTTGATTTGTGGAGAAGTACTTGACAGAAATAGCTTGAAACCCCTTCTGTTTTGTGAAAAATTTCTGATGGAAGCACTGTAGGATCTGGCAAGAGGTGATGGGGTGGTCAGGGTGGGGATTTCTTATCCCTGATAAAGATTCCTGCTCTGCTGGTTTAGCAGTCAGCACAACTGTCCAGAAGAGCTAATCTGATACCAAGGTAATGGGAAATTAATTTTATTGTAGCCTTAGTCAGGACATTATTGCTGTTAGATATATTGAATAAGAACGGCCTAGATATGGTGACTGTCCAGATTGTAGCTTTTCCATTTTATGTCCTAAATTCCATATTCATGGAGATTTAAATGTGTTTGTGGTATGGCATCTCTCTTTTGCTTTCTCTTTCACCCAAAAATAATTCAAAAGGAGTAAAGATGTCTTTACTATTCTTGAGAAACTGGTTTTATCCTCATTAAATAAACCCAGAGATAGGCTGTTCTGAGGGTGCTGCTCTAAACCAGTGAGACCTTTCCCATACTGGTTAGAATGTTTGTGTAGCACTTGAGTCACTTGCTTGAATTTACCACAATACAACATTACATGAAATCCAAAATAGTTTAATTTTATGTGGAACCAAGCTAAGATCTTCAGTAAACTAATACAGTTAATGATGACCAAAATAATTTCTGTGAATAGGAATTTGAACCCCATTTTGGTGAGCACAGAGGCAGTGGCGTAACACTTGACTGCTTCCTAGCTAACAGGTTTTTTATTTCAAATAGATTAGGAAACCGAGAGCCTGCTCATAAAGGCCAAACGTGTCATCCCTGTTGGAAATCACATGGGTTGGATCTTGCTTCTGATCTCCTGGATGTACACCAGGGTGCTGGAGTGTCTTCTGTATCACTGGGACACTCCCAAGAACCCGCTGAAGGATGCCTGGTTGCTTTTATCATATATCTTGGCAACCTCTTTCATATACATTTAGTGTGATTTTGAAGCACAGAGAAGAAAAGCAGCATCGGATGTTGCAGAAGTGGCCACTGCATATCTGAACTGTGAACCTCTGTTTCTGAGAGAGGTCAATAAGGTCTTAGCAGGTTCACTTCCTTAAATTACAGGACTGAACTTCCCCAACTCAAACAACAAGCTTCACCCTAGTAGAGTAGATAAGCCTGTGTTTTGGTTTGGTTTATTTAAAAGGGGGAAAAAAAAGGGCAGGAGGAAAGAAAAGGGAAAATTCAGAGTAGAGAGGCAGGTTAATAATACATCCTGGTATCTTACAAATATAATTGATTTATATATTTTTAAAAATATATAACTGTTTAATTTAGGAAATATTTAAAAAGTTATCAATATAAGAAAATTATTCAATTTAGGAAAAAATCACCCTGCAATCTGTTACTTTTAGTCTCTTCTTCCTCCCACCTTCTCAGTTACTCAGTTTAGATGGGGTAAACTATGTGCGCATCTGAAACAAAGAGATCTTTGCTTACTAGAGTAGTCCAAGGTAAGATTTATGGACCTGTGTAAATATTTTTAACAACTGCAAAGCATGAGCCAGTGCTTAATTAAAGTAACATCATCATAAAACATCATCTATGTTAATGTATTTTGATAATTATTGTAATTTTTAAAGTTACAGAATGGGGGTAATTGTCTGTAAGGATAAATATTGATGGGCATATCAGTGAACATAGTGTTGTGCTGATTTACAGCAGGAGAGGATTCAGTTTTGGGACTTCAGATGTAAAACAGCAGGAATGGCTCCACTGTGAGCCATTTGTGAAGCTCTATTGTGAAGAACCTAAAAAGACTGGGATATTTTAAAACACTTTTTTTAATAATTTTTTTTTTCTTAATGCAGGCATGGTGGCAGTTGTGCTGCCACTGCGGAGTGTTTGTAGAAACTGGCATTTGATCAATATCAAAATGGTCCATGAATTTCAGCTACTTTTATGAAACAAAAAAGGTGACTGTCCTGGATCATTTAGTTTCTATAGCTGTTTCTTTCCCTTTATAACAGATAGAAAAGAAATTGTAGTCCAGAACTATGCTATTTTTGCCTTCTTCCAGCACATGGTGGTTCTGCAACGAGATGCATTAAATGAAAGTGCAGTAGGTAACAAACCAAAGGTACTACATAGGAGCCTTCCTTAAGTGTTTTAGTGTTAATACATATTTAGTTTAATGTTGAACTGTGATGCCCTGAGCCCTGCACCTATGCACAGAATTAACGTAAGTAAGTGGAACTATTTTAAGGTATGGAATAGTGATACTGCTTTCCTAAGGTCGTTGAGAACTTTCTCACCTATCCCATGTTTTTATCCGATTATGTTGGTCTTATGATCATCTTTTTCAGCTGTCATCGCTATCTTTAAATAGGCATTCTGGCGCAGTCTCGCACCTGCCTCTGCTCTGTGAATCAAAATACTTGTCTAAGAATGTTTAGATGTTGATCAGTCATGAACTCAGGGACACAATTTCAGGATATTTGTGTCTTTACTCTCTTCTTTCATTAGACAAAGTAATAGTTTAGAACTGGCAGCTGTTGACCAGGCAAATTATCATCCTATCTTTTATATATGCATGAGGTTTTGCATAACACTTTGGGTATCTCTGCTAATCCATGAGAGTCTTTTCCTCATAAAATAAATATCTAGGCCTTGCACACCTGACTATCAGTCCTCTTAGGAAAAACAGAACTCAACCCAGCATTCATCACTTTCTTGATGCTCCCGCTCTACAAATCTCCCAATTCAGCTCTGGCAGGGGCTCCCTCTCCTTGCTGCAGTGGCTGGTTAATCCAGTCCACCTGAAATCACACATCCTTTATTGAGCTTAATCTGAGACTCGTTTCTGTTCTAAGGGTAGAGTGCTATCTTCATATTTTTGCACTGTTTCAAATTATAAATGTATATAATTTTATATAAAGGCTATTCCTATACTCTCCAAGTATCTTAAAACTTACTCTACTGAACCCACAACAAAGTTAATTCTATATAACTGCTTCTACCCAATGTTTTTATCATAGTTTAAGACATGTCATCTGTTTCCATTTCTTTACTACCATTCTTCTCGCTGTACATCTTTCAGCTACCATGACCTTAAGTTCACAGTTGACACTTTCTGATCTTTAAATGCCTCTTCAAAAGGTAAGAACATCCTGTTTAATCATGTGTTCCCAAGTCTTCCACAGGAGTCAATGAACTTTAAAAGGTTATGGGAATTCCCTCAAATTAATTTCATGAAATGTTTTTGGTAGGTAGCTAATCCCATCTCCCTGGAAGGAGTAAGACAACAGTTTCACTGACAAAATAACTCAAAGAAATGAATGACTTTTTATGTGGGTTTTTTTAATGAAGAAAGTTTATTGCAGGTCTTTCTTTTACAATTCTAGTAGAAAGTATAGCTAAGAGAGAGAAAATGAACTATGACCAATTCATAAGAACGAGCAAAGGAAAAGAATTAAGCTGAATACATACTAGATTGAACTAAGCATTATGATAAAGATAAAACCTCATCTATTTTGTGACTGCAGATTCAGGATAGCTGCTCCCCAATCCTTGTTTCCAGTGCCTGCACCAGGTGAACAGGGGGATAGCACTGACAACCTTTGATGGCTGTTGATGGCAGCTCCTCTATCAGCTCATCCTAGTACTGGGAGCTGCCTGGTTCATTGTAGCTTGGATCACATGCAGCAGGCTTTCCCTTCACAGGTCCAAAGTAATTTTATTTTACCTAACAGGTAGTCTGACCCTGGAGAAAGGTGTGGATGGAACACTTGCAGTTAAGATAGAAAATGGCTAAAACAAAAAGGCTTCCTTGACTCCAGTCTTCATTACAAATAAATGTCCAGTGCTGATGTTTACATCCCAAGTCACTTTATTTAAATTTATATTATCTAAACACTACCCTGCCTGCAAGTTAGATAACAAACTTGATGAAAAACAATCATCCTTCCCTCTCTATCTCCAGTGTTTGTCTCGTGATATTTTACAGTTAGTCCACTAAAAAATCTTTCATGAAAATTTGCCTCTTCAAGTTTAGTAGAAACTTGGCTAAAAACAGAGGCATTGGAATAGAAGGCAAATAGCAGTTTTCATCCCTTGTCTTCCTCTCCCACTTTTCTGAGAATTCTCATGAGAAGAACAGAACGGGGCATGCTTGTAGAGGGGAGGCCCGGTCACTGTTCATCATCTCATTGCTCATATAAAAATATGGTTAGCTACACCGTAAGTTAGTCTATTTAGAGCCCAAGGCTGTGTGAAATGGAGTTAATTACTAACATAGATAACTTAAAAATCATCTAACATTTGCCAGAGTCTTTCCCTACTGCTGTTCTGAAGACAAGGGCAAAGAGCACTCAAAGTGCACGTTCACTCACCCACTATGAGAAAGAAGATCAGAGCCTGGCAGGGGCTCGCCATGAGAGGAGCACACAAACCAAAAACAGTCATGGGAAATGAAGAGAAACTGTGGCCAGAGTGTGGGGAGCTTCAGTTGGATTTGTTTTTGTCAGTCCTTACGCACCAGGCTGATCCCCAGCAAGCTCAGGAGACCCTGAGGCAGGCAGCGTGGGGGATTGGAGTGGCTCAGAAGCAGCAGGGAAGAGGGTCTCGGACCCAGCCACACGAGGATCATCAGCTGCAGCAGCAATTGCAGAAATTTTCTCCATTCCAGCTCTACCAGAGTCCTGACAGCGCTTGCTGCAGAAAATCTGACTCTCTTTATCTAGAGCTGTGTTCTACAAGCAAACAAACAAAAAATAAAGAAAACCCAAGGCAAATCATTAAATCAGCAGTTAAATAAAGCCCTGTCTTAACTGAAGGGTTAAAACAATCTACAAGACATCAAGTGCATGCATTAGAGCCAGGAAAAAAAAGGAGAAATAACATTAGAATTCTTATAGATAATTAACGGTAGCATTTTGTGATGCTGACTTTGGAAAATGTAAGTAAAACTTATCTTCCAGGCATCTGTTTGCCATGATGTTGCAACCTTAGAATTTTGTCTTGCAAGTCTGATGTGGAAAAAAGATGGTGTGAGTGGTTGTGATACCTCATGGAACTCATCATAGCAGCTATTAGCAAAATTTATGTATCTCTGTTTTTGCAGACACAAGATATCATGTGATGCTCAGTAATACATTTTCTGTAAAAAAACTACACATTACAGAAGAGGAGCCCTTGATGAAGGTGACAGATGGAAACCTCATGATTTTTTCTGTCTTAGAGAAAAGGGTCTGCTTCTCTGTTTATTGCTGAGAGTAGGCAAATGACCTCTCACAAAACTGACATGGTGGCAAAAATATGTAATTTCTGAATTCTGTGCTTAAAAATTAGTTTACTGGGGAAGGGAGTAAACAGGTCAGAATGAAAACCTGAGAACTCCGTGGTGCAGTAGGTGGGTTATTTGGAGTATGCAGTACATTTGCTGAAGCCAACAACTGCAAGTTATATTAAATCAGAGTGTAATGTTTAATTGCTAGTGCAGTGTCTAAAAAGTGACCTAAGGGGAAATCTGGTAGTTCCTGTGTCAAAGACATATGTACAAATTGCTTTTGAAGACTTGGGGGAACAGTGTAATTGGTCTTGTTTCACACTTTCAAGGCTGATTCTGATCATCATAAATTCATATACTCCTTGGCTTAGCTTGCTTACTTTGTGGAAGAGCTTTAAGCACCAGTGGTAATAGAGATTTAAGTTAAAACAGATAAATTAAGTTCCTTGTGGTTTATTCAGTTATGCATTTTTATGTATTTTATTCCTTTATTCAGTTACGTATTTTTATTCCTTTTTGGAGTGCATAAATTCAAATTTCTCATTTATCCGACTTAGCAAGGAGCTGGATTAGGACATCTGATTTCTCAAGTAGAGGACTACTAGGATTTAGATGTATATGGATGGCAACTCTCGTGCTGAAACCACTGTATATAATGCTATGGCTGTGTGCTGGGGCAGGGGAGGAGATGAGCAGCCTTGTGACACCCCTCCTACCCAAGGCCTTCCTGCCAGGCTTGTCCAGACCAAAGTACTGAGGATAAAAATGCCCAAAAGAAAAGGTTAAGTATTTTAGTAGTTTGAATTTAGGGGGTGTGTAGGTTTTGCTGTTTGTTGGGGTTTTTTAAGTGAGTGACATCACTAGTCTACCTGCAGGGAGGTACCAGGAGAAAATTCCATACTACACAACTGAATTCTCTGCTACTAACAATCAACTCTGCACAGAGCATGCAAGGAAGTAACCAGCTGAGCTGCATCTGGGCTTTTGAGATTTTGAGGTGGTCTACTGGAGTTTTATCATTATCAAGGCAGCTGCTATGCTGGCAGGATTGCATTTCCTTTTTTGCTTGCTAGAAAAAGAGTTGTAAATAAAGTGGATTCTGCTATTTCAGGTAAAGTTATGTAAAAGGGAAAGGACATGCTTTCAGTTCATGCTGAAGGTGATTTTCTCCTGTGCTGTCCTCACAGCAGCTTCTGATAGTTGTCACACGTTGCACACAGCAATACACACCCACGTAATACAATTTAGGATTTTCTATTTTAAGAAGATTTAAGAGGAGGCTTAATTTTACTGTAGCTAAGTAAGAATGTTTTTAATTAATTTAGGACTGATTATTTCCTGACTAGGTCTGTATTACCATAAAACAAGTGACAATTAAAATGTTTATTTTAAATAGAAACTATATTTATTTCGGTGTTTTTGTTCTTTGGCTATATCTTCATAGGGTTCTCACCTTTTTCTAATTGCTTTTAGATATGGTAAGAAATACACATGCACAAAACTACTGCCAGTAGAATAGATCAGGATATGTATGAGGATGTAAAAAATAGTTATATTAGTGTTTGCTTAGAATATTTCAAATATGCATCGCTTGAGACAGACCATTTTTTTTTTTTTTGTAATTAAGTGCTTAAAAGATATTCCTTTACCGGGTTTGTGTGGCTGTTCGGCTTTTTCCACTTCAGACTGGCTTAGTTATTTCTCCTTTCTTGTTAAAAATGGAGAACATGTATTTTTGTGCAGCAGAACAAAGCATCGCAGTTAGTACGTACCATTGCCTTGGACCTACTCAGAGGAAAGCAATGCAGGCATTGGGAAAGGAGGAAAAAGGAAGGAAGCAAGGGACAGAAACTAGACTTACTTTAAGCAGAACTAACACAATTGCAACAAATTTAGATTTACAGAACATTTTAAAACTGACAAAAAAATAAAATAAAATCAGTAATGAATTAACAGCAACATGCTTTTGGGGGCAGCGGGAGCCTCCTGTGCAAGAACACTGAACTGGGGATGTGCAGTTTTACTTATCTGCCACAGGATGGTATTATCTGCATTGGCCAGGTGACAGTATTGGAATGAAGTGATGCTAAAGGGGATTCCATTAAATATGCAGGTGGACTGATATAGCAATGCACTGCAATACACGAGAATTACGATATGTGCTGGTCTGAAGCTGAATGTTTTTAAGCAATGAGTGCTAGTACAAGTGAAGAACTTTGGAACACAATGGTAACTAAATTTCAATGTTTAAGATAAACCAGGGCAAGAATAACAAACTGGGGGCTTAATCCTCATTAGATCACAGTGGTTTTGATCAAGGTTTTACTTCTCCTTTCACCAATAACTGGGGGCTGCGTTCAGAAATAAATAATTATGCATTTTACATCCTTCCACACCTGTTAGAAGGAAATAAGGCAGGAAAAGGGAAAATGAGGTGTACTTCCCTGGCTGAAGGCATGTCAGTAGCTAACAGAATCAGAAAAAACCCACACCAATAAGAAGCCAGAAGCTACGCTGTGTCAGAGATCTGAGACAGGCTTAAGTGGCATGCAAGTTGGAGAGGGGCTGAGAGTTAGAATTAAAATTGCTCTTATTACAGGTAGTGCATTTTATACCAGTTTTCAGCTTCAGGCTTATCCATAGTCTCAACAGTATAAAGAATGAAGCTCTGAAGTCCCTCTCAAACTGTCAAGTCAAACTGTCAAATGAAATGTAGACAACAGCATGAACCTGAAATCCATTTCCTGACTCATTTTTATGCTATCACTTGCCCTACATTTAAATTGTTGGCCCATTTAATTCATATAAATATATTTGCAAAAACATGTATGTATGTATGCAGAAACACTATTAAAATTTACTGACTTTCAGATGCTTAAAACAATTCTCTGTTAACCTAAGAAGTGGGCTGGACTTTGAGAGTAATTAACATTAATGGGAAGGGGTGCAAGTCACTGTTATGTTACTACCGTAGATGGTTTTATTTTTCTTTTAGTAACTGAAGATACTCTCTGTGTGCAGTATCCATCCTCGCATCAGACAAGGACGGACCACAGTAAGGACAGAAGGGCAGTTCAATCACTGTTGCAGTTGCATATTCTCTATAAAAGTGACTGGGCAATTACAAATGCAGTTCTCAGTACTGATATCAATAAATTCCATTGCTTCTGCCATGATTCACACATCTGCCTTCTGGAATTACTGTTTATGTAAGTTCAGCTGTAGTGTTGTCAGGATCCCCTTGTATGCTTCAAAGAAAGTTCCACATTAGGGAACAGAAAAAATGTAGCAGGGGTTGGATGAGGACAAAATTAATGTGGCAGACATTCAATACTACAAAGAAAGTTTCTGAAATGGAGTCTGAACAACAGTATGCTCAAGATCAGGTTGGTCAGAGGGGAAGAGCCTGCTTAACTAACTACATGGTCAGTTTCTGTAACGAAAGAATTCAAATTCAACGTACACCTACTTAGTGTTTATATGTTTCTGTTTGGAAACTTGTTTTTATAGCTTAGGTACCGCACTGTGATAGACTCGATTTCTCTCAAGCAATGATGAGACAATCCACATTATACATAAATAAAGACTAGAATTAGAGACTATTCTAGCTTTGGTTTTGCTATTCTTGCACCACACATGCTCATAGAGCACTGTTAGGAAAATATGCAAGGTATAGTATTAATGTATGAAACTGTTCTTTTCTCTTACCATGATGACAGAAACCCCAGCAGATGTGTTATTTTGCTTGGGTAGGGTGTTATTAAAGTGCTGCTTCAGTTTACCTGTTACTTCAGCTTGCATATTATTCTCCTGGGAAGCATCATCCTGTATAATAATAAACACAATATTCAAGTTAGGAGAAAAAAACCCAAAAGTATGCTTGAATGTAACTAAGTAAAACAGAAGCTACAAGTTTGATTCAAGCATGTTAAAAATAACGAGCTTGAAATAATGTTTGTTAAAAATAAAAAAAAAACGTGTCGGTCATTGAGATTTCTTTTAAATCAGTATTTTAAATGGCCCATCATGTCTTAAGTGTGGAAATGTTACACAGTACCATAAATAAATTTCAGAGGAGCTGTTATGCACAGACACACTCATTATAGTTGTCTTCTCTTGTGTCCCAGAACTCCATAGATCATACTCAGTCCCCTCTTTTAAAATATATGTGAAAATGAACACTGTGCATGTGTAAACCCAGTATTTATTAACAGTGAACTGATTTTAAATCAATCAATGCACTTTGGTGTTCCCCATTGCTGCTGCCCAAAAAGGTGAAGGACCAGGCAGCCATCAGCTTACTGTTAAATTAGGTATTGAATTTGCTACTTGTATTTCAAGCTTGAAGTGCTTCAAGAAACAGACTGTACTCCTAGTAGCTCTGCAACAAGTAAGATGCCAACAGGCACAACAGTCCTTCCACAGACACATTTTTGAGATGAGTGTTTTTCTGGGTTGGAAGTGAAATAACTAAAAAGGTGCCAAAGTCACACATCTGCCTGTTGTGTTATCTTCAAGGTTTTAGCAACCCCAGCAGTTTCTAATCACAGTCAGCAAGTGACAGCCTCACTCTGTTCCTGCAGAGCCCAGAAGCTGACAGTGCTGCTGCAGACTATGGCTGTTCTCCTTTATGTGGAAATAGGGCCAGGAGTTCCATAAAAAGAAATGGACCTAGCAGAAGTGTACTGCTGCTTCTGAAAATTACACTTTAATGCTTAGATTTACAGGCTTAATAGAAAATTAGAGACAAGTAAAATGTAATTTACTCACTGACACCCAGGGATGGCTTAGGATCTCTGCTGCTGTATATCGGGTCTCAGCATTCACGTGTAACATCAGGCTAATTAACTCCTTCATTAAAAAAGACAAAAAGAAGAGTTTGAGAAAAGGATATTACAACTGAAAGTACTGTTGCACCAAGTTCTTCTCAGTGCAATTTTCTCGATACCTGGGCGAAAACAAAAGCCAGCTGATACCAGAACCAGTGATACCAGTGTGACTTCAGTGGAACAAAAGATTTGCCCCTTCAGGATTAGAAGTATGCTGGGTGCTGGGCAGCATACTTCACAGCAACTTCCTCACTGTACTCATGTTTCACCAAGTCTTTTGAAACCAAATGAAAAGGAAAGGTTAAAAAAATCAGCTATAATGTTCCACTTTGTTCTCTATATATTCATGCAGGTAAGCAGAACAAAAACAAACCTGGGAGAGATGAGATCCTCTATGGGCAGTGCCCACACATAGTAACAGTACAGAAAAAGTACCAATCAGAGGCAAAAAACTGCATCTGAAAGTCAAGAAACTGAAGGCATTGCTTCAGTTTTGGGAAATGGCTTCTCCAAGCAGATAACAACATACCTAACTGAGAGGTTTCCCAACCAGCCAAGTTATTTAGTCTGTGTAAGTCTGAAGTGAGAGATCACTTTTAGTACCAAGACTGAGGGCCATGTTTGTTCAGAATGCATGCCTGGAAGTGTGTGAAACATAGCTTGGGAAATGTTGATGAATGGATAAAAAAAACAGCCATTGGGAAATGCAGAAAAAAAGTAACTTCTCACTGGTTGGATAAAAATAATAATCTCTACTCGCTAATGAGCCTTCAGATATTATTCAGAGCACGAGTGAATTAGCTTGTGTAGCAGCCCTTACAAGTTGGAACCTTTATCCTGCAGACACAAACAAAATTGCAGTGATAACACAAGAACTGTTAGCAAGGGCAATTAGCAATGGCTGCACCTCTTGAAAAACTCTAATAACTCGCTCAAGTAAAATAGGAAGAAATGTCAACAGCATTCAGTACACATAGCAATAATTTTTCTTTTTTAAAGAACAATAGGAGGGAAAAATTCAGAGACATTTACTTTGCAGCTGAAGCACTGAACCTGCTATAATAGTCCATCATGAGGTAAACTGAATATCATGTGATGTTCACCAAATGCAGTTGGCATTCTGCTACCCTTAGACAGCAACACAACAGCCTGAAACAGCTGAGCTTCCATTTAACATGTTAGGCCAAACCAAGTAAAAAGGCAGAGCAACTGGAGCAGTGGGTAAGAGTCCGTTCTGAATCTTCTAGTCTGCCTTTCCAAGATAGCAACATCTTTTCAGGGACTCATCAGAAATGCTATTTCAGGTTGGAAAATGTAGCAGTACCTTTGCTGAATCAGTGATGTTATCCCAGTAGGGAGAAGGAAATTCCAGTTTCCCAACAAGTATCTGATCAAAGAGGTCTTCCTGAAGGTTGTTTTCACTGCAGAACAGCAGTAATGAGAAAGATTATGAGAAAGAAGTCAATTTGTCATGTTAATTCTTAACTTGATTTGGGGATGGAACAGAAATGATGTTAATTATTACTTGAAATGCATAGTTCTCAAGCTTATATAGAGGCAGCACTTCTGAGCTGTTTGTTTGCCATAGTTATCCTGTCAGAGGTGATAAGAAACCTAATATAGTGAGGTGAAAGCTCTTCCACTGGAATAGAGACTGCGTAGCTAACACACAGGAACAGAAAATGGGATTAAAAAGAAAGACATTTGCCAGCCTAGTTCTGAAGAACCTGCTACAGAAAGCATATGACTGGGGGAAGACGTGTAGTCAAATGAGCCTCATCTGTTAAACTATCAAAACAGGAGAATTTTCAAAATCCAAAGAGGAGATACATAAAATACAGTAAATAAATGTATCATGAGTACTGGTAGGTTACTGATATTAAAAGATAAGTACTTTTGTATCAAAAACATGGTTTCATGAATATTCAGAGGTCAGTGGCAGCAGGATTTTTGTTTTTCAACTTTTCTGCTGGCCATAGCCACTTTGAACATCCACCGTACCTATTTCTGCAAAGAAAAATTTAGCTCTTGAGTTGGTTTTGCAATAAATATTTATTAACCTTGGTTAAGGCCAGGTTCTAATAGAATATGGACATTCTCCATGCCTAAACCCCAAACTCTATTCAAAGAATTTGCCATTTGTTTCTATATTGTATCGTTCAAAACAAGTTTTCAGTTTTAAACATGAACTAACTACATAAAACTCCCAAATACCTAAACTAAATAATATTTTTCCATCCACAATAGTTGTTTATATTGTGTTCTTTGCAAAATATTCTCAGTCTGGTGTTTCAGTTAACAATTAAGTATTTTGCTGTAAAAATGAACGAACAGACCATGCATTAATAATTTATATGTTAGGAGGAGAATTCACTATTTAAATATACCAATTCCTTCTCATTCCCTGGAAAATGAAAATGGCTGAGGCACAAAGCATATCCATTTGATTTTCAGTAGAGCTCCTATATATTGTGAGAACTGAGTAGCAAGAATGATGTTTGCAAACTCCGCCACTCATATGACACTTATCAAAAAAAATTAACAAGGTTTAAAGCACAGGATAACCAAATTGTTCCCCCTCCCCTCGGTTTACCACCACCCACCCTCTCCCACCCTGGCATTGAAGACCCGGGAGCTGCCGGGTCCCGACAAAAACGCCAGAGGGCAGCGTGTGCCCGTGGATCGTGGAGCTGGGATACACAGGGAGACAAAAGGAAAAGCGGCTCTGCACTTACACCCCCCACATCCCTGCACACAGCATATAAACCAGCTACGACCTCAGAAAAATAAATAAATAAAATTAATCCCAGAACCTAAAAAGAAGGAAAAGTGAAAACAATTTAAAGAAAAGACAAAGACATAAAGAAAATGTGTCACTCTAATCCACCTTTTATTTTTCCCTCCCAGGGTGCCTTCTTCAGGGAGAAAGAACTTGATTGTTTTTTACTATTTTGCCCTTTGACACTCACCTGCGAAAAGGTGGAAATCCACATAACAGTATGTATGTGATCACACCTGCAGCCCAAATATCCACCTTTAAGCCATATCTGAGAAAACAAGGCTGTGTTACTTGTGCTGAATTAAAAAAAGAATAATTCCAATGAAAAAAAAATTGCATTGACATGAATACATGAGAATCTGTTCTAAATTACTTGCTGATTATGTGATATTTTGAACCTAACCACCTTTTTCTTCGCAACTTTACAGTCTTTAGGAAACCAAGATTCTGTGGTTTTTCTTTTTTTTTTCCACCATAAGCCTCAAGGCTCTCCAGAGTCTTCTGAATACACTCAAATTCAAGTCAGTACCAAGGTTTTCCCAATCCAGAATCACTAACGATAAAAGACAAGGATGTGCCTTCTCAGTCCCTGTAGTGTAACTACCTCTAAGGTTATCATGTGTTGCTAAGCAACAAGACACACACCAATCCTCCAGTCTCATGAGAAACACAGGGAAAAAGAACTGCACTTTTCTTTCAAAGCACAGAAATTAAGACACTAGAGGTCAAAAAGAGGTCTTTTGCCATGTTCTTTTCTATCCAGTAGATTCAGTTTGTCAAAATCTAAAACATTCAGACAAGTGCCCTTTGACATTTGAGCTCACTGCAGCTGTGAAATATTTCTCCATACAACAAATGCACTGAGCAATGACTGAAACAATACAACAAACCTCCCTCCATTAGGAAGACCAAATTCAGAGGGAGTCACAGCTATGGCAAGACTCAGCTATAGCATGGAATGCAGTTCTAATAGGTCTAAAAGGAAGGATTGCTTGTGAAATTCTACCATTTTAAGAAATTATTTTGTATTTATGCAATGATCTGTTAAATAAAAAAAAAATGGGGCTATTTAATTAAGCAAACGGTTATCAAAAAGCATGTGTCACCCAAACAAGGTCACTTGAATCAACATGATCTAATTAGAGCTGTCCTAAGAACAGGTTTAGACTAGGTGACCTCTGGAGCCTCTTCCAATATAAATTATTCCATTTCTAACACGAACACTGTGTTCTGCCTGTCTGTTTTTCCCTAGGCAGCTGCCACAGCTGGTACAATGGACTCTGAACACTGAGGTGAGGCAGGGAGCACAAACCAATGAACTCCACTGCACCAGCAGGTCCAAGGGAGGTGAGTAAGAAGGCAAAGGTGAATTCTGGGATCAGGGTGAGCAAAAAATCTGGCCTCTTTGAGGAACTGTGAATGATGCCCATGGGTGGTTTTGTTACAAAACGATGGAGAGCCAGCCTATTAAAGCATTCTAGTTCTTAAAACAGTTAGGAGCTACCTGACAAAAATAACTGGTTACAAGGCCTATGTCTTACTCTTACCCTGTCTCTGCAATGATTTCTGGAGCCACATAGGTGGGCGTACCACAGACAGTATATAAGGGCCCTTCAACCACAGTCGCCAGTCCAAAGTCTCCAAGCTTCAAAGACTTGGTTCCATCTGAATATTCACATACCTGGAATCAGAAAAATAAAAACCCAATGAGGAGGAGAACATCTGCGCTTTTTTTTTTTTTTTTTTTAAATTTGTTTGGAAAATAACCATCGTCACATGGGGGAAAAGAGGTAATTTCCACAGCCCTGTAGGGAAAGAAGAGAAAAATGCTATTACCATTGATTGCAGCTGGAGCTAGTGTTCAATGGAGCTGTCTGCCAGCTATGTAGGTCAGACCATGACATAGCCTCAAGCAACTAGAGGGGGGGAAAGAAAACCTAATCCTAGAATGCTGAGAAGTTTTAAATATATTAAGTAGTGTATAATACTATAATTTCATTTGATTAGGACCTAGAGTTTAAAATGGGACTGGCAGCTACAATCAGATTTGTTTAACATCTTGTTAATGTGGCATAAGTCTGGTCAGTTGTTATAGTGGATATTTCATTGGCAAATGTCCTCCCTCTGCTTAGTCAGTCTAGGCAAGTTCAGTACAGGACTGAGAAAGCTGACTGAGAAGTGTTTAGGTTTCTGTACAGACCCAACTGTATCTTACCAAAAGCCCCATAAATGATCTAGCACTGAGTCTGAGTCATTTTATTGATGAAAGAAGTTGAACTTCAATAGAAAGAAAAGTGCTACATAATAGTGACTGCAAGAGTAAATCAAACCAGACCAACACAAAGGAAACATCCCCCTAATAAATAAGTCTCAGATTCGTTCTTAAAGTAAAATATTTATATTAACATAATTTCAAAGGAACCTAATTTTTAGAATGTAGGACTCCATAATCTCCAGAATGGCTGAATTTCTTTTGTTTCCTCAAACAACTGAACACTGCTAAGGCAGCAATACTTTCCTTCATTCCTCTCCCTAATTCATACCATTGATGGAACCTCTTGTTCTCTTTTATGTAAAACCTTCGAAACTCTCAGAGTTTGCATTTTTAAATGCATGACTAGTAAAGAGAATTCAGACAGCTGGATGACCCTGTGCAAAAAAACTAACTACTTGTAATTCTAAGTAGCAATTGATAAGAATTACTTGCATTTACATTCAATACCAGTATGTTACCTTTACATTCTGTCACTGTCAATCAGAGTGAGTAAGATTTGCATCTGTTGAGTAATCTCTTTAGGCTTTCTAGGCAGAAAGGACATTTGTGCCTATTTTTAACTGATTCAATCACTGATGAGAGCTTAAAATTTCTTTGGACTGTGTTTGAAGATGCACTGATAATGTGAGACATCCACCTTCATTTTCTCACTCTTAAGAGCCATGTCGCTCTAACTACATTTTCCAGGAGAAGCCATCACTCCCTTTTTTTTTTTGCTAAGCAGTCTAATTTGTTTGAGGGCGTATTTAAATTGCCAAACACTGTCAGTGGAATTAGTTGGGAAAGACTTGACTATGAAATGAAAAGTATTTTCAGTTTGTAGCCGTATCCTTCTAATAATTCAAAATCTGTTCTGGGATAAGCCATGACTCCTACTCTAGATGCAACCTCATTAAACAGGACTGACAAACACTGACAAACACCACAGAAGGTTTTAAGAAATGCCTACCAAGTGCTGATGAAAGCTACCAGCATTCCCGATGACAGTGGCTCAAGCCAAGGGGAGATTATGACCCTGTTTGTTCAGTGGTGACACTTGATATCTAATATCCAATATGTAATGCACGAGTATAACCTCTGTGTATAAGCAAATGGCATATGTTGATCCCATTCTGTGCACAGAATGGGAAAGATGCCCTCTGTGGACTGTGGTATAAGTGGTTCCCAAAGCAGACTTCAAGATAATTCTTGTCAACACAGCTATTTTTGTTTCTGCTGAAAACAAAAGTAGTCAGTTCCCCAGGACAAAATAAACGTATGTACAGAGTTAATTCCCAGCTGGAATATTGGTAAATCATCAGAAAAATGATCCTACAATGACAGTGAGAGAAAAAGGGGGAAAAATAAAAGCTTCAGATGGTAACCATATGATCATTCAAAGAAATGGAAGAAATGGCACTCAGCCCACCTTTTCTCCCACTTGCAAACTAATAAATAATTCATTGACATGGCTTTAAAATTCATTGTTTTGTGAGGCAATACTCCTGCTTATCCAAATGGCAGCCAATCAAAATGTAAATAAAGATAAGTCTAAGGACAGGTTTGAGCACAGCTCTCTCGCATTACGGTGATTGCTATCTCATGGCAGAAGATTTATTTCATACATGCTTATTCTAAATTATTATGCCTGCTCTTCTCTGCTCAGCTCCTTGACATTTATATATACAAGCATTTGCATTAATGAGAACAAAGTAAGAGAAAGTATTAGATAATAAATGGGACATACTAGAAGATTTTCTGGCTTGATGTCTCTGTGCACAATGTTGAGACCGTGAAGGTATTTGAGAGCACTGGCTAAGTTGTAGACCATTGCACTCCCATCTCGCTCTGTGTATTTTGTAGATGAAGTGATAGCATCAAACAGATCTCCTCCCTACATAATAGAAAGGAAAAAGATCAAGATGGGAAAAATAATTAAGGTGATATTTCATTTAAAACAAAAAAACAAAAAACCAAAAACCCACACACCAAAAACCCCCATATAAAATCTTCCTCTACAAAAGGCATGCTCAAAATTCCTGTTAAACCGTAAAAAAAATATTTTGCAGAAAGATGATCTTGTCACCAAGATACTAGACTGGGACTTGGGTTATCTAGATTAAATTCTCAACTGTAATCCCAGCTTCTGCTGTCTTGAGTTTGGACAAATCACAGATCTTCTCTGTCTTGATTTCTTCTTATTGATCTTCCTACCTTTGATCACTCATTTCTATTACCTACAGGTACAGGCATATAGTTTCCCTTTTCCTTCATCTTATCAGTGTAATACCTTCAATGCAGTGAAAACCAGCTCTGGTTCTGAGTAAAGCCTAATGTAAATTAGCCCAGTAATAAAAACCTTAACAAACAAATAAATATTCAGTAATTGTAATGAACTGCAAATCTGAATTTCTGCAGTTATTGCAGAAATATCAATTAAATGAAGCTGAAGAGGACAAACAAGACAAGTATGATCTTTTCCAACATAAACGAATCCACTGATTCTGTGACACACCTAGGTGCAGAATCTACAGGTGATTTCTGAACGTGTCAGTTGTGCAGTCTCTGTTTTATGTTAGGTATTCCTCCTGGAATACATAACAACATCTGAGCAAGTTATTGATGCAGCATTTTCAGTCATTGCAACAAATTTTATGTGGGTGTCTCTATGATGGTTACCCTGGATACATCTGTAGGAGTGATCTGTCTGAGCTGTGGGTGGCATTCCAAGCATTTCAATATACATGGAAGAGAAGGAGTAATTCAGGAAATACAGGCCAAGATGGTGGTGAATTAAAATACAAAAAAATACTGTCTTGCAACCCCAAAAAAGCCTATAGTATATAAAAATAACTTCTGGAAAGGAAGAGAAATGAGTAGGCTACAGAAATTATGAATTCAACAACTACACGCTTTTTTTAGAGGTTTCCCAGACTGGTACCTACTCAAGGGGGGACTCCTGAATCTAACAATGTTTCAGACAGAAATAAGAAGTGCTGCTGCTTCTATATAATATTTGTATCTGATATGCCAATCAAGCTGATGTGCAGTGATGCTGTGTATGTACAAAACTCAGACAAGAGAATGCATGACTAAAACTTGATGCAATTTGTGTATTTGGCTCACAAGGTGACAGCAAAATGAACATTTTTGTTTTCTCTGTACGTGTATGAAAGCAGCACATCTGTTCACTGGTGAACTGGAAATAAGGGGAATGAATGTTTGATATAAGCAAACTAGGTGAGATTTTTTGAGTTTTAATTTTCATGGATGATGATCACTTGAGTTTAAACTATTTGTCTGATCTATTATCGATTAAGATAAATTTATCACAGAGAGATAAATTCATTACTTTCTCTAAGGAAAATTATTAAATAAATATATTAGTGAAATAAATGCAGGTGTTTTGTTAGTAACAGCACACCACTATCAGCCTTGCATATTGTAAGCATGATATAAAAACCACTATCCACTTCTGTCTAGACTGTGCACACTGCAAAATTACCTCACATCTGTGTTAATAATCTAATTACAACTGAAGAGAGACAAAATCCACTAATATAATTGATAGAAGAGTATTTTTATTACTAAAAATGCAGGTTGCCACTGAAATCTTACATGATTACGTCTCCCAGGATTTCCAGATACTGCTCAGATTTCACACCAACACAGAGAATTCAAATAGGATAAAGCCCCCTTAGTCTTACCTTGACCAGCTCCATCACCAGATAGAGTTCTGTTGGGGTGTCCATTTCCTCTATAAGCATAATGATATTTGGATGCTTCACTCGACGCAGAATAGACACTTCATTTTCAATCAGGTGTTCCTGTTCAGAACAGGATAGAGAAGTTTATCTGAATAGACATGAAATTGCCAATTTCCTTTGATCAGCTGATCACTTGATCAGGAAGCACCCTTTTTGCTGTTTAATTTATATAGTAGAGGGTTATTGTCAGATGCTGGATTTTAAGCTGGATTTCATCATTGACCACATTTAATTTAAAATACTGTATTTCACACACATAACCAATGGGATATCTCTGAAAAAAGACTCCAGAACATGACATCAATTCAGGAAGTGCAGATTATATTCTTATCCGGGTATTATGAGGTGAAATTAAGTTCAGAACCTTTCTACCCCCAAGCTGGATCATTGTAACCTGTCACCCCTCATCAATAGTTAACATGCTCTTGATCCTCTCCAGCCTTCACCTCTCATTTAGTGTAGGTTACTCAAGGACAGATTACCTAGGATTTATATTCAAGGACTTTATTTTTTTTAAAAAAAGTTGTAGAATATATACAAGAAAAAATATTATTACTGCTTTGGTTACGGATTTCAGTTCATTTTATATGTATGTTCAGATTTACAATCTGCAAAATGTGTAATAGCTCAGTTAAATCGTTGTGACTCCAACAGCTTAACAGCACACAGATTGAGTTTAATTTCCCCTTCCCTATACTTCTGAGGAAGTAATGGCTTTCAAGAACAAATTAGTTTCAAATGTCTTGTTTTCTGGAACATTTTAGCACATGGTTAACACCGGAGAGTGAAAAAAATTACATGCCCCTTTCATGTGAAAGAATGATTTTAATTTTCCTTTATAAATATTGGAATACAGCCGTATTTAGGTTCACTGCAAAATAAATACCAATGCTTGCGTAAAACTCGAGCACCCTTACACTTGGGCAGATAACAAATCATGTCACTGGACTCAGAACTTATTCATGTTTAATGCACCGATTAGTAGCATGCACTTCATGCATTTGTGAGCAGAGCATTAAAATGAGATGTGATCCACTGTGCATAGGCAGTGACTGAAGATCTTGTGCTACTTCAACTTCTTCTTGCAGGGTTTATTTACAGATGCACTGTGTTTTTGCCAAAGCTCTACGTGGCTACATAACTCAGAAACCACACATGCCGTGTGTGCATCTCGTTTCGTGAGAGTGCGGTGTGGCATATACGGGTTTAACAGTCACACCTTTGAAATTCAGTTTGAAAGAGCATCAATTGTCATTCTGAACAAACATATGTCTGCTCCAAGCAAAGTGCTCTGGAGAAAAAAAAACACAAACAAACATGAAGCAGTTTTGTTAAACACAATGCTGAATCTCATCACCAGACAGAAGTGAACAGCCACAGCCTTTAGGGATGGAAGCCTGTAAATTCAAAACTAGTATTAAGAGTCCAAGCAAAAGCTAGAATATTATTATAGCTTTTTCTACCTAAAGAACAGATAGCATATTAAATTTATTACATCCATTAATTACGACTAAGGCACAATAGCTTTACCTGTGCTTTCTTAGTTCCACTTGACTAAATTATTAATTGCTTTAAATAAAGCTCAGAAATAAGTAATGTTTATTTAAAATAAGAATATTTTTTTTTAAAAGTCCCTGAAATAATGTTGAGCTAATGTTTAAAATGCTGACTAATATGCGGTTCTTTATTTTCAACCACCCCACTGTTTTGTTCTATTTTGCCATATAAAAAAGTAGTACTTTTCAAAGTCATTACGATGTTTTTCCTGGATAGTGCAATATATGCTTCAGTTTACATAAATATGATTTATTTACAGTGAAATTACTGTGTAATTAACATTTAAGCCACTTGTGAAAAATACATTAGTCAACTGGATTCAAGTTTTAGGACATTCAAGATTAACTGCTTAAAGGAGCAGTGAGCAACATTCAAGTCATCCATATTTTGGCCAGACGGGTGTTTTCAAAGCAGGGCTTATGTTGGCCTGTGAAACTAAGTGAGGAAAGAATAAGCTGTAGCAAAATTTAATTATTTTCTCTGTTGGAATTCCTCCTGGACAGTTCTGCCACTGCCCTAACAGGTATAAACATCTTCCTAAGAACAGTCTGTAGCTATACAGATACAGATTCTTTCAAAACAGGCAAGTATGCATCCATGGGGCTCATTTTTAAAATTGTTTTAAAGAAAGGAGAAAGACATACAGAAAATATGTCTAAACTCTACTGTATAAAACAGACTTTCTATCTGTAGATAGATCTAATTTGTGATACCTAACCAGCTGACTCAGACAAGTAATAAACACCATCTAAAGCTGCAAGCTGTAGACATCATCCAAAAATTTGGTTTGCAGTGGAAAGTGCTGGGTCACCCTTTCCACAGCTGAAGAAATTGCAACATTTCAAACTCAGGATGGCAATTTTAGCACTTTTTTTCATGGTTATGCATTTTTAAGATTCTTTTCTAAATTTTCTAAATAAACCTGGAGAATATGAGATAAAACAATGCAGAGGCTGGAACACTGATCTCCTAGCACCTGACACATGATTTAAAATCTGCATACATAAAACATTTCTGTTTTAGCACCTCTGCTTAAAGCATCATACAGCTCCTTACCACAGAAAGAATGTCACACAGACTTGCTACATCCTCCTACAAGGACACATTCAGCATTTGGAGCTCTGAATGACACTTCAGAGCAGTTACACCACTTAGTCGACAAAAAGGGTACCTTTGAATTAAACCCCTGACTTGGTTACAAAGATACCTCCAGAATCATTTCACTCAGTCATTTACATAAAAAAAATAAAGTGTCTGGATCAAAAAGTCCATCTTTTCAGCCCTTCCTGAAAAAGTGGTGTACTGCCTACTGTGACAGAGACTTCAATGCAGAATTTGATTGTTAATAAAGCCTCAGCGATCTTTTAACTAACACTAAACTATGATCCATTTGATTCCTAAGTTCCTCAAGGGCACGTTGGTTTTAAGATACATCAAAGCAGTGAAAATAGAAGTATTTTATTTGCTGTTATCTATTCCAACACTTAGTCTACATTCTTGGCTGTAGGTTGTTGGTTGTTTTTATTCCTTTTTAAAAATATACTCATGAGGAAAGGAAGGAAGGGGTGGGACACTCTCAGATATCTATTTCACAGAATCACAGAATTGTTTGGGTTGGAATGGACTAGAGATCTAGGCAGCATCACATAGAGCAGGTTATACAGGAATGCCATTCAGGTGGGTTTGGGATGTCTCTAGAGACGGAGACTCCACAGTCTCACCGGGCAGCCTGTTCCAGAGCTCTGCCACCTTCAATGGAAAGAAGTTCTTGCTCATGTTGAGGTGAAGCTCCTTGTGCTTTATTTTATGGCCATTGCTCCTCATCCTGTAGCTGGGCACCACCAAAAGGAGTCTGGCACCATTCTCTTAACACGTCTTTGAGATATTTATAGGCATTAATGAGATCCCCTTTCAGTCTCCTCTAGACTAAACAGGCCCAGCTGTCTCAGTCTCTCCTCAAAAAAGATGCTCCAGACCCCTCATCATCTTTGTGGCCTCCACTGGACACTCTCCAGTAGCTCCTCATCTTTCTTGTGCTGAGGAGCCCAGAACTGGACTCATTATAGGAGATGTTGTTCTGCTGAAGAGACAATTTTGGAATTTTTTTTTTTAAGCTTGAATTAAAAGAAAATGTTTAGGAACTTAAGAGATCCTTGTTAATACAGGATGGTAAAAGTAGTAAAGAGAAAGAAATGGCTGCAAAAATTCCTTTCCAAACCCATGTTCTGCTTATAAAAGGAGCATGTACTGCCATAAAAAAGAGAAAAATAAGAGGCAGAGTGGGATGGGAATTACTTAAATACAAATATAGCTACAAATTCCATTTCTCATATTTTACAGACCAAAATAATTTCAATATATTTTGGATGCATATTAGCATTTTTTTGTCTGTCCAATAAAATAGACAACAATTAGTCTGCTTTTTACTCTGTTATTTAGTAGACTAACACTCACTGCTTTTATTATTTGCTTCTTGGATACATTATCATCTTGTTAAACATATATTCTGAAAATAGTCAGAAAACCCAAATACACCCACCATTTATGACTAATGAGCAGCTGCTAGTGCTGCTTCTGTATACATGCAAATTGCTGTACACTACCTTCCCACAGCATTTAGCCTTGTCTATGATCTTCAGGGCAAACTCCTTTCCTGTGGATCTAGCAAGAAAAACACAAGAGCCATTAATTAGAAACCGATCAACAAACTGTGGCATTCTCCGTAAATATGTCATCATAAGAGAATGTCGTGACCCACTGAGATCGCTGACAGAAAATTCACAGAATGGGCTTGATTTTGGTTTCTGTTTTCTCAGCAGCATTAGTGCCTGCTGTTTCCCTGACTACCACAACCTGGCTCACTTTGTGTATTAATCCCAGGATCCAGCTGCAATTTATGCTTTGTGACCAGGCACGATTTTGTTACGTCCTTAATGCAACATGCAAAATTTGCCTTCAGGCTTCCACTTAGCTTTGTTCAACTGGTAAGATTTAAAGATAAAAACCATACACATATATGTGTAAGCAAGCAGAAGAAAGATTTATATACTAGTAAAAAATTCAATAGGATTCAGCAGAGCTAAAACCCCACAGTTCATTATAGAGTATTCTAAAATCCTGTAGAATCTATTAGCCACTGATTTTGAGCTTTTGTATTTCATTCTTCCTTTATTTTTTTTTCTTTAAGAATTTTGCTGAATTCTACAGCAGTCATTTAAAGTCCCAAGGATTTTAAGAGGGTGATTATATACAAAGTAAAAAGGATTACTGGTTTTGGTAAATTCTCTCACAGAAAGGAGCTCTTGTTTGTCTATCGTCCCTTTAAGCAATAAAAATCTCCATTTCTCCAGAAGGGAGAGAAAAAAGAAATGCAATGTAATTTTTTTTTTTTTTTAATCTAAGAAGAAGTTACTACTTATATTATTGATGAACATCAGAAAGAAAATGCCATAAGACCCTGTTGCTACTGTTTTGTTTTTTGCCAGTGCCTACAGACGCCAGTGTGCATCAGAACACCAGTGGCATGTATGGCAAAAACAGGAGGTAGTTACAAAAGCAAAAGTCAGGCATGTTTTTACACTTCCAGGTAATTTTCACTATGCTTTTGGCAATAGATACAACTAGTCAAAATCCGTACCTTACAGAAAAAGGAACTGAATCAACATCTAGCATTTGATATCTGCATTATTGAAAAAATGCAGCAGAGAATCTCTTCCCTGAAAGTGCAGCTGTAGCTGCAAGGTTGTCATAGTTACAACCTGATTTGGTCTTTAGATAGAAGCCTTATCTAAATGGTATCTGTGAAATGCCCTCCTCTCATATTACAGGCCCAGTGTAAAATCTACTATGAATACAACATGTAATTCAGAATCACAATTTGTGCATTTTACCATAAATTATATCTGAAAGCCTGCAAACAACTGATCAGCAAAATCCACTTAGTAAACCTTTGGCACTTATGCTGTGAGAAAAGAGGAGTTAACATTCACAGAGCCAAATCATCAACCAACTTCCTCTTGCAAATGTCCTCTACTACAGCACCTAAGAAAAAAAACCCCTGGATATAATCCACATAATTTCTGTGCTAATACCACAGCGCATCATACACCAGCATTGTCTGACAGGTTTCTGGTATTCTTCTGTCGAGCTGTCAGTGCCCATCTGTTGAGTCATGTCTTTAAATACAGACATATAGGCACCCTGTACAAAAGAGACCCCCTTATTCTTTTTGTAGAACAGCTGGTATAAGAGGATCCTAGCTCCCCAGCTAAGGCTTCTAAGCACAACACTATTAGAAATTAGGTAGAATTAACAGGAATTAAAAAAGAAGCATTTTTGGTTGGCCTTTCCTCTTTCACTGTTATTGTTAGCAATTATGGCTGTGTATTTATTTTATATAAAATTCATTTAACATTTCACTAAAGATTTGATCACATATAAAACTAGATGTTTTAAGTTTAATTTTGCCTTTTTTTCTTTTTCATTTTACAATTGAAAGGTTGTTTTTCTAGCCCAGTTTCCTCATTCCAAAAAGCACAGATGACATTTTGAAACCCCAGTGACCTAGCACACCCCTTGTCCCATTTCCAGTGGAACTCAAGCGATTTCCAAAACGCACAGCTGATATTTCTGAAAATAATATATTATGTAATCTGATGCTTTTAATCTGCTATGTTTCATGAACGTTGTTCACTCTATAAATAACAAAGGATGTGTGGCCAGTTTCAGGGTGCATAAGCAAGCACTGTGAAGCATCATTCATCTTGTGCTTGAGCTGAAAACTTTGGGATTTTAAACCATGGAAGAACCTCTGAGACACAAGGTATGCTGGGACCTGAGGGGATCCACCTGTCCCATAGGGGAAAATGCATCTTTGGGCAATGTCTGGGGAAGCCAATTGAGAGAGCCTTAAACTAGACTTGATGGGGGAAGGGGATACCAACAAGATTGTAGCAGGTAATGGTTGGAAAGGCATCACCTAAGGATGGCAATGCCAATGGGAACACTGGCACTGCTCCCAGGAGCATGAAGAGCTCAGGAGTGTATCTGAAATACCTGCACACCAATACATGCAGTATGGGAAACAAATGGGATGAACTGGAAGTATTGGTCAGATTTCAGATCTGTGATATCACTGTTGTTCGTGAGACCCGGTGGAATGAATCCCAAAACTGGAGTGCTGGGATGGAAGGCAGGAGCCTGTTCAATAGGGACAGGCAGGGCAGCGAGGTGGAGGTGTTGCACTATATATAGGGGAGAGCTTTCACTGCACAGCCCTTACAGTCAGTGGTGATGTGGTTGAGAGCTTCTGGGTGTGGATAAGGGCAATGGAAAACAAAGGACATGGTGTAGTGGTAGTCTGCTACTGTATCACTCAGTTGGGATGTAAGTACCATTGAGTTATTCTGTAGGCAAAGATGAGAAATTACTGTGTCAGGAGCCCTTGTCCTTATGGGAGATTTCAACTTTCCAAACATTAAGTGGAAATATCATACTGCTGTGAAAACAGGCCTTGAAAATTCTTGAGGTTTGTAGGAGATAATTTCTTGTCACAGGTACTCAGTGACCCAACTAGGCAAGATGCCCTCCTCGACTTGCTATTTGTGAACAGAGAAGGACTCACGGGGGATGTAATAGTCAGAGTCTGTCTTGGCCATAGTGATCTTGAAATGGTTGAGTTTAAAATTTTTTATGTAATGAGAGAAAAGGACAGCAGTGTTGCTCAAGAAAGCAAACTAAGTTATTCAGAAAATTCTTTATCAGAGTACCCTGTATTTTCTTTTGAGGATCAATTGCTGGTCAGTTTTTAAGAAACACCTTTCAGAAGCACAGGAGTAAAAGATTCCACTGTGTTCTAAGTCAAGCAAGCAGGGCAGAAGACCAGCTAGGCTGAAGAAGGAATTCCTCATGGTAATCAAGAGCAAAAAGAAGTTGTATGATCTTTACAAGCTAGGTCAGGCTTCAGAACAAGATTACAGAGCTGTGGGTCATATATGCAGGAAGAAAACAAGAAAGGCCAAAGTACAATTAGAGCTGAAACTGGTCAGTGTTGTGTCACACAAGGCTTTTTAAAGTATGTCAATAGCAAAGGGAGATCTAAAGAAAACATATTTGTTGAAGACTGTCACCTGACTAATAGAGATTAAGATAAAGCAAAGGCATGCAATGCTTTTTGTTTGCCTCAGTCTTTAGCAGTACTGATAGACATGGGGCTGCCCGGTCTCCTGAGTGAGAGGACCACAAGAATGGGAGCAGTGACTTTCCATCTGCTGACACAAATTGTCAGGGACCAGCTGCATCAGCTGAATGCTCACAAGTCCCTGGGGCCTGATGGGATTCATCCCAGAGAAGTGAAGGACCTAGTAAATATCATGGCAGGACCTGGCTCAAAGACATATCAAAGGTTTTAAGAGTCTGGGGAGGTCCCTGCTGACTGGAAGCTTGCCAGTGTTATTCCAATTTACAAGAAGGGCGTGAGGGAAGACCCAGGAAACTACGGACCTGCTAGTATAACCTCACTTCTGGAATGAGATGTTTCCATTCACAAGTACCTTTCTTTCCTTTTACTATAACCAGTAGACAAGGATCAAATAGTAGAAACTGTCTCTGTAACTTTTATGGTTTTTACAGTCATTTGCTGAATTTTCCCAGTATTTGCAAACAAGTTGGGGATTCCTCATAATATTTAAGAAACTGACATAACTCTCAGATTGATGAAGATAGCAGAAGGTGGTTCTAAAAAAAATACACTGAGAAAGTGACAGTCAAATCATCTGTTATGTTTGCACTAGTAGCAAAGTGTGACACAAAGCTTTCAGGGGAAGGGCAGTGATACAGCACAGGTCTGGAAAGGTATCCTGTCTACCCCATGGGAAATCAGGCACAAGAATATTTCAGGATCTGGTATATTGAAGGGTCCACTTGCCAAGTCTCTGGCTACTCAGCCCAGTACCTCACAGAAGAAGCAAGCACAAGGGAGCCAGAAGCACAGGCTAATAGCCAACCACTGCACGCCTTTAAGAATGCTTTACCCACAGTGAACTGAAAGCTGTGAAAAATCCTGTAAGCAGCAGGCAGTAGGGACATTAGAGCAGCAGAAGTGCTGAGGCAGAAGAGGGGGGGCTCTCAGAGGCTGTTTAGATGCCACATACAATTTCCTGTCACCCACAGCCATCTGTAGTGTGAGGGATTTCTGGAAGATCTGTGGGGTTTCCTTAAGAGTCACCATTAGAAGGTGATACCTCCTTTAGTTTTTGGGATAAAATTGTTTCTCTGCTGTTCTCATATTCCTTTGCCAGAAGAATACATAGGAAGCTCTGCATATTTCACTATGTCTATTTCTCCTGAAGTGTGTGCATATCTTTGCATATGGGAATGCTGCTCTTTGCTTTCATCTCCTTACATTTTTCTAAGAAATTATGTTAATGCACAGGGCTTTATCCAGTAAAATAAACAGCAGTACTGAACATTTTCCTTGCTCACCGTTCTACACACTCCTTTACAACAGCAAAATTGCCATCACCAATCACCTTCCCCACTTTGTACTTCTCAAGAATGGTAGATGACCCTGAGAACTTGTTTCCATTCACGCCTGAAAAAAATAAAAAAAGTCAATAATGCAAGCTGAAGTGTCAGCAGGATGCAACATATCCCCAATGGGTTCCACAGATACAGAACAGTCACAAATGCAAAGTAAAACTTAAAAGTAAGCTGTTTTCTTCACTGCTTATTCCCTTGGTTTTATCTGAAATGTAAGAAAGAACAAGATAAACCCAGAGTTGTTTGACCTTTTAACACACAAATCAATTCTTACTATGGTTTTGTATAGGCATATTCTAAAAATAATGAATGCAGTTAGAAGTTCTTAGTCTAAAATTTTCTGAGCTCAAATTACTTTTTTGAAGTACCTTTTTGCAAACTTAAAGTAAAAATGCAAATAAAATTCATCTGCAATTCATGTAAAAGACCCAAAAAGTTTTATCTGCTGATATCCTTCAAGATCCTGTGGCTGCTGCTGAAACATCCAAAGTGCAAATAATGCTGATGGGCACTTATTTCAGTATTTTTAAAATACAAAAATTTACTTTAGAATGAAATTTTAAAATAATTAAAAATAATTAACATTGCTTTAAAGAGATAAGGAATGAAAGGTTAAGTTTAGCTAAGGTCAGTTGATAGGCCACTGGTTCTACCTGAAGTACAACTAGCTCTTTTGAGGACGGCTCCTCTTTCAATCCAGCCACAAACACATTTCTGGTAATACTGCAGGTCAAAATCAAATTCCTAGCAGTAATTTTGAAGAGCAGAGTCCACTAATACGCTACCACTCGACAAAAAATTCACAACATTTGTTTCCTATCTTTACTGCCTTGATGTATAAACTGTGATAACAAATTTCCCAAGATAAGTTTGTCAACAATGTATCAAACATCAACAGAAAAGGATTTGGAGTCATTAGGAACCACCTAAAAGTGCTAAACCAGTTGTCACCTACAACAAAATTTTTGCAAGGACTGTTAGCAATTACTGGTGTCCTACCTTCAGGACTCTGGCAACGGAGTGATTCAGGTACACCATTCACGTTGGAAGAAGATCCGCCATGTGGAGAGATCTGTGGATGTACACAAGACCTTTTTATTTCTGATGGTAATCACAAGAAAGAGCCATATTAAAAAAACAGCTAAGTTGAAAAAAAAAACCACCCTAAAACCACCTAAAACCAAGTCAGTTTACTTTTTACTCCCACTGTATTTTTATTCTTGCTTCCTCACAGTTCATTGTCATAAGAATACATCATCACTTACACCAATTCAAGATTCAGTCCCAATATTCCAATTTCCATAAGTAGTTGAACACATTTTAGTAAAAAAGCAAAGAAAATTCCTTCCAGCTGCACCTACTTCCATCTAAACACAACACAGTCAGTTGTGTGGAGGCAACACAACTCATTCCCTCTTCATTCTACACAAGATCATGACAATAAACTCTGTGCACGTTTTCATGTCAGCCAGAGGCAGCCACCTCCAGACAACCATCAAGAGGCCAGTGCAGCAATCACACTGTCACGCTGCAGTCTTAACACCTCTCTTCAGGGATGGCACTGTCTGACATTTCCCTGCCTGAACTCTACCAATACAGGCTCTCTTTAGGGTAGTGCTGTAACATGCTAGGAAGGTAATAAAGAAATGTTTTCACGGCCCTACCAGTTTCCATTTAAAGAAGAGAATTTTGGCATAGGTGGCTGGGTACATCTACGATAATCAGATTTATTTAGTAATCTATGAGGCTATATTTTAGGTTATTATAGATGTGAAGATTTATCACATCTACAAGCACTTTAAGTTAGATGTGTGATATGCAACCAGACACAGATTCAGTTTTAGTAGCTATGACACTGTAAAAAACAAGTATCTAAATGATTTTGAAGCATGATGGCTGAAGAAAACTAATTTTCCTGCACTAAAATCTTAAATAGTACTTCATCTGAATCTTCACGATTCTCCTTATAGTCGTCCTGTCAAATTGCCCAGGACAGACACAGCAATAAATTTTTATTTTAAAAAGGGGTGGAGGCATAGGAATGAATGCCATAAATAGTAAGATGTACTGGCTGTGTTCTATGCACCACTTTTATAAGCTCTCCCATTACAGCTATGTACAGCTCCATAAAATTAAAATATATTTTAGATCATCCCCCCTCTTCTACATAAAATTCTTGCTGCTCTGTGAAGTTCCATATCTTGTTTTCTTCATGGGCTATTATAGTAGCTCACCACTCCCCACATAAAGGATTAAAATGCTTCTCTGCCTTAAGCTCAGTGTCTGTTGAAATGGCTTTTCATGACACCAGGAATGCAAATGCAGCATTTTCCGTTTTAGCTGACATTGTCTGGTTACACTGCTGAATATTTTAAATCATTAACACTATTGTCAGTGAGAGAACTGAACTGACAGATAGGGATATTGTCTAAAGGCTCATGAAATGCTAATGAATGCTTAAGTTTCTAATGGCAGCTGAGCTGCCAAATCAGCTAAAGGTACAGTAACTATAAGCTGTACAACTTAATTTTGCAGAGCCTCTAAAACAGCGAAGTTTACTAGCATTTGGCACAGGAGTAGCATCAAACAGCAAGCAGTCAGCTACTACTCTGCTCCTTGATAATAACTGAAAACTAGGCTATGTTAATGCTGCTGTCTTTCTGAGTTATCTATTTATTTAACAAGGATCAGGAGCAAGGACACTTGGGTTAAACGACATTTGTGCAAAATCATGAGTCGGTTTTATAACCAGCCACATTTTCTTCAAGCATGAAGCAGAGCTAACAGAGCTAACAGAAACAACAACACTCACTGCAAAGTATTAGTCATCACCTAAAATATTAGTAATCTATTCTGGGTATTCAGTGAGTCACAATACATGGGAATATCTAGCCCGTATTTCCAACTTCCTTCAGTCTTGTAATCAGGGCAGAGCATGACTGGGCACATTCCTTCTTACCACAGTTATTTACAAGAAAGCAAACACTAACAGGAAAAAAGCTAAAAGGAATAAATAAAATAAAAAAACCCCACCAAACATTATTGCTGCTGTTGTGGCTGAGGTGTTAGACCAGAACCTGTGATGGCAGGTTTAACCCTAGCTCTGCTACAACTACACATGTGGTGGGATTTTATTTTTTGTCTCATGAGAGTGTGAGGAAGGATCCACAGATACAAATAAATAAATATAAATAATATAAACCCATATTCTTTTGAAGTGGAATGGTACCTCAGTTGGCAAATCTTTGCACTCTGGATTAAACTAATTATCCATGACACAAATGTTTGTGGAAACATTTGGGGATTTTTTCCACATCAAAGGAAAAACCTAACTCCTTGGTAGCTAAATGGGATGGTGGCTTCTAGAGTATCCACCTAAACGTTTCCTGCATCTGTCCTTTCATGTCTAGAGAGAAATTAAGAACTTTAGCCACCAGGTTGCCAGGCATACTTGCCAGGCAGCTCTTGTATACATTGTCCTGTGCTCATTTGTGAAGTGCCGAAGAGACTAAACTGTGAGGTACACACACACACATACGTGTGCAGCCCCACATCCTTGTGTCTGCAAAAATGCAGACAGAAACATGGGACACCTCGAAGTTCACCTAGCCAAAACCAGAAAAAGTAAGTCTACTATTGCTAACCTTTCCTTGAGTTCTGATCAAACATTGCTGTGTTTGATCTTTCATCTGAAGGCTAAGAAAGGAATGGGTACTCTCATACCTTCAGGAAAACTCCCTGGTATTCTCATAAAGCAGCTGTGCCTTTTTGAAAACATTCAAACTGGTGATGAATCTAACTGCAGACTTTGAATATTTTAGTGAAACTGAACTAACTGCAGAAGTATTCTCTGAAATCTGGGGACACTTTGATAGTGTCACTGAAATTCATCCTGACAGGTTGCAAGAAGAAAGGGCTAAAACATACTCCAAATGGAAACAAAACATTATTTATATAATCAGTATTTCATTGGGATGTTGACAGTATTGATTATTATAACGATTAACAGTAACATAATCTGTAAGACAGAAACTATGTATTTTTTCAGCGATACTTAACCCAGTTATACTGAGAAGTTACTTTTAAAAATACAATAGCCAATTAGAATGTAGCGATTATGCCTCCACTAATGTGAGCATATAGGGTAGGGCATATAGATATATCATGCACTTTGTTGCACTATTCTGAAGAACCAATGAAAGATTTACCCTTTTTCTAGAGATACTTTTGAGTGGCATCACATTATATAAAGCACGTAGCCAACTGCTGAGAATGGTGAAGGGACTTGACAATAAGTGCAATATCTCAGTTTCCCTACCAGTACAAATTAGCCAGCTCTTTTATCCACTGCATGGGCAAAAAAGATGCTGAACTGTAAATTCAACAAATGCATCCATTAAAGAGTCCCTCTATGAACTGCTATGGCACCTACGTCTCTAGGCTGGATAATCACATGTAAATATTCTTAACATGCAACTACCCAAAAAGCACATGTGTACAAAATTGAGGTGATTAAAAACATTGATGAAGATAGGCACTAATCCTTCAAATCACTTAAGCACATGTTTAACTTTAAGTATATTAACATCCTCATTGAAGTAAAAGGGACTACACAATAGCTGAAAGCTAAGCATGCTTAAGTTATTTGTTGGATCAGGTTATAATGCCCTTTCACTTCGGTCATTTGGTCAACCAGTTGCAAAAATAATACTAAGATAAATTCAAACACAGTGCTACTAAACACAATTGGGATTCTAAGAAAGGCCTCAACTGTAAAGTTTCTTTATTTGTAAAATTCTGTTTTCTTTTTAAGAAAGATTACAAGACACTGTGGTACTTAATTTCAAGAGGGGACAATAAAGTACACCCAAGTAAGCTTAAGGAAGTTATGACACCACTTTCCAAAATATTAAATTTAATCTAGTCTCTGGATGACTTTTATGGTACAAATTGTGCATAGTAAGAGATGCACCAGAACAGCTAAGAGTTAAATTACCCCTAACAGCATTACATAAAAATGCACACTTAGAACCAGAGAAAAATGTTAAACCTTTCAATTGTCACTTGCCCACAGAACAGGCAAAAGGACTCCTCTCAGTTAGTTGTCCCATGCCACCTAATTCTCTATTACCACTGTTTCTTAACACATGAACTAGATTTTATCTCTGTGGAAATTTAATAGACAAACCAGAAACTCAGCACATTTGATCAAAGAAGAACATTTACAGAGTAGTCATTTACTTCATGCCCATACTTGTTATCTTTTATACCTAAATCTTCACCTTGAAGAAACCCTCTGCAAAGGCTGGATATCAAACTGGCTTACTGTATGTACTGAGCAATTAATAGCACAAGGGCACTCTGGCTGGGAAGAGCTAAAAAAGTCAGAAAGAAAGCCCTTTTCTTTAAAGATAAGCTGTTCATGAGGAGTGTTTCCTGAGAGGAACTTTCTGTGCCTGAACATACCACTTATAAGGTGTTGTGAAGCAGAAGGAATCCTTGGGGACTGAAGAGACTTCATGTGGAAGGAAAAGTGGCATTCAGAGAATATGATGTAGGACTCCCTGTCTGGGATAAAATTGCTGCTGCAATCAGTATCTTTTGCAAGCTGACTGCCTTGATGTTTAGCACTACCGCTTAAGCTCTACATTGACTGTCAAACTACAAAAAGCTTAGCTAGGTTCTAATCTACAGTAAAATATTTTATTTTGCTCTGGCTTTTCAAATAAAACAGTTTTTGAAGTACAGTTCATGTGCAGCTGCTCTGATGCTCTGCTCTTTACAGGTAATAGAAACATCAACTCTGATTCGTTGCCATTTTTCTGCTGCCTCAAGCTCGTATAAAACCATTAAGTGCTGCTATTTCATCTTCTACAAAAACAAACATATATGATTTCTACACAACAAATCACTCAAAATATTGCATTCCCAAAGCCAGAAAAATCTTAAGTACACCTTATTCTGTCACTCTCTGCCATGGTATGTATATCTACATTTTCATTCAGCTGTAGTCATGGCGCCTTCTTTATACAAGTGCAGGAAGCCAAACTGCTTGTCTTTGCAGCAATGCAGTCTTGGCAACAAGGAATTCTTTAACAATAGGGAAAAAGCAGTAATCTGAAAATAATAAAATTTTTCCCTGCTCTCTCTGTTTTCCTCATCAGTCTAACCAAAACCAATTCTACAAAGGGAAAAAAAAAAAAAAAAGGGTTTCTGTTTTTTTATGTTGATGCTTACCCAAAAGAGTCATTCCCACTAGAACATAATCAAGAAACAAGTGTGACTGAACATCACACTTGATCCTTTTGGAATTTACCCCATGATTTACCAGATAACATTGCCTATCTTTTAGTTTCAGGACCACAGTTGGGACACTCCTGCTGAACAGATGCATCCAAGAGGTGCTCACTACTTCAGCAACACATCCGGTCTGAGATGCTTAATTTGGTTTTGCTGTTTTCTTTGGTCATACGGGGATGAATTATTTGACACAAAAAACCATTAGTATCCAGCATCAATTAAATTTCAAATTGATAAAGTACAACAACCTGGTTGAGTGAAATAGACAGTGAAGGGGAAAGAGGACACGTCCACTTTAGTGAGAATTGCTTGTTGCTATCAGAATTACCTCTGTCTTAATGGAGCTTTAATCAGCTAAAAGCAGACAGGACAGCAGTGGAAAAAAACAGAGCAAATTATCTAGTTTCTAAACTTGTAATTTCATTAAAAACAGACAAAAGAGCATTTGTTAAATATAGTGCAGAGCAGCTGAGAGCCTAAGTCCAATGATTTGGGTGTCCTCTACTGTAAGCTCTATAGTGGAGCTGTCCAGACAAACTTTAAGACACACAGGTCTAATTTTCAGTGTCAGAACTATTACTGCTCTTGGAAATGCTTTATAGGAGAAAGGCTGAACTATATTGCTTTGGATAAGGAGTAGCTATGGGGTGGTATAGGACAACAACATAAAGACAGAGATCAACAGTGAATTACCTCAATGAACCAAATAACTTCAAACATAATTAAACAAAGCAATAAAAATTAAAAAAATTAAACAAATAAATTAAATCAAATATTAAATAAATTAATTAATAAAATCTTTTGTCAGAATTATCACAGAAGCCAGGCAGAAACCAGTGCCATTACTCCTTGCAAAACAAAGGCTTGATAACAATTAGCATGTCAAAACCCAAATGTAAGTACTATTCAAATCACGTCCTTTAGCCAGTCTCTTAAATGCGAAAACAGTTTTCCACAGAATTATGCAGCCTCTTCACAAATAGGAGTTCACCAATTCTCATCTCACTTGATGAGAATAATCAGTGCAAACCATCCAGGCTGCTTCAAGAAAAGCTGCAATTGATGATTCCATAAAAAAATTCTCCTTGAAAGGACAGCTGCACAAATGCAGCAATAAGATGCTCAACTGTGCTCCAGACTGTTCTTTTTATTTTACTGAGCCAAAGGCACAGAGCAGCCTCCAAGAACTGTAAATGTCACCAGTTTTTAAGTGGGAGAGGAAGGGAATTCTCTTAGTGCAACACAGAAAAATCTGCCAGACATCAGGCTGCTCCCAAAGGAGCTCCAGAAATGCTTTCAGGCAGGAGACTGCATTAAGGGGTGAAATTGTGTGCCACAGATGAAGAAGGGTGCTTCAGATGAAATTCAGGAAATGCTATGAGACTATAAGGCATTGAAAAGAGGATACTACATTTATATAGGCTGAAGGAATATAAATTACTTGGAGGATTTCTGCAGTCAATGGAACAATGGAAAATTTGGAGGGCAAATTGGCATATTCAAGCCACCATCACCCTGTGCCTTTCCGAAGCTGAGTGTTCAAATGCTGCTAGTAGGATAGAATACAAAAATCTTACTTCAAATCTATTCTCCATCTCATACTAGCAAAAATTATACTAGCAAGACTACACTACAAAATTATAACTTTTTTCCTTTTTCTTCTTTTTTTTCCCCCTTCAGCATCACTGAATATATTCAATGAATAATGGAATGTAGGGGTTTCTATGGTTCTTTTCTGTTTACCTTGAGTCCACGAAAGCTGCCTGGGCTTGTTGGTGAAGAACTGGAGGATTTTGTAGATTTTGGGGTAGATAACTGACTGCTTGGGGTTCCATTAACTGGTGAAAGCAATAAAAGGAAACAAATAGAATAGATTAATAAAAATCAGAAACCATAACTTGATTTTAGACATCATATATCTCTCTTGACAACTTATCCCTCAAGTCTGCATACAAAGACCAAAAAAGACTCCTCGGAATTTGGGAATAAATTACACACTTGGATGCCACACAACTGTGCCTCAAAAAATTCACATGGCTGGATGTGGGTTCAAAAAGACACACAAATATTGCATTGTCATTACAGCGATCAAAAAGGTCTATTCTGTCCTTTGCCAGAGCAAGAGTTTTGGGTTAGTAACAGCCAAAGCCTTTAAAAATTACATCATTTATTGTGAAATCACACAATAAAATTCATACAGAAAAAAAGGCTAAAGACATTTGACCCTCCTTCTATTCATTTTGGATCAACGCCCTACTTTCTAGGTAGAATGTTTCACAAGAACACAAGTTGTTTGTTTTTCCCCCTAGAAAAAATAACAAGTATGAACTGTTTGGATTATAAAAAACTTCAGTAGTAGTAGTTCAGAAAAAATACTGATTTAGGGGGAAAAACCTCAACAAAGGAAAAGCTGTAGGTTATTTCTGAACTTCTAATAAGTACAAGTGTCTGTGAAAACATACACTCCCTCCCCCTCTGACTTAAAGAGTTCATTTATTTAAAGTCCAGTTTTTCAGACAGGCCTCATACAACATCTGTTATCTCTCTGGTGACTTGAATATAACTTAGGTCAGTCCTTGTATTCTTCTGAAAAGAACAAACTGAAGAATTTCACTATGCAGACAGAATAGCACACTGTCCACCATACACAAATATGATGCAATGTTATATGATGAGACATTATTTCCTTTCTATCTGAACCTCATTTTTTGTGGAGAGAAAAATACTAGGTAGAAATTTAAGAGCTAAAAATGTTTCATAGCTGATTCACAGTGATGAATTATTTCTTCATAAAGAAAAAACAACTCTGGTAAATAAAACTTAGCTTCAAATTAATTAAACACCTGCAAATATCCTTACACATTCAGGTCTGTCATGCATCACTTCTTAAACAGTGCTATTGGATTTATTTTACAAGTGTCTATTGACCTAGTACACTAACATTCTCCAAGTGTTGAAGATGCTCTTCAAGGACTGTTTTTACAACCATCTACCAGTAGGCCAGGCTGACTGCATTGCAACTTCCATAAATCCCCATTTTTCACAAACATCTTTCTCTGATGTATGATGTTAAGATATAACTAATTAGCATTTAGCTACAGAGGAAGTCTGTCTTGAAGTCTGATAACTTGGATTTACATTCTCAGTTCTGTTACAGGATTAGTATTTTCTCCTAAAAATATTCAGTGTGTTAAGGATATTTTTGTCTTGACTTTAACAAGGATTGCCTGTAAGAACAGGCAAATTATTTAAGTGGGTTTTTCTAAGAAGATAAAAGTATTTAAGAGTATACATCCGTCCTGCAGACTTCATCACTTTGTTTTGGATAACCTTTTTGAAACCTGGTACATCAATACATCCTTGTTTTATAAAGAATTTGTAAGTACAACAATGAAAAAAAGGGCTACTGAATCCTGTTTTCTGCATGACCAAAAATGAGATACTTCAGTAGAAGAATCTGCTTCCAAATTACAAACTATTACTACAGGAGGAAAAGATTTTTGTTTGTTCACAAATTCTTTTATATGGTTCACAGAAATGTCACTATTTCCTGCACATGACCACTCAGGTCTACACTACAAGGCATCTTTTTCTTCTCTAAGTCACTTCCATACTCTTAAGCATTGAGAGAACCACTAAACTGTACCAGTGGCTGGTTAACATAATGTTCTTTCCTCTGAAAAATGTCTAAGGAAGAATATCCCAGCCTACACTGACAGTACTGTAGCTCCTTGCTAATATCTTAGCTATGCTTGGCGGACAAGGGTGGTGTTCTGAGTCAGGGTGTGACTAAATGACATCCAGAGGTCCTTTCCCACTTTTGTCCTTTTAAGACTCTACGACACATGGTTCACTCTGCTGAGGATGCTACTGAAAAGAGACATCTGTAGATTTTTCTTTGCCAATGTCTTCTGAGATGCACTATGTGTGAGTTGTACAAAACTGAAACAACAGGAAAAGCTGGAATTTGTAGTCAGCACTGCTTGGTTTGTGTTGGTTTTGGCTGGGGTAGAGTTAATTTTCTTCACAGAACTAGCACTGGTCTATGTTTTTGCTAGAAAGTGTTGATGATACAGGAAAGTTTTTGTTATTGCTGAGCAGGGCTTGTACAGCACCAAGGCCTTTTCTGTTCTTCACATGGCATGCCAGTGAGCAGGCTGGGGGTGCACAAGGTGTTTGGAGGGGACACAGGCAAGAGAGCTGACCCTGACTGACTCAAGGAGTACTGCAGACCATACGGCATCACACTCGGGAATAAAACTAGGGGGAATTTTGGCAGAGGGGTTGCTACTTATGAACTGGCTGGGCATCTGTCACTGGTCATTTGCATCACTTGTCTTTCTTGGGTTTAATTTCTCTCTCTTTGTTATTTTCCTTTGCATTACAATACTATTGTTGTTATTATTATTATTATTTCAGTTGTTAAATTGTTCTTATCTCAACCCATGAATTTTCTCACTTTCACCCTTCCAATTCACTTCCTTCATCCTGCTGCAGTGGGGGAGTGAGCAAGTGCCTACGTGGTGCTCAGCTGCTGGCTGAGGTTAAACAGCTAAAACTGCTGTTTCATAGAACAGCACTTATTTCCCTCCCCCACTCAAAAAAACACACAGGTAATCTGTACAGGAACAAGAATTGTACAGGTAAAAACTTGTTCGATCCTACTGATTTGCTGATCATTTCACGTATATTCCAAACCTAATTTTTTTATCTATTTTCTAAGCATAAATTCTTTTGAAGTTTCTTTCCACATGTATACCAATTTGAATATACAGGAAAAAAAATCTTTTCTGTCATTCTTAAGCAGTTAGGCTACAGTTCTTTAGCATATTGGAATGTTTAAAACTGAAAAATCTACTAATACCATTTCAATTGTGACTTCTAATAGGGTCCAAAGTCTCAAGTAATTTGTTAATCAAATTGCATGTTACTTGTTTCACAGATACTTTAACTTTGAACTAAAGGTTCAGAGAGGTTTCTCAGTGTTTTAGAACTTAGGCTGAAACAATATAAGATAACAAAGAGAGATAAGAAAGTGCAGATAAAATGAAAACCTATGACATTGTTTTGTACTGATTTTTTCAGTAACACTCATCCCTGTCTTTTTTTGCTGGTTGAAATTTTCTGTTATAATAAGCTTTAGAGTAGATATATATAAATGATTCCTCAGAATGCTCCTCTATCTGTAGTCAAATTATACCTTTAAAAATTTAACTTTGACACCATTAGCAGATGCCCAACAAGTAAAAAGCATTATTTTGCTCAAATGATCTACTTCAACAAAAAAAACAACACCCATTATATAACACTCTGCTTCATCAAATGCAAAATGTGTGTTTCAAGCCTGAAAATATTCATAAACACAGCAAAAAGAATGCAGGTAAATGAGGAGGGAGGAGACACACTACTGATACACAGCCATAATGGTAATGGCTCACCTGGGGATTTTGCTGAAGAATGAGCACTGGAGTAGTGGCCACCCCTCTTTACTGTACTCATATATTTGACACAAAGGAAAAAGACATTAAGGAAAGAAGTTATTAAACAGCTCTGAACATGCATGAAAGGAAGAAGGGTAAATAAAGACAAGTAAAGACTACATGAAAAAAAAAGGCAAGTAAACAGAAGGATAAATATCAGACATTTGGATAAATTCTTCAAATTAACCGAACCGAGGGGGTCCAAGTAGAAATAAGTAAGGAAATGGTAGCACTGATTTGTAAGCATTTTGCATAAAATTAATTGCTGATAGATATTCTACGTGATCTCGTTGGAGGTAACAGAATTGCACAAAATTTAGATTAGTTGCAAAAATTTTCCTTTATGCTACATTTTTCTGTGATCCTTCTTTGAAGCTTTTCAGTTAAATATTCAACCTTTATAAACAGATTATAAGTATTCTACTTTGAAAGAACCCAAAGACATAAAATTACTTTTACCAGTGTCAATTAAGCAAAACAAATATTGATGTGGAAATGAGAATATGGAACATGTCACAGTTTTGAATACACACACAGGAGCTTACATGTATAGTTACATTCAAAAAAGAGCATCGTATATTTACATATTCAATGGTTTAATTTCAGGGTTACTTCTCCAGGTCTGAGAGGAAAAAAATTAACGTTTTACTATATTTAGAAATTAAATGCAGATGCTTAAAAAAATTTCAAACTCCTTTATTCATTGCATAAAAGACTCAATGGTTGGAACATATGGTGTTCAGAACCTTTCTGGAAATTACAAGAAGAAAAAAAATTCTCTGTTAATGGGCAATAGCATTACAGTACATCTCCTAAATTTACTTTAAACATCAAAGTCCTGTATTTCCTACAATATTCGGCTTACACAGAAAAAAAATCTCAATTTCAAAACTTGAGGGTATACTCTATTTCAATAAATACAAATTTAACCACATAATCACTCTGTAGTTAATGGTCTTCAAGAAAATCAAGTGCCATGCTGAAAATACATCCCAAGTGTACAATTAGCACAAATCATTCCAGTATTCATAAACTGAAATTATTTGTGCTTGTAATTAAAAAAATAGAAATCATATTTCTTCCCAGAATTAAAAAAAAGCGCAAATTTTATTTTAGATTAGTATTAAATCTATGAGACAAACTGAAAGAACATTCTTTTCCCCTCAGGAAACAAAGTGTGGCATTTGTATTTCAGACAGAGCCAACAGCTTTCCTCACTCTATTAAACAAATTCTAACTTCCATGTATTTCACGTGTTCAGCTTTTTCCTAGAAGTAGTACCTGAGGCAGGTGACTTGCTTCGACGTGAAGGTCCTGGACTTTTGGATGCAGTGTACCTCATGGCAGATGATCGGGAATAAGAGGACTTCATAACACGACATTCTACAAAGCAAGCAGGTAAGAGTTTTGACAACAGTTCAGTGCTACAGCCTTCCTCCACACACCCCTATGCTGGTTATTACCCAGAAAATGCCCTCATGTATTAAAAAAATTTGTAAGAGCATCTCAGAACTCTAACCTACTTAGCATAAAAACATATTTGAGCTACTCAAATACTGTATGTAACATTCTGCATATAACATTTCTTCACATCTTGAAGCTGGATTATTACTATAATTCAAGTCTGTACACACGCTGATACCAAGGTTCTTCTGACAATTCAGTAAATTCTGCATGCTGTAATAGCAGTTTCATATAGGGTAACTGCACAGCCAGCACCATTTCCTTTCTCCTGCAAGAAACTGATGTTGTGATCAATTTTTGAAGGGTGAAAAATGTCTATTGTTTCCAAAAGGCTGAAACAATAGATTACTGTCATTTACCATCAGCTATATATCATCAAATAAAAGACAACCTAAGTGGAAAAGGAATCAATAGGCATACATGCACTGACACTTTGGAAACATTTCATTCCTACAGCTGGCATCGTTAGCAAATCATTCTGAATGGAATCTTATAAATTTCCCTCCTAATTTTGTCCCTGTTATTCATCACTACAATGTCAATGTCATCATAATAATGATGCCATGTCATCATCAAAAAGAGTGAAGTTGAGCTGCATGCCCTGCTAGTCACATTCCTGTCTGGACCTAACCTGCTTTTCAGAGTTATTAGAGGAAGCAGGGACCACCAAAGCTGAAGAGACAGAGGGAGGAAAAACCCCTCCACCACTGGGTTCTCAGCGAGGAAATGAGCCCAATTAGTCTGTGCACCGTGTAATGTGAAAAGTAATCTTACAGCCTTAAAATGTGCAAGGGAAATTAGGATTATAGCCAGACTGGGATTTGCATTGTGAGTTAATACAACCATGTTCTTCCATTCCTGTATAAGAATAAAACCATAGCTATATTAACTACGTCAAAAAATACCCTTCTTATCACCTCCACACTCGCTGAATCAACATAATCAAGCAGTTTCTGGAAAAGTAGCACACTGGCAACAATCAACAGAATCAGAGCCAGCTGAATCCTCCATCCATCCAAATGCATGGGCCAGTGGTTAGATATACACCTATACTTGCTGCAACTGAACATTCTGTAATGACATTACGGCATTCGTAAAAATTACAAAAACAGCAGGTGCTTTTGCTGTCAGTTAAAAAAAATTCATAGAATCATAGAATCAACCAGGTTGGAAAAGATCTCTGAGATCATCAAGTCCAAACCTTGATCCAAAACTGCTGAGGTTACTAGACTATGGCACTAAGGGCCACATCCAGTCTCATCCTGAAAACCTCCAGGGATGGAGAATCCTCCACTTCCCTGGGCAGCCCTGGCAGAGCTTAAGACCATGCCCTCTTGTCTTACTGACAGTTGCCTGGGAGAAGAGACCGACCCCCACCTGGTTACAACCTCCTCTCAGGGAGTTGTAGAGAGTGATGAGGTCTCCCCTGAGCCTCGTCTTTTCCAGGCTAAACAATCCCAGCTCCCTCAGCCTCTCCTCATAGGACTTGTGCTCAAGTCCCTACACCAGCCTGGTTGCTCTTCTCTGGACCTGCTCCAGCACCTCAATATCCTTCCTAAACTGAGGGGCCCAGACCTGACACAGTATATTCCAGGACAATTCTAAAACTGCCTGGTAGAGGACTGCTTTTCTCTTGGACTTACATTATAAAGTTTCTCTTCACAGAAAAACAACTTTCACAAACAAGTTAAATTCATGATCTGTCTAAGGCAGACAGCAGGGGCACAACGCCCTCGTTTGTCTCACCCCCAAACTGGAATGTGTGAATTGTCTGGCAGGACAAATTCAAGACCTGAAATGAGCATGGTTACATCTGCGATTTTTTAAAAACCTCACGAAGACAGAAACCTGGAAATTATCTTACAGTCACAGATGTCTAAACTGAACATTTTTAACAGATTTTAGATTTATCAGATCCATGACTGAACCTCTCAAAATTCAATGCTGCTCTCTATGTAACTTTAGAGACAGTGTCTGTTTTGCAGGAAAACAGATCAGCTTTGTTAGTGTATTTTAACAGGCTTATAGAATCCAGATGATGGTTTGAAAAACTTTTTTATCCATAGGAAGATGTATTTCCATGTATAGCTTCCTAAATGACATAACTTTTGAGGATTGAACAGGGGAGCTGGGGGAAGTTTACTCTTTCAGTGGGTTTGGGATGTATAATCTTACCGCTGTGATCCAGCACGAAGTCATCCTGAGCGTACCGGTACTTCTCAGGCCCACACGCAATGAAGACGTCGTCATCTCCAAAGAAGTCCTGCAAGCACGTTACCTTGACAGCAAAATATACAAAGCAAAATGAACAAATGCAGTACTTTCAAATACTAAATCTTCAGTTGGTCAGCAACAATAAGTTTGTCTTTACCTTTTTGCAGTGATAGCATAATGTTCTTTTGTAATCATACAAACACTTGAGTTGCTCAGTACTTCAGGCTCTCTAGTGGTGCTGGAAACCTCAGGGCCAAGAATGTAAAATATGACTGCTCCTTACCTCCAAAAACACCTTCTCTTACATTTAAGACCTGTATTTTTGCTAATAAACCACATAAGCACACTGATGACTTTTGCCTTTAACTACATATGCCGGCTGATGACTTTGATAGGAATATATGAAAACACTATTCAACTATCAAAGCTTCTTGTATTCTTACATTAATTGCTTGCAGGAAAATCTGTTGAGTTAAAGAGATTGCATTTGGAATTTGTTTATTTTTATGCTCTGTTTTAATGTCCTATTAAAAAAAAAAAGTAATTCATATTCAAGAAAAAAAAGAAATAGAGTCCCTTCCATGGTCTTTGCAGTTGTCTGTTCTTAATTATCCCAGTAATGATGTTGCAATGTAGTTCAAGAATGATGGAGGTATCAGAAAGAAGCACATTTTTTACATTCTTTAAAAACACAAAAACCAAAAGCCTTGAAAAACTTCAGCCTCAAAAGTCAATACAAATCAGTGTGTGAAGGAGGCAAGTGTCTGCTTTAAAAACAATGAAAACCAAAAAGCCACAACAAGAAATTCCACTGAACTCAGCCTAACTCCCCTTGTAAGGAAAAAAAAGGGGTTCCAGATAGCAAGCTATTTTTTTAAAATGGAAACAGGTTAAAATTTTACTGGGTGAATGTTTTCTTATTCTTTTTAATACTGCATGCCCAAATGAGATCTGGAAGTAAAAGCTATGTAGAAGCTAAGCAAATTAAAATTAGTTGGTAAACCCACAAAATTAAAGAAGTAAAACAAAAAACTGCTTTTAGAGAAACTAGCTTTTTTTCCTTCTCCGGGTACCTGTCAACAACACTATTTTCATATTTTACCCACTGTAGTAATCCTAAACATCAGCAGAACTATGGGAAGGGGTCTCTACTGCCTGCAATATTCCGAGAAACACTCAGAATATCAATGACCCTCAGCTCTCTGCAAGACCAGCACAGGGCATTCCCCAGCAGCGCAGTTGTCATGGCAGCTAACCCAGGAGAACAGCCGGATGCTCACCGCAGTGCCACATGCAGTATCCAGCATTTGTGTCACTGTGTTATGCAGCCAAAGGGCTCCAGCCATCACCAAAATCCTTTTATTATTATTTTACCACTGCAATGACAATTTGCTCTCATCGAGGAGAGACATTTTCAGCTCTGCTTGAAACAGCTGCTTCTAGATAACTGAAGAGGCAGTAAAAACTGCATTCAAAAGGTCGTTTTGCTAACTTGGGATTTCTTCCCCTCTGCTTAATAACTCTCTCTATCAATAAGAGGACTCATCATCATTTCCACAGATTTCAGGAATCCAGCAACCAGCCCAAGCCCATCACTACAAGAAAAGCTGTTAGAAAGGTTCCATAACACTTATCCCACACAGGCAGAGATGTTCTGTGAGGCACAAGTTCACACCCAAGGCCCCTAAAACTGGCTGCCATTTCCGCAAGTTCTGCCTACCCACCACTGCTCTACTCATGCCCCCAGTGCTTTGCAGTGCGTTTCGAGCAGGTTGGAGTTAAATGTTGTGGTTTAGCAGTGCCTAAAATTAATCCTTCTGCTCTGATTGAAAGCCTTGCCCTCACCCCTTAACCCATCCAGTCTAACATCCAAGCTGAAGAGTAAGGGAGGAGGAAATGACAGGTTTTATGTTAGACTCTGGGAAATGCACAGGGATATAACTGCATGCAGCAACATCCTTTTGTTGTCTGCAGAGCAATTCTACAAAGGAAGGGTCAGATTTGCGCACAAAAGCTGTCAGGAGCACCCTTGGAAATGCACCGGAAAATCTGCTAAAAATGGAGATTGGGAATGAATAAAGAACTTCATGAAACATATTAATTCCCATAGGGGCTTTCTCACACGTTCACGTATATAGTTTCCCCAGGCAAGAATACACAGGAGTAATGATGAGTGCCAGTGATCAGACAAACTGCTGGAGCTGGAGCAATACCTCCATCTCAGAGCTCAGGCTAATTCCAGCCTCTCATTCTGCTCACACGCTGTTGTATCTGACCTGTGTGACTTCCACCTGTCAGTCACACGCCACTAGAGACTTCAGCTTACTGCAAAAGATACTAAATACACTTATAACTGAAAGACAGATAAGTGCAGATATGAGAAAGCTTTACACAGTCACTTGCTATATTCCAGCAGTGAATACTGGAAGTCCTCCTCCCTACAAATAGTCCAGAATGGTTACACATAAAATACACAAGAAGAAAAAAATATTGAACAATTGTATGCAACGAGAAATAAAGATCTGCTAGAATTTACAAGTCCCAAGTAACCCCACATGATGAGGTGAGAGAAGCATTTTTAAAATCAAGCTTATGGAAATGTGTTTTCCTAAAAGGACTTTTTCTAGGCTTTTATCATAATAAAGTCAAAGGCACATCTCTTGAGGTGCAAACTGATGTTAAAACCAAGTCTTCATTTCCTACAGGATTAAAATTAAGGTACACAGTGTAATTAATGATAACAGTTCACTTAGTATGCAAGAAAATATAAAGAGAAAGCTGAAATTAATAACTTGTTTGCATGTGTTTTTAAATGCTGCAAATTCACCATGGTCTAACTTGCAAAACACACAATTCTGCTCCAAAGAATATCTGCACTTAGGTCATGTAGGAGTCGTTTTATAAATTTGATCAGGATTCAATCAGTTTAGAAATTTAAAACCAAAAATTTTTGAACAATTTTTTTTTTTAAAGAATGGCAGTTATTTCAGTAAGTTAGGGATCAAAAACTTAGTTAGTCAAACTAGTGTATGACAATGTTGCTTCTTTTATCACTAATCCTCTGTATCATCTCACTCACTCTTCATTTTGCTGTGCTCAGCACTAAAAGAACTGTTCTGGTCTTCAAAATCTTCCCTAAAATGCCTTTCAAAGTTATTACCAAAGCTGCATAGGCGTGTATCACATCAAAACCAGTCAAATATGTAGTCCTTCATTCAAACAACTCTCTTACTATTCCTCATGCTGTGAGCTTTCATGCGTGAACTTGAAAATGTGAAAAGCTTTACACACCTTGAAGAAGTTCAGCACCAAAAGGAGACTTGATATTTGACAGTGCTGAAAGCTTTCTTTAAATTAGTCATAAAGTAATTTTTGAGATTCAGATCTGGCCACTTCCTACTTTACAGCCACAAAAGCTCTAGACAAGTACCTTCTCAATGCGTGCTTTCCATCGCTGCCTTTGCAGTAAAGCTCAATCAGAACATCTCTCTCCTGTCTGTGACTTTAATTACCCCAGAAAATACTCTTTTAAAAGAACAAAAGGAATGTGATTTGTTTGTCCACGGGGAAAAAAATAAATCTACCTTAAATCTGACTTTTTTTTTTTTTTTTTTTTAACAAAGGCATATACAGAGCTAAACAATGAAGTTTTCTGGGAGGTTTATCATTATAGCCAACACTACAAAGGCTTCCACCAAAGTTTCACACTTCCTTGAACTCTTTTTTTCCCTCCATATAGAAAATAGAAATATACTTTGAAACAGTCCTCTAGGAACACTTTAGAAAAATGTAATCTCGTTAACTTTAAAAGTTTCAATTATCATGTTTAAAATGTGTTAAACACCCATTCCCATAGAAACATTGCCCATGCTCTGCTGGTAACACCACTGCCTTCCCCTAATTTAGAATGAAAAATGACTTAGTGCTGCTCCTCTGACAACTCAAGACTGCTCAGATTGTTCTGTTGTACTACTTTTCTTCAAAATATGTCACTATACACAGCAGAGTGGATCACATTTGCATAGGACTGAACTGGATTTTTACTCAGTCCTTTAAAGATACTTCTAATGGCCTAGAATTACATGAAGGAATACAACAGAATAGGGAAAAGCAAAAATGTTGTCTGAGAAGTTTCAGAATAAATATAACTCAATATTACATTTTCTTTTTTAGTAGAGTCACTACAGCATTATTGTGGGCCTGTTTTGTCAGAATCCTTTCACTTGCATTCTCACCACAGTTTTCTGAGAACACGTGCAAAGGACTCAGGGTATCGCTGCTGCTTGACGGGCTCAAAAAATATCAGAAGACAACATAATTCACACAGCAGCATCAGAAAAATTAAATTGTAATTGGTTTCAATGACTACAAACCCAAACAAGTATGCAAGTGGCACAATGAACCAATGGTTCGAAACTTGAATTGCTTCTTATAAAAAAGGCAGTCTTTTCTCATAAACCTTCCCCAGCTGAGGACATCTTGAAACACTGGATGAAGTTTATTGAAAAACAAAGACCTTTCTAAGGGAGGTACATATGACTAAATATTCATTATGTTACAGAAGTGTCATAACTAACAACAGTTTGCAAGACAATGTTAAAGCACAGAGCTATAGCACAAAAAATGTGGTTTACATGCAGAAAAAAAAAAAAAGGTGAAAATAGGGTGTTGAAAAGGAAGGGAGAGAAACTTGTCTATTTGAAAAATCAAATTCCTGATCCACTGCTGTCTACTAATGCAGTGCTTTCATGTCTCATACACCCATCATATTTACCTTTTAAAATAGGTTTATATTACTGACAAATATTTATAACCAAAGAAGTTTGCTCTTTCCAAAAAATACTTCTTCAGTCAGATCAAGCCTTTGGACTAGAATATTCAAATTGTGATCCATACGGAAATCTCTTTCCCATTACCACCACACATGCTTTGAAATGTAATTTACATCAACCCCTACTCCCACCTCTGGATCTATAAACAGAAGACATTTTCCCTTGGGAAGAAACATGAATAATGATCAATCTTTATATACAGAATTCAACATGTATTCAACAATTGTCCTTTATGATGAAGTTACAATGGAAAAAAAATTGAAAGAAGTGAAACTTATCATGAATGTATTTGTCCTCCAATCTCCAGAAGAAAAATACTTAAAAAAAAATTAAGAGACTGGTGCCACAGAGATTTTATAAAAACTTGACAAATTAATGGAAAATCAAATTCTCTGAAATCTTTAATGCTAAGCAGAGTTTTGTAATCATACATCAACAGCTTCCAGCCAGGAGCTCGCTGGATAAACTGTATTTATTCCAGCTCTACAAATATACTTCATTCTAAACGTAGCAGGAAGGGCTGTAAAGACAAATGCTTTAGTTTAATTTAGTATGTCTGATTCCATTTAAGTAAGCAGCTACAGGACTGTACAGTTCAAGTCTGGAGAGCCACACCCTCTGTCTGGGGAAAGCTTCTCTGGATGACAAATTCTCTACAGCAGCTGCAAATGGAACTAAAACACTAAAACTGGAAAAGATATGCGAGATTATTTGTATTTGTTTTAACAATAGAAGAAATATTTGTATCTACTGAATTCAAGAAACAGGATATGGCATAAATATTTTTAAAAGGAAGCACATAACATAGGATGCAAAAGGAGAACTGGCATGCGGTGTAACAGCTGGATTTGTCAACGTATTTTCAGCTCAGCAATTTGAGGCTGAAATTCTTGAAGAAAGGCTGTGTGTTTTTTCCCATGAATTGCCGGAAAAAAAAAGAAAAGTGAATAATGTGTTAAATGTCAGTGTGGCAAATCTAGATACAACCTCTCTCTACTGCCTTCAGTGTGAGGAGTCTCCACATTTCTAACTGGGAAATGCTGTTCCTCTTTGACTGGGACAGATTACAACTATGCTGTCCTGATGGTTCTGCCCTTTGCCCCTGGTATCAACTTTTTTTTTTCTGAGTAAGCAAAAGTCAAATACTTGTCTATTTTGCCAGTCAGGTCATATTTGCAATCATCATTTTTGTTTCCCCTTTTGAAATACACTTAGCACTGCTACTTCCCCTTCACTGCCATTCAGCCTCATTAAAATTCTTGAAGTGTTTCTGAAGCTGCCAGTCTCACATTTCAAGGGTTTATATGTGTCCTATAGTGCAAAATGCAAGGAAAGCACTCCTGCAGAAACAGGTCAGTTGTCTGTTTCCTATTTCAGTTCCATCACCAAGAGGAGTAGGCTTAACTTTGAAAAGAAGTTTCCTCTAGGCAGCCTCAGGAACTCAAAAAGGAAGGTGAAAAGGGCATTCCCACCATTTCCAACTGAGTACCGTGATTTTAACACAGTTTTTTTTTACCTTGGAACTTCCCTTTGGTCTCTGCACTTTCTCAGAATAACGTGACCAGGGGAAAGACGGTGTGTTTAACCAATATTCCTAAATACTTACAAAGCCATCAACGCCCTTCATGATTGAAACAAGAGGCACAAGAAGTTCACTACCAGATTATGGCAGCTATTTGCCTGGTTATACTGAGTCATGTTTCCTCATATGTCTTCAGTAAATACCTAGAGAATAGCCAGATGGGTAGCTAGAATACATTCAGAAAGTAGAAATACACAGAAAACTCAAACCAACAAGCCCATAATATGCCCTTTAAAAGATACAGTAATTGCCAGAATTTTTTTTTTTTTTCAATAATAACCTAGTCACTTGGTAGAAATGACAAAAAGTGTCAAAGACAACTACACTCAGCAATTTGGAACCAGGTAAAAAAAGAAACTGTTCAAGGGCCAGAAGCCCACACTACACACAAAAACAGCAACAAAACCCACTGCTATATCAGACACGTAGTAAACCTGGAAAATCAGGTCAAATGATAAGATTCCTGCTGGTATAATGAAGAAGCACTTGACACTTGCAAAAGCTTCTGTTCCTTCCCAGTTTATGTCCTCTGTGACAGCCCTACTACAGAATCTCTCAGGGAATTCCCAAAGTAAATAAAATTATACAACACCAAAAGAAGAGTAAGCAAGCTGCTAACATTTGATGCAAGGCTTGAAAGAGCTCATATGCTACTAAAACTGGGCACATCTGCCCAAAACATCTACAGTGTAGACTGGGGGCGCCCAAAGTTTCTGGACATAAAACCATGAGCTTGATAAACTCTAGAGAACTTTCCTACTGGTTGTAGCTGTGAGGACTATGTGATGCAACGTAACAACTTCCCCAACAGTCAACGTCCATGAGGTAATTAGCAGACAAGGAGAAAAAAAACACACTCCTTTGTTCTCTGAAAATAATTGGAATTAGGTCAAATACCTCTTAATTTCTGAGGCTCAAATGGACAATTATTTTGTCTGCAACTGAAACATGAAAAACAGTAACAGAGATAACATCATGCAGAAAGAATGCAAAAGTTTCAACATTGTTACAAAATTCAAAAATTCATTACCTGATCTTCTGGTTTGCGACTGTGCATCTTGACCAGCAAAACTACTACAGATTTTTAAGACTGTGATTTTTCTTTCTATTGACTTACCATACTTCTTGAGAAAATAAAGAAACTTTTTAAACGTGGGGCTTTTAGGTTTGTTTGCATATTTACTCAGGGGCTCTAAGACCTTTTTAACAGTACCAGTTAACCTGTTTATGGAAACACGATGGCAGTCCTTTTTCTCTATAGTTAATTCAAATAGTTCACTTGGTTTCAGTCTCACTCTGCAAAGTCCCTTTTAGACCCATGCAGTTGGTTAGCTTTAGACTTCAGAGCAGTTCCACCACAGTCAGTGAAATTACTCACATTTATGAAGCTATACACAACCACAGCTTGTCAAAGGTCTCAGGACCTTCTGAACTATGCTGGACACTGCAATAAACCATAAAATAAATCTGATTTCTAGGTCAGAACTTCCACAAGACATTGTCTAATTTACCATCTGAGGTTTGGCATCTTGAATCTTTTGTCTTGTCCTTCAAGTTTATTAAATTCAGAGAACAGAGGGAGAAAAAGTAAGTTTTCTGTTTCTAATAATTTGTAAATGTTGAAGTTGTCTGTCTTGGACAAAGGGAGCTCGTTAACCTATTTAGGAAAACAGAAAAAAAAACTGAATCAAAGACCATAATGAGAGCAATTCTTCTATGCCAACTTCCTAAATGATTATTTAATCAGTGGCTGTGTCACATTATTACACTGGCCATTAGAAAATGAACCTCATTTTACTGATACTCCATGATGAGGAACAGCAGTGAAAAAAAAGGGGAAGACAAATCCTTCTGTCTCCCAGGGAATCTGAAGAGTAAGAAAGAAAACAGAAATGTTAAATCTTTGCCTGCTGCCTTGTAAACAGAGAAAGTCTGGCAGTAAGCCCAGGAAACGCCTAATACAGGATGACAATGCAGAAAGACTGAGCAGACAGCCTGCTCAGGTCACCACAACTCATAAAGCCATACAGCTATTGGGAACAGATGATGGAATAGAGCATATATCACACTTTAGTTTTACCTCAATTTTAAAAAGGGATTTTTGCATTTTTTTTTTTAACATCTCAAAATTTAATTCGGAGAATGAACACACAGAGAAATGGAAGATCTATTTGGATCGCACCCAAATAGATCATCCTCACTGCAATGGAGATGACAGGAAGGAAAATAAGCTGTAGGAATATGCATAAGTTAAAGTGAGCTGCTACATATATCTACTTTTCAAAGCCTTCCAGTAGTGTAGGACTGACTTTCTGGCAAAGTCCATCCACTGTTTTTTCTAAAAGAGCAAAACTGATCTCTCTGCAAAATGGCATTTCAATTATTGCACTGATTATGTACAGCTATTTAGATACTGGAAAGTTACAGATGAAAAGGTCTAATAATGCTGGAAATCTTGAATTATTTTGAATCACACTGTACAGCTCATCTACCTCTGTAATGCAAAACACCCCCGAACAATCATTCCCCTCAGTATTATCCACTACTTCAACAAGAGTCCATAATTTCAGTATATTAAACAGTGAAATTTAATGACATGCTCCTCAATTTCATAAGTTACACAAAGAAACAACAGCCTTACTAAAATAAACATGGAGTAAGTGGAAACTGGAAACAGAAAATTTGCAAATGCAGCTCATAATACCAACATAATCCAGTTTGTCTGAAGAGAAAAACAAATGAAAGTGTTTTCAGTTACCAGACAAGGAAGGATATCTTTGCCCATAGATGCATTAACCACACCAGCTCACAAGTCAGCATAACAGATTCTTTCCTTAGGTGGCATAACTGGGAAGTCTAATACAGAACCAAAAATAGTACCTGACTTCACACAGCTAACCTTCCATCTTACCACTGAGTAGCTAGTCTAAAAATAAAAGCTACTGGTATTATGAAAGAATATTAAAACAAAAAGTGTACATATAAGGACAGATACCTGGTTTGTCTAACTCAATAAAATCTTACTGATTTCATGACACTGTTTCACAACACAAATGCAGTTACATTTTAAGTCATATCATTTTTTTCCCATAAAATCACCCCTTTTGCACTATTAGAGAAATCAGCACCTTTAGCTAATCACCCTACTTGAAAAACACGGCAGTCACATACTATAGAAAAGTTGGAAAAAACAAAATTATATGGGCAAATATACAATGTACTTTCATGGTTTTGATTCTTTGGATTAGAAGAGTTGCAGTGCCACGTAGCAGTAATTTAATGCAATGTAAAGTTTCCAGTGTTCACGGGCAGACACTATTTCCTGGAGAGGTTACAAAAGCTGCAGTTCTTTAAATGAGAAATATTTTTCCATAAACAAATATGAAATTCAAACTCAGTGTTTGTGGACAGTGCAGAAAGAATAAAAGAAAACATATAAATCTGGAAAGGTCCTTTGATGACAGGTACAAATAATTTTTCCATGAATCATTAAGCTTTAAATGAAATTTTTATAGTTTTACCCTGGAACAGGTTGCCCAGAGAGGTTGCAGATGCCCTATCCCTGGAAGCAATTCAAGGTCAAGTTGTATGGGGTTCTGAGTAACCTGATCTAGTTGAAGGTGTCCCAGCTCACTGCAGAGGGGTTGGACTCGATGACCTTTAAAGGTCCACTCAATTAATAAAACTATTCTATGATTCTGTGGTTTTCCTACGGCTTGAATCGTTCATGCAGTAGCTGCTAAAGTCAGGTTTATGTTCAAATTGTATTAAAAAAATCAAATTAAGTAATTCTAAGACACAAAGTATTAGTTGAAATGCATGACTCACTGCAGTGTAATATTGTTATGTAGAGCTATAAAAATCTATTTTTTTCTGAGTTCCTGTGTCAGGGTTTCAATCTTGTAGTCATTCAAAGCTGTTTCTCACAGCACTGCAATAGAAGGAGAAAAAATTTAGTTACCGTATAAATTCAGGCCTTTCAACTCTGTTCCCTTCATATATACCACTTCACCTATCAAGAACTCCTGATAAAATCCACTGAGCTCATAACAGATTAGAAAGATGTTTTCCACATATATTTTAATTTTGGGTCATCTAACATTTTTTTAGCCTTAAAGATACTTCATTTAATCAGCCTTCTATTTGTTTCAGTACAACAACAACTACACTTCCAACTATCCTGCAGTTCTATTTTTATAAAATTAGCGTATAAGTTTTGCAATGCTAATTGCTTGCCATGCAGTTAAACAGCACGCACAGCCTGTAAAGGCATTTGAATCTTGAAGTATCCTCCTCACTTAATTGCAAACTCGAAATGAGGAAACAAAATTAAACTTATGGATGCCCTCTGTGCATGACTTCCAACGATGACATTTCACAGATGAAACAACAGAAATTTTGTGTGTAAAACTCCTACCACCATGTATATATATATATATATAAAACTTCCATGCTTACTCTGCTTTGCCTATCATTAACGACTGGGGTCTGTTATACATGCATGCAGAAACTGGAACAGCTATGCTGGGCTAGGGGCATCAAGTAAAAACAATGAGGATATAACTAATTAATAGGAAGATCAGAAGCTCAGAAATGTGAGAAAAATTACAGTAATACAGGAAACAAACTACTTTGGATCTGTCTTTCGGAGTTCCAATTCCATCCCATTAGCTCCCAACCTCAACCAATATTATTTCCAATCTGTTGCTGCTGCTGCTTCTTCGGAATTGCTTCCCTAAGCAGACAAACAGATGTAAAACACATTTGAAGATGTAGAAACATCTCTGCTTTCCAGTTCAGACAACAAATGTATTAGGAAGGCAGTGGGAAAGTAACATGTTTAGGCACTGACAAAAGAACAGATGGATCAATACTGTTACACCAGAAGTCCTGCCAGGAAAAAAAAGGTGTCTCCATCGGTTTCTCCTTAAAAACAAACCCCAACAAAATCCCACACGTTTCTTCCTTCATATCTGAAAATGTCAGTTCTTCCTTCGAAAAAACATCCACAAGTTTCAGAAGAAAAGGAAAACAGATGTCCCTCGCCCCAGCACCACAAACCTGAACTCTCTAGAACATATAACAGTACAGAAAAGAGATCCTAAATGCCACTTATCAGTCAGTTGACTTTTGTGCCATTTTAAGGCTTGTTTTATAATCACAGCTTGTTTTTTAATCATAGATAGGATTTTATTGCAAAACTGCTATTAGCAGATTGGAACTCAACTTTGGTGAGTTAGGCAGTTTTAAGGTGTCAGTACTTTTTTTTTTCTGAGTTAAAAGCTGACTCAGTCTGTTGGATTATTTTAGGTACAGTGTGAATAAATAGGAAGGTGAAAAAGATGCTTATAGGGTCATAATTTAGCAATAGACTACTAAATATTAAAAACCTCTGAAGCAGTCTGGATGACTGTTTCTGCTGAGCCAGAACATCAGAGACACTGCTGAATATTGGAAGCATCTGGTAGCATTATCTTGTTTTATGGATCTCTGTATCAATCATCTGATAGGTGCTATTGAAATGCATGAGAAAAATCATCCCGTTTTGAATTAATTCATTCAGAATCCATTAATGTTATCTGAAAATAAATTTGCAGAGAGTAGGAATGAGACATCACAGATTGTTACTGAAGATCCATTTCCCCACCGCTTTTTTTTTTTTTTTAAGAAACTTTAAAAAATACATTCCAGGCTGCCTCCCCAAGTAAGACAAACTATGAAGTGTAAAATGGAGCAAACACAATCACAGAATTGTAACATCATTAACAGTGAAACTCAACACTGAAGGCTCTGCTGCCCTCAGCAAACAATGCTGGCACCCTGAAAGAATTTTTCACTTTCTTCCACTTATATTTGGAAATACTTGAATCACTACTTTCTTCCAAACTTGTACCACTTATTGGAGAGCAAATAAACTCCACATTTATTCCTCTAATACAAACATCTTTTGACTTTAGAATTACATAAAGCCAATTTACATAATGGAAGGTCCAATGCAAAATTTAGATCTCTACAGTATTGAGATTCTGGCTGACCAAATCTTTTCAGTGGTTTGGCTTAAGCTATTTTTTCCAAAATTCTAATCAACATAACTGCTGCTAAACTGACAGTCTCCAAAGGTTGTGCTTTTCCAATATTAAAGTCAAAGTTCATTAAATATATTCTTTTATTTGAGGGTTGCTTTTTCAAGTAACCCTTTTTCCTCTCTATAAGAAGCACTTAGAAGCATTAATACATTACTGAAAGCCATTTAAATACAATAAGAAATATGAATTGGGATACATTTGTTAACTTCAACTTGTTGTTCAGTTCAGGTTTTTTTTTTTAACTTTTTAATTACCAGTTCATCAAGCATTTCATCTTACCTTGTCTGCACGAGGCTTAACACCTCATACATCAGATCTCATTTTCACTGCATTGAGTATTTTTTTTCACATACAGAAAACAAGTAAATGCAGCAGTAGGATCCCTTTCACATTCCTAGTCATGTTGTTCACAAAGCATATTGTGTGAAAACTAAGACCAGGTTATGGAATTGGAAGCAAAAATTATACATGTGATTAATGAGGAAAAAAAGGATGATATCTCCATACCAGCAAGTAGTTTTGTGCCTGCTAGTGCCACTGCTCACCATCTGAGAGGGGGGTGTTTCCATTTAGGTTTCTTTAGCATATTTACATAATACCTGTTTTCAATTTTGATGAAAGAGGATTTTTAAAAACATTACTAAAACCGCAAATATAGATAAAATGTAAACTATGTTACAGTTTACAACAAAACTGGGAACAGATGAGGGTTTTAATACTACACAATTAGTGACATGGAGATCACCTCCAGGGGTACGGAGTATTCTCCCCCGTTTTCCCAACCCTAAACTAGTCTGGGGCGGTTAAGAGTAGCAAATGCAGCCCCAACAGCTGAACTGCCACGTTTTTTCGCACAGAATTAGAAGCTACTGTAGCTGCAATATCTCTCTGGCATCTTTTATGATGTTCCCATCACAGCTCCCAACAAGTGGAATTAATCAAGGTCCAGCTCAGTCCAGCAGAATCCAAGCAGCAGCACTGATGCCTCTACTGTATGCTCCATATTGCAGTTTAAACAGAATGATATCAAGATGTTCAGTCTGGCTCAAAACGTACCTATTTTTGCAGCTGATGGAAATACCTATGCAAGTAATTTGTGAATCCCCAGATTACAGGTTTTTTTCATTACCATTATGAGAATTAATTTACAAACCAGAAAATATTGCAAATTCGCTTCTTGTTTTCCTAAAAAACAAAGCAATATCCTCACCAAGACTAAGCACATGTAAGATCATAGAATTATAGAATGATTGTGAATGAGCATTCCAAAGAGCCAAAAAGGGCATTTAAATAATTTTTAATTTTGTAAAATGGTAAAAGTAATGCTGAGATTGGAGATGGTAGTATCTGTATACAAATTCTAAATTTGACTCTATTAATATGGACTCCATCTCACACATACAAATCCAAGGTAACTTTAATCTTGCTACATTCAGTACTAATGGTAGCGGCACTCCAGCATAAAGCTTTGCAAAAGGTAGTTTGGCATCCTCGGTACCAAAAACCAGCCACTGAGACCTGGGTTGCTGCCAGTGCACTGCTGGTTGTATCAGAGCCAACTGAGAACCTGCAATTGCACCTATTCACTGTCAAATGATCCTTCTAGAACTGAAATGCGTTATAAACCCACCCCTGCTCCTTGCAGAAGGGAGGTCTGTGGCACAGACAGCTCCTCAGCCTGCACCTGGGTTTGCAACTGCACAGAAACGCAGCGTTTAATAACAGAATAAAAGGAGTATGGCTGGTCTCTTAATATCATAAGCATAAAACTACGTGCAAGTAGCAGCAGCACCAGCTACTGTTGCGTAGCCCACCAGCAGCAAGTACTGAATCTGCTCAGAATTACAAAGGCTTGGAAGCAAACACTGCAGCAAGGTTGTACTTGTCACACACTTCCGACTACACGCACAACAACACGGCACCAACTCCACTCCTCCAGCTTTCTTCAATCAGGTCAAGATTTTACTGGCTTTATCTCCATAAATATACATTGCCTGGAGAAGCATCATAATATAAGAAGCATATATTGTGATTTGTTTCTTTTTTTTCCCCTGCTAACTTCCATTACATTTATGGCTTAATATACAGTTCATTGTGTGATCCTGAACAAGTTGATTAAAAAAAAAAAAAAATTCTCATTTTACTAATACTTTGTAGAGGTACCTTGTTTCAGAAACACCTGCATTCTTGTAATTCCCCTTCTCCTTAGACCACAAGAATCATACTCTCCAAGAGCAGAAAATGCTCCCTCAGGTATTCTCTTCAAAGTCCGGAATATCACCAATCTTGAGATAATATAGACCATAAAAGGGTAAAGCAAGCAGTTAAACAACGTGCCAGAATATCATCACTGAATCTCATGTATTAGTTATACTAACACATCCCCTTTACAATGCCTGTTTTTACAGTTTCTTCCATTGACACAATTTCTGTCCATACTGAAATCCTGGTTAGAATTTCAACCACTCCTACACTTGTTTACAGCAGTATTAGCCTTAATCCATTTAGTCACTACTGCTAAAGCAGGAGTATAAGTTGTGGTGACTACTCCTTCATTATGAGGTTATTGGTGTCCTTATTTCTACTCTCAGGGTCTAAGGCTTTTGCAGATATTCCCTAGTGCTTAAAGAGCTTCCTAAGCAGCTTCTGGGAACACATGTTGTTTTTACTAACTCTGGGTAGAGTTTCACTATGTGTGCCAAGCAGACCTCTGTGGGGCCCTGTCAGCAATCAACTGATTTAGTGTTGAAAAGTAGAACCCAAGCCCAGCTACTTTTGCCAGATTCACTGCAAGAGTCTTGATTCTTGTCCGCATTGAGCATATCCAACCACATTCACTTGATTTTACTTACCCTGACATGTTCTCTACTGGTACATTAAAAGAGTGCTCTGTACAGTGCATTACAGTATGTTGGCAGCTACCTGTCTGGATTGCAAAGCCTCCCCCAAACAAGAAGCTCTCTTAGTAGCTGCCTTAAAGAAAATGCCTAGAGAAATTATTTCCATTGCTACAAATCATCCATTCGACATTAACAATAGTCTTTTTCAACTCAACTGCAAGCGGAAAGTCTGAGGCACAATAGGCAACGTGGCTCATTTATTCCCAAAATAAGGGCATAATGTCAAAAGGTTTTCTAGAAAGCATATATTGGATCAGCTGAGTATTTTTACCCCCTTTTTCTGAGTCTCCACAGAAATATTTCTAGTGGAGATGCAGACCCCCAAGAAGGGAATTTTAAATTATCAGCTATTACTTTTCTAATCCTAATTAGTTTTTAGAAATCATCTGTTTTCTACGAGCACCATGTTAAAACTGCTGCTTAAAACATCATATGGAAAAATTAACTGCAACTCCAGGAACCCAAGGCTGCATCTAAATATTCCATAGATGTTTCCCCAACAGGTTTTTCTCTTCTGTGGAAAGAAGACTGTAGGAGTATTTTTTGTTAAAAACTCCTTTGTTTACTAGCCAGAAAAACATCTTTTGAAATTTTTACACAAGTATTTACGTTTAATAAATGGTAGTCACACAATGGTGTCTTTAAAGGAGGGAGAACTATTAATAAACACAAAGGAACTCAACCATCCTGCAAGAACTGAATATAACTTTCCTCGGAGCTGCATTAAAGTCTAGAACTCATTTTTATGATTCCTTTATAGTAGTTAAAACCCTGATCAAACAAAACATGACATCTCAGAGCTGTAAGTGAGCAACAGATTCTCTGGACTTATGTTGAGTTTCCTCAATTCAGTATCTACTAGTATGGATATTCCCGAAAGTCTATCTGGAGAACACTCTAAAAGATACAGCATGAAATGCCTCCAGGGTGAAAATCAAGTTCATTCAAAGTTCTTAGTCCTCCTGGGAAGATTCTTTTCTCTGATTCAGTTAACTTATTTGTAGTGCTTAGGATAACACTAAAAGCAGTAGGCTTAAAAAATGAAAACCACTTACAAAACAACTCACAACAGAAGTGCAATCTCCCCCTGTACACAGTTACTCTTACTATGCTTCACGTTTCATTAAGTACTGTCAACACAAGTTTAAGTTTACACCCAGACCCCATGAACGTTTAGGTATTGCCCGGTGCATCAGCAAGTTACTACTGCCAGTAGTATGTTCAGCGAAGAAAAAAGCATTAAGACTCAACAAGAATAGAAAACCAAAAAAATTTAAGACTATAACAGCTATGAAAATAACACTATTTAAAACATGCGTATGTCAGTAAAGATGGGAGGAGCAAAAGTTTAAAAACATTTTTATAATGAGAAGATATTTTATGCTTTTTAGCAAGTACAGAAGTTAAAAAAGTAAACCATAATAATTCTAATATGCCTCATAGGATATATGCAAATATATCTACCCTCAGTCTCTGAACTGTGCCACCCTCTCGGTCATGCACTTTAGAAGTTATTCCAGTCATTTACCAACTCCGAAATTTCATGGTAAATATTAACTTGTTCTATCAAAATTCGCAATTTCATAGGTACTTTTAAAATAAAATCTTTTAAAATTAAGACTTTTACTTAAGTCTATTCCAGTTAAGTAGACTAAAGGCCATACTTATTGTGTGTCACTGTAAACTCCTTATATCCAAAGCAAATGAATTCAGAAATCCTCTGTGGGGATTTATTGTCTGCCAGCATGAAGTGGCAGATGCTGCATCAGCTTTTTCTTAAACTGTCTGGTGACATTCTTTTAAAAAAACACCACAAAAGTGCATTTCAGTTACTTCATGATGGTCCCTCCAATGTCCACCATTCCTGGGAAGCACAATTACTCATCATTTACTACCATCAAGCTTGTGTCAAATTCAGCCAAAAGAAAGTAAAACTTTAAAGACTGTTTTTAAACTGAATTACATTCAGTTTAAAAGCAGTCTTCATTTGACAAAATTACCTGTGTAGGGAGGTTATATTTACCTAATTTGAGTGGTTTGAAGCTTCAATATTTCATCAACTAAAATCCAAGAAATATTTTTCATCAAGTTGCAAGATTAATTATTCTTCCAATACAGTGTTCTAAATAGCTTTTACTACATCCACAGACAAAAATTCATAGTGGTTTACCATCAAAAGATAATTACTCTATACTTTACTGTAACAACAACAAAAAGGCCAGCAACATCTTGGTACCACCAGCTTACAAAGTCAGGTTTTTTACTTTTTTTTTTTTTTTTTTTACTTTACTACAATTCGTTCCACACTGCATGAAAGACTGCAAGAGAGGGAGGAGAAAAGGCAAGTAAAACTTCTCAGTCAAGTCATTTTGATGTTATTTATAAAAAGCCCATACCATCACTCTGAATGAAGTCACGATGCACTATTAAAATTTAGAGAGTATGCAGTCATGATTACATTGATGTGATTTTAGAGCTTGTTAAATGTTACACCTGTCTCTCTGTGTATTATCACCAGGAATGAAACAAAAAAGCACTTACAACAAATACACACACACACACACACACACAAAAAGCTGTGGACACTCCATCCTTTTACGTTGGAAAGAGGGCAAAGAGAGTGAGTGTGGAAGCAAACAAATTAATCCCTCAAACTCATATGTACAACACCTTGCCCAAAGATGCATTGATTTACATACCTTCCCTAGTACACACCAGCATCACTGAAAGGACAAGAAAAAAGGGGGAAGTGGGATATAAGAACCCATGTCATATTTAGAATGAAATCACTTCAGGGATTTCCAAGGCTGTCTTAATATAATAACAATAATAATAATAACGCTACAATAGTTGAAGGAAAACAAGCAAAACTAATGTATATTGAATCCCAACAGAGCGGTGATGGAGATGGGTCACCATGAGTTAGAAGAAGGCAGATAGGAAGTTTCTGTTCAAGAGGTGATGGACAATAAGTAATTTGCAACCAGCAATTTTATTATCACCGTTTTACAAATTAATTGCTCGTCAAGTGCTACATACTACAAGCATATCTATGCACGAGTGAAAACATGCAGGTATTTTTGAAAATCAGTTTCTCAGAACTTTAACTTTGACTTGAGTATTTAATTTTAAAATAGTTGAAATGTGCTCATAAGTTCACAAATTTGAAGCACAACCTAACATATCAAATTCTAGGAACTGTCAGTCAGATTTAACCAAAGAATCTAGTCTAGTGGAATACTTGAAATGAACAACCTCTTTCAACTACACTTTCTATTAAAAAAATTTTCTGTAGTTTTGAGGATACAAATTCTGATATCAATTTCATTTATGTATTTAACAAAATACACAAACTCAAGTGCATATATATATATAGTGAAGAATTCTACTCAGTAACTTTTCTCAGTGAAACCTGGTAATACACTATTAGAATAAGAGTTTCCTTGTTAATATTCCATTTCACAGAAAACCTGACCTTTCTATTATAGCAAATGACAATTTAAAAGAGTACTTCTATAAAATAAGACAGAATTATAACTTGTTCCCTGACAACTGAGGACAGTTTACAGATAAGGTCCTCACACAAACATTCAGGTGTCATACAGAATATGCAGCCCTTAGCTAAAAATAAAAATTTTTGAGTATGCTAGTCAGACTAAAAATGACTCATGGTATGAAGGAACATGAATCATCTAAAACATTTTGAGACTAATTATATATGGATATATAAAACACTGAGGAAAAAATGACTTTAAAAACAGCCTCTAACTTCAAGACTCATCCCTAACAAAGTCAATTTACAAAAGAGGTATTAATATTTATTCCTCATGTCACACCTGACAAGGTTCTTTTAATTCAGTTCCAAGTCAGTTTTGAACCTCACATAACCCTTTTTTTCCATCATAAAAATGAGAAAGTGTTGTAATTCTTTTCAGTCTACTAACAAGGATTCACAGTTGGGTCTGCATGTGAAAATATTAGAACCTAGTTTTCCCCCCTATCCTTCCCCAACACTTACAGCAACTAAGAATTGTTGCTCAGAGCAATGATAATTTTCACAATACATCCTGTCCTGTTGACAGGATCTGTATCAATTCCCATTGGCTTTGAAGAGAAGGAAAAAACACAGAGATTACAATTTTGAAAAAACTTTGGGAAAAGCAAAAAATTCCATTTAAAAGATAGCTCTGCTTCTAACTATCAGCCAAACATACCAGATGACAGGCATATTTTGCCTTGAATGCAGATGTGATTCCAAGAGAATTTCACCAATAAACTCCGCCACAGATGAAGGGGGAGAAGAAAAAAAACAAAACACAACCCACATGAAAAGATTTGGAAGCCATTTCAGATACACGCTGCAAGCTTGGAAAGGGTGAAACACTGGGGCCTCATATTTTGAAAAAATACCCTATTCTCACAGTTTTTGCACTGTCCAGAAAAACATAACTCAACGTGCACTGAGCATCTGTGTCCAAACACTTGAGAACAGCCAGAGCAGGTATGCATGTCATTTTCCTTAGTTTACCAGTTGACTTTTTAAATTATAATTTATCTTTTGTAACCAGAAGAGTACATACCAACTATCTTCTACATGACAGCAATGTTTTCTATAGGATAATACCATGGACTATTCCATTTCCTCTCTTCAGGGAGGTTTTTGATAAAGACACAATGCCCTCCAGTCCCAGTCCTGCTGACGGGGCTAATGGAATGAAAGCTGCTTTTACTACTTAGTTAAGAATCCTTATTTAAGCAATATGGGTAAACTTTTTGAATTGAATTGATAAACAATTGAATTGAAAGTTTTCAATTTAGAAAAGCATTTAGACATTATCAGACTTGCATCTGCCTCACAACAGATGAAGAAAGAAGGTCTAGGATGTGACATAAGAATGTTTCCTACAGTGTGAGCGTGAAGTAAGAATCTTGGAGGCCTAGCTATTAATAGGTTTGGAGTTCCTCATCATTCTGGAGGCATGCTGGGTTCCAAGTTGATAAAAATCCCTGCGGTGGTTTTTACCACTAATATGCAAGCAGCAGAGTAGCTTTGCATACCTTGACTGAGTAGTACTTATACAAGGATTAAGGAGGAGTAAAGCAGAGAAAGAAATGCAGCTGGATGGCACTGGGCTCTGGCTGTTCTCTCTCCAATCAAGGTACCTCAGTAAAAGTACAAATAGCTGGGAATTCACCCATTATTTCTGTAATGTGTATGGGGAGTAAAAAGAATGAAAAACCCCTCACTAACAGTTCAGACAGCCAACAACATAATTTCAGAAGGGTTTTTCCTCTCCCCTGTCACAGAGGTACTACTGAACATTGAGTTTACAAAGTACATCACTGTTCTTCTACTTGTTCTCGCTAAAAACTACATCCAAATCTGTATAATAATTATTAGTTCTAAGAGTACTCAAAGCCTTCTCAGACCCTAAAAACTTCTCAAAAAACAGCTTTGCATCTTGGACTGCACCTTCTCTCACGGGTTTCTTGATAATGTGTGACAGAAGACAGCTATGAGGTTCTCACACATCCGATTATGTACGTCAGCCCAGAAGCAAGAGCAAATCCCTGTCAGGAAAAGGAAGATTAGTGCTTAAGCTAGAAGTGTGCTCTTAAGCAGGTGACAGACTTCAAGGACTGAGGTAACTCCTTGTCTACAACAACAGCCACTCTGATACTAAAACTGCAGGAAATAGTATTGTTTGCATATGAAGACCAAGGAGGACAAAATACAGAGCTTCATCCTCTTAGATTTCATGAGTTTACAATATCCATTTTGCTTTAAGTAAAAATGGAACATATTCTAAAATTTACAAGTATATATTAAAGTAAGTAACAGAAATATGCTCTAGTATGTAATTTTTTCCCACACTAATCTGTTGTGACAGACCTTGCATAGGTATCTGCAGGAGACAGATTTCCCTGCTTAACCTGCCAGGTTCCAGGGAAATGTAGAGAATACTTTTCCCTTTGAGGCATAAATGTCAGCCACAATGAGAACTGACCAGAATTCTTGGCTACTAGGAAACTTCACCGTGCCATGTTTCCTCTCACACTCATATAAAGCCAACTGTGGTATATGAATTTTGTTTACAGAGATTTATTTTTGAGTCAGATGTCAAGTACACCAGTGTGTTCTCTTTGCAAATCCAGGCAGAACACTTTCCAGTATCCAAGACATTTCCAAATGTATGCCTGTACAACCACACGAGCATATTCTAAGTGTCTGTGTTACTGGGTCACTTGCAAAATACAGGGAGAATAAGGCATGCTTATCTCCCATGCTTGAATCTCTCTTGTTCAGTTTTATTTGTACTAAATCAATCAGACCCTTCATTTCTCTAGAAGAGAAACTGCAAGTTTCCACATACAAGAAAATGGCACCTTCAGAAGGCACTTACAAAGAGGATTCTGGCTGTTTGATACTTTTTAAGTTATAATCATCTTTGTTTCTCTTAGCTAACTGGTCTAATTTCTAATAATTTTACCCATAACTCCCTAAGTAAGTACTAACTGCGTTAAGACGGGCAAAGCCAAGAAATGCCAAACCTACTAACTCAAAAGTCCAACTTCCCACTTAGTTTATGAGTTATGTTCTATTATTTTTGCTTTCTTCTGAAATACTTTTGTTTCTCTAAAAAGCCTTTCATGATTACGGAGATATAGTGTGCCATGTATCAATAAACAAAATACCAAATAAACAATATGAACAAAATAAACATTTAAGAACGGGGCACAGATCGTGTATTTCCACAACAGAAAAAATGGCTGTTGGTTCTGTGAACAAGAGAAGTACTGTAAGAACACTGATTTTCACTGCCTACAATGAAAACACTGAGTTATCACTCCTTCCTATGCAAAGCTTACAAACTGCAAGCTGTAAACAGGGTCACTGTCCCATTTAAGTGCTGGGCAGCTCTTCCCTTTTAAAAGTTGGCTTATGTTGCTCTTACTTCACTATTATTTTAGAGTCTTCAAGGCTACTGTGCTTAAAGGCTCACTGCCCATTAATCAGTTAGCAAAATTTTAAACATTAAAGATGAATAGTCTCTCTCCTCTCTCTGACACTCTGTTTCATGTTTCTTGCCATTAATAAATGACGTTCTCTTCCACAATAAATTGATGGCACAAATATAAAAGTTCATATTTTAAGATTTCAGCATTTTTGCTTCAGTGGACTTAAGAGATGTTGACAATCTGATTACAGATTGTCAAGCAAGAAGAAACTATTGGTCCATCAACCTGACAACCTGGAATACAAATCTTAAAACTAGAAAGTCTGCTTAAAGACTCCATTATGAACAGGAATGGAGAAAATTCAACCTTGATAATTTTTCAAATGTGATTGGTAAATAGTTTTAAGATGTAACAGGTTCCTTAAAGAAAATTTGCATGTTGTAATATTATAATATAACAACTGTTTACTGAAGTAACATAGGGTAATTTAATTACAGGAAAAAAAATTTCCAAGATCTTAAAGTAATGAGGAACCTGTGACACAAATCCTAATCTGGCATATGACAGCTGCAGAATGAATTCAAAAGATTTTTACCAGACTAATTATCTGTTAATGGCCAGGCTCAGCGGGACATAACAAATTCCCAAGGTTTAGTTTCCAAGTCATGTGATTCAATCTTTAGCATGGCAGATGGCAGACAATGACGGCATACCGCTCTTTTATTCCAAGAGCTACACACACCATTTCTGTAACCCATCACTAAAATTATTGTAATCATACATCAACAAAGATACGACGCTACCACTGGTGACACCGCTGTTTTTGCAGTGATTGTTTCCCACACTGTGCAGCATGTCATTTTTATTAAGCGCTGTCAGCTCTTGGTGTGCACAGACAAAAACTGAAATCCCAGCAGGATTTATCCTCTCTATAGATCCACAAAGACTCCAGCAAGTTGGATGTCACTTTTAACAGGACACACATGCTTGCCGTTAGCTAAAATATCAGCAAATTTTTTCAGTTGCCATGGTCTAATTTAAAAGTGTTGACTTCACACCAGGGTCTGATTTTACATTCATTTTTAGAAATACTCTATTATTTTAACATCACACTTCACCAACCTGTTAGTCTGATGACAATGGGTATTGCTAATTACATATCTAAACCACACCTCACTGAAAAAGATTAAACTCACACCTAGTAGACACCAGCCATTACATTCCCAGCAACATTACACCACATCCCTGAAGCTAGAATTATGCATCCCCGTGGGAAGGAAAGAGATACATTCTCTAGTCTATCTGTACTGTACTCTGGGTTATTGATCTCCAGAAAGTAAGAATAAGACCCAGGGTTTCCCCCGCTGTGACAAATTCTAAAGACCTTTGTTCCAGAGAGCCAATTTTTCCAGTGCTAGACTGTGGCTGTTTCACATGGCATGACCTTTATTTCTTGCATATGCAACAAAGCTGAAGAGCTTTCTCAGCATTATTGCTCACTTCCAGTTTAACACACTCTCCTGAGATGACTCACTAGACGTTCAAGGTTCTGTTGCTTTTTTAATCCTTTTTCCGTAGCACCTTAAGCATCATAATTTTGCTGTTTTGAAACGAAACTTACCATTTTGCATTTTCTTTTTTCCTTAAAATTGTAATTGGACTGGTAATGTGATCCTCTGACAACTAAAGCAAAAATTGTAGATACTCTCTAGGCTAAATCGTAACCCCCACATTAAATTCCTGGGGCCTTTGCACTGCTGTGTGTAATGAAAATACTTTAGAAAGTATTCCATGATGAGGTATGTACCCAGAAAAAGATTTCTATATTTTCACGTTTAGGGTATTTTTCAAATTGCTTCAACTAGGACAGGCCATGGTTAATTTCAGGTTAGTTTCAGATAAACACTTCCTTCCATAAATAACTACAGATGGGAATATCTCTGTCCACAAACAGAGGCCAAAATTATCTCCACTGCTTAAGTATGCTATTTCCTCCTTTCTTCCAGCAATAAATAACTTTAGTTTCCAGTTCCGAGCATACCGACTGAAAGTCTGAACAAAAATACCATGTAGCAGTGTCCATGGATGAATTCATTTCCTGCCATACAGACTTCCTCAAGATTGGAGCCACTTTGGAGCCTTTGTTTTCAGTAAGACTTGCAAGATTTGTATCCCACACTGACTAAACAGAGTTGTTCTCTGAAACAATTCTATCCTCTAGCACAGGCCCAACTTCCCTTAAATCACGTTTCACATCAAACATGAGAAGAGGCGTGCTAGACCTAGGATAAAACTTACTCTAACTGTAAACCCTGCTGTTTGAATTCTGTGGGATGTGCACACTTTATTATTAACAGGTATTCAGATTTTTGTTACTTTAGCTTAACAGCTCTTTCAAAGTAGTAGATGACCTTCAGTTACCAAAAACACCCTAAAACAATCAGTTTTGAGAAACCTTAGAGACTTAAGCTCCAGTTATCTGCTCAAAAAATAAATCTGCAAACTCTCCTCTTCATTACTCCTAATTTTACTGTGATTATTTAGTACAGAGTTCCACAGGATTTGATCTCAGCAGTAATACTTTCTTTTTCTATACACAGGGAAGTCACAGAAGTAATTTTCTTTTTGTTGCCAGGTTTTTTTTCTTGTTCATTCAAAAAAAAAAAAAAAAAAAGCTTGTTGATTATCTTCCTATAGTCTAAGCAATCCCATTTCCTTCAATCTTTATTCATAGAATATGTTTTCTTAAATCTTTTTTCTCTTTTCTGAATTTTCTAAAGCTGCCTCTGGCTGGTCTCATTGCATTGAGTAGGACAGGGCAAAGTGGGCACTATGACTGTAAGTTCCGTATGGATGTTGGCTTTCCTCTCCTGTGCATTGACCAGTGACACCATTAATTCATCTTCACCTGCGATCCTTTACCACATTTCCTATCTGCATTTTTAATAAGCAGTGAGTGTAAAATTACTCAACCTTCTTTATCCTATGCTATTTCTGCATCTTGCCAAGATTATTCTAATCTTCTGTTGTCCAGGTTTTCTGTAGCTCATCTGTTTTGTGTGTTCTTTGTATTTATTAAGAATATCCTCCGTTCCATCTTCCAAGTCATTTACAGACTGGCATAGAAGCAAATTCATTGACCCCTACTCAATATGAAATTCCAGTTTAGCAGTGAATCATCAATAAGCACTCAAAACAACACCATCCTAACTGTGCAGTAAGTAATGCATTTTCTGGACCATGCTTTCCTAGCTGACTGATAAGAAAAGACAGCATCCAAAAGCTTACTTCAGAAACAAGGAAGTAGCCACCATTGTTTCCTTCCCTTTGTCTCTCTCTTTAAAGACAATCTAAATATAACTTCTGGTTTCATTTCCACAAGATGTTTTACTATTTGTCACGCAGTAATAAGGAAAGACTCCTTGCCCAAAAATGCCAACTTTCTGTGGGATCTGCAATGCAGAGAATTGCTCTCTTTGCAGCTGCCACTGACTTTCCTCTAACAATACATAAGCCTTTCAAAAGTTGCAAGATATGCAAGGGCTTAAGCATTTCTTCCCTTCATACATGCAGATTAATGCAAAATTTCAGCTTAAAATGGTATGTTAAATTTCAATAGAACTAGAACTGCAAAAGAAGCTGGAGATTTCTATATTCCTGCAAAATTGCCCGCAGCAGAAACTCAAATCTGTGTGATTTCCAAGACATTTCTACAGTGCCTGCCTAGGTTAGAGCCTGAGATGCAAGATAAAAACTGTTTTGGCTTTAGCAGCTTCCAACTACAAATAATACCTGCTAACACTGAGGCAAATTTCTATTACAGTTGTTTCTTAGCCTGCAATGAGATATCAGTGATGTAACAGGACAATTAAATGATATAAGACTAAAAAAAAAAAGTACATTTAACTCCTAGAGCCTGGTTTCTTAAGGAACCTTCTCCTTAGGTAGGAGAGAATTGAACTAAAAGGAAATATTTGCTAAAAATGCTTAGTTAACTGTAATAAAACTATTTTTTAAAAATCATCTCATACTATATGACTTCACATACAAAACTGCAAAACTGAGAAAACCAAAATTCACACGTTCTAAAATTTGTCTCAGTACTATACAGTCAGATCTCACTGAGATTAAGACTGCAGTAAAAATACTGGAATTTAGTGGAAATTTACAGATCTGAATGACTGAAGGTTATGTGCCAAAAGAACTGAATTAAGAATATGGGGAATATCTGTTATACTAAAAAATGAAATCTCTCCTGCTCATCCCTTGTTTTGGTTTCTGCTCTCTATGATGGGCATGTTAACTGCAAAGCAAATACAAGATTCAGTGTATAGAAGCTATCCTCTCGACTAAGAATTTTCAAATCTCCCAGTGAAAAATAAAAAAAATTACTGGGAAGAGAGCATGATGAGCCTGATAAATACATCTAAATGTAGTATCTACTTTCTTCAGTTACCAAACTAGTTTTCATTAGCAGTTTATAAAAAAACTTCATTAACAGAAAATTGGGGAGCTTTTCGTTTCAGAGACAGCCAACATCATACCTATGACCCACCAAAAAGTCCTTCAAACTAACGATAATCTGTAGTGCATTCTCACTGTTTTGGGAATGGAGAACAGAAGAGGTGGCTAGTCCACCTTTTCAATTTTGTTATGGCTATTAAGCCTTCAAACTGCAACACACTGCAAGCCTAAAAAGTGTGAAAATTTAATTTTCTATTGTGTGTCAAATAACACATGCTTCAGAGTTCTGCATGGTTTTTTGTGATCTTCTCACAGGAAATTCCCCTATCCCTCCCCCAATACAATTAATGCTTTTAAACAAACAGTGCAGGTAGCTTACCAATAAGTTGCTACCCCACACTTTGCCATGACTGAAGCTTGACGCTTGTTTAGCAAGAAAGAAGCCCTCCATTCTCTTCAGGGTTAGCAAAGAGTTAACTTCCCAACTGGAGAAGGTTCAGTCTGAGTGTCCTTGCTTCACAGTAGGATAGTGACAGATTCCAGGAAAAACGCAGCCAAGTAAGGAAAACACTTCGGTCAAGCAAATATATTAGGCAAACCTCAATGTCAAAAGCACAAAGACTGGAATAGCAGAAGCCTGCACTGCAAGCTTAAAGCCTAGTTACTTTATCAGAAGTATTTTTCCTTACATAGAAACCATAAAAAGTCTTGAGAGGTAAAAGAAGTTGGTTCCTCAATAGCTTGAAAGTTAAAAGTCAGCCTTGCATCAACACAGTTAAAAAATAAGTCTGTACTTGAGGCTACAAAGCACTATGTAACTAATAAGTTACAGCATGTTGAAACTGAAGATAAAAGGAAACCTTGTAAATATAAAATCTTACAATTAAAAGCTAGATAATTGTCTGTCTTCACACACAATAAGCAAGGAAAACATCCAACTCGGATGTTATTCTCTGTGTCACTATTATCATCAAGATGTTGCTATACTCAAGATTAATGAATTCAGAAGCGTAAATAAAAACTATTTTGAGGACATCCTTTCTGTTGTACTGCTTAGAAAGACCTCTTCATAGATTCACTGATTTCATTATCATTTCTTACTACACATGTCAAATACTTCTACTGGAATACAAAATCACCCCATAAGTTAACAGAACAACACATTTCTCTAATAAAAGGACATGAATTTTATATGTGCGTGTTTTAAACACCTGAATTTCAGCATCAATTTTGTATTAAACAGAAAATACAACCTAAATTTGTTCTCTACAAAAAAAAAAAAAAAAAAAAAAAGGGATTTCCACAGAGATAAAAACATGAAGGAGTAGGGAAAAGAAAAAAGTCAAACCCATGAGAACACAAGAGCTACATTTACAGGAACATAGCCATTTACAAAATGCCTTTTTTTTAATGGTTGCCTTTCAAGCTGTGCCAACACTACAACAAACATAAAAGATCTGCCTCTCTAGCACATTTAGAAGAATAAGCAATTACTACATTAGAGAAAATAGGCTCAGAAATTTCCACCAATTGGTAATTAGCAGCAAAGCAACTATTTACGTGCCAAACCCGAAAAAGCCCTTGGGCAGCAACCTCTACATATACCAGCAATGAACAAACAAATAAAAAAAAAAAAAAAAAACAACTATTACCTCAAACTGGGGTCAGTCCTTCACTTTGGGGAAAAAGAAACAAACAAACAAAAAAACCCAGAACTCTCCATCTTCCTAGATTTGGACTGGAAGGCTTTTTTGAAAGGGTGTTTAAAGCCATAGGTCTCTCTGGGGCACTACATTTCATGACCACTTAAAACATGATTTCACTATGGTTGTACAAGCAAAAGGCTCCTTCCCAAAGTCTACAGTAAAGCAAAAGTCCTTTCTTCCAAATGAAAGGGAGATCTCCACATTTATTCACTACTACTACTACTGCTGCCGCTGAAAATGTTTGCACAGAGAGTCAGCTGTAAGGAACAGCTATCTGCAGGCTGTTCCCAGTGAGAACTAGGGATTTCTCAATCCTGCTTGAGAACACTTCTACATCTGCAGTCCAAGTTGGATCATTGCCTTTACCACAGAAAGCAAAGGAGGAGGTACTGCAGCAATAAGGAATTTCATTTTGGTGCATTCCCAGTGATTGGTCATTCTCACCATGGACTGAAGACAGCCATTATCCACCATGAATGATGGTAACACGCAAGCAGTGTATGCGAGATTTAATGTTAATTACTTTTATTGTTCTCTGATGCACTACTGCATCTTCGACATCAATGCAGATCAGTTAATTTCTACTGCATTAACAATGCAAAAGAAGAGGTGAATGTGAACTGAGTCTCCTTTCCTGACTCGTTTGAGAAGATTAAAAGCATCTCATCCAAGACAGTAACAGAGGACTTCATGGCCAGAAGAGATTAACTCCTGCATAATAAATATCCTCAAAACCATTTTATTATGAATTAAATTAAACATGACTGAAAAAACGTTTCAGATGTTCCTAGGAAGGATTCTGTCTTATGAAGTAGTGTTAACAAACCTCATTTAAAATCAAACCTATTAGAAGAACTAAAGACCATATTATAGTGCTGCCACCAAATACTGAAGTCAACAGCCTCAGTGATGCATTTACCTTGCTACATTTAATACTAAAATCCAGAAGTTATTCTTTTCATGTATTTAATTATAAGAAGTGTATCCAAGCACACAGAACATAAACAGAGACAGTTCTCATATTGAGGTCATCTAAGTGCACTTGTTCTGCAATACATTTCCTAGCAGCCTGCACCACAAAAAGGTGTTTTTTAGGTAGTCTGTAGGATTACAACCATTATAAAAGCCTTGACAATAAAAATTCCTGCATTTCTGAACACAACTGAAACTTTTACAAATAGTTCATGCAAATATATAGGCATGTAAGTGTACAGAAATATCTGTATAATTCAGGTACCCAATAACAAATGGGATCTACTTTGCAGCCTGTGTTGCTCTATTACTAAAGTCACAATGCTGTCAGAGTTCCACATCAGTGTTGAATAAAAGTGTCGAGTATCAAAGTCCTGTTCCACAAAGGGCTGAGTCATTAACCTGACTGACCAACAGCAAATGTTTCCCTGACACTTTAAATTGGTGCAGCACAACACTCTGTGGGACACACTGTATTTCTGCAGGAGAATACTGACCTACTGAACCATTAATCATGGTAGCGTGTTTTTGCAGTGGTAAAACTAAATGCAAAAAGGAAAGTTGCAGAGATGTGACCACCCTCCCAGAATTACTCATTTCAGATGAAATTCTACACCTCAGATCACGTCAGTTACTGCTACCTGAGTAGTAATCTATGGAAGTGAAATAGAAGGAATCATCAATATTTTTCTTCTACTAGTCAGCACTATCTAGTAGCCTGAAAAGAAGACTCTGCTTCTGAGAACACATAGGTATTTTAACAAGTTTTCTTTCAAACATTTCAAATAAATTGCATTACTAAAGCAAAAGGCACTGTTTTAGCAATGCAACAGGGTTGGTACAAAAATATGTTTATTTCTACTTAGAATATAAAGATCCACTTATTTTGCATTATAAACAATCCTAATTTTGTTGTATATATTAATATTTCAAAACAATTTTTCAAAGTTGATGTTTTATAACTGTCCTTATTCAAAAGCAGGTTAAAGCATACACAGTAAGAAAAACTCAAGTTATGAAAACAAAGCAGTTAGATTAACTCAGCTATGAGATGGTCATAGCAGTTTATTCTCCTACCTGCTTTCCATCCAGAGTACAAAGTCTCTTGACTACACCAGAGTCTAACTTAATGGCTTCGGTGATGTCATTCAAGACCTGTTCAAAGGAGTGAGCAGTCTTCTTATTCAGCAGAATTCTCACAGCTTTACGTGGTTTTACTCCACTCCTAATAACAGTCACTAATTTGGGTTTAATGAAATCTTTACTCTCCTTCACTTCACTCTTCGTGGATGTCAAAGACGTCAAGGATCGACTGGACCCAGTCCTTATGTTCACACACCAGTTCGGATTGACATTCTTGGTGTAATCAACTTTGCGATATGGTTCATTGGATGCACATACATAACTTTCACCTGCAAAAGAAGATGACATTTTCACAATTTAAGGAGGTTTGCAACTACTTTTTGTCAATCTGAAAACAAACGAACAAATTTTTCAGGAGTCATTTTCCTGTATTTCAACTACAGGTCATTTTAAAAGAAGGACTGTAAATTATCAGAGCTTTCCACCCAAACAATACTCTCATAGAGTGGTTTCAACAGGTTGCAAAAGACCTCTGGTTAAGAATTAAAACAACAAATAGTAAGGGGTAATGAGGAGGTTGAAGATATTTCATGTTTCTTTTGGATTCTGAGTAATTCTGCAAGTGCTTAAATTACTTGAATTCACAATACATGACGTTAGGAGCATTTTCCTATAGCAAATATCCAGGTCCTTCCCTTTATATTCCTCAGTCATATACTTCAAGGTATGTACACACATATATGAGTTTATCTTAAAAATAGCAACTTTTAACAGAATAAAATTCAAACATCTCAAGATCCATACCCTGAAAGACACATAAATTTACCAGGACTTACTGCCCTTCTACCAAAGATACACTGTTGAAATATATTCACTTCTGGATTTTTAGACCTACAAACACCTGTTGAGGTTACAAATGAGTCTTTGAGACTACAGCAGTATAATAGGACATTCCCATTTTTAATTTCTTATCTAATTCAGTCTCCATTGTTGAAGTCACAAAAGGGAGGTCAGAGGACAAAAAGATGTTATCACAGGCTAGTAATGCACACCATCATATCAAATTACTAATGGCAGCAATCATGATGCACACTGGTTACTTTTCTCCATTTCTTGACACAACGCAAAGCTGGAAGCTAATTTAAAAAAAAAAAAAAAAAAAAAAAAAGGCAGTTTTCTCTTCAAACTGCTGCTTGTTGTTTACCATAACTCATAACATCTGACAGCAGTATTCAAGATATAAACCATGACAAAGAACATCTTTAAGTATGGGTTATTCATGTAAACCATATCCTCAGGGTCTCACCAAATGACATCCCAAGACTTCCTCAAAGAGGGTAAGCTTCGCCAGAAGGATGAAAGGTTAAGCATTCCAAACTGACAGAATACACCACTCCTCCAGTCAAAAGAACTACCTATATCTTAAAAAGCTTAGCCTGTTCTAAGATTAAACTTACATGCTAAAGGTCACTGGTGGAACAAACCAAACTCATCTCTTACACACAGAGCAAGATGAGTCAAGAGTAAACATACATCTATTGGACAGTATTGTATGAGTCACAAAATGTATACTCATGTTTAGATACATACTAGAAAACCTTTAAACAGTACTTTTACTTTCTGAACTCTAGTTTGGAGAGTTGATTTATCTTAGAAGTTGTATAGCTTTTTCTAAAAGCAAGATGCTAAACTACTTTCAAAGTCTTGAAGAATTACTGTGAGTTGAAAGACCTTTCTATTCCTTTTCCAACTAATTACACTGCTTTCTAATTTATCTTGTATTTAAACCTTCTTGAAAGTCTACTTGCTGTATTTGAAAGAACACAGATTACACTGAAGTCAAGTGAACAATGACTTTGTTTGGGAAAGTCTGGCAGCCAGTTCTGCCTCCACAGATGTCACTAGGACTGCACTCCACCAAGGTGCTAAGAAAAAATTTGGTGTGAGGTTCTGTGGATGCCACTGCCTTGCCTGTATTCTTCCTCTTCACTCATCCCCATCATTCCTCCTCATATTCATAGATCAAGTGGTGCACAAAATAGAAACCAATACAGGTAAAACCAGACTCCTCTTTCCCCAAAAAATTAGCCAAGAGAACATGTTTTCAGCCCATAAACCCCTTGAATAGCAGCTTGCATGCTGCGTGCACACTAGCACTAATTTACAAGTAAAGGGGAACAAAAAACCCCAAGCTTCACACAGCTTTGTAAAGACTGTGGTGATCTAGAAGCCTATGCTGCCCCAGAGTTGCACGCTAGGTAGTTCTCTTCAGACAGCTCTTTCGCTCATCTATCATGTTACTGCAAAACAGCATGAGATATTCAAGTTTTGCTACAGCAGCTCAGCTGCAATAGAAAGCAAAGGTTTCCTCCACTACATCCACTAGATTCAAAAGGCTACACTTGTTTTCGGAACAGTTTCTAACAAGCCATGAAGCTGTCTTTCTCTAAACACAGTGCTGCCAAATAAGCAGCACCTCAAAGAAGCTGGTAGTTCTAATTCATGCCAATTGACTTCCTAATTATACCTACTGGTCATTGTGTTGTTCTCCCCTCTGCAACTACTTTACTGTATGGCATAGAACCCCGGTAGGGCTTAACCCCAGATGGCAACTAAGCATTACAGCTGCTCACTCACTCCTCTCCGTGGGATGAAAGAGAGGAAATCAGAAGGGTAAAATAAAACTCAGAGATTGAAATAGAGACAGTTTAATAGGTAAAGCAAAAGCCATGCATGCAAGCAAAGTAAAACAAGGAGTTCATTCACCCCCTCCCATGGGCAGGCAAGCATGCAGCCACCTCCAGGAAAGCCGGGCTCCATCATGCATAACAGTGACTTGGGAAGACAAACACTGTAACTGTAACTCCAAACATTACCCCTCTTCCTTCTTCTTACCCCAGATTTACAGGCTGAGCACGAAGTTACATGGTCTGGAATATCCCTCGGGTCAGCTGTCCCAGTTGTATCCCCTCCCAAATTCATTTCCCCTGAGCCGACCCACTGCTGGGATGGTGTGAGAAGCAGAAAAGGCCATGGCTCTGTGTAAGCATTGCTCAGCAATAACAAAAACATCCATGTGTTATCCACACCGTTTCCAGCACAAATCCAAAACATTGCCCATACTAGCTACTAGGAAAAAAGTTAACTCTATCGCAGTCAAAACCAGCACAAAATCTCAGGACACTTCTTTTCCATGATTACACACTAAACTTTTTATGGATGCACCTAGTGAGTGATTTGGTTTTGTGTTTGTGTGTTTGTTAAGAATGCCAATTATTATTTAAATGAACAGAAGGTAGTTTAATAATTACTCTGGATGCTTGATATCAGACATTCAACCATGTAAAGTCCCTGAGCACTTGCTTTGAAGTTTATTGAGCTGTATAAGACTTTGGCAATATTCAATCATACTCTGATAATAATTTATACATAAATAAACCTGACAGCATCCTATACCTGCAAATACATCTCTAAATGTGCTGAGTGCCCATAGCATCTTAAAGACTTTACATCAGTTTCAGCACATGAAGTCACCTTTCACTTCAGAGTAACCTCTTCAGTACAGCCTACCCAGGTGTCTGCAAAAGAGTTTTAAATAAATTCTACAAAATACCTCAAAACTGACTATCATTGAGCATGTTCAGAATTATCCTTTCCAACTCAGAAACAATACAATTCCAAGGCCATTAAAAAAAAACAAAACCAAATCACAAAAACTCCAACAAATGCACACAAGATATATCAAAGTTAAACCTCAGGGCTGAAGTTTAAATTAACGAAGTAAAAAAAAAAAAAATCAGAATTAAAGCTATTCAGAAACAGGTTCTCAAACTTGAAATAAATTAATTGTTTTAAATAAAGAAGTATGGGTCCCTTTGCTAGGGGATTTACCATAGAAGAGTTTCAATATGCTATGCTGGCTTTGTTTTTTATGGACTCATAATCATAAAAGGAGTATCTTTTTACTATCATGGAATGTGATCTATCTGTCACAGCTGTACTACAACACCCTCTGGGACAGTAGACATTGACCTGTTACAAAATTTTTGGTCAATATTAATCCAAAAGGATCTTTATTTCTCTAAAATAATGTAAAACTCTTTGACTTCTACTAGTTCCTTTGCTTGATACATGAATAATTTCTTGATTATCTCAATAGGTTGCAATGTAGAAAAAAATCTGCATTTTTTTATTGCTATTTCTTTTCCTTTAAGCAGAGGCCATGATTTCATCTTTCCTGGAAAACAAAACCCAGGAAGTCCTTTCAACTTAAAACAGTGTAATACCTTAAAATAATGAGTATCAAATTATTTGCTGCAATTGCATTTAGCCAACCTTTAAGTTGAAGCACAAACTATTTTAGCTTAAAAGCGGAGAAAAATCTGGCAAAATGGATTGTTAGATTTCCTACAATTGGCAGACACAGGAATGCCTAATTACATGAGATCTGTAGTACATTACAGATTGTTTAGTAAGTGTTTTAAATCCCACACCTGCCAGTCATATAAATAAGCTTAGTGACACAGGTTTTACATGGAAAACAGATTTTACTACTACACGTGCAAGGCAGGCACATATGGCAGAACTAGAGCAAGGACTGTAAGTGAGAAAACACATTCACTGCTTGGTTCATGACTTAAGAAAAAGACAAAGGATGAAGTTTTTACGCAACTGAAATTACTACTTAAACTTCTAATGACTTCACCACCGCCAGGACTTCACCTGCAGTTTCTAAGTTCTACTGAAAATCTTGCAAAATACCAAAAGAAGAAAGAAATGGAATACGATTAGGAAGCCAATTGCTTCTCTCTGAATAAAAAATGGTTTTCTAGGAATAAGGTAAACATTGATTTGTTTGGTTTAACAGGGGCCTACAAGTGATTATTCAACAGAAATAAAAAAATGGCAGGGGTAATTTAAATCACACATATAAAGTTAATGACAGGAAACTTTCCTACAGAATGGTGCACTCAAGATGCCTGGGAAAACACCACCCCTCAGTAAGTAAGCACTAATTTTTGAACCTTGTCCTATTGTTTAAATTATTTTAGTCATCGTCCAAAGCAGAAAATGCATTTCTATATATGTTTGTTTGGAAGAAACACTAAATCATTTGTAAAAGTATTACCTCTCTTTTACATTATATTTTGTAGGTAAAAACCTGAAAGTGCAATATTATAAACAATATTTGCTCACAGCTTTAATGTATGACCTAATTTTAAATCTGGCTGGCATGAACTCATGTATAAATACACACTTTTGATAATCTGCACAATCTTCCAGAAAACCAGTATTTGTAAAATATAACACACAGTACTTCTTTTGGAGGGGAAGTGTTTAAACCAAGCAAATTGATATAAAATATTGTTAACAAATAATAGACACCTTTACAGTTAAAAAATCACATAAATAAGTTTGACTATTTCACTGACTGCCTTGAATGAGATTTTTCATGTGTCTAACCTAAATACGTATCATCCCAAATACAAAGAAAATCTTTTCTGTGACTTCAGTGACATTTTGATCAGGTTGTGGGGTTGTTTGTTTTTTTTTTCAGTTGTACCTCTACCAGCCCTAGAAAGCTGACACAACTCCAAAGAGAGGCATAAACAAATACCTCAAATATTTACATTGCTGACTTCAATATGGTCAGTTTTATGGTTTGAAGCCCACTTTCCACTTAAAATTTTGAAAGATTTTAAAGCGAATGCATACTAGCTTTAACTAGCACCTAGTCACAGCAGTTACATTACTGAAAATAAATACTATGTCTTTAGCTTACAACATTAGCATTAACATGAATGAGCTCCCTAAGTTTTAGGCCAGATCACAAGCTTACTTACTAGTATTACATTGAGATGTGCAGGTAAAGAAGTAAACTATAGACTAATGAAGCAGAAAGATCTATTAGGCTATGCTTTCTTCTTTTTATTTAAATGCAGGGGAAAAAAATGCAAGAATTACAGACGTAGGTTACATCTGGGGCTCTTGGCCCAGTAAACTATTTTACAGCAGAAAGCTTAACCAGGCTGCAGAGCAGTTTTGGCAGAAGTAGGAAACCTCCTTATAAGTTCACATTTTAATTTCAGAGTGTGTGTGCCATCCATCAGATGCTTTGTGACAGTACCCAAGCAATCTAAAAGTGCCAGTTCTTCCACGAAGAAATCCTGCTACCACCAAAAATTCCACAAAGAGAGTATATGCTCACTTAAAAGGAGTAACATCTGCTGATACTTTGGGTCACAAAATAATCAACAAATGAAATAAGTCTACTTCTGATTCTCTAAGTCTTATTAACATAAGAAAATCAACTAGAAGACATGAAACATTGTCTATTAACAAGGAAACACAACCTGCCTCTAAATAATTTAGCTGTACTACATTAATAACCAGATACACTATCCATGAAGCAAGGCCTTTGTGTGCTGTGTATACAGTTTAAGCACACTATCCAGTTTCAGAGAGCTAACATTCTAAACATAACACGTACTATTCCCTCACAACAGGAAAAAACAGATGATGAACACAGAGAATGGATAAAAGAGAAAACAAGACTACATAGGTCAGTCTGACTAACCATAAGCCATAGATCCTCAGTTGCCTAAATACTGTTTTGCTTACTTAAAAACTCATCCACTATCTAACTTCAGGAAACACAGCAGAGTACCCTCTTTGTGTTCTGTAACACAAAGTCAAGCAGAATTCCAGAACAGTATATTTACGGCATGTATAAAATGACTGATCTAAAAATAAAACAACCCCTTTTATGAAGGATTAGGTTATTTACATTTCTCTTTCCTTCCTTTCTTTGAGCAACTTCCCTCCTCATCAGTTTCCTACAACACACTTTCACATCACCTCCAATAACCCTGTATAAATCACGATCTTTCCTCATCTACAGCATCTGAAGTTCCCCATGCACTTTTTAAAACCTGGGATGACAACCCAGAATTTTAGCAGATGACTAACTGCTACTACTTTTCTTTTGACTTTATTTAGACAAGAGGTTCAGATGACAGCTTCCTACAGGCTTTCACGGAATCACAGAACAGCTGAGGTTGAAAAGAACCTCTGGAGGTTCAACCCCCTGCTCAGGCAGGTTAAAAGCTTTCAAAAGACAGTCAATGCCACCTGGTATCAAACCCACCTAATAGCATGTGCCTCCTCCACAGTAAGTAAATAACTCTTTTCAGGGAACTTACATTTCCCCCATCCCTGAAACTAGGATATGCACAGTGGTGGAACTATTTTATTTTGCTTGGATGGGAAGTTAACCAACAATTTCATCTGTAGTGCACATCCACACCCCGTTGCTCCAGAACTGGTTAACTACAATGATTTGAACATAGATTTGGAAGCATATGTTTTTAATCTTTTTTTTTAATCCTTCTTTTATCCTCCCTTTTTACCCTTCATTTGCCTCTTTTTTAACGCATTACAGCTTTTGGCTTCAGCACAGGAAGATACTAATACCTTCTGGAAGAAACAAAAGTAAAAACTGCCTTCTTGGTGTTAAAATCTGCTTGCCCTGACAAGAGAAAATATATTCTTGACCTAATATAACAGTGCACATCAACTAAAATCACAGCTACTTATGCAGGATTAAAATGTAATATGCAGTAACAACAACAATGATCTAAGGCAGTAAAAACTTGGATTGTTCACTGTCTCGTTCCAAAAACATTCTCTTACTCTGTATTAGTGAGGTAGAGCTCATTTCTATAAATCAGATATTGCCCTGTACTCCATGTCCTAGCCATGCATAAGGACTGCCCTGCTCAGATTGATCCCACCTCCTGCCCAAAGATTTGCCTACAGATCCCTGTTGATTGTGTGCACAACTGTGCAGGCAAAACTACTGACATTTTATACAGGACTGTATTAATTAAGCATTGTCATAGGAAGAACAAAGACTCTTAGCAATGCTTCCTACCTAGGGAACGTGAAATATTCCCTATCACATGCAAAATCAACACAACTTTTCTTGCCAGGAATAGAGTCTACACTTAGTTTCCTCTACCAAAATCCAACAGTAACTCCCAACTTTGTAGCAGACCTTTACAATCAAGATTCCCTGTGTCTTTCCACTAACAGGACAACAAAAACAACGGATAGTGAGACAGAACAATGACTGACATTCACATAAAACACATTACCAAGGACTAAAAACCTACATTGTTCTATTACCATTGTATTGTGCTTTAGGAAGCCTGCTTTTTAAAAGAAAACAGAAGGATATAGACAAATAATTAACTTTGACAGAAAATAATAATCCATCTACTATTTCATTTTTGCTAATGAAGGGCAAATCTAAAATTACACATGGAATCTCCCATTCTAAAATAAACAGTAACGTAATGTCTGAGAGTAAAGTTGAAAGAAAGAAAATCATAAGAATGTTCTAATAGTCCCAAACCTCATTCTCTCTTTGGATCTGCCTGCTCAAACAGATCAGGAGCAGACAATGAAATTCTTCCCTCCTCCCTTTCCAAGATTGTGAACACTGTCAAATTCATGAGCCATAATGTTTCCCAATCTACAGGGGCTGGGAATATAAATTATATTTGCCTAAGGCTGGTCCAGCAGAACATGCTTTTTTGAATGTCACATCCAGTTAAGAAAAGCAATATGCTTAAAATGGAACTTCTATTTTTGACTAATAAACATGATCTGGTCAAATTTTTAACTGACTAATCCCATAACGGTAATATTTCATATCCTCAGTATGTCTATGCATTAGCTTTTTTTCTCAAACTGATAACAGTATAACAGATTGCCAAATCTACCCAATCTCCAAAAACATTGAACAGTGACTCAATTCAGGTAGTTTGAATTATTATGATACAGAATTTGATCTTGCCAGCATTTATACCCCTGACAGATACTAGCCTGATAAATGGCAAATGAGCCTTACAGAGCTTGCCTGCACTGGGGCACACCAATATTCTAGAGCTACACCCACAAGCTTGAGCTGAGGGAGGTTTAATGCAGATCTTGTTGGCTTGGCAAGGATTGCTGAGTGCTTACCCTCTGCTCACTTCATAGATCTGCCACTACTGAACCTGAGACCCCATGTCCCAGTTCAACAACACTGATAATGTGCCACCTGACCAGTCAGTGAGGTATTGCGTCACACAGCCCTGTTCCCTCTGGTGTTCAGCCTGTAGCTGGCACACACTACAGCACTTTAACATTTTTTTCCTTTCTGGAAAAACTAAAAAGCAATACAGCAAAACACCATTCAAAACTACTTCTGGTGCTACTGCAGTTCAAGCTTTAGGATAACACCTATGTTCAAGTATTTATTCTAGAGCAGAAATTCAAGCCTGCTGTGCTGTAACTGCAAGAAATAAAGAAAATAAAAACAAACCAAACCCTTTCCAGCCTCTCAAAAACAAAACAGTTGGCAAAGAGCTCAAGGAATGATGGAATCACTACTTGTTTGCTTTCCTTTCTGTATATACTTTCCTGTCTCTGTGTGGTCATTAGACTTACACTGGTGAAATTTTTAGCAGGTTAATGGGAGAACATAGTAATCCAATTATGATGCTACAGGATTTTCTTAAGGTTCATGAAAGTTGTATTGGTCATGGATAGATGGCTAAGGAATTGGGACTCTTTTTTCTCCATTTTTATTTCATTGAGAAAGCATGGACATGGCATTTCGATTCTGACATTTATTCTTCCAGTGAAGAGACATGACAAAGGTTATGCTTTCAATAAATATCTGAAAACAAGTAAGTTTTGCTTTCAATTAACTTAGTGTTGTGAGAGTATACACTGTATTTATACTGTTGACCAGCAAATAACGTTGTCATGAAAGGCTTGGTATCATTTCTGCTGCAACATTTCAAAAGTCACGCCAAGTTGTCACTAGTTTATCCAATTTTCTATTTCATTTCCTTTCATTACCATCACCACTTCAGCCACTCATATTTTTTGTTAGATATGTTTATATTAACCACCAAATCATGAAAAAAAAATATTTATTTCTGTTATCACCACAGGGTCACCATTTCACTATGCAATCATTTCACATTTCTTCTGTTTTCATTGTGGAACAGCCTTATGATAGATCAGATAATGGGGAAAGTCCTCAGGCACTGTTACTATTATGAAATGCACTTTCACGTGTATCCTTTTTGAGGGAAACCACTTGATACAGCAATGCTGTAAGCTCTCCCTTTCTCTTCCATGTTGTGGAGTGGCTGGTCCCTATCTTCCAGTGCCTTTGCTGATGGATCATAAAAAGGTCTTCAGGTTCCCTTTCCCATCAAGTTCTCCAGGTGTGATTCAGCATTGCTTTGAGAAGGGAAGTTTCTAAATCAAAGCTTAAAGGATACACAGCTGAAATACTAATAAGCAGGAGGCATTAGAAGGCCTACAAATCTTATTTCTTCATTAATGCAAATCAGCTACACCTGGCATACAGAGTCACTGGGTCAAAGACTGCAGTGGCTGATGTATTAAATACCTGAGGACAACCATCAAGTGTAAACTGATTGTGAACCTCATAGTGTGCACAACATAACCAACGCATTTGAAAAGCATGTAATGCTGAGCTTAAACTGTATTTTAAGAATTCATGTGAAAACACTGGGGAATTCTGATCCTCATTCCAAGAATTATTATTCTTTACAAACAAAGGGAATATGTTCCATTCTGAAAACAGTACTTCTGGCCCCATTTTGAGACAATCAAGTGCTGCTCTGATCAGATTTGCAAGGTCTACATAACCTTATCAGCTAAGTTCCATTATCAAAAGCTACTAAGGAACAATTCTGAAACACACCGAATTCTATAACATGCTTTTGAAAGCCAGACAAGGTAGGTAATTCCCTCTATTAACATGGACTCTGATCACATTTGAAAATAGGACTTTACACCTGTTAGTTTTAATATGTGGTAGGGTGTAAATACCTTTTTCACAGCACTGGGGCTTTCCGTCTGAAAGCTTAAGCCACTATGAGTCAACAATGACACTTAGAGAATTAAATTACAGGATGTCCCTCTCTTACAAATGGAAGGTAGCCAAGAACTTTACTACAATTCTTGCAGATGAAAAGGGCACCTGCTGCTTAACTACCACCGGAGTCAACTCCTGCATATGAAGACAGCACTTTTTGGGGTCACTGGAGAAGAAGATGGTCCACACTGGGAAAACGAGGCCTACTGCCCCTCAGAGGAGTGGGCAACCCATGCCGCTTGCCCACAAGGGCTCTGTGGCTGCCAATTTTCAACAAGGCACCATCTCAGCTTTGATCCAGGCAGCGACAAGAAAGCTCAGCCCAGGGAGCGCCTGCATCCCACCACCACGTCCCACGGCCGCCTCTTGCCGGACTTTGCCATGCCCCCTCACCTTCCACGAGCTCGTCCAGGCTGGTGAGCTTCTTGCTGCCATCGATGGTGTAGATGGTGCGGACCCCTTGGGGCAGGTTCACGTTGTCCGACAGGGAGCGAGTGAGCTCCACCAGGAGGGCGTCGAAGGAGCGGAAGCGGTCGGGGGAGATGGCGTACACCAAGCCCTTGAAGTACCTGTCCCCGTTGCGGTAGAAGCGGGCTTTGCGCGCCTTCTTCTCCGAGCTGAGCGCCTGCAGGGTGCGGGTCCGGTAGAGGCTGCAGTGCGCGCTGTGCGCCGGGCTGGGCACCAGCCCATTGCCCCTCGGCCCCGCGCCGCCGCCCGACCCGGAGCCGCCGCGCCGCGGCCCGGAGCGCTGCTGCCGCTTGTCCCGCTCCTCGAAGTGCTCCAGCTCGATGCTCCGGTTGCTCGCCATGGGGAGGGAGCTGCCTGCCCGCCCGCCCCTCCCGGCTCTCCGCTACGGGCTGCTACGCCTGCCCCCCGCGCTCGCAAGGGCTCCGGCCGCCTAATTCAGCATCGCGCCCGGCCCCGCTCGCCGGGAGGGCTGCGGGTGAGCGCGGCGACCGACCTGCCCCGCAACCGCAGCCGCCGCTACCCGCTGCTGCGCCCGCCGCCGCGCACAAAAGCATCCCTCATGCCCCGGCGCGGCGCCTCCCGGCTACAGGCGATGCCGGCAAGGGAGCGAGAAGCTCGGGGGAGCCCCGCAGCCGCGCCCCCGCGCCGTGCCCATGCAGGCTCGCACAATACTCGGGTCCCCTCCGCAGCCTCTCCCCTGCTGGCTCTGCCGGGCGGCGCTGGCCGGGGCCGGAGCGCCTATGCCGCCAGCTCCGGCGCTGGTCCTGGATCCGGTCCCGGTGCGGGGGCGCCGGGACCGCCACTCGGCGCTGGGAGCGGCGCAGCCCCGCCGGCTGCTCGGCGGGCAAGGGCGCTGCTGTCGCCCGCCTCGGAAGGGAAGCAGCCGCAGCGGATCCTGCGGGAGGAGCGCGCTCGCGGCCCGGCCGCTGGCGGTGGAACGGGAGCTGGCGCTGGAACGGGCGGGGCTCCCGCCAGGCCCCCGGAGCCGGGCGGGCGCGGGGGCGGCGCCATCTCGGCTCAGCGTCCGGCGCGGGGGCGGTGCTGTCCAAGGCGGCGGCGGCGGCGGCGGCGTTGTTGGGGCGACGGGAGGCAGGGAGGGATGGGAGCGGCTTGTGGGGTGTGAAGCGGGAAGAAAAAGGGGGTTCTTCTAGGGCGGGGAAACGAATTTGGAGGAGCAGCTTTCCCGCAGAGGTAGCGCTGCCCTGCTCGCGGCGGCTCCGGCGGGAGCGGTCCATGAACCCCCAGCTCCGTCGGGCGCACCGGCGGAGCTGCCTGCCAGCTCTCTCCCGGCTTAACTTGGGCTCAGTCACTAGGTTAAAACGCTAAAAATTCCCCTGTATGGCCCTCTGCCTAAAAAACATCACCCGGGACGAAAATTACGCATCCCTGTCATTTGTTAAACATAGGAACTGTTTCACAAGGGCATGTAACGATAGGTCATGGGATAATGGCTTTAAACTGAAAGATACTAGGTGTAGATTAAGTATTAGGACGAAATTCTTTACTCTGAGGGTGGTGAGGCCCTGGAACAGGTTGCCCAGAGAAGCTGTGGTTGCTCCATCCCTGGAAGTGTTCAAGGCCAGGCTGGATGGGGCTTTGAGCCACCTGGTCCAGTTAAAGGGTGCACCTGACCGTGACAGAGGAGTTGGAACTAGATCGTGTTTAAGGTCTCTTCCAACTCAAAACCATTCTGTGGTTCTGTCATTCTATAATTTTCCTTTTGCATTTGTGAATGCCACTGACAGTTTATGAGGAAACAAATAACCTCATTCATACAGTCTAAACCTCCCAAATGTACTGCAGCCCACAGTTCATGACTTCCCCAGGGATCTTCTCAGTGCTCCTGAGGTTGCTCAAGTCAAATTCACTTTTGGTAGAAATGGCCAACAAATACATTGAAATGGATGCAATATCTTCTTTTTTTTTTTTTTTTACTTATATTCTACTATTACAGAATATATTTTCTTGGCATAATAATTACGTAAAAACACGTAGAAGGCATTTACAACTACATACAGGTTTTCATTTTTTTTAGGTCACTTGCATTGAGAGGTTTGGTTGTGTTATGCCATTACAGGTAGTCACAGTTTCTGCTCTTCTGTCCAATATTCTTTACACACTTCTGGGGGATTTATTATTTTTCACTTTTTACGTTTTGAAATACCAATAAAATCAAGCACTGTCTCACTGTTATTACTGGGCTTCTTACAAAGTAGATTAAACAACTAGCTGCAATATTCCTGAACACAATACTTGGAAAACATAAGTGAATTTCACTTTTTATTGAAGTGCCAACTTCTGTGATGCTTGGAAACATTCTAAAGCAAAAAGAAGTGGTAAACTGTGTTGCTGGGTTATCTTCTCCAGTGGTAAAATCAACAGAAGGAACTGAATGAAGAGGGAGTTTTGTTACAATCGGGGAATGCATACACCTACTAAGACTAGATATGCAGGTCTTCCCTAGGAACCAGGACCCAGAAGCCACAAAAGTGTAGGAATCAACTTTCTAGACTGTTTTGATATGCAGTTTCTCATCCTGTTTACAGGCAAAGTTACACAAAGTTCAATCTCACTTGTTTAACTTAACTAACTCCAGAGTGGATTGGTGTTAGCTGCAAGGCTGTATTTTTTTCCAAATGGTACCACACTGCATGGGCCTTTGCAGAACAAGTCACATAACTTAGTTCAAATCTCAGGTGAAGGTTATTTGGACTAACCTTTTTCAATTTGCTCAGAAGCAGACCACAAAAGCTCATGGAATTTTAATTCCTCCTGCATACACACCTTCTCTCTCCTCCCAGCTGTTAAACATTGCCTACTGATCACAGTGTTGTGCTCAACTATGTGTATAGGACTCTTGCCAACTAAAATGTGAAATACATATATTTATATGTGAATTTAGTATACTAACTGTGTCTATAACTGCATTTAGGTTGGAGAATTCAGTGCCAGGGTAAGCATTTCATTGGTTTTAAGTTGTTTTGCTGGGTGGTAGGATATGTCACGTGCAGGACTTGCTCTGACTTCTGAACTCTGGCTAGAGATGGGATAGAAGGAATGGAATTTTACACAGCCTCTGATAAAGTAAAACTAAAAGGGAATTCTTCAGCTTTTACCAGGAAAATTCTCTCTCCTCATCAAAGGGAATTCCCACTACAGTTTTCAAAGTCTTTACAGCAACTGTTTTTTATGGAGCATATAAACATGAAATGGACTTCTAGCCTGTAAAACTAAACTACTTCTATATTAAGAGGCTGTTTACTGAGAGGTTACAATTAGATCTGCATGTGTAACTGCCAAGGAAATGCCTGGTGGCACCTCAAACATGGTCCTACAACTTGTGCTCTTTCTTTTTTGGTTCTCCTCAGATGTTGTGTGTATTTTTAATAAGATCTGCAAGCCCCCATTAAGAAAGGTTCACAGTGCTCCCATTTGTGTGTATGCTTTGCCTTTTCCTTATAGCCTTATTTCCCCTAGGGAGTTGTCTGTAGTCGAACAGGGAGGATTTAAAAGACTTTCAAAGATGAGGAATAATAACCTGAAACAACCTCATATGCAGCTGGATGACATTTGTTGTTACACATTAGAAATTTAATGTGATTAATATGCAGTTCTGTATGGAACTGAGCTATGCATTCCCATTATCTTCTTCCAAAATAGAGTTGACAAATTAGTAGTTCACTTAACAGCAAGCAATGTTACATGTATAAATGATACCTTGCTTATTAACATAAATCTCCAGACACCATAAAAATGTGATTATCATTAATTCTGGTGATATTCTTATTCTATAAACATACATTTCCTGTTTGAAAAGAATACACCCTCCAGTTTTCATGTTCATCTAATTAATCAGTTCTTCCACCTATCTTTGTTTTTTTTCTGCTTTATTGTGGTAAGCATAATGAATTCTTTGTTTAAATTTCTTCCTGCTTCTAGAAGGCCTCCTATGTGGTTTGATTGGTTGGTTGATTTTTTGCTTTGAAACAAGCAAGACCTGTAAGAAATTTCTAAAAGGAAACAAAGAAAACTTTGCCATCACATGTAATATCTTTTCTTTTTCTGTTACCTGAACTCCCTACCTTCCTGGTAGCAATCAGTAAAATTCAAGTCACTTAGCACATTTAATGGGATTGATAGGTGAAATTCAGCTCAGAATCAGAGTTTACATTGCATTTTAGAAAAGCAATTATGTATCTGACCTTTGCATTTAGCCCATTGAGTTCACCTTGAAAATGAAAATGCCTGATGTTGCTAAAGAAATTAAAAAACCACCATAAATTTGGGGTCTGTTGAATCAAGATTTGTTATATGGAAAACTTTATTTGAATAACAAAATATTTACTTGCCACACTAAACACACCAAATTTGAGTATTTAAACAATTAAATGTTTATTTGTAATGATTTGTTTTCAACCGTGAATGTTAAAATGCTTTTAAAATATTCATACATTAAAAACTCTCAGCATCCCTGTGAGATGCTGTGCCCTACTTTATAGATACATAAAATGGGAAACCAAAAATTTAAGCAACTTGACCAAGTAGCAGAGAAATATATCAGCATATGTGGTGTAAGAAGGATCTTCAGTCCTCAGTGAGGTGGCAGTGCGCCTAGATGGCCAGGAAGGCCAGTGGCATCCTGGCTTATGCCAGAAATAATATGGCCAGCAGGACCAAGGCATTGATTGTCCCCCTGTACCTGGCAATTGTGAGCCCACACCTCAGATCCTGTGTTCAGTTTGGGCCCCTCACTACAAGAAAGACATTGAGGTGCTGGGGTGTGTCCAGGGAAGGGCAACGGAGCTGGGGAAGGGTCTGGAGCACAGGTCTGGTGAGGAACAGCTGAGGGAGCTGGGTTTGCTTAGCCTTGAGAAAAGGAGGCTCAGGGGGGACTTTATTGCTCTCTACAGCTACCTGAAAGGAGGTTGCAGCAAGGTGGGGGTCAGTCTCTTCTTCCCATGTGATAGAACAAGAGCAAATGCCCTCAAGTTGCAGTTGCACCAGGAAAGATTTAGATTGGATATTAGGAAAAAATTCTTCACTGAAAGGGTGGTCAAGCATTGGAACAGGCTGCCTGGGTGGAATCACCATTCCTGGAGGTATTTAAAAGATGTGTAGATGTAGCACTTGGGGACATGGTTTAGTCTTTTTGCACTCCAGTAAAAATCAGTTCCTAATTATAACTGATTGTTCGGTGACATGAGGTAATGATCCTCACCCACTCATATTGGATCAGAAATGTCCACATTAAATAAATTGAGTATGAGTGTCTACAATATAAATAAATGTCCAACTCCCAATGCCTTTACTGGTGGATTATATAAAGGTCTTCATGTTCTTTTCTCATCAAATTCTCCAGGTGTTGCAGAAAGTGAAACAGAAGTTTCCAAATCAAATCTTAAAGGATACACAGCTGAAAGCCTAAAGAGGAAGAGGCATATGAAGGCCTACAAATGTCTTTGCTAATGAGTCTATATTGCAAACTAGTTGTGAATTTTGCTTTTTTGCCAGCAATTCAAGATGGCTCCATTGACTTGTATGACTCATTTAGGCTTTGCATGTGGCAAATTCCAACTATCCAATACCACTGTAACTGAATAAAAATACATAAAACAAATAGATAATTGAGGAAAAAGGCGTTATTTACAAAAAAAGAAATGCCTCTTTTACTCATCTATTTTTTTTCTAAATAATTTAAAAAAAATAAGTCATTGGGGTTTTTAAACTTTTTTGCTGGTACCCCATCATAATTTTTGTATAATCATTAATAATTTTAATGCCATCTGTTGCTCTTTCAATACAAGACAAAACAATTTTATATTTCCAGTAGAAATGGCTGTCTGGATAGTTGCTATAAGTCTGATTGAACAGTCTGTGATTCAGGGTTAAATGGATCATTTAATCTGTTGTCTTACTTCAAAGTATGATTAGTCATACAGTATTAAAAATAGGAAAGATGTAGGATCTTAAAAAAAAACCCTGAAGAACTATGTTATTTCCCACACTAAATAACTTAAGAAGAGAAAATTCCAGTCAGTTTTTCAACTACCAACGGTTGTTATAATGAATTACCAATATAATTAAAAAATGAAAACTTAATGTGCTTTTTGAGACAGCTACTTCAGCAAAGATGTCTAAAGTTCACTGCTGTTCCATACCTGACAAAATATGGAAACTAGAGATGAAAGCAATAATGAAACAGTACATATTTTGAAATAAATGAACTGCTCAAGTAATTTTTGAAAAAAAGAATTTTATAATATGATGGTTACAGAACCAAAGCCAACTACATAGAATTCTGTCATCTACATTCCTATTCCTACATGTTCTTTCTCACCCACCTGGGGTTGTTGCCCTTTTTTTTACTGGTACAAATATCTGTGCAAATTTGATCTGGGAAATGTTCTTGGTTGACTAATAACCCCCACCTCCAAAAATGAGATAGGGCAGAAAGTTAGGATAGCATATTTAGCTTGCTTTGAGAACACAGCATCGTACAGTGTAGCTATGTGCCATGAGCATCAACTTCTTAGGCCTATGGAGAAGCATGCAAAAGAGCAACTACAGAGAATAAAATGAGTAATAACTCTCCCTCTTGCTTTCTTCCAGTGTCACAATTGACATCGCTGGCTTCAGGGGCATTTTCATCCAAGGAGTGATTTTTTGTAAAAAAAGGAGAGTGTACAAATTACATCTTTTGGTAATATCACAAAGATGCAAGAAAAGGTGAAGAATCATATTGCATCAGAGTAGTTAGAACATCTGTTACAAGAAGGATAAACTTTTAAGCCCACAAATCCCTTTCACATCCAAAAAGGTAACAATATAATTAGTACCATTTAAAAACAATTTTGCTCTAAGAAAAATTACTTAGGTGATTAATTCTGTTAATCAAAGTTGAGGTCAGAGTGGCATATTAGCAAGAGGAAAGTAGCAGATTTACTAGCCTTGTGATACAGAGAGTAAAACAGGTGATGGAAGGTAGAGGCATAACAAGAAACTGCCTAGAAGAAAAATATTGTGTGTAAAATACCTCCCAACTTTACATTGAATCTGTGAATTTTAATACCTAGAAGAAATAGGAATTTTACTTCTTAGGTTTACTTTATGGATGAATCTTGTAACTCCCTTGAGGATTTTGAAAGGCATAATTAATGCAGCAGAGAATGGTGATCCTTTACAGAAGTACCTTGAAGATTGGACAAGTAGAATGACATGTAGAAGTGTAAAGTCATGTATTTAAGGACTAATGTCTACTCCAAGGTGGACTAGAAACTCACCACTTGGAAACAACAAAAGAGAAGAAAGGGAGGAATGAAATGCTGATCTGAAGTTTTGGCTAAGCTGGAAAAAAAACCAAATGCAGCCTTATACCTTCTTCTTTAACTGAAGACAGTATTTAATTTAAAAATGGTGCAGGGAGACTCCTTCTGAATAAGCAATTGCTGAATGTAACCTCTATTCTTTTAAAAAGTAATAAATTTTAATGACTAAAAAGTAAGCAAGCCATTATTGCTGGTCTTTGTGTATATGTCTAGGGTGAGCATGGTGATGTCTGTGGATGCACGTCATGCTTTCGAAGCCTGTGTGTGGCCCTTTACCTTGTGGCTGCTTGGCTGTGGAAGTCCTGAACCATGGTGATATTCCCAGTAACAGACTTTAAAAGTGTTAGAGCCTTGTTTTGTGCTGTATCAATACAGTGATGAAGATGACCAAGAAGGCTTGCAGAAATTGCCAATGAGAATTTTATAGCATTATTTAAAGATCTGTCACCTAGCCAGCTACTGAGGAAGACTGAGTTGTATCCCCTTAGGGTGTTTTCACTCTTTTTGTGCTAATATATGCTCTGTGCACATCACTAGAGACTTAGCACTCTAGTAACTTTTTTTAGAGAATTCTTGCATCTAAAGGTAAGTGTTGTTTTGGAGCTGAGAGATCAAACCCAATCCTGGCCTTCTAGGTTTGTGTGACTGCTTTAGTAATGATGCTGTGAATATCTGTGTACGTGTTGTCATATTTACTGGCAAATGGCGTGCTGCTGTTTGGTTCTAATTAAAAGCAAAGGTTTTAGTTAACTTTAGCAAAGTTATTTTGTCTATTCCTCGGCACAGAACAAGATGAAGTTCAGTCAATAGGGTCGGCTCCTGTACAGAGAAAAGAAAGCAGTCACTTGGCTTTCATTTGATGAGAATGTTGCTTTCATTTTTAAAAGGAAATTAGATAAAGTTTTGTGAAAATCTTTAATCTTCTCATGTTCTCTCTCTAGCAGTCATACTTTAGTTTGCATGTTTTGTACTCCTTGTATCTTTGACAAGAAATCTATACATTTGACTGCTTGCTGCCAGCAAAACCATTTACATTAGCAGCAGAATGATGTCTCTCAACTACTACAACCAGCATGGTCGAAGTCATGTTGGAACTTTGCCAGATTGAACTTTTGGCCTTAATAAAATAATGAAGTGCAGCTTTGGAGCTTAATTATTGGCAGTAACGTTGTGAATATCACATTTCTTTTCTACAGATGACTTAGATTGAGAATATTGCTACCTTATGATTTCTTATTTTACTGTTTCCTTTAGGACCCCTCATCCTGACAGGTCTGGAAAGAGGAAAAGAATGTGGTTTATCCATAAATAAAGAAACCATGAGAGGTAAGTGGAGGGAATCTAGTGAGTTTCTCAGGTCAGGATAGTGTGTATGGACGAGAAAGGGAACAATTTACTGCAAAACCAGTAATGTCTCTTCCAGAAGGGGCAGTGGTCTGTACTGCTTTGTAAAGAGCTGGAAATAAGATAGAATTAAAGTATTTTCATAGAGATTATCGAGTGCAGCCAAGTATTATTCTTGAGAAGGCAGAACCTTAAGCAAAATAATTTCAAGGTCAGTTGTGACTCAATTTAAAATAATTCTTAGTTACACATCTAGCTGAGAGGCAGAGGAGATGAAGGGGCACAGACACTAACTGCTGACAAAAGAACAACTATGGCTATAGGCACAAAGTAACCTTGGGCTGTTCCAGAGTTTTCAATATATTTGCTGAGCCTGAGTTTGGAACAAAAGTAATAGTTTTGATTTTTTTTTTCTTGTAGGAAAGTCAGATGCTAGGGTTTAATTAGAAATCAAGCCTTCTCAGACAACTTAAGGAGTCTGAATCCTGTTTTCATGATGAACTTCCTCAAATCTCAGAGGTGGGAGAGAGGTGGCAATATAGCCCTTTGGTTCTGTAGAAGTAAGGAGAAACAAACAATTCCCCAAGTACTCAGTTTTACCTCTTCCTTGTTTCTTACCATAAAAACAATGGACCAAGTGCCACATGTATGCTAAAAGGACTTATGGTCCTAAACCCACAGAGGTCACAGTCCCAAGTTCTTATCTTGAATGGTTGTGCCTGCAAATGGTAATTCATTGACTTAAAACCTGACCCATGTGTTTGCAGAACAGGAGCCAAAATACTGCTGACAAACACAAGAGTTGCAATGAAGTGTCCCAGGGAAGGGTTTTTTCCTTACCATTAAACATTTAAATTTTTTATTCTTTATTTTTTTCCCAAAATTAGAGCATTTTTTAGTCCTAAATTCTTCTCCGGCCATGCACAGAAAAAACCCCTAAATTACTGGAGTGAGACATTCGCTGCTACTCAGTTACTTACACATAGGTGTTCTATGTCTTTGTCCCTCAGTGATCTAAAAGTCACTACATCTAGGCTATTGTGGACAAGTCAGTGGTGAATTCTAATGGTGAAAAAAATCTATGGAAAAATTCTTTCTAGGAACTTCTACTCTTTTCTGGTAGAGACCTCTTAGGAAATACAATAGCTCTTATAGGTCTTTATAAAAAGAGGAAAGTTTTGTATAGGTATATATACACACATATAGTTTCAGTGTGTGTTCTACTTTACAGAACAGAAAACTGTAACACCTGGAAACTAGTAGTTAGCCAGAGCAGATAACAGGGAATTAGGTTATTAATCTGCTTAACAAGGACATATGTCAAAGTAGTTTAAATTGTGCTAGGTTGCACTTCTATTCTTATATAAGAGGGATTCAAATTTAGCAAGACATGCAGGGGTAAAAAGGAGTATAAGTATGCTAGTTCATTCAGAGTTCAAATCCAAGTGCAGTAACTGTCCTATTTTAGTGTTTCAGCCATTAATATACAGGCTTATGGTCCAGTACGAGCTGGGTTTACACCAGCTGGGATAGTATATACTTGATTGATGTGCAAAGCTCCATATTTCCACAGATATTCCATCTGTTCTCTAGTCTGATCCTTTACAAAGTAAAGGCAAATTAGTCATAAAAGTCTGCTGTTATCATACTATGAAAATATCTCTAGTTTGATTTTTTAAATTTAATTTTTTTTAAATGGACACTGTGTTTCCCCGACACTTTTATTCTAAATGGTAAGAAAAGAACTTTGCTGTGAACTTGGTGGAACTTTTGCCACTCTGCTGCTCATTCAGTCTAGAGCATGAAATTCTCAGAGATTTAGTAACTTCTGAAATTTTCGGTCAGTATGCTTTGGCTTGGGAACATCTCTTGCAAGGAAGTGCTGTGGATTAAACAAGGAGAATAGAGGGGGGTTTATATTTAGTTTGTGAAGTATTTCATATGTGAAAACTTTTATAAGATAAAGGGTCATTAATCTTGATCTTACTTGTTCCATTTCTTTTTTGATACTGGATTTATTTTATCCTCCCTCCCCCTGGAAGAATTTTATATTTGTGGGATAAAAGGAGGCACCAACTTTTCATTAGGTTGAAGATACATCGGTAGGTAATGAAAGAGAAGCAGAGTGGTGATAGTTTCACAATAGCAGAAATACTCTCCATGTCTTGCTCCTTTTCCTGAACACATGACTTAATCTGGACAGCGAAAATATGTGTAGCTAAATGAAAATATACCCTCTTGAGGGTATCCTGTAAATATTTAATCTTGACAGCAAAAGCAACAGCAGCAAGGTGAATGAAAACTGAGGGGATGTGAGGAGTTTATACTATAGATGACAGCACATGCTGTTTTGTATTCACAACTATTGTTCATTGCAATAGTTCTATCAAAGTAGCACACACACTGTAACACCTGCACAGTCATGCCTTTATGTTGCTGCATAGGAATACACAGGATGGTATTTGATTAGGACAATTTGTCACCAGTTTGATTTAAGCTGTTTAGCAGGTCTTGGGTAAATATCCAGCTGGCTGTAGGGGATAACCCAACAAATTTAGTGGCCCTTTGCACCAGAGATGAACCTATTATATTTTTTTCTAGAAGATTTGTAGGCCAGGACATTCATAGAAGAGTCTGCCCCAAATGACCTTCTTCAATCTGCCTGTCAATTGGTAGCCTGTAAAACTGATTATTACAGCTTGTTAAATACCACTCAGCCAGTTGCTGAATGATGAGGGTTTTGTCTGAATGTGAGTAAATACCATCTTCTGAGAGTTGTGTTTGTAGTTAGGGAAAGACTGGTTATGCTGATATTCGGTTTGGTCAGGTTATTCTGCCATCTTGTGGGTAATTTGAGGATGTGGAGAATTTTTGTTTACTTGTTTCAGAAATACAAGTTTTATACCTTTGTAGTTAATATTTGCAGGAGGTAAATTTTGGTATTCTCATAAGCAATGAGTAAATGTGAAACGAATTTCCACATTTCCAAATACATTTTGGGGTTTTTTTGCTAATTATGTGTGTTTGTATCCAATTACATTCTCTATTTATTTCTATCTTTTTCATTGTTTTTCTTAATTTAAGGAATGTATTTGCTACTCGAGGCGTTTTACAGTAAGAAAGGGGAAACTTAGATCACATTTTCTGGAGTACAGTTCTTTGTCTATTAGGAAACAACCAACCAACCAACCACATCAGTAAAACAGAACATACAAACAAAACCCCCCTATTGTCTTAAAGATTCCTTTTAGAACAGACTGTTTGACTGTTGTACCTTTGTATCTCTGTTACTGAGGAGTGCTGTGTGACCTCTTGCTGTCCTGCTGATCTTCAGTTCTGTTGTGGATTAGGTTGTTTCACAGCAAATTATTGGATATGTCTTAACTGAGAGCTAGGAAGGGTTGCAAGAAGTGCTTATGCCTAACTATAGAGTTTTCTAACTCCCAAATTGCATCTAGCAGGCCATATGTCTGTCTAGATGCTGTTATGTACTGAAAATAAATAGGATTTTTTGGGGGAGGGGAGTGTACATCTCTGTCAAAAAAAGAGGTATGGAGAAAGGCTATTTGATGATGGAGATATCACCATAGGTCATTAAATTTGATTAATCTAGACCCACCTCTTTGTGCAATTCAGAAAAATAACTTTTGGAAGGTGCCAGGTGACTTCTTGTTGCCTTATTACTGTTGCACAAGTGTGCTGGCTCTATCTGAGAGTAAAGAGTTGTAAGAAGTGATATACAAACATATCATAAAATCATAGAACAGTTTAGGTTAGAAGGGATCTTTAAAGGTCATCCAGTCCAACTCTGTCTACAATGAGCAGGGATATGTTCAACTAGATTGAAGAAAATTATTATATTATTTATATTTATATTTATATTTATATTTATAATTTTATATATAAGCATGTATAAAAATTATGTTTAGTACCCAAAGTACTTTAAAGCAGACCAGAAAGAAGAAGGGAGGACGAATGGGCATCTTATCTTTACTTTAAAAAAGGAAATTAGTACAGCAATATTGTGGTGAGACTTGTAGACCTAGAACTCCTGTTTCCTTTTTCTTAGACCCCTTTCATCTTCATGCTTTTACTTAGTGTGAACTATTTACAGTGGCAGCAGAACAACAGGAAAATATAACAGGCGAGTTGGTCCTTATTTAGAAGTATAAGCAAGTATAAGTTAAAAGTGATATCAGAGTACATCCTAGCCCCCAGAATATGAAATACCTGGGATGAAGTAAGGCTGCAAGTAAAAAAAAAATGAGGGGAAATCTTTTCAGTCAGTTGAAAACAGCTTTGCCTTAGTCATGGTTTGTTCTTCCTGCTGTTTCTAATAGAATATGACTCTCTTTTTGGAAAAAACCCTTATCACCATCATCACCACCAATAACCATACCAAGCCAAAAGCAAACAAGGAAAAAACCCAAACACAACCAGAAAAACTCACAAAGCAAAACCCAAACCCCAAGCAAAAATAGAAGAACCCACACCAAACCCCAGCCTAGCGTGTATCACCATGTTTAATTTTAGTCACAGTTCTTGAAGGGAAAGCTTGCAGCCTAGCTCAATCTAGTCAGTCAAATCAGCCCAGCACTGAACGACTGCAGTGGATATTCTGGGTATGTCCCAGCCATTCCCACTGTCCAGCCCCTACACAACAACTGGTTCAGGGAAGGGGGCCTCATCTGGCTATGAGTATCCACAGAGAGAGATTTCATAGCTACTACAGACAAGTTGTTTCCATAATGCTTTTTCCAGTTAATTTACCTATGTGTGTGAGCTTAAAGAATAAAAGAATTGAAAGCTATTCTTTGGAAGGGTAAAAAAGCAGTTCTGAAGTCCAGCTTAAAGAAAAATATCCCAAATCTTCCTACCTTTCTCCAACAGCTGAAGCTAGCAAACATTCAGACTCACCCCTTGAGGCTATTGCTCCTTAGGCTGCTATTTCTCTGAAGGAAAACAGAGGTCAAATAAGTATTAAAAAAGATCAAACTAACAAATAATGCACAAGGGATGTTAATAGTTTGTTTTGAATGAGGCCCTACAAGGTAGCTACTTCTGCTAATGGGCCAGAGGTATATTGCTGGAGGAACATCCTTGTGTACGCCTTTTCTCAGAGGAAAGAGAGCTTGTGTTTGGTTTTTTAATTAAAAAAAAAATATATACAAAGGCTCTGACAGGTTCTGTCAGTTTTACCTCTGATGCTTACAGCTGCTACCTCCCCACCTGTCTTCATCTCTGAACAAGGTTACTTCTCCTGTCAGCTCTTCCACTCCCTCTGTTTCCTACTTGAGGTAATAACTGTGGTATTGTTTTGCTGGGGAATTAACCAGCTAACAGCACACTCCGACATTTGAGTTGTGTTACAGATTTGCTTTACTTGATTGTTAAGGGGGAAGAGCTTTTCATAGAAGGGAAGACTGTAGGTGATGGTAACTGTTTAATCAAGGGCACTCAAGTTCACAGGATTGTACATTAAAAGACATGATGACCAGTAATTGATTTTTACCTGTAAGTGGGAAAATACGTCACAGATTCCAAACTACTTGTTCATCTCATCAAAAGTGAGTTTTGTGGTTTAGTGCCTTGGTTAAATAGTTTGTTGAACCTCTAAGAGAAAACAAATCTGGAAGAAACAAGCAGTACTGAAATAGAAGGTTAAAAATTAGCAAAGGACTAAAAGAATTAAACAAATCACTATCTGGTTCTTAGGTAACAGTGTTGTAATTGACATGCAAAAATGACAATTTACACTAACTTTTCTAAAAATCAGTTCGGAAGAAATTTAAAAATAAAATAATTGGAATAACTTTAAAAGGTTGTAGTTGCAAGGTTTTAAGAATCTCTTACAAATGTTGCAGAGAAAGCAGCAACAAAGCAAAAATGTTGATGCTAGAACATGGTCAGCAAAACCCCTGGCATTAGACAAATCAGAAGATGTGTTGTCCTTGCTAAAAGGCAAATGAGATAATTATGAAAACACAGCTACATCAACAAAAATCAGAATACTTGCAAGGTGACTTCTCAGAGTTGATTTTAAAGAAAAAAAAGTAATAATTTTACAGAGTTGGAGTAAAAACTACTTAGAGCAATGTGATATCATAAAGTATCACTGGTTTCAGGCAGCCATTGCAAAATATTAGTTGAATTAAAAATAACTTTATTTTTTAATTTTTATAATGCTGCTGGTCATCTAACAAGATATCAAGCTCTTTTTTAAGCCCTTTCAGTCAAGATCCTTACTACAAGGTCATCTGCCTCTTTGCTTTAAAATATATCCATTCTCTACTACTTCTCAGCTAATATTTTCTATGCTCTCAAAATGTTTTCCCAGAGTAAAGAAACCAAACCATTTTGGCAGAATTCAAACAAAACTGCAGCACAAGAGAGATCTGATCTCCTTTTTGCAGTACTAGTGAAGAAATTTAGATTCTTTTATAAAACTGGTATTTTAAAACTAGAGTTGTGATCTTAATTGATGTACATATCTTGTTCTTTACAAATAAGATACCCTTATTTACCTTTGGTGAATTCAAGGGGTGCTTTATTCTAACTGAGAGCAGCTGGGTGTTCTGTGCTGTGGAGAATGACGATGGGCTATGTGCTAGCACTTAATTAAAACTTGTAATGATATTCAGTTGTCATTCCACAGATACTACGATGCTCAAATTCTAAGGAGTAAATTTTGCTATTTAAAATTCTGTGTCCTACTAGGTTCCTGATTAAGCACTGACTATGTGCAGAGCCTACCAATATGTTGTATCTGGGGCTTGAAGTCTGCATAGTGATTTGTACGTTCAGGCTGGAAAGCTGAAAGATGCAAAGGAAACAAGAATCATGGAACACTATTAGATCGGAAGAGATGTCAGGAGGTCTTTTTGTCCAGCCTCCCATTCAGAGCAGGACCAGCTTCAAAGTGAGATCCAACTTTGCCAAGATCATGGAGCAGAGAATTATACCAGAATTAGAGCCAGAATTAGAGTTCCGACATTTCTTTGATGTAAAGCTGCTAAACAAGCCACCAGAATCTGTTTCACATACTCCATCTGTGAAGCAGAGATAATTCTTGCATAAATATCCCTAAAGTATTTTGATCTGTCTGGGTAAAATCAAAGCTCTAGACAGGAGGGGTTCACTTCAGTACTAGGGTAAAATGATTTTTTTCTCCTTTCCTTCAAGATGTGGAGGAAGTAAAAAAGAAATCTTACATTTCCTGTCAGTATCAATGAAGATTACAAGTACTACTAATATCCTTTTCATTGAGTAAATAGGTCAGATTCCTATTTTCTAGCAGTCTCACTCTTTAGAGGTTGAATTGCCCATTTTGCTGTTCAGCCACTTAGGGGAGATGCTGTATTTGTGACTACAAAAGTTCTGAAAGCTTTTATTTTTGTCCAGTTCATGAAGCAATTCACATCAGGGAGAATAGAAATATGATCTCATGACATTATTTATATGAACTGGAACAAAAAGGTCGTATTCTAAGTGTGCTGATTTTAGTCTTCTCCCTGAACACTGATGAATAAATAAGGAGACTTGAATAGTGCATGTTAGGGACAATAGTTGAACAGGCAGCTAAATCCAAACAAGAATCCCCCTGCTGAAAGCAGAGTTGCATGTACTGACTGGGCAAAAGGTTACAGTTCCCTGGTTTTCTATGGTGCTGCTAACACAAGATTTAGGTCTTCTACATGTGACAATTAATTCTCAAAACACTCTCTGAAAGTCTTCTTGTTTTACTTCTTCTTTTTATAAAGGTGAAGAAATCCATAGCATGTAATTTGACTGAGATCATGTCAGTCAATGACAAGAACAGAGAAATACCCTCTACTTTCTTCTAACTTGCATTTCACTCTTCTGGTGTAGATTGGCAGAGCAAGGCCTGGGTGTATCAACTGGCACATCATATGGGGGCGAGGTCTGAAATACAGAGATTGTGGCAGACGTGAGGGATTTTGAATAGCAGAGTAAGGGCAAAGGATGACAGAAGGATTCATGAGGAAACATCTTTAATATATGCTACTCACCTTGTTAGTTTTCTCAGTGACAGTTTTGCCATGATTTGGCCATAAAAACTTGGAGTTCTGGAAGGTAGTTTAAACTTTTTTTCAGGATTTCTCAGTTTTTTCCTCTTGCCTCTGAGCTATTTGTCTTCTGCCTTGCTATTTTGTTCTTTCTCGTATTAGCAATATTTCCTAATTTTTTTCTTCTGGCAATTTTAGTTGCTATGCTGTTTCATTTACCTGCCAAAGTCATTAATGGCAAGACATGTAGAATATGTGACATTTTTCAGGAATAAGTTTGGTTTATGCTTCCTATAATTAGGAAAATATTTCAGTGTAGATGTAATACTTGCATTTCCTGATATACCTCCTCAACTCAATAAACAAAAGTTTTATAAATATTCTATGTTTGTTTCCATCAACTGACTTTCAAAAGGTGAAACAGTTCAGGCAAATTCCTGATGAATGTGTCCATTAGTCTTTTTGTTTTCCTCATTTGGATTTCAGGTTTCTGGTGACTTAACACAGTACTAGCATGCATATGTGAATTGAAAACCATGCTGTTCTTTTGTTCTTTTTTTTTTTTTTTTAAAATATGATTTAAAAGTATGATTGGGTACAATTTATAACCCATGATATTTCTAGAACACAGCCACTTAGCTCTTGCAGAAGAAATGGTTTTGTTCCATTATTTGACCCATAGCTAGAGCTGAATTTGCTGATAAAATCGCAAGAAATTCTTTTTATTATTTGTTAAAATAGTACGAAATTTACTTTTCTTTTCTCCTATAGCTTGGCATCTCTCAAGGCACACATGTCTTGACAGAGGAATACCTCTCTCCTAAGTTCAGAAGTTTTTTAGGTACATATGGTCATGTTTAAAAGTCCCGTCTTACCTACAGTCAATGCAATGCATTACATACCTCTACCACTTGATGAGTTGCCAGTTTTGTTCTCTATTTGCCTCACCCAAGGCACGTTTTTATAAAGCAGTGCAATATCTCAACCATTTGATGTGCCTCATTAATTTCAGCAGCCTCCTCATTTATTAAAAGTCCTTCGGTGTCTCCAATTTTATTCTTTTCATGATTTGTTATAACTCGTCCAATTTTCTCTTAACTGATTTGACTGTTCTAATTCATTCTGTGTTTTGGCTGCCCTTCTCTTTGCTGCAGTAACACACTCTGTATATTTGTATTCTATTGCTTCCATTACTCAGTTTTCTTTTAGGTTCACAATTAGTCCCTGATTGCTTCATACTCCTTGTATTCTTTTCCAGAAATTTTTCTATACAGTTGATAACACCCCTGCTTGCAAGGGAGTTTTCACAAAGGATTCCATTTAATTTTTGTCAAACTTCAATGAGAAATTACAGAAATGACTTTTTTTTTGACAGGTAAATGGGAGTCCAAATGGGTACAACTCTGAGTAGAGGTTACTCTAGTCAGTCTAAATGGGGGTTACTAATGACTCTGTTTTGTGAAACGCATTCTGGTCTGTTTGCCATTCGTAATGACAACTTGATTATTTTTGTACCAGGTGTTAAATCAGGTGAGCTTTACACTGCCTGATACCGAACAGCTTTAATATTTTATGATACTGAAATGTGGAGGGTGTTACGAGAGCAGAGGGATGGCTACTCTTCTACAAGTGCTCACCCCAGGTGAGAATCTACTGCAATCCTTTCATGTATTTTATAACTTAGGAGACCTGTTCACACTCCTCCTGGGGTTTAATAAAAGCTCTTCAGACCAAGCCCCTCTGCCTATGGGGAGAATTAGTTTTTCTTTTGTCTGTACTGGGGAGAATAAGTTTGGTTTTTTTCTACACTGTGCTGACCATTGGAGCTGGGAACAGCTAACCCAGCTAATCTTATAACAGGAGTCATGAGTGGACTTCTACTGAATTAAGAGAGGTACTCTTATCATCAGGTACCTATTGCTCAGCCTCTATCAACTGAAACCTGTTGAATCTGCCTCCTCCCTTCCTCCCTCACTCTTTCCTGCCTCCCTCCCTCCCTCCCTCTGTTTCTTTTCTTTTCTTCATCTCCTTCTTCATTTTTCTAATCCACAAGCAATTTTTCTATTTGCCACAAGCAGCAGGGCCCTGGTCAGGCAAGCAGGGATTATAAATTTCTTCAACTATGCAAAATGTAATGACTGTCTTGAAGATCTTGGTTTGCTCATGCTGCCCAAGTTAGTTTTCAAATTGGGCAGATCAGACATTAATGTTGTATTTGCCTCTGCTAAGGCAAGACAGGACTGTGTGACAATAGGGGAGGTGGGATCATTACAATATATTACAATTTTAAATTTGTAATTTAAAACTTTGTAAAACTTGATGGAGAGGTACTAAACCATTGCAAAACTGCAGGGTGAGGGACTATCCCAAGGACATGAAAGGGCACTTCAAAAAAGCCTCTCCTAGAAAGCTGGTATTCTTGGGGTAGTGGATAACAGAATGAACACCATTAATGCAATAGTTTGTTGAAATACAGAGAATACAGGGATCATTGTGCAGGTTTTCTACATGGCATTGATGTTTGCACTTCAGTTGCATTGTGAACCACTCTGCTAGATTTGTTTTGACATCTGTCTTCCTTTTTGCTTCCTGAGAAGATTGTGTTCAATGGAAAAGGTCTTGGATTTAGAGTTTAGCAAAGTCTGACAACAAATTGCAACTTAAAAGGAGTGATAAATTTCACCTCTCCCAAATAATGAATTGCTTGTGTGTTTGAAGAATGAAATAAATTCTATATAAACTAGCAGAAGTGATGAAAAATGAGTCTCTTTTGATTCTAGCGATATAAATATGTTTAAATCTAAGCTTTCTTTTGGTTCATTTTACAAAACTCCCAATTAAATGGGACACTGTCAGCACCAATTTATTATTTTAAAGGAATGTAGTTTAGTATCTCTGCCCTGTAAACATTCAGTTTACTTTTTCTTTACTGTATCTTGAAATTTGCGGGCATGGGTATTCAAGTTAGAGAGATACCTATCAAATCCTAAACTTCTAAGTTAGGCATCAAAGTGTGATTACTCTCATTTGTGGAGTCCCCTCTGATGATTTATCTTCATTATCATCCATGAATCATAAAAACTGTTAAGTATTGAATGTGTGTGCTATACAAAAAGCACATAGATTTGAATAAAGATGAAAGCATTGGTACCACAATTATTCTAGTTCTTACACCATTTATAAGAACAGACTCTGTATTGTTGTCGTTAATAAACTAAGATACAATTTTCTATAATACTTTGTACAGTTATTCATTAAAGTCCCTACAGGAAATTTTTTTGAATTATAATATTATATAAATAGACTGGGTTAATACAAGGTCTATTCAAATTTATGCAAACAATGTTGTAATTTAAAGTATGTTCATGAAGTTTTTAGGCTCTCAGTCAAACTAGTTTAATTTAATCCAGTTCCTAACTTATGTATTCTGTAAAACAATCTTCTTCCCTGGGTATCTTCGCTCTGCAAGTGGAAGAGAAGACATAATTTTTGGTATGCTTCTAAAATTGACTTTAACTGCTAATTCAACTAACCTCTAATTCAATTTAGTTGAGGTCTAGATTTGAATGAAAATCAAAGAGGTTGATGTTTTTGTTTGTAATGCACCTGCTGTGTACAGGATAAAACTTTGTTCAGCTGGCCCGCTTCATATAGAAGGCCTTCTTCATGTAAGAGTTAAAAAAATTAAACAAACAAACAAAATTAGAAGTTTTTACTAAGAAATTCTTGCTAATGTAGATTCTAGGCAGTCCTTAGGGGACCAAAGAAAGGGTTACTTTGACATTTTGATAAAGGTTATATAAGATATAGAGGTAAGAGTGAATGAACAGTTAGAGGCTGTTATTTAAGTAGTGCTGAACCACTACTTGTGTTTTATAAACTATCACTTAGAAATGCCTCTGTATCCAAGAAAGTAGCAAATGCATTAGGAGTTTTTAAAAGGACTTTGGACAAGATGTGGGAAATCCCTGACTGGTGAGTCTGATATCTGTAGAAAGAAGTGAAGCCATAGATGAATATAATATGTTCAGGAAGAGCTAGTGTAGCTTCTGCTGGAGACAGTCATGTCTCACAATTCTGCTGTAGTTCCCTGAAGGAATCACTGTTTTGTGTTTGAAAAAGGTGATCTAATTGAGGTTGACTTTAGAAAGTCTTCAAAAATCCCTCCAAAATACTTAAAGAAGCCAGACTACCACAGGATAAAAGGAAAGGTCGTCACATACGTTATTAATAGTTGAAAAGATAGGAAACATGAGGTAGAAACATGTTCAGTTTTCTCAGCATAGGATTTTCACCTGGAAAATTCCACTGAGATCTGCATTAAGACCCATGATATTCAATGTAATCAGTCTAGGAAAAAGAGTAGAGAGGGAGGTGACAACGTTTGCTGATGGCATTAAGTTGTGCAGAGCAGTAAAAGGAAAAATTTTCTGCCTAGAAAAAAGGTCTTGTGACATGGAGTGATAAAATGGCAGATTAAATTCACTGTAGAGAAAGGTACAGCAACATAGATGAAGAAAGTGATTCTTAACTTTGTATATGTGATGAAGAGTTCTGAATTAGCTGTTACCAGGCAGGAAAGAGATAGTGCAGTTATGAGTGTTTTAATGACCATATAAGTGCAGTGCTCTGTGGTGATTACGAAACAGAAGGTAGGTGTTGGGACTGATAAATATAGAGAACAAAATAAATATCAGAAATTTCCTGATCTCAGAAGCTTACCACAGAAAGAGAAACAAGGAAGATTGGAGTTACAGAATGGCTTCCATATGAGAAGTGACTACAGACCTAATGACTCTACAGTCTGTGAAAATCTACTGATGGGGACTCTAATAGAATTCATAAAATGATGAGTGGCAGTCAGAGAGGAAATAGGGTCCAAATGATTAATGTCTTTTCTAGTCTGTGAAAGAAGGGCATCAAAAAGAAATATCAGGAGGTTGAAAACAAACAAGAAAACTCCAATATGTCCACATAGCGTGCATCTGAACTGTGGAGTTCACTGCTGAAGGGTATTATGCCTGGCAAAAGGTTTGTGCAGGTTCAAAGTCATGACAGAAAACCAGCAAAGTTCAGTAAACACAATTATTGGTCTTCTAGCTGGTGAAGTTAATTCCCCAAGTCACAGACCTCTGGAAGTTGGAGGTGTACTGGGATATATCACTGCATATTTGCTCTGTTCTTACACACTCTTCCCTAAGCTTCTGTTATTACACCAGTACTGGAGAGACTAAATGGACTATTTTTATATTCTCAGATATTGAAGATTGCAGAGTAATTTTTGTAAGCTGTTAATTTGTGTTTGTACAGTATATAACTAGCTAGAACCTAAGCAAGCCCTTCTGTGTAAACTAGCATTTGGTGACATTAAGATAGAGAAACACACAGATGCTATATTGTGGGACATGGACAAACAAGAACATGATACAGTAACATGCAGAAGACTGTCAGAATGGTGAGGTTACAGTTGTGGCTGTGACTTACAGCTGAATTCATCAGTGTTCTCTGAGGCCTTATTCTCAGTTAAAGTATCTTACTTTTATCATCAGGGAGTTGCTTGAGCTTAAAATAAGTTCAAAGCTGGAAAAAAAAGTTTAATGCTGGAAAGAAAAGGAGATTTTTGCCTCCTGCCCACTGGTAAACCGATGTAGTTCTTTTGCCACTACAGTTTTCTATTTCAGGTGACAGCACTTTTAAGCATTTTGGTTTCTGAATGGGGATCTGCTGGTAATCAGAGCTGGGGAGCAGAAAATGAGGAAGAAACATACTCCTGGATTGTTGGTCAAAGAACAGCAAAAGAGAAAATACACCTGCTAACACCTAGATAGTCTAGAAGATGTGCAGGCTTTGTTGTTTCAGTTTGATACAAAGCTACAAACGTGTTCTTTCAGATGCGGAAACAATTTCTTCCACAGAGAGGATAGCTGTTTGGATCTTTTGGAGGAGATTGTTTTGCTGTGGAATTGATGTGGTACGAATCATAATATTGACAATATCATACTGTATTACTCTTAATGTTCTGGATGTGAAGGTTTTCTTGAATAGCAGGGTTTTTTTTAAAGTCTACACATAGGACAGAGGTGGCTGAACTTGCCCTAGGTGATAATGGAAGCAGCTGCTTTGACCTTTTGAATGACGAGAGGCCTGTCTGATGACTGATCCTTTTTCTGTCAGTTTTCTTGTTCTGGGTAGGTAGTGTGATAAACAACTCGCCCTTTTAAAAATCAAATTACCCTAAAGCTGTTTTGGAGACGACTTGGATAGCCGCTGTTTTCCTTCCGAGTGCTTGTTTCCCTTGGGAAATGTTCGCTCCTTCCCTTAGGTGTCGCTGTTTATCGCTGCTAGATTTGCACGCGTTTGGCTGAATGGCGGCTTCGCTCCTCACTTCAGGAGTCTTGGCAAGTGCTGTTTGTGTAGCCTGCTCTGCCAGTCTGTGCTGCCTCACATACTTGTCTCCCTCCTACATCAGAGAATAGCAGTGACAGCCTGTGTGAGGCTGTTACCAGAGATCTATATTAGTGCAATGTTAGATACCTTGCCAGTAATTTCTCAGTGTGCGTTATGTTTTAAAATGGGGTTAATAGTTGTATGCACTCATTTCCTTAAAAAAAAAAAAAAAAAAAAAAAAAAGTGATATTGCTAGTAAGAATGAAATTTCTCAGGAACCTAATTTGTGAGCCCTTTAATTTTTTTTTTTTTTTAATATTTTTAGTTTTGCTTAAAAAAATATTTAGATTTGGGAATTTTTTCCCTTTCTAGGTCAACTTTTCTTTCATGTCATTATTTTATTTAAAAAATTAAATTAATTTTTATGTATTTTTGTGATGAGAAAAAAAATATTCCTGTCAACACTTGCCATTTCCTTAAGAATTAGTTCTTATCTCAAACCATCTATTTGATGGCTTGGGTCATAATACTGACTTCAAAGCATGCACATTAATTTCTTCCTCCTTCATGCAACTAATGCATACTCTGACATGCAAAAACTTGTAAAATTACCAAAGAGAGTTATTTAACCTGCTGTGATCCATCTATTCCTGCAATGAAAATCTAACACTGTCCCACCAAGGACCTTTGGCTATTTGCAGTTATGTTCACTAAATCTCACTAATTACGACTGTAGTTGGGACTCCTTTGCAAAATCCTTGCTCTGTGTGTAACAGAGGAGGCAAGCTGTGTCTACCACCACATCCTCAGAAGCTTGCTTGCCGTGGTATACAGGAATTTTAAACAATTCTTAGGGCCTCCCATAGGTGCTGAATCCTTACCTGGTGGGCATGGCCCAGGGACTTTGACAACCAACATTAATCATTCTCATAGGTGGTGCCATCTCTTTACAGTTCACTGAGTAGAGGGGAATTTTCCTCTAGTTTCCATAGCAGACATCTTGCTACTAAATTTATACTTGCACAACCTCAATTATTCTTACAGGAAGCATAAAAATTGCAAAAGTTGAACTACTGTACATAAAAGTTTAAAATATTGAATATTTACAACATCATATAAAAATACAACTGAGGAAAAGCTAATGGTTGTAAAGGCAAAGGAGATTATTTATAATTTTTTATTTGTTTTATGTTGTGAAGGTGTTAAAAAAAAATTCTCTAAGGGTGGAGTCTCTTGTTTTTAATCCAAGTGTGACCTAGCATTATGGGGGAAAAAAGTAGACCAGACTGGCTAGCGGATTACCCAGGGAAAACTCTGGTATTTTTAACCATGCAAATAGCTAGTCATCTGTTTTGAAATAAAGAGGATTACTTTTGCTTGATAGCTCTGTGTTGTGTTTTTACAGTGCCCGGAGTATGAACCCTGCAGTTTCCAAATAAAGGGAAAATGGCCGTAGATCACATCATAGCTTTAGCTCCGGGAAGAAAATGCTGTGGTCATTTACAATGTTTAATCTAGGTTTTGACAATTGTGTGCATGCTAACTCATTGAGGATTGTATAACCAAGAAATGCAGAGGGGGTTGCTCCATTTCTCATATGGGAGGTTTCATCTTCAGTAAATGGAAAATAAAACCCAAACCCTACTTTTCTGTCCATGGGCAGAATTTCCTTTTATTTCACCAATAACTAAATCAAGGAGCCATCTGTATCTCCTACGGGGTTCAAATCTCACAGCTAGTTTCTCCATGAGCTGGCAATAATATACATATAAGAAAAAATACAGAAGCAGAATGGCTGACACCATTTCTTTTAAATTACAAAAGGAATTTTTTTTGCCCTTGTTGCTAAGCTGTATTTCTCATTATGACTCCCCTAACAATGCTGTTTTAGAAGACTTGTTGTTTTGGCAAATTAATACTTCTAAATTTCATATGGCAAAGAGCAAATTTTACTCCTGCTTGAACAATCTGAAAGGCTTACAATTATTAGTGGAAAACTATCTGCAAAGAGAGTGTCCTTTGGGATTTTCACACTACTGGGCAATCTGCTCTTGGTATCAATAATATGTTATTGAGGTTTAAATGTTATTTTATGAGGAGATAGCAGGAAGAATTTTTTGTTATTTAAGCTGAGAGGAGGGCAAAGCTCAATGTCACTTCTGGTATATGCATCTTAAAATTGAAGAACATTAGAACAGTGTTCACTGAATTCAAGTTTTTGAGTCAAACTGATCTGATACCTTTAAAGAAGAGTGCTAATATAGTCTTGTTTTTGCAGAGCAGAGGCCATTGGATAAAGCCTTTCTAATTGCAAATGGCAATCAAATCTATTGAAAGAAGAACAACTCGTCTTGCGTAAAACGTGAGTGGAACTAATAACGGGATTGCTTGCTTTTTTGTTGGGGTTTTTTTATTTCTTGGTTTTTTACGATCAATGACCACAGATACTTTTGCATCTTTTTCTCCTTTTCCTGTCTTAGTCATTAATTTTATCTTACATCTGAATACAGATGACTTTGAAAGAGCATATTTTTCCAAGTACCTATTACCAAAATACGTAGGTAGAAAGTGTGTTTTGAAACCATTTCTAACTGGTTTGTTGAGTGCACATAGTTAGAAAAGATGTCTGGCCAATTTTTCTCTTCTGTGTTGTTTGGCTTCTGTTGAATCTTGCATTTTAAGGTATTCTGAGCAAAGCATGAACAGAAGAACATATGTGTATTGGCTATGGAAATACAATGCTATAAAGAAGCAGTCTGAAGATAACTGATGCCTCCTCTAAACATTTCCGTGAGTTAACTAATTATAAATATTATCATCTGCCACTGATTTTAAAATATGCTTAGAGAAATCTTTCTTAAGAGAACTTGGAACAATGCACTGTCAGAGGTGAATAACAAGAAACAACTCCCTGCCCTGTACACTCCCTACCTACTTATGCAGGTGCTGTTTGGTCTGGTTTTGGCTCAGTTTTTTTTGTTTGTTTGGTTGGTTGGTTGGTTTTTGGTAGGTTTTTGTTTGTTTGTTTGTTTTTGTTTTGGGGTTTTTGTTGCTGTTTTGTTGGTTTTTTTGTTTGTTTTTGTTGGTTTTTTTAATTTTATTTTATTTTTTATTTTTTTAGTTCTACTTCTATGAAGTCATTATTTTTACTTTAGAGAGTCCTAGTTTCCTAGTTTATGATTATTTTTCTAAGCTTGAGTTTGGCATTAATACAATGGCAGGAAGGGAAGGAATCATGGTGTGTGTGGGAATGGAACAGTAGTTATGCCCTCACCCTTCCTTACCTGTTTGGAAGTTTCTATTTCAATGAATGTGACAAAACCATGAGCTTGTGTGACTGAAGCACTAAGAGCAGGCTGGTTGAATGATGCTCTCTGGTCTCAGACATGCATAGCAAGCCAGTGTAGTAGCCAGCAAGTCTAGTCGTGTGATAATGAGCTTGTTGACTTGACCCAAGGATGTGCCTTTAATATCTTAAGAAACCATTTTCTTTCAACAACAAAGTCTGTGTCTTCCTTGTCAGGATAATCCAATGATGCATCTTTGACACATGCACATTTTTCTCTTGTCTGTAAGTTCAATTATGATAAGTTTGGTATCAGTATTTGTGGTTTGCTATGTGGTTTTTTTTCCTGTCATGAATTTAGTTGTTCATGATTACTTGCCTGCTTTAATTAAAATAAGACTACAAACTGTCTTCCTCAGTAACTTCTTTGCCAGAAAATGTTCTCCAGAGGTAGAATTCTTCAGGGATTAAACTATGCTTTCTTTAAATATCCTTGGTCCTTGACCTGGGATCTGTTCAGTCTCATGTGGCGCTGTACCCTGCCCCTTGTATCCAACCATTTTGTGTTTCCATGAGGCTGTTGTTGCAGCTATGGGCTGTTTCTCTTGGCTGGCTGGACAGTCTGGTGAGAGAGGAAGGAATGCTGTTGTGTTGGCAGAAGTGAGGAACTTTTCTTAGGAGTTGGACCATTTGAAGATGATCTCTGGGTTCAGTTTCCACTGCTTCTACTGCACCACATGCTCTGCAAGGGGGAATTATACCCCACTGTGGTGTGGCTGCTGGTCAAGAAAAGTTGAAGTAACTCGAGAGGAATCAAGAGAAAGTGGAGGAGGAATTCTCTTTGGGGGCTAGAGTTAGAATAGCTCAGTGAGTGACAGATCAGCAGATCTCCAGTTGAGGCCATCCTTTACTGAACTTGGCTGAATTGGGTAGATAAGAGCAGGCTTTCAGTCCAGCTTCTGACAGTTATAATTTTGGAATATGTACTGAAAAAAGTGACATGAATCCAGTCGCCCAAGTATGTTTCAACTCTTGCACAACAAAATGAGAATTACTTTCTAAAAGGCTTCTTATGCACCTAATGAATACAATGACTGGTATGAAAGCAAGGAGTTTAGAAAATGCTAGGTACAATTCTAAATAATTCTCTGCGGTACATGAACTTTTGTCAATTCCTATTACTCGTTCTCTCAACTTTTAGATCTTATGATAAGGTTTGAACTGCCTGAGTTCCTGCTCACTGTTTCTACTGTCTAGAGAAAAAAAGGTCTGGGAAAATTATCCTTATTTCAGGGCTCCCAAGTCCTGTGTAGTGTGCATTTTTTTTTGCAAAGACAGAAAGGTCAGATGAAGGAGACTTCAATCTGCTATGCTCAGCAGCTCTTTTGATAATATTATGCATTTTCTTCTGTTTCCACAGAGTGTATCTCTTTCCAAACCAGATCTTCTCATAGAGGTAATGCCATAAAGTTTAAGAACTTTAATATTCTCTCTGCAATTGTCTGTCCTAACAATTTTCAAGGAAAAGATAATTTATTCGGTAACCCTCCTGTCTTTGCTTGTCTCAAAAAAGTGTGTGAAGAGGCCTTTACTGCCTTATGTAGCAAGGCAATTCATTCTCTTCTCTCTCTTCTTGTAGTGTCTCAGAAAGAAACCTCCAATGTCTTTCTTAGTTCTTCACTGCCAAAGAATAGAGCACCACAGCAGTCTTGTTGCCCACAAATCACAACAGGAAGGTATAAGCTCTAGCAGGGGTACAGTTTTTAGAAACTTCTTTGAATGGTAATGGAGAAATAAAAAGGGAAGAAAAAACATAGAACCACAAAGTAGTTCAGCATTTTCACAAGCAGTGGACAATTACAGGACAATTACAGTGGACAATTTATTCCTTTTTCTTCAACATCCTGTGTAAAATGTCATTTACCTTTTAGAAGTTACAACCTTTATTGTTGATTCTATATTTAGTTACAAGTCCCTTCAGAGTTAGGATCATGGCTAAATAAGCTATTCCTTGCAGTAGCTTTAGCCCTTGCAAGCTGGCCCACCAGTTAACTATTGCAACACCTCCATGTTAAGTTCCTTAATCCTTTTCCATTCCTCTCACCCACTTACATCTGAAAATTAGAATAAAATTCTAGTGTGTCTAATGTAGACGTTAGAAATGAGGAATAACTTCTTCAACACTGGAGGAAGTCCTAGTGATATTAGTTACTCTGCCTGTGATCCATCTTTCAAAGATTCTGTTACCAGAGATCTTGCAGGATGATATTCCAATGACTTGGCTCTGTCCCTCATAAAAGGAAGGAACTGGACTCTGATCACTTCCAACACCTTCTCATTTTATGTGAGGGGAGATGACTGTATTACTCTAAACACTGAATAACTAATGACTATGTCTGAACACTGGGACCTGATCGCATGATTGTCCCACTTGAAGACTTGGCCATAGCATATTATAACACTCTTCCACCCTTCATGTCTGTTTTTCTTCCCTTGGTAGGTAAGGTATGGGAAAAACTGGCAGGGGAATCCAGAAAGTTCGTGAACATGTCTTGACATGGGGTCAGGATGCAGAGATCACAGCTAGGCCAAATGGCTGGAGGCCAAATGGTGTTTTTTTTTTTTTTTGCAGGTGCAAAAACTTAGTGAATTACAGCAGAAATAGTAGCAATTACTGGTTTAGCTTCTCCATGACTTACCATTTGAAATTATCTCAGTAATTGGAAGTTGTTTATGGGATGCCTTCTTCAGTGCGGGGAAAGGTAGTGGATCCCTTATGGAAATCAAGATTTGACAGAAAATGAGGGGGTGATTTAAGAAGAGAAGGTCTAATGCTGAGAAGTAGCAGTGGAAAAAGCTCAGAAGTGGCTAGTGAAACACAGCAAAGCTGTTAAAAAAGAAAAGAAAATTTTTTTTTGTCATCACAGAAATTATAGAATAAACTGAACTGATTTCCAAGCCACTTGATGACACAGCTTCCTTACATTTTTTTTGATGTTGAATTATTCATTTTATAAATATCCAATTTTTCCAAATCAGTTATATCAGACATGGAGCAGAATGAGATTCTTTGTTAATCACCTGTAACCTATTATGTCCTTTGTTCTGCTACGGTAAGACAAAGGAGAAAGCCTTTAGATACAGCTCTGCTTTTCCTGTTAGATGCATTGAATAGTTCTGTAGTTACCACGTATAGAATTCAGAGGCAAGGCTTCTGTGATTCTGGAGCTTTACTTTCAAAATCTATCTAGCACTAAATTCCATCCCAACATGCACATTTGGCCCTTTTCTAGGCCTGCTTGACTTTTCACTAAGAATAACCAGATATTTCAGAATAAATTATAATACTTGTAAGCTATAAAGAACCACTTCTGCCCTTCTGCCTCATTTCTCCCTCCTTTGTTTCATGTTGTTCTTCTCCCTCATGCCTGACCAGAGTAAATCCCTGAGCGTCTCATGTTTATTCAACCAGGCTGTTGCTGATAATCGCAATGAAATCTCAGTAGTTTTCATCTAGGGCTGAACTGTTATTTTTTTACAAAGTATTTCTATTCCAAGTTATTGCATATGATATCTTGGGCCTTGATCTTATGAAAATCATACTTGATGCCAGGAGTAGTCAGGCTGGTAAAGCCAAGCACATACATAAATGTTGGCAGGACTTGTTCTTTTAGGAGTGTAACAGTGAAATAATTTAACAAATTATGTTATACATGCAAGGAGCATTTATCAGGCCCACACAGAACAGTTGTTAGTAGTTTAGAACTGTAATCCATAAAATGTGTCCATGTCAATACATGTCTATAAGTGTGGAACTATACCTCAGGGGAAGGTTTTTGGAAGAAGCCATCATGTGGTCTGCTGCAAAATCAGCTGAAATATGCTACTTGTGTGTTTGGGTGTGGTTAAAGTTTTGGGATTTTAGGACTGCATCTTGTCACAGTTATAGAAATAAAGATTTTTCCAGGTTTGTTACAGGAGCTCCTGTCTACCACCTTGTGTGACAACATCTAAAATATGGAATCGGATTTTTAGAGGAAAACTAGTAGCAGTGGTTGTCAGATTTTAGAAATAAATGCTGTACCTTCATATCATTGAGGTATGGACTCCCTTGAAAAAATACTGACTTGAAAAGTGCTTTGGTAGAGAAGAATCTGCACACACATTGTGAATCCATAATGATTAGAAAGGCTAGAGTAACATATTTCTATGCAGGGAAGCACTAAATGAAATGCCCGTAGTGGTAACAGATCACAGTCCTGATCTTAATTGAGGAGAACTAGAAAACTGCCATGGCCTCCAAAAGGCATAAGGATATCCTACCCTTTTTCTCCAAATTAATTGCTAAACTTAGTTTATTATTTTCATAGTGGTCTATTCTTTTCATACTGCTCTCTGGGCTATTTTTCTTAAGGCTGTGGTGATTTAGACTTAGTAATGTTTTGCCTGTCAGAAATGCTCCTTATTTTTCCCCAGGTGGCATAGACTTTAATTTGTAATTTCTAATTCCACCCTTCCACAGTGAGCTTCTGCTGATCTGCTCTTTATATCTCATTCTCAAAGTACTGTGGATGATATCAGTTGGATCTGTTTTCCTATCCCAAGATATGTTTCTTGCTTCCCCTGTTGTAGTCCAAATGGACTCTACACCTCTTTACTTAACTGTGTTCCCAGCTGTTAGTCCTTAGAGGTACTGCCAGCCTTTAATGGAGCTCATATCCGGGCAGAGAAATGTGAGATCCTGAGCTACCTTGGCTGTACGAGAAGTAAGAGAAGAGCAGATTCACCATGCTAAGACCATTGAAGCCCAGGTGCAGGAAGGCATTTAATTATCTGAATTTAAACCTCTGATTACACATAGATTTCAATGGTGAGTTATCTAATTAAGAATCCTGACAGAGAACTTCTTGCTCATTTTAATTGCCTAAGTAACCTAGCAAAGGCAGGGGTACTTCTTGACTAAATAAGGTGAAGTGTTTGAATATAGTAGGAGGAGGATTACCAGCAGGTCAAGGGAGGTGATCCCGTCATTCTCCTCAGCCTCTGTGAGGCCACATCTGCAGTGCTGTGTCCAGTTCTGGGCTCCCCAGTACAAAAGAGGCACAGAGCTGCTGGAGTGGGGTCCAGTGAAGGGCTGCAAGATGATTAAGAAACTGGAGCATCTCTCATACAATAATAGGCTGATGGAGCTGGGCCTGTTCAGCCTTGAGAAGAGATGACTGAGAGGGGACCTCATCAATGTCTATAAGTATCTGAAGGGAGGGTGCCAAGAAGATGAAGCCAGGCTCTTCTCAGTGCTGCCAAGCACTACTAGGACAAGAGGCAATGGCAGAAACTGATGCCCAAAAATTTCCACCTGAACAGGAGGAAGAACTTCTTTCCTGTGTGGGTGACCATGCACTGGAATGGATTGACCAGTGAGGGTGCGGGGTCTACCTGCCTCGAGATACTGAAGAACCATCTGGACACAGTCCTGTGCAATGTGCTCTGGGATGACCCTGCTTGAACAGGGAGACCGGACCAGATGACCCACTTTGGTCCCTCCCAACCTTAACCATTCTGTGATTCTGTATAGCTAACAACCTTTGTTCATTGTCTAACCCCCTCACCAATACTTATAAATGCAATTAAACAAATGTAAAATCAAAACCAAGATATACAAATCTAAAATTAGAAAACTAATTAGTTCTGTATTTCCTGGTTTTAAAGGGGAAAAATTTCCACCAGATTGAGAAAACTGTGAAAACTTTCTCATTGAATTAATAAAGTACTCAAAAATAATCCTGAAAATTAATGTACTTACAGCTGATTTTCAAAGACTTGATATAACAGTGATATGAAAGTAAATGGGCATTCCTTACATAATGTTATATAGATACCTGTACATGTGTGTAGTGATATGTACAAGGACATTTTTAGGGTGGACTTCATGTCACACTTCAACTTTAACTCTCTAAAGTTAGACATTTACTTCAGTCTACTAATCTACATTGCCTTGTTAGTCAATGGAGAGAAATAAGGAACTCTAAAATATCTTTCTTTCAATCTCATGAAAGAAAGGGGTGAACCACAATTTGAAAGTTCTCCTCTTCCTACTGTCAGTGGAGGGGAGTTTGTTTAGCTTGCCTGCTACTTTGATATTTAACTTTTCAGCAGCTGAAATCTGAAGAAAGACCACCATTTCCTATGACAGTAAATCACTATTTTCACCAAAGGATTCATAGCACTGGATTGAAACAGCAAGTTATTAAAGCTCTAGGAAATTCTCACTATCCTTTCAACATGAGACTTTGGAAAGTACCATGGGACATTTAAAGTGGTGTGGGAGTAAGGTGGGTTTCTTGGTGTGGGAGGGATGGGTTTTGATCAAAGACTGGAAAATGTGTCTGTCAGTTTATTCATCCTCTGACTGTAGGAGCTAGAATACCTGCTTGGATAGAGAATTCTTGCTGTGACTTCTAAGGAATGCTGGGAAATGGGAAAGTGAGGAAGAACATTTCATTTGCTCAAATATGTTTGTGTGGCTACAAGATGAACAGCACCTTGTAGAATCGATCCCCGTAACACCAACCGACTTAATGGAAATTATTCCTGAAGCAATCTATTCATTACTGCTGATCAAAATCCTGTGCTTGCTGTATGTATACTGCCAGACATTCTACTCCCCCAGAGTCGCCCCGTGCTATCATCCTACACTGAAAGTTTACACTTCCTCGGTCTGCTCTAGTTTATATCAAATGGAGATTATTAAGTTATACACAGGGGAACAGGTGGGTGGAGCAGCTGGCATGAGAAGTGAGCAGCCTGACAACAGAAAAAAATCAGGGTAGATTGCAGTACAAAAAATTTCCTAGGAAATTGCAAATTTCACAATCTGTTCATGAGAACTGATGGTATAGCTCGTGTGCCAGGTAACAAGTCTGGGAGACTCTAGACTTCACTGGAAGCAGACTATTCAAGACCTTCAAAGATCTTGTTAGTTTTGGCTTCAGTCTATTACACTATATCAAGCAATCCTACTCATTCTGGAAAGCAACTCTTTATGAATTTCTAAAGTAGATTGAAAAGGTCACAGTGGTTTTTCAGTCTTAATTGACTGACTGACTGATTTACTGTATTTTTTATTACAGATGAAACTTTAAAGATAGCACTGTGAACTCTCAAAGACATGCTGAATTTGAGGGGCTTATCTTTGGTTAAGTGTCATGAAAAAAACCATCAGCTGAAACTGGTTCTGAAAAACACCAGTTAAAGAAAGCTACCCAGCTAAATAAGCTCTCCTGAATTTGTGTGCATTGTGGAGGGTGACATGATGAAATGAAATGTTACAGATTCAGAAATACTCAAAATTTAGAGTATAGCTCTAAATATACTCTATAGAGTATAGAGTACAGCTAAGGAGGATGCACTAATTGTCAGGACAACACTTGTTAAGGCTGAAGTGGCAAAGTTTCTACAGTAAGTAAATGCATACATGGCTATGGAGAAAGTAGGTAACGAGATCAGATGTGGTAGAAAAGATAAGCTGCTATTTAATTTCTAATGCTGTGGCAATTTATCCTGTATCATTTATAGAGAACCCAGACTGAAAGAACCTCTTAGAAGGTTAGGTCCCTGTCTCAGGACACAGCAGAACATTTTACCTTTGTGAGATGAGTGTTTTCATGCTTTATCTCTGGTTCTCTCTTGTTTTGACTTAAGAAACTTTTCTCATGAAAGTTTCATTAAAACATACATTTCTGCAAAAAGTTGCACTTCTGACAAATCAGCATTTTTCAAATGAAAAGTGTTTAATCAAGAAGTTTCCAGCCAAGTCTAATTATAGCATCCTTTTTAAATGTTTCAGGGTTTCAGACAGCACTTCAAAAAGAAACACAATGAAACATTCGTTATTACTGAAGCCTTTCATATTACTCAAATTACAAGAAACAATCAACTATGTCATAAAAGATATCTTGATAAGCATTTGACATGCTACTGAGTCACATTTGGTGGCTTGAGTTTCTAATTTCTCTCCTTGAAATTCAAGCTTCCTTCTATTTCTTATCTGAATTACTATTGAACACAAGCCAAAGTTCAGTCGGACTTCCTTTCTACATAAATTCAATTAAGAAATGTAAACATTTGGAGTCTCTCTTGGGGAGGTGGCAGTGAAAAAAAGGAAAAAGAAAAAAAAAAAAGAATTGCCAGTGGAAAAGATGCATGTAGGCCAAATGGGGAGAAAACTACTTTGATGTGGAGAAAAGAATCAGTAGTAGCTTTTGACATGGACAAAGTAATCTGCTGCTGGAGGCAGCTTATGACAGAAGTCAGTCAAACACCTGTGTTTGAAAGAAAGGTAACTCATATTTGTACAGTCACAGGGAAAAACATGCTGTTAATGGCAGGAGAACATGTTTAGTTTTTGAAAATATTTTTACTGTTGTGGAACATGCAGTGAGTGCTGGTCTGAAACCAGTATATTTTGTTGTTGTTGACATGCTGCTTTTCATAGGCTTTTGTTGAACAACTTGCAAACTCCTGGTATAATCTAAAAGACTGTATTAAATTTCACAGGAGCAAAGGTAAAGAGAGAAATATGCAGAAATAGCAGGTGAGAGAATATAGGAGAAAAGGCTCAGTAGAAAGTATGGAAGCTCATATGTGCTTTATTTTAAGGCACACTTAATACAGTAGCATGGGAATTGTCAGTGCAGGTTTGAGACCACCACACTGGCAAAAGCTGGATAATACATGCAAAGGCCAACACAATTCTGACTCATTGTCTAGAGTCTGGTAAAGCAAGTGACAGCTGGTGGTGTTCTTAATATCAGCATCAAATCCAAGGAAACCAGCTGAAGCATGTAGCTGAGAAAATTCATTACCCATTTAAAAAGTTCAAAGGGTATGTGAGGAAAGTTAGGAAAAGACCTTGGCTTTTGAGCACTCAGGTCTTTCACAAGAGCTTCAGGAGTTACATAAACTTGTTAAAGAATGCATGCTGAGAATATTTTGGCTAAATGACTTTTAAAAACTTGGCTTACACAAGGTATGAGTTCCAAGCAAATTGACAAAATCCTTTAGCTGAGATAGACAAAGCAAAAGAAAAAGCCCCAACCAACCTGCCACCAACACCAAGCCCCTAGAACTCCTTAAACTCCAGTACCAGTAGGTGCTTGAAATATATATTTGCGTTAGGTGTTTTTTGTTTGTTTGTTTGTTTGTTTTGTTGTTTAAACATGTTGATTGAAAAGCATGTCTGGAAAGTTTCTGCAGCACCCAGTCAGAGATAAGTATTTAAACCATGGGATCCCAAGATCCTTGTTAGGAGTAGACATTGATTTGGGTTATACCATGGCAAACTAGTAAGGAGTTCAGCCCTTTTCTGATCACACTTGGAAGAGGAGTCTTATTCCATCAAGGCCTAGGAAATGACACCACTCCCAGCTCCTTTTCCCTTTAAATTGTGTTGCTAATGTTGTTCAATAATACAGAGAGTCTACAACTAGAAATTCTCATCTGGAGGCACTGACAAATTGCTCTGTTCTTGGGGGCCTAGCTGAATGACAGTTGCAGACTCAACAGGTTGGTGTTGGGACAATCACAATTAAGGAGCCATTTGGGGCTGTAAAATAAGCTTTCTGTGCTGGGAGTGGCCAGGAAGCAGTACTTGATTCAAAAACAACGGTGTTTATTAAATGCTTACTAGGCATATATTCATGAGCCAGTTGGATGATATTACTCAAATGTCAGATGGATTTATAAGATATTGATAAATTACAGCTATCTACTTTGTGGCATTGATGTCGTCGTAATAGACAATGTTTTTCCTAATCTGCTTTAAAATATAGTTTAACAAGAAAAAAATTATTTTGAATCTAGATGCTTCAGCATGTGTCTGACATTAATAGAATTGTACAGAAACAGCTGGACCAAATCCTTGATAGAGGTTTATTATTAGCTCTTGAAAAGGAAATTATTGTGGAGTTGCTCACATGGATTGTGAAGTAAACTGGCTACTGCTGCTCTTCTATATACTCTTTCAGCATATCATCCTAGGCTTTCATAGTATTTGGTAGTCCATTTTCATGCAGCATAAATTTGAATCTTTTCCTCAATCATGGCCTTTCCTGTTGTTGGCGAGCATAGCATTTCAGTTATTTTAGTGTCCTTTTTCTCTTGTTCTTTCTTTGATCATCTGCTGTATTTTCCAGGAGAGGGTCTTCATTTGTTGCAAATTGACCAAACATTATGGAAGCATAGTTATATTTTCTTTGCTTTACACCTGAGAAACTGAAACACTGACAGAAGAAATGTTGTCTGTGGACACTAAAAAAGGTTTTGGACACCTACAGAAATAGAAATCAACCTGACATTATTGTGTACTAAAAGGAAATTACACCAAGTTTTGTATGTTCTCTGTCCCTAGAAAAGGCAGGAGCCCTCTTGCTCTTTAACAACTCTATTTTCAGAGTGTGCGACTGTCCTGGATGATTAAAACCCACAGATGCAGATCACTGCAGTCTTTGGTCTTTTCTTTTGGCCGTGATATTATGGCTGAATTTACTATCCTGTGCATCTTTTAGATATATATTTTGCTTTTTTAGGTTTTCAGTGTTGGAAACAGACATAGTATGGATGAAAATTGGCAGAAAAATGTGAAAAGCTTCAGGATTTTGAGTCAGGTGGCAGAACATTCGGGAAGCTTCTGGCACACCACAGATGGTCGGTATAAACTGTTGTGGCAGAGCAGCTCTGCCAGAAGCCCCATGGAGTTTATTTCTAAAGTAAACTTTTAAAAATACACAGAATATTAAAGCAGGATAAAAAAATTAATACAATTTGAAATCACTGCTAATATCTAAGTTTGTTGTTATGAAGTTCCATATTGCCCCATCCTTCACCCTGCCGCCCCCAGTTATTTAATAGTATCCTCATTTTTCTAATTCCACCTTCTATGGTCTTTGTACTCTTTCAAACAAATCAGGTAGCTGGACTGAAGGTACAGCATAGTACTGAGCTGAGAACTGAACTGAACAGGAGAGTTATAGATACTTTTGTATTTACAAAAGAACTGTGAATAGGATTAAGGAACAAAAGCTTTACATAGTTTTACATGGTAAATTTATTTAATTTTGCATAGTGTATGTTATAGGTTTATGAACTAAATCAGAGCATTTAATAAATATAAAATTATATTTATTTGTGTAAATAAAATATTTTTCATTTATATGTAAAATTATATACATAAGAATATATTTATTCTTATATATATGTTTATATATAAGAATAATATACTATGTAAAGTCAAACAAGTTTTATTACAGTAAATAATATTCTTATATGAATTATGCTAGAAAGCATGAAAATTTGGGCAGAGGATTTGGAATAGGAGTGGATGAGTCTAAACTCCAATAGGGTTTTTTCCCCCCTTGTTGATTTTTGGGGGGGGCTTGGCTTTTCTTTTTTTTTTTTTAACAAAGGAGAAAATGTTCTCAGAGAAGAATAACTTTCAGCTGAAAAATTCCCATGCACACAGAACAAATTGAATTAACAAAAAGTTTGGAAATCTGATTACCTTTTTTCTCAATAATATTGTCTGTATTTCAGAATGTCTTGAAATTGTGATCTGTGATACTTAGTAAATCTTAGCTACAAAGTGATATTTCAAGATGAAACCTAAATCCATAAAGTTAGTGTTAGGTTCTTAATCAGTTTCATTTACTTCCCTTATTACCTAGAGAAGTCATCATTTAGAAATGTCAGTCAAAAATGTATAAAGGTATTCCAAGGTGTGACTCATCTTTTAATAATGATTCCACTGTACACTACTGCAAAAGTGTAAATACTGTTTTAGCTAGTTTAGATACCAGCTAAAACGTTCTATCTCTAAACAGGTCTTAATATCAAGTTCGAAATGTATTTATTATCAAAATAAGATAAAATTCATGTTATGTACCAGTAAGATATATCCCCTAACATAACACCATGCATTAAAGTCCCAAACACTGAATACAACTGTGTTTTTTCCATGGCATTTTGATGTGAAGTTTTATTCAAGATTTCATTAAACTAGGTCATAAGTCAGGACAAACTGAGGTTATTTAGGTGAATTTGATTGTCTCTAAAAGTGATGCATCTGTGGAATTTTCAATGAATATTTTTGCCCTCTGCACCTCAGCCTTTCAATCTGGTGAAATAACGTATTATTTCTTTTAGGTGAAATCCCTGTGAAGGTACTAGCAAAATTCCATGTGACGGAGGCTAGACTTTTTGGGTCACTGAATATGGATCTGTACTGGGAATTAAATTATAGGCTGAGCAGAATAGTTGCAGATTGAACTATGCCCAATGTTGTTACTTTCTATTTTCTAGATTCTTTTTTCTCCCTTTCCCATGTTTGAAAAGAAGTAAGTAAACCCCTTTCTGGGCTAAGTCAGAAAACATAACCTGTAATTGCTGCATGAATGGGCACAGTGAAGCCAGTTATAAAGCTTGGAAGATGCTTTAATGAGACAATATGAAGAGTTCAGCTTCAGGGAAAACTTGGCTGGTTACTAATAAAATACATTTAGCAGTAGTCTCAAGTCTTTCACATGGAATATGAATATTGTGCCGTGTCTACCTTGCCATTTTTGTCTTGCAGAACGGAACCAGGACAGGAAAACAAAGAAACATGGTTATAGAGCTACAATAACCTATTCTTATTATATAACTAGGTATATTCATACTATGAGATTTACTAATATGTGTAATTTGTGGTGAATCTGTGTGTGAAGTGACATTTTTATGTTTCAGACTCTAGACTGTTAGTCTGGTATGCTATTTGGTGGTTGTATCTTTCCACTTCCATAGCAACAATTTAGCTATTCTCAGCACTCAGTAATTGTGAGAAAATAAAATTCCATCTGTTTTTGCCAAATGAAGTCTGAATAAACCTTCACTACTTAAACATTACTTATTTCCACTCCTGAGCTGGTTAAGTAAAGTAGTTGTTGATGTTGTGTGAAGTAAACAAACTGCCCTGCTAGTGAGACATGTATGTGGTCACTCAGTGCCACAGCTAATACTGCAAAATTAGGGTCAGCATTGGAATAAGAGAGTTCTGAAAACACACTTGAGGCCATCTAACCCTCATGCTGTACAGTAATAGTGCTGATCAGTAGATCTACTTAAGCCTTAATTTGAATAATATTTTAGGAGTGCATCAAAGAGTTTCATTGTTACAAAAACTGGCAAAATGTAATGCCAACATCTTTCCCTATCCTTTTTTTTTTTTTTTTTGCAACTTCTTGCTGCTTGTTTTTCTGTAGCATGTTGTTATCAAATGATTTTAGTTCCCACTGCTAAAACTTGAGGGGAGATCTCAGGCCTTTTCATTTGCTGTGAGTTAATCAAGATGACATGGTCTAAATCCTCTTGGCTTGGAGTAATGACTTCAGCCATTCTGTAAAACAACTTTCAGAAACTCTTCTGTACCCTTGATGCTATGAGCATTTCTTTGCTTCTTCATGGACCATTTCTTCAGTGATTTTTCAGTGCCTTATTGCCCTGATACTGTTGTAGAATCACAGAGTCAGTTAGGCTGGAAAAGACATCTGAGATCATTGAGTCTAACCACCTAACCCAGCACTGCCAAGCCCACCACTAAACCATGTCCCTAAGTGTCATATCTTTATGTCTTGGAAATACCTCCAAGGATGGTGACTCAACCACTTCCTGGGTAGCCTGTTCCAGTACTTGATGACCCTTTTGGGGAAGAAATTTTTCCTAATATCCAACCTTGACCTCCCTGGCACAACTTGAGGCCATTTCCCCTTGTCCTGTCACTTGTTACTTGAGGTGCTCCTAATATTTTTCACTAGACTTGCCGCTATTTACAGCATGGGGAAGCAAAATTATAAATTATCTTCCTCCCATGTTTTTAGAAATCTATGACAGAATTCAGTGAGAGCTCTGAAAACAGTCATCTTTAAGACCTTGACAATGCAAGGATTTTAGATATGACCTGTAAAATGCAGGGAGGTCTCCAGGCTCCTTGTTTCACTGAAAATTAGGATGGTTCTGCTCATCGGTGTTTTGCTGACTGTACTCTGTATGTCTTCTCTCTCCCAATGACGAGAATGGAAAATCAAGACTTAACCGCTTACTCTGTGGCCATGTCAGCACGCCCATCAGAATTCCTGCAGCTGCTCTCTGCTCGGGGCTTGTCAAACATCTCTGCCATCACAGTTTATCAAACGCCTCCACCTCAGCATTTCAAATAACTCAAGCTGCTTCCTTTTCTTGCTTGCTCTCCTGCTTGCCTGCCAAAACCAGAAAGCCTTTATTAAGGGCTTCCCCGTCAATCATCCCAAAGGCCCCTTTGGAGATCTGATTAGTGTTCTGATTAGTGTTCACAATCTACATTCAGGAACAGGCAGAATCTGTCTGGTGCAATTCATACAAAGGGGTATGAAGGAAGGGAGTGATTTAACTAAAGGGTGAAGCCTTGTTTCTATGCTGCAAGATATGTTATCATCTCTGTGAGCAGTGAGATATTTTCAGACTGTAAAGAGTTTTGCATGCAGGAATTTAGGATCTGCAATGTCATTTGGGATTGTTAGAGTTTGCCTTAACTTCAGAGCCTGAGAAAATGGGTAAATTAGCCTGTGCTGGAGCTTGAAACTTCTGTTCTCAAACTGCTACTATGGTGTTAGTAGTTTATACTGGGCTTAGACATACCTACAACCTGGACAATCACACCAGCACAGACATTCCCTTCATCTTGCTAAGCCCATACAGAATGGATAAAGCGTTTTAAAGGAAGGTAGTTTTCTGTTATTGGTGCTCTGTATCCTGTGTCTTAGGATTTCACACACACACACTCAAACAATAATTAAACTGTAAATTCTGTCCTCCTGGAAGCACGGAGAATGGACTTAATTTCACTTTCACAGGCAGTACTGGAGGCTTGAGAAGTTCTGGGGCTAGGCTGGCTGTGCACAAGGCATGGGGAGACTCACCATGAACTCCCCATCTGCGTATACTGCAGTGTCCAGCCTTATCTGCTAAGCTCCATCGACCAAGAACTGAACCAGTCATTTGAGTTTAAAAAAAAAATAAGTGAAAGGAAAAAATTATTTATTTCTGATACCCAGAGCAATCACCTTGTGTGCTGAAGGAAGAAATTTTACTTAGATATACTGCTTTATTCATGCAATCCTTGTTAATCTAATAACCTTACTAAAACTACACTTAAGTTCTTTTTTCTGGCCAGTTGCTGCTGTGAATTTTCTGTAGAAATCAAGCTGCAGAAAGTTGATATTACCTGATTTAATTACAAAATAGCTATCAGAACAAATTAAAGAGACTAACTGCTGCCTGCCAGCTCCAGGTGCTATGAGCAGTAGTGGCAGCAGGACTGCACCTCATCACAACCTCACAGGAAAGAAACGGGATGTTGCCTGGTAACAGAGACTGTTGCTTTTCTTTTTCCAGAGGTTTAGCAAACAGCTGAAGCAACCAATTTGGGGAGCAACATAAGGTTTGAAAAGAACAAATAGCTGTTGAGGAAAAAACAGTCAAAGAATGAGATCAGAGATTGTTACTTGGATACAGCAAAAGCCAACACAACAGAAGGGCTGGGAGTAGAGGCAAAGGCGAAATAACACTAGACTTATTTAAGTGCTGGAAGTATTTTTTAATTTTTTTTTTTCAGTGCTAGTACATCTAGTGGCAATGCAGTTCTTCTACACTTCGTGATCCAGAAGAGTTTTCAAGAAATTGTTAGTGCAAGTCTTCTCTTCCTCACCTTTCAATCACTTCTTGCTCAGATTTTCATCATTTATCTTCCACGATATTTTTGCTCTCTCTTTGCTCTTCAGAAGGAGTTTCTTTTGTTATACCTGATATGAAGTAAAGGATGGTACTGGTTTCAAAAAATGGCAGTTTTATTGAGACAACAGAGGCACTTGATACACCTGGGCTAGTAATTCTATGTGCCTGGTGCCTTGCTACCAGTAGTTTCAGATAGAAGACACTATATCATCATCACTATATGATAATTTTTCTTCATAGTCAAAGAAGTTGCAGAAGTAGACTGCAAAGTTCACTCATGTGAGCATGAGGAAGACTTCACATGTTCATTCTTGATCAGAGAACACAGAAATAATGGGAATATCTTGGAGAACTGCTTCCTGTAGAAATGCTGATTTCAGTTCTGTTTTACAGGTGAGGGAGATGCAGCTGGACCACTCAGCTCATATTTTCCTTGTGGTTCCTTTCCATCCATGTGGCAAATGTACATTGCTGAATTCTTCCCATAGATCACAGAAACTAATAATGGTGTGAATGAATGTAAAGCACAGGCTTATTTCTAATGACTTTACCATAAATAAATTCAGGTAAATACACAAGTTCATTACAGAAGTTCACAGGTATGAGTTATCCAAGAGAAGGCAGCCTGGCTCTTGGTGTACTCTGGTTGCTAGTGCTACCTACGTAGATTATAGTATATATAATCTTATGTAGACTAGAATTATTTCAAACATTTTTACCTTTTTTGTATTTACATTTTCACTTATATGTTGCAGCCTTATCTTACAACTCAACAACAGGTTGTGCAGCTTCCTCTTTGGTTCCATACAGCATGGAGATCTCCCAAAATATATTGCTGGAAGGGAAATGCAGCATAAGGAGCTAGGTATGAATACATTTCCCAGTACAGCAGGCCTTTCAGGGTAACTTCTTTTTAGTGCTGCCTTGTTATTGGCTTGCAATAATGAGCTTTTATTCACACAGATACTCTGGTGGTTTTCCTTTCTGTGAGGTGCTACTGACCATCATGAGGGAGAACTCATAATCTGCACTCAGGATCTGATATTATGATTGTACTGATACAGTACAGATTTTCCATCCTTGACATCTCTGTTTGTGTTAGTTTCCTCCTCATTTGGTTTTTAAATTGCAAAACATTTTTTTCCCACAGATAAAATCTCATTTCTCTACAATCCTTTTTCTCTCTCCATATTGTTGGGTATGAAACGATAAATCAAATGTGTAAAGCTCGGAAAATTCTGACCCCTTTTCTAAAGCAACAATATTTAGGTTCACTGCCTAGCCTTCAGATTTATTCATCCCTCTCCTAAAGCTATTTCAGTCAACTGTAATTCTTATAAAGATCTATTGGAAATTATTATCTTTTATTTGAAGCAAAAAAACTGTGAGGAAATGTGTCCTCCAAAAAAAATTCATAGAGGACACAAAATAATAATTGTATGATTTAATACCATAAAGAAGTTAATAAGTGTATTTTCTAATGGGTTGGTGTACCCTTATATAGTATTACAGCTCACTATTTTATTGCATTACTGTACACTTCAGCTATACTAATTATATTTGATAATTAAAAGCATGTACTTTCAAAGAATAATGCAAGTGAATGGATCAAATATACTGACATAACATTAAAAATCTTTTGTCAGGAAAATTCCAGGAGTTTTTCTCAAGAATGAGAGTTGCAACTTTTGGCTTTCCTTCACTTGACATATTTTAGACCTAATTCAGTAGTCATTGACATCTGTGGATCAGGCTTTTTTTACATTCCATGGCATTCTGTGAACATACTGTACATGCCTTGCTTTTTTTTAACACACTACTGCCCCATAAGATGAGAGATTTACTTTTCTTCTTCCTTTGGTCTGGAACTATTCTATTCTGTAACTGTTATTCAAGTGACTTGAATACCTTTATTTGGGAGCATTCCACTTATTCCTCTGAACCTATTTAAAGGGAAAGCGTTTACTCAAGAGTAGAATGCGTGCTTTGTAAATAATCTTAAAGTGTGTGGAATAAAGAATTTGTGGAGTAATTTAAGTCCCCAGAGTTAAATTATGCTCTTGGCTATTATATGGACCATTCAGAAAACTTCCGTGGAAGCTTCTCTTTAAAAATTAGTATTACTTGTATTTTCTAAAAGGAACACTACTAATCCTGGAAATTTATTACAGTGTAAACATTTCTAGCAGCTGACTCTGCACCTGCATTCTCTATCAGAGAAATTTTGGTTATGCAGCAAACACAGGTTTGCACTCATACTGTATCTTAAAATGACCTAAAAATCTATGGATGTTTTATTTTTCATTTCACAATATGATGAGCCAGCTGGCAGGACTGATAGGCTGTTCATGTGGAGTTGTGGCTCTTCCAGAAGATTTCCTGTAAAAATAATCAGTGTGTATTGAGATGTACTTAACTAAGATGATTTCTGTGTCACAAACCACTTTCAGTATGTGATACTAAAAGCTTATCTGGTATTTTCAATTTGTTAAACTTTTAATGTTAAATTTTTAATGACATACAGCCTAGGAATTTTGGCTCTGATGAGTAATCAACTGTGAGAGTAACTTCTTTTCCTAGATGTCTTGTAAAGCACTTAAAAGCCAATGGAGTGCACTGTTCTATTGGGTTGTTAAAACAATTCACCAAAGTCGCAGATGTTCAACAAGCTACAGGCAATCATATTGCTGTGCATTATAGCTGCATATGCAAACCCAAAGACACGTGGACCATATTATACTACTGAGCCCCTCGTGAACATATTCTCAACACTGAAATGAAACAAAATGGAAAGAACTATACTAAAAGGAATTCCTTTCAGCAGTCTTCCCTTTGGTGTAGTGCCATTGGGAAGGGCTATGCTACTTCTGGATCTGCAAATGGCATGTAAGAGCTCTCTCTGTATTGCACTGTTTTGTGTCATAGATATGATAGTTTTGCTACTGTTAATTTTGGAACCTTAATCCAAAACGTAGGTGCAAGAAGCTGGCTAATCCCAGGACTGCCTAGATTTCTGTCAATAAAGTCTACATATCAAGTACATTTTTACTTATGGCTATGCCTAGAAATGTAAAATTCTGAAAAGACTGGGGATTTTGTTGCATGAATCTTTCCACCATTCATGAAGTGAGAGTTTCTCTCCCTTTTCACTTGGAGCCCAACACTTACTGATGCTGATCCTCAACACAGTGAGGCACATGGCACCCTGTTTAATCAGTGGTTTAGTGATTGGGCCATTTGCCTGGGGTATGAGAGACTGCAGTTTAAAATATCTGTCTGCTCTGGAGTCAGATCAGAGCAGTTCCACTTCGCATTAAATATTCATTAGGCCCCGAGTGAAAAAGAGAGAGAGAATGACTGATTCTATTTCAGTAGACAAGAGGCTGGGACATTTAACTGTGGTTTAAGAAAGTTATGTATAAGTTCCTATTCCAGTGAAAGAGTTTAGGGTAAGATCATTTTACAGTATCTATGGTTTCTTTGTCTGTGCTCTCTCTGCTAAGCTTGAAATTCGTGCTTGCTGTACATGAACGTGGCTTGTTAAACAAAAATTCCCCCCCCCTTTGTTTCTGATCAAATACTACTATTTTATTTACCATCTAAACATTATACCTGTTAATGTTCAGCAGGATAAATGTTCCATGAAACTGGATTTCTGAAGTTCTATTAAACTGTGAATCAACTTTTTTTTTTTTTTTTAAATTTTAAGTTTTCTCCCCAACTAATGTCAATGCCATTGAATTTACTAAATGAAGTGGGTTGTGCTGAAAATCTTTAAGGGTATGAGAGCATATTAAATTGGCAGCTTTCCTAGCAAGGAGAGTCCAGTTCAAGGTTGTAGGTCAGTATTTAATATCCTTCAAGATATTTATTATATTCCATTTATATAAACCACTGTCTTTCCCTAGGTCACCTTGATCTTGACCTCAACAGATAGAACAGATAAACAGTTGAATAAACCAAAAAGGCTCAAAAGTACTTTAAACAGACCCAGGAACTTAAAATGGGGAACTATTTTATGGCACAGAAACAGTAAATAGGGGCTAATACTCACAAAGCCAAGGAATTTCCATGGTAAATTTTGCAGGAGAGAGGACAAAAATGCAGAAAGCATAATTTCCATCAATTTCCAGAAGTTCTCAGTGTCTTCAGTCACCTGGGATTGTAGTAAATTTAGAATGAGACTGATGAACAAATGTATACTCCGGCATCTTTCAGGTTTGATCTCATAAACATTTGCTGTGTTACAAATTTATAACCTTCAAATCCTCTCTTCCATCCACATATGAAAATCCCACTGAAGTAGATGGTCGGGCTGGGGAGGGGAAAGACGGTGCCCGAGTCTAAGGGCCACAAAGACTGTAATTCTGAATTTATCCACAGTGCTGTAACCTAAGCACTGGACTTGAGACACTTGCTGAAGTTTCTGGCTATCAGAAGGTGGCAGCATTGACGAAGGAAACAAGTAGAAAAGACGAATTAAACTAAATATTGATATACATTCTTGCTTTTTACTTTGAATAAAGTAGTATTGTAGCGAGAAAATGGTAATATAAAAATTGAATGCAAAAGAAACCTTATCATGTCTCTCTTGATGAGCAAACCACGGAGTTGAACAGTATATTATTGTTAAGGTGACCATCTAAACAGCATGTGCATTTATTACTGGTGAATACAGTTATTAAAGTCACAAGTCTATGGCAAACTTACTTTTTGCCCCTTTCTTCTAATTTTGTTTTTCTAGTGTCTTAATGTCTCCCAAATGTAGGCTAAGTTTAGATCTACTTGTCCAACAGGAAGCTTAATTGGATGTGATTTTGTTCAAATCATTGGATTCACAGTAGGCAGGAAGCTCTGTGTTTGACATTACTGACACTGCTCTGCACTGTGATATGTTTGGCTTTATCGATGCAGGACTTGTCAATACTAAATGTGTGCTCAGACTATGGAAGAGTCTTGTTGCAGATTTGTTCCAGAGTTCAGCCTAAACCTACTCAACATGGATTTGCCGGTGAATAACATGCAAGTAAATGGAGCTTATGCTCTTCTTCTGGAGGAGTGTTGTATTTATCTGATTCTTAATGCAGCATCCTGAAACAACAAAGCCTTGACATTCACTGATGAGGTAAATGTTTGATGAGTGTGGGCTTAAGGGCATATGTATGTAAAACACAACCTTCCTCTTAAAGAAAAAAACAGTAATTTAACTTTTATTGTTCTGAAAGAGACTTCCTAATTCGGAGCCAACTGTAACAGGCAATTGTGTCTACCCACTGTTACTCACAGTGTCTCTTGGACAAAAGGATTTTCCCATCTTTATTTTCCTTTTTTCCTATTTCTCTTTCCCCCTAATCCCTTTTCCCCTTTTCTCTTTGTTTTCCTCTTCTTTTTCCATTTGTTTTCCTCTTTCCCGACAGAAGGGAAATAAGCAGAGTTCCTTTTTTTCTTTTCAGCTTTATCCTACTTTCCTTTCTCCCTCTGCAGATTTTCAGTCTTGGGTATCAGAGACCGCAGAATACATTTTTCACCAGTTTCGTTTTTGCAACAACGTAGGTTCTCAAAAGTGAAATTGAAAGGAGAATTAGACTTCATGTCTGTGCAACAGCTAGTTCCTCAGCTTCTTACCTACTTCCTGACAGCTCTGATTGATTTGTTCTGTCTCTTCATATTGCTTTAGTAGTATACCTAAATATCCTAGTGCTAGGATCTTATTAAAGCATCTTCATTATATTTTACATATAAAATTATGTGATAATAGGGTGATAGGCAAGAGGAACAGAGAGCATAGTAGGACAGAGGGACTCCAGTGTTTTAAATAAAGCCTATCTGTTTGGTAAAAATAAATAAATAAATTCTTCATGATTTTCTCTTTTTTTTTTTTTTTTTTCTTCCTGCAGATCTTTAGAATACTGTGGTAGGAATGCAGTCAGATTTTGTTTGCACTTGTAGTATGTTCTCTACTTGTTCCTGACTCAGTTATTCTTGGTCTTAATAGTCTTCCCAAAAATTGTTATTAAAATTTAGGAATACCATGGCAAGATTATGTACATATAATCCATCACTTTCACTGATTTTTTTTTTAGTTTGAAACCTCCTTCAGCACTACCTTCTGAACTTTCAGCCTTTACAGTGAACTTAGCCTTTGCAGTGAACTTAGCTTTGCTTTTTGCTTTGCTGTTTCCATTTTCTGCTCAGATTTTGTCATTCTCTCTTGAGACTTCAATTTCTTCACATTTTTTCTTATTATCAGGATATATAAATATATATATATATATCCTGTTTCTGTGTACATAAATATACATGTAAATCTATATCTATATTTATATTTTTGGAGGTCTTAATGTGTACCATATAGAACAAAGAATTGGATTTCTTCCACTTGTGTCCTGTTGAGATTTTAGCACTCAGTCATCTTGTCAATGAAAATCTTGTCACTACCTTTAATAAGTTTGACTCCACAGCATTTAAGGTTGAAAACTTAACAAACTTGCCTCTTGGCAAGGTATTTGCTTTCCTTCATATATGCTATCCTCTTCCTTGTTGCTGATGGCAAGGGGGAGAGTATCCAAATACAATTTTCATATCATCCCTATACTCCCCTAGGTTATAATATTTTTCTCTTTCTCTAGCAGCTGAACAGATGAAGACATATAGGGGTGGTCTGCCTGGTGGAAAATTAATTTTATGATCTGTGTTCTGCATTGTGTTTAGCTTGTCACCCAGACACTTTTACCATTACTCATGTGAGGTGATGGTCGTGATAGAGAAGTGAAAATCCTATATTGTGTTAGTGGCAAGACTTAGAAAAATTTATGCATCAGGTCCTTTCTGTTGATATGGGTCCAAGATTGTGGCAATCTGGGTAGAGCCCTTCAGTTTTGTGATTATGTCAGTTTATGGTGAGTTCATTCTGTTATTCTTTTCTGCAGTTTGGACTGTGCACTGCTTTTTGTAGTTCCATGTTCCCAAGTTTTCAAAGGTGATGGCTGAAATGCCTCTTGCACTGCAATGCCTCAGACTAACTTAGAGCTGTTCGTTACAGGTAACTTTCAATCACTAAACTCTTAAACATCTGATTTCCCTGTTTCTACTGACCTGAGCTGCATTTGCATTAAATATCTGTATTAAATTAAAAGCAATACTGAAAGTCTGTTGGCCTTGGAGCTCTATTCTAATCATCATGTAGCAGTAAAACTTTAAAATTACATTTCTGGGGGAATTAAGTCCACCAGTAGTGTTATGTTTAAAATTAATTCTAACTTCAAACCTTTTGTCCAAATGCCTCAGCTAGCTTTTCATGCTGCAACTTTTGTGGGCATAATTAGATTTTTATGGATTTTCTTCTGATGTTGTGTTTATAATCTTATCAGAGCAATATATTGTGTCATTGTAAGTACTTATTATGTACTATAAGCCGTGAACAATGTCTCTTTGTAATAGCCTACTTGTCTGGTAGTCAATGGGTATTGTATGCTGTACACAGCAAAAGGATTCGGATTTTAGGTTATAAAATTAGCATTTTCAAAAGATAGATTGCAGAATATGAAGAACTTTTTGAAGATTCCTGGAACATCAAATTATTTTTGAATAAATATTTTGTCATAGATCAATCTATTCATGATGCCTGCCATTTTGGAAGTGTTGTTATGGCAGACAAATAGGAATGGGTATTTCATAGCAAGAGTGTTACGATTTTCAGATTATCAGTATATGTTCACCAGTGGAAGATAAAGGTAAAAGATTTTGCCGTTAGGAGAATCAATTCTTATGGTGCTAAATCCACTGTTTTCCAGTCAGAGCCAGCAGTACAATACATGCTCCAATAGTGTTAGAGCAGCAGTGATAATATCTCTTTATAAAGTAGGGATTACATTTGCTCAAGTGTAAGAAATACCACAGTATAGAAATAAGGTGTTTTTAATATGTGAGAACCTGGGTATTTTTCTTCTTTACAACAGGCATGTGAACATTGAAATTATTTTTTGGAATACTTAAATGGCTTACAGCTCACTATTAACTCTGAACTGCTTTGTGAATTCAGTTCTTTTTCTGAGTTAAAGGGCGAAGAGAACGATATGTTTCTGCTTTTTCTGGTCAAGCAATTCACAGGTACAATATTTGATTTTTAAAATATTACATCCTTACCTCTTAACATGTTTTTGCTTTGGAACAGTGAATCATAGCTCTCTCTATGTTGGTTTAACAGCAGCTATCTTCTTTATTTCATTCAGTTCAACATGATATGTGAAATTATTGTTTACCTGGGAATATTTTTTATCCCACTGGTCTATTTTTTCTGCTAGTTGTCTCCCAAATGATGCTGTGGAGGCTAGGAATCAAGTCAGCTTGTAGAGTGCTAGGATCTCAGTCTAGATATAGCTTAGGTCTTGTAATAGTCGAGAAATTTATCAGTCTCTTGTAGAGATGTAAAAACTGTTGTAAGGGAGTATGTTTTTAAGTGTGTTTCATAGTTTCCATGCATTGACTTGCAAGCATTCTTGTATTCACATACTCCATTTCCACTTGCCAGGTGAACAGGCTCTCTCTTTGTGTTTCCTCCCGCTCCAGATGTTGATTGGGATTCCCTTTGTGTAGTGTTGCCTCTCTACTCCCACTTTCCTTTAACTAATATTATTTATTTTTTTTTTTTTTTTTTTTTTTCTGGATGATTCATTCATTATCAGGATGTCATCAACTGTTGGGAGAATGGCTAATGATGAAATTGTCAGCAGGTGCCATCACCCAGTTCATTACTGAATAGCTTGACTACACATCTGCTTGGTGACAATGGCTCTGCAGCCAGGTGTCTGATTCTGTGTATCTCCCATTTTTCTATTTCATTTTTCTGTTACTTTCTTTCAAAATCCATAAGGCTTTGTCATATAAAATTTCTGGGTTGAATGGATGGAATGTTTGGGTAACAGTACAACAAGCAAACAAGAAGTCTATGGCACTGTAACAAGTATAGTGACTCATTTTGCTGAGGGGTTTGTGGTGACTGTGGGTCAGAGGCTCAGTCTTGTCCAATTAGGGCAGCATTGGTGGGAAGTGAAGTACCTCTAAGTGCCCTTTCATCTTGGCCCACAGGAGTTGTGATCCTGGGGCCAGCTGTAGCAAAAATGATGATAACCAGCTTAAAATTGTCACTAACCTCTTCTATAAGAGGTGTGTTTTCGGTCTTTTGCAGCTTTTTCTTTCCTTTCTGTATTTCTCTACTTGTCCCACACTGGTTGTTTTAGCTGTTCCCTACTGCTAGCTGCCAGCTGCTTTTGCTTTGCTAACAGTTCACTCCCTCACAGAGAAATGTGAGGGATGCAATGCCCAGATTGCTGCATTTCTCCTCTTTTAGAATGGGTGCTGTCTGAAGTTGAGCAGGTTGTCATAATAACCACATCTTGACATTTTATAGGCCTTAGATGTGCTGTGGTTGTATTAAAGTGAAATGACTCAATTCAAGACTTACGTTTGTATTTTATATATTTACTGTTCAGGATTTTCTGGTTTCACAGAGAAAGCCTTAAAACACTACTTAAGTCTCAAAGACCAGAAGGCAAATAAGAGGATCCCTCAAATTGTTCCCTAGAGCTCAGGACACTGGAGTGTGACTCATGATTCTGAGTACTTGAGATGGACAAACTCAGTACTGTCAGTCTGGCTTCTCTCAGCTGTTAGCTGCTTTGTACTAGCTAGGACAAACTAGAGAGCTCAATAGTGTGAGTCACTAAACTTTTCCTAGTAGAGGAGGGTCTGCAGACAGTGAATACAATCCTGAAAAGAATAGTGGAACACTGGTACAGTCAGGTTTTCAAGGGGAATTCATGGCATACTGATACCTTGCCAAACTGTATTGCTATGACCATAAATTGCAGTGACATGAGGTAAACACACTTTATTTTTGCCTCTGATTTCCCCCTTTCTGCCTTTAAATTCTGCTTAGAAAGTTCTTTGCTTTTTCTTAGGACACTTAGCAGTAGTAAACCTGTACAATCACTATTTCCCCTTTTCTTAAATAAAATAAAACTTCCATTTGGCATAGAAATGGCAAATAAATGAAAAAAACCCTATATCATAAATCTTCTCAGTGAATTTTGTTCTGCAAGACTGTCTGCAAAGGCTTCTTTCTAAACTTAACATTTAAGGGGAAAACTATACTGATTTTGGAAATCGAGTGTGTGGGTGCCATTTTTGTGGTTTCAGATCATGCCTTTTAAAGGGTGATTTGTTAGTTGGAGTCTGAGCATCCAAACCAAAACAAAATAATAGAATTATGTGCAAAACTAGAAACATAGTCCTAAATATCCAAACCTGTCCGATAAAAACTAGTGTATGAACTCTTGGTTAGGCATGTAACTGTGAAGTCTAATATTGTGCTGCACTTAGCTGATTGATTCTAGCCAAATCTGTCTAAAATTGTTGTTAACAGTTCTAACTCCTACCAAGCAGGCACTTGGCAAGAATACTTCAAGTTTATTCAACTTTATTACATATTTATATATATATATAAAAAGGCAAAGACATTTATGTAATGGTACACCTGAATTTAAGAACCACTAAGAGTTGCTCTGGAGACTAACAAGTCAGATTGCTTGTAGCTGTATGTTTTTATTAGCAGTAAGCAAATAATTTTGGAAGTGAAAGTGAAAAGAAGTTTACAGAAAACTGGGACTTTCATTAGTTTCCTCTTCCCTAAGCTTGCTTTATTAATGCCAATCAATTAGTATTTTATAGACAAAATTATTCAAGTTTGTTTATGTCAAATAATTAAAACACCTTTAAATTTACCGCAGTTTGGTTTTTGTAATTTTAGCTGAACAGCTGAGAAAACATCCCATATTTTATCATACCCCTTCAATAATGCTGTTATTGTGGTGATAGGTGGCAACTTGTTAATAGTGCACAGGTGTAGCTCACTTTCTGGGAGATAGCTTCCTGAGAAAATGTTATATTTTGTCTTATGAAGAGGGATCCAGCCTTCCTTAGCAACTTCTTTTATATATATGGTCTATGAATGCCTTTCAGAGCAATTTTAAATTGGGACTATGATGTTCTTTAGTGTTTACTATATATTACTATTATTATGCACTACTAATATGTAATACTATGTATTACTCAGTATTTAGTGTTTATCTATTTCATAAAAAGCACAGACTGTAAAAAAGGTGATCTATAATCTATCAAAAGCATAAAACCAGTACCTTGGAGATTGTAAAGAATCTGTTTGCTGTTCATTTTTTTGACCACAAGTATTACCAGATACAACGACGAAGTACAAACTGATTTCATGTCTTCCCTATCTTCCCCTCTGCATTATTTCTTTGAGAGAGCTACAAAGAATTTACTTAATGCTGCTTTTCATGTGACTCTTCTGCATAGGTTCCTGCCCAGGGTTTTTTATGAGAAAAATGTTTTTGTAAAATATGTTAAATTTGTCTTGTCTATATATCATTTCTTTTGATCAGGAAGCACCTCCTGTACAAGCTGACATCTGTACACCTTTCTCATTGCAGAGGAAAAAGGAATCATTGATCTCCTTTTGATGATTTGTTGCTTCACAAAGCTGTCATTCCATCTTGTGCATCCCTCCCTACAGCAAGGAGTTGAATTAAGGCTCAATTGCTCTGTTTCTGCCTGAAAAATGCAAAACTCCCTGCCTTGTCCTATTGGTAGTAAATGCTGCATGGACAGCTGGATGCAGAACTGAATCTGGATTGATGGGGGAAAAAAAGAATAGAATACTGGTAAGAAGGTTAGAAAAAAAGAAAGACTACTCTCAGCCTTAAAAAAAAATACAGTGAAAATGGGGAAATGAGGAAATGTTTGGAGAATAACAAATATCAAGAACTTGTCTAAATATGACTTAATATCTTAAAAGCAATATTGACCTACAGATATATGTAAAAGGAACGAGAACGGAAGAGAAAAGAGCAAGTAGAGGAGCTATGTAAATTTGGATATCTAAAATGATTTCTCTAGTTAAATGGTTTTTTAACATTTGGAAAATATTTAAATATTATTCACACACTGTAAAAAACCCTCACAGATTCCCTACTTTGAGCACTTTGGTATACTGTGCCTCACACATTAGTGGATGGATAACTGAAATGCATGTGACAAAAACTCAGAGAGTGTAATAAAAACCTTCTTTCAGAAGAACTCGTTGAGATCAGTAAGTCAGGAGAGGAAATACTTGGTTGCTGTTTCACCAAGTTTTGCTTAAAACCTTTCCAATAGCTGCTTATTCCTTCCCCATGCCAGCAAAGCCTTAGTTTTCATGCTTCATTGTCCTAAAATAGAACACTCATCAGTGTTTTGAGATTTATTGAGCTAGAATATAGTTTCATGTCCACAGCTAGGAAGACTTCCTCTAACATCTTGAGAACTGAGAGAGAAATATTAACTTAAAAAGTGATATGATGGTAAGTTATTGAAATGTCTTTGTATTTTGTATTTGTCATTTATGTCTCTGTCCCTGTCATGGAAGCTGCTGTTGAAATCTTTCAACATCAACACTCTGCCATTTAAAACTTACCCTGCCAGCATGCCATCTGTTTTGATCAGGGAACCACTTTCTACGTGAGCTGACTCCTACACACATTGCACTTTGCAAGAGAAAAATGTGTTTGCTGAAAAGTAAAAAATGTAACCCTCCTTTGAAAAGCAATGCTCCTTGACATGGTTTAAAAAAAATAAAATCTTATAATTAGATAAGTTCACTTTCTTCCCTCTCTCTCCCATTGCTTTGAATTTCTAGACAATGGGAAAAAAATCATAGTAAAGTGAGTCAAGCCCTCTATGTAATCACATTCTGTATCCCCAAAGCTGGTTGCACATGTTGATATTTTGCCAGTCAAGAGAGAGATACTGGCCCTAAGGGTTATTTCTATAGGAAGATAACTTTGTAAGTTAAAACAGAAGATGTTTTCTCTATGCATGGCTTCTTCAAAAAACCATGGAAATAAATTTCTCAAAGTTTTTCTAGCTTTTTGAAAGCAACTGTGACCAATATAATTTATTAATGGTTGTATGTTATCCTTTATAACAGATACCTTTAGAGTAGGTACATCTGGATGGTATACTGCTCTTCATATTTAACCCCATTATCCCTCGATAGGCTTTTTTGGTTGACAGTGTGTCTGTGTCTTTCACAGGCTTAAAAGTGCTCAGTGTTTGTGGGTGGAGGGAGACAAGAGAGGGAGATCAGATGTACATCCACACTCTTCACTGAGGCAACACGTTAGCAATCTCGTGGCTGGATCTCAGCACTTCTACACCTAAAATTCCAGAGTCTAAACCTCAAGTCCATTGAACCTGAGCTGGAGTCCCTGAAGTGATGTGGTGGTTCATAATGATTACTTGATGTTTTACACTTTGGGTCATCTTGTAGTGCTGAGCCTGAGAGCAGTTCTGACTGGTGACAGAGTTTCTGACTACAGGTATCTCTTGGCAGCACTGGATCACGGAAAGACAAGCCCAGAACTAAGGGTGGTGGTAGTGATAGTTGCTACTTTCTGTTGTGGAAAGCCTGACTGCACATGTTTTAAACTATCTTACCGCAAAGGAGATCACCAGGGAACAAAATACTTGTATGAGTAAAGATAAAAGAGTCCGCATTTACAGCTTATTAGGTTTAAGTAGCATGAAAGGGAACTGCATTATTCCCTTATCCCCTCTTTGAAGCTCACATTAGAAACAAGGTGAGGATCTCTAAGTTCGGTTTCTTGCCTCTTCTGGAACATCATCATGTAATTTTTTCCATGGAGTTATCAAATTCCATCTTCTAACTGCTTAGGTTCCTTGTAAAGATCTATATTCTTCTGTTTCTAATTTTGACTGGCTTTTTTTCATGACCATGTTCTAGTTAAAATAATTCTTCTTCCTGTCTGTAGTTTACATATAAAGAAAAAAAAGGGCACATCCCACCATTTCACCAACCTAAAATAAAATACATTCTTTTTGTCTTCCCTTATTGAAGTCAGTGTTCTTCCAAGTTGGTATTTAGATTTACTAAGGGTCCAATAAGTAAGGTGCTTCTTCTTTGCAGCTCAGCAACAATCCCACTCATTACCTATTTTAGAGAGTAACAAAAGAGTAAAGGAAATCCATCTTTGATTGCTATAGAGCCATGTGAAATATGTGAAGGGCATTATATGAGCACTCCAAAAGAAAAGGGAAAAAAAGAACCAACACAACAAAATGCCCTATTGTTCTTCTGATCCCTATTTTCCCAAATTCCCCATGGCAATTTCATAGACTATTATCCTGAAATTTATCATTTTCTATAATTAATCTTAATACTGCACTAAAATCCCTAATACAATAGTGGTGACACAGATGAAACTCTCTATCCACAGAAATATAAACACTTGGCCTGTGAAGAGTGGCTCAATGTTAGGAAAATTGTGAGGCAAGCTGTTAGTGAATTATTGTCAAGGTCAGAGAATGCACATTTATTTTTCTGGTAGTTGTATCATTATCAGGCTCTTATGATATATCCACTTGCACTGAAAATGTAGCTAACTTACCTTGGTGAATTTGATTTATTAGCATTGCAACTGACAAGGTTGCCCGTTTGTTAGTGCTTATTTTATATTTGAATAGCTTTCAGCACATAAATTTGAAGAATTGCTTGAATACTTTAGCTGTTCCATATTTCATGGAGAAAGCTAGACTAGAAGAGTGCTGCTGTTGATATTTCTATTTTGATACTGACTAGTTTTTAAATAAATTAAAATGATGCCTGTATTTGTCCTTAAGTGTGCTTTGTGGGCAGAATTTATTGGAAACAGTAAAATTTATATATAAAAACTCATTATTTTTATTCTGAATAAACTGTGACATATCCTTGCAATACAATTTATTTTACATTCAGAACATATAATAAATGTCTTTTTTTTTTAAAAGGCATTAAAAAATTACATGTGTTCTTCATATTAAGCTTAAGAATGGATGGAGAAAGTATAGATGAGAAAGAATATGGTGCAGGATGGAAGAAGCATCTTTCAAATGGGTCCAGAAATGAGGCCTTTAAGTTTTTTATTGACTTCAGTGGTGGTACATCAGGCAGAGGAGCACAGCTTAATTACAGCCAATATTAGCTCATCATCTTTGGAGGGATGTACTTTTAAGTAAACACAATTGTATAAAGAGACAAATAAAGAAAAAGCAAAACTAATTACTTTCCCTTAACATCTTGTAAAGTTTCCTTAACACATCTCTATCCTTTCAAGTCACCTTCTTTGCTGTGAGGAAGAAATGCCTAATTTAACTCTCTTTATTCCCCTTTCTCACTGTAGGCCATCACCTACGTACCTCCAATTCTATAGATCTCAGCCTGTCCTGATTTTCTAGGTGTCAGGAGGAAAGCCAGTCAGAAGCAAAATTGAAACTCACAGTGTGATGGGAAGAAGGGGTAGATTTCTTTTGGGCCCTGTGTCATCTTGTTGACACTCAGGACTTCTCAACTTCCAGACCTTCCTGTCTTCTGAAGCAGTTCTCTCGCAGTGACTGCATTCTTCAGAACAGTGGAGAAGGAAGACAGGAAGACTCATCTCCTGTCCTCCACTTCAATCTTTCCTACACAGAAGGTGAAGGTACTAATGTCAACAGTAGGAGCTGACAACCAGAGGTTGTTTTCTGTTGGATTGTTGGATCTTAGTACTATGATTCAAGCAGATGTTATTTGTAGGCTTTATTGTGAACATCCATGTGAACATCTATCTACTATAGAAATCAACTGCTGCATGTATACAATGCCAAACGGAGCTGGGCATGACAGCTCAGTGCTTCTTCTCAGCAATTCTTAGCGGACTTCCACTAAGAATATTTAATCTCATTGGTCTTTTCTCTTAATCCTCTGGGTCAAATTCAGACACTGAGTTTTCATCATCTCAGGCCTTTGCTGTGTTAATTGGTATTATCTGAAAAGTTGACTTTCTGCTGCTTTTCTGCATAGCTTTCACCTCCTGTAAGAACTTTATTCTGTTGGGGCAACAGAATAGCCAGTTGCTAATAGTCGGTGGAGAAGTTTATGTGTGTAGGTAGTAACCCAAAAAAAATGTCAGAAAGCAAAGCAGAGATTTGAAAATTTCGATGAAATCTCAGTGAAATGCTGGGCATCACACACAAGGGGTTACCTCTTATACTTCTTGCTGGGAAAAGAAAATGAGAAAGTATTCTGTTCCTGAATTCATTAGTAGTGTTATGATTGGTGGTTGTCGAATTGGTCTATGTACAGAAGTGCGTGAAAATTAAATCTAAGCTACTTAAACTACAAAGTATCCACTGCATAATTAGCAACACTCAATACAAAATGCGCTCAATATATTTAATATGTAATTGAAATTCTGTAAGATTAAACTGTAATAATATAAATAATTTTCCAGGATGAAAAGTAGGTTAAAATAAGCAAATTTCATGCTTTAAACATTGAGTTAAATATTCCCTAGTGTTTTAAAATATTGTGTTTTTTAGACTGTTAATAGTTTCATTGAATAATAAATATGAGCTTCCCTTTTATGTAATTAATGCAACCCATATTTTTCAGTAGAGAAATGGAATTTTGAATCATACATAAAAAGTATCTATGACTATTTTATTACCAAACTTAATTCAGTCATTTCCACAGTTATGGAAAATGTTATTCACTTCTTGGGGAAAACTTTCGGCAGTGAAAAGTAGTTTTGGTTGGCATATATTTTGAGTTGCCTGAATCTCTGGTTAGTTAGTACCTTCTGGGAGGGGGGGTACGTGTGTGGCTATTATACACAGGCTGGTTCAGAACAATAGTTACCTCTTTGAAGTATCATATATCTTCAAAGCCTTGCTACTAACATTATGTAGGGCACCCTTAATAATCTCTGAAAGGATACTGAGAGGTTTACCTGCATTTTCTAGTATTTTAGTTTCTACTTATAAAACTGAAGGCTAATGTCACTGTGTGAAATCTGTATGTGAGAATGATTATTCCCAAAGCATTTCAGGGGACCATGAGTTTTATTTATCAGGCTGTTATTACATTTTCATGCAGCCAGTTCAGTGGTGTAAAATAAGGACATCATTGAAGTGTGATTATGCTTTGAATGCCCAGTGAAGCTTTTAAAATGATACCTGACATCCAGCTAGATGTAGATAGACATTGATTTTTTTTTTCAAATTCAGTTTTTTCCAGAGAAAGTCTCTATTAGAATCCAGGAGAAAGGGAGAAAAGAAACTTTACTGTAGCTGTTGTGGTTTAACCCTAGCCATGCAACCACTTGTTTGCTCTCCGCAACAGGATGAGGGACAGAATCAGAGGTGTAAGAGTGAGTATGGTCACCACCACTCAGGATAGGAGAGGTGCTGTATTATGTTAAGTTACTGGGCACCAAAGCCAAGTCAGCTTGCGTCACTGCTACATCACAATGCTTCTTGTAGCACTTTTCCTCAGATGGTTTGCGTGGCTCCTGCTGTAGTATCTATTACAACCTCCACCCCTGGTCCCTTTGGACTAGGTTATAAGTTTTAACATTGCAATGAACTCTTCCCCTTGCTCCTACTCTGATTATCAACAAGGAGCTCCTCCTGCTCATTAAGGAATTCCCATAATGTGCAACTCGCATAGTGGGTTTCAACAATTTGAAAGTTATTTCCACTACAATCTCACACATTACAGTGACCTGGGAAGGTAAACTCCATCACTCCAGCAGTGCCCCCCTGCCTCCTCCACTTCTTCTTCCACTAGCTTTATATGCTGAGCATGACACCATATGGTGTGGGATATCCCTTGGGTCATTTGGGGTCAGCTGTTCTGGCTGTGTCTCCACCCAACACTTTGTGCACTCGCAGCCTCCTCACTGGTCAGGTGAAGTGAGAGAGAGAAAAGGCCTTGACTCTGTGTAAGCGCTGCTCAGCAGTAAGGAAAGCATACCTCCTTTATTAACACTGTTTCCAACAAAAATCCAAATCATAACCCCTGTATTGGCTACTGTAAAAAAAATTAACTCTACCCCAACCAAACCCAGTGCAGCAGCGCAGAAAAGCCATTACCAAAGGTAATTCAATTACACTTCCTTAATTCTGATTTGGCTTTTGTAAGTAAAGCCCTAAGGATTAGTTGGACATAGTTCTTCTTATTAAAATACCTTTGTTTTTTTATAGTGTGGGAACTGATATCTGGCATCCTTGGGCAGTCAGGAAAACTAGAGGCTTAGAATTATTACTGTAGCATGTACTCATCGGAGCAATAGGGAACTACACTGCAGTTTTAAATGGTCTACACTTGCTGCTTCTAGCAGAGTAGCTGCAGGGACAGAATGTGGTATGGACTACGAAAATGTGTTTGAGGAGGCTTACAAGTATTTAAGATGGCATTCTTTTCTGAGCTTTGCTCTGTCTCAGCTGCCCACTACTCAGGCTAGTTTTGTCTAAGCTGGTTCAGATACTTCAATCCTAGCAGCAGCTGTGCCTGGTGTACAAGTATTAAAGGGAATCTGATGTGTGTGTTCTCCAGAGAGATAACGTCGCAAGATCAGGCCTTAATTATTTTATAATTGTGCAAGGCTTTAATTATAAGACCTTAATGACTGGCTTCATTTAAAACACTTCAGGGACGTTGAGTTAAATAAAATGCTGTTGTTGAATTATTTTCTTACCCAGCAGTGTGAGCACTTTCTATTTCTCTCTTTCTCAGTAATCTGCCGTGCCTAACAAGCAGAGGAATTATCCGTATAATTAAGAGATTCTGGGTGCAAGTTCCCTGATTATCATTACAGCAACTCATCTAGTAGGCACTGGGCATCCAGTTTTCAAGGCAGATGTGTTCCACTTTTCACATAACAGAGCTCAAATATTCCATGTTCTTTGCTGTTAGAAAAATACAGCTAAAAGAGTTGAAAAGGCCATTGAAATCAGTTGTTTCCAAACTGGAGGGATAAAGTGGGGAGACAATACTAGTGAAATTTTGATCAAGGTCATCAGTCAAGGATAATTAGCATCAGATCTCAATAAATCTACATGGAAAGCACAGAAAATCTTCTTTTGTACAGGTGTCATCAGAAATAAAAGATATTGATGTTGTGGGTTGGTTTTTGTTTGTTTGTTTGTGGTTTTGTTTTGGTTTTTGTTTGTTTGTTTTGTTTTGTTTTATTTTTTCCAAATGCACTATATGTAGGTAAGTATTGCCTCTTCATATCTGAAGTGTGTGCGGAGAGTACTGGAATCGCAATGAAAACAATTTAGATGAAATGTTATAAACCACTGCAGAACTTTAGTGACGTTGGTTATGGATACCTTATGAGCCCTTGTAAATACTTTCTTCTGACCTTACTGTTTTAAGGTTAAATTCAGACTTTAAATGCAAAACAGCTTGAAAAATCTGCTTTGAGGAAAAAAACCTGATCCTGATAAGCTGCCGTTTTTGTCAGTAGGTGGGCAATTTATGCTGCTGAAAGGTAAAATGGTATTAATACAGTTCCTAATATATCCATCCTGGAATCTCTAAATATATGAAATTATGATGGTAATGTTTAATGATAAGAAACAAGATTTAGCCTTTTCTAAATTGGTCAAAAGTCTGAATTTTTCTCCATTGATCCTGAATCAAAATAAAAACCTAAAGGTTTAATAAAAAAATTCCAGACACCTCCATTCAGAGAATATTGAAAAGATGCATGGAAGCATTTTATTTCAGTAAGACTGAATCCGTTTGAAGTGTATTTATGTACATTTCAATAAAATATTCTGAATTCATGTAGAAATCATCCTCCATAGGGTAATCTGGGTGAAAAAAAAAAAAGCAATCTGAAGTAAAGGATAATAGTATAATTTTTAGTTGGATAGGTTGTAAAATACTATGCTTGTGAAGAATATATTTCATTTTCTCTCTGGTAAAGAGACAAGTAGTAACTGCTTCTCTAGGTGGAAACCTTCCTTTGGGCACTTGGAGTCTTAATGCTTGGAAGTTTAAGTATCTAAGCTAGCTATGGGTTTTATGTCCAGCTTCTCTGCTGTTCCTTGTAAGTAATTCTTGAGATAAAAGTGGCAAATGGAAGATTTAGGTAAAATTCTGGGTTGTCTAATAGTGAATCACATATCTGTATATATAAAAAAGACACTTCGACTTCACTATTGTAAAAGGGCATAAAGTAATAAAAATTATATCAATAAAATTAAGTGTTGGGGTAATGACTGGTGTTATTGAATAATATGAACACATTCAAGGAAATGCATTTAAATGAAACTACTGTTCTTTAGGTTATGCTAAAACAAAGAATAAAGCAAAGCAATCATCAAATAAAGCAGCAATTCAGATTCAATATCTAATAGAAATGGAACAATCAATCATCAAAATATTACCTAAAACTCCAACACTGTTTTGGATACCAAAATTCTAGTCATTGATATGGATGTTTATATAGCTGTGTAGACAGATTTTAAATTTGTATGTTTGAAATGTTGTCTTTCATCTTAGTTCTTTTGCCTTTCTCAAGTCCAAATCTTTCTTTCTACCAAAATAGGGTTTTATGATACTGATCTTAACAGAATACCCTTTACAATTTTGTTATATAACTCTTGTGTATTAGGAGGTATCAAATATATTAAAAGCAAGGAGAAAAGTCTTTCATATCCCCAGGAACCATATTCATCTCAGTCTTTAGAGCAGCATAACTGTTTTCAAGCACTGAGAATTTCTCAGCTTCTGAATCCAAGCTTAGAAATTATTGTTGTTTATGTGATGCATGACTTTGCCAGCTTGGACATCTTTATATCTTTTCCATGTATGGCATAGAATGTGCTTTGGATGCCTTTCAGCTCTGTTTTCCTTACATCTTCGCTAAGCCATCCTTGGAAGTTAGCAGCTTTGCAAATAAGACAGGAATGATTCACTTAAGTTTGTACGATGTTGAAAATGTAAGTCACCCTGTTGCAGAGCTTACTGAAATTAGTATAGATTGTAGGATCAGCTTTTCATCTGTGCTCCAGATAGAGGGAGATTAGTGGGACAAGTTCATGTTTTGATTTTGTGGAAATATGGGAAGGAAATCAGACAGACTTTATTGCATTATTTTCCATGTATTTCATTCTCAAGCTATTAGATCAAAACTGGTGTCCTACTGCTCTCTCTTACAAACAGCAGTGTAGAAAGGGGTTTTAGACAGAAACCTGAATGTCATATTTTTTGGAGATGGGGTCCTCTGCCACAGGTAAGAAGAACCATCTCCTGTGTGTACTCCTGATATAGATGCAGTCAGTCTACATGTGCCGAGTCAGAGCTCTAGACTGTGTAGGTTTAGTGTAGGCGTTCCTCTACAAGGAGCTGATTCTCTTTCACTTTCTGTCTGTTTGTGTTCCATATTCCCCCATGACATGCTTTGGCTGCAGTGGGCTCCCTATGGCTGTGGAGATATATACCCTGATTTAATTGTGCAGGAAACCATTAGACCAACCTGTTACACAACATCAAGGCACAGAGCTCTCTCCAGTTATTTTTATAAGCCTTTGGTTGAAGCAGGTTATTCAATTCAGCTGTGAGTTTTTTAAGCAATTAGAAATACTTTGGGGTTTTGTGGGGACTTTTTTTTTTTAAATTTCTGTATGTGTGTTCTTTTGCCATGCTCTTTCCCTTTCCTTTTATGGGGAGAAGTCAGTGGTATTAAGCAGTATTTCTTAGGTGCCACTTTGCTTGTTTACTGAAGATATAACAAACTGTTTCCTCAAGCATAACACAAATGAAAGAGATGGAAATTTATTTTTTGTGTTTCGTTCTGACTTCCAAACAGCAGAGTCTATCTGATAGTCAGGTGGTAGGTGTTTCTCTTGCTTTTCCCCTGGCTTTTCTGACTCTTTGGCTGCCTCTTCTCCATGCAAATGTAGATCTTCATCAAGAGATAATCAGGTCATTATCCTCAGTCCACAGTAAAAGCCTCCTAAAATGGGGTAGATTTGTCCAAGTGCTGTGTTTAAGGGCAGAAGTCTTACAGCTTCAGTTATTAACAAATTTTTAAAGAGTTTATCTGCATGTGAAATGTACTACAAAAAAAAAAGGATTTTAATGTGCACCATTTTTTCAATGAAGCTTCACCCAACCCCTTTCTAGCAATTGCTTCTGAAAACACATCTTTTCTTCATTTTGAAGATAAGAGGGAGGGACATCCTAATTTTATTCATCAGCAACAATTAACCAATAGATGATTAATTATTAGAGTAATGTAATTGTAAAGATTAGAATACTTATTTTTATTTCTGTTTCTCATGTGAAAAAGCCCATAAAGTGATCTGTGATGTTAAGTCCGTGCTTTAGCCAACATGAATCTCTTATCAGGAGACTCATTTCTTTAGAAGAGGCATTGATTCTTGTTCCAGGAATCAAAGCATGGCAAAAAAAAGCTACATAAACTGGATTTTTGTTAGAGCCAAATCATTTCTGTGAGATCAAAACCTAGGGCATGAAAGTCTGGAAGAAAGATTCCAGATAGGAGATGCTCAGGCTTTCATATATATTTATTTAAAGTAAATAAACTTGTGATTTAAGGAGCCAGTAAGATGAAGTAGCCACTGTATTTAAAAATTTATGTTTTCAGTTAAATTCTGATTTCTTAGAAAATTATCTTTCAAATTCTCGTTTTGCATGTTTTGGCTTAGTTTAGAGACAGATCTTTCTGTGTATGTGTCTGTGTGTGGGTGTATGTACATGTCTGTATGTGTATATTTAAGACTTGAGAAATTCTAAGCCCAAATGCAAAACCCCTTCATGTTAATAAGTTTTGGCTTTACATCCATCATTATTGGGATGTGATTAAATTTCATTTGCTTCACTGGACCCAAAGCATGTGTTTAAAGTCAAGCATGTGCTTACGTGTCTTCCTGAATAAGGATGCTTTCCTGAATGAGAACTTAAAGTGAATCCACTCTATATGAACAGTCGATATCTTTTTCCACAGAACTGTTCAGTGTCATACCAAAGTCTGAGCTTCTGTTAATATATTTTCCTTTAGTTAAAAAAAAAAAAATTTGGATCACATGGATTGAATTCCTTTTTAAACTGCATACTATTTTGTTTAGTCATAGCATATTATATTACTATTAGACCAAATCTCTAATTCAGGGCTGCTAAGGAATAAAGAAATATTCTTTAAATAGACTAGCATCTCATCATTGGTCTATAAATTTATTAACTTACGTGAATATTGGAGATTTGGTTCAGAGAGATTATGGTCTACCTTTGGTTATTTTTTGAAGAAATCTCTTTCATATGTCACCTGTGCAGTCTTTTATGAAACATTAAAGCTTATATTTTGCAAAATCAATCAGGTAGTGTTGGGTTTTGATTTTTTTTAATGCATTTTTAAAGGTAATAAGTTTGTACCTTATTACCACTGAGGTAAATACCTGTTTAGGATTAACTTGTTGTTTATCTGTTATAGCAATGACTGTCCTTTTTGAAAAATTAAGGCAAATATTTGTGACATGAAAAATGAAATATTTTTCAGCAGTAGGCCAGTTTTAACTTGCTAATATTTTTATCTTGTTTTGGGGAATATATTGACTCCTTGTTATGGTACTCCTATTTGCAATATTAAAAAAAATCTCATACCAGTTACCAAACTTTAGAAGGTATTTAAGAATACACACTGTTTCTAGAAACCTCTTTGTAGTATTTATTTTATTTATTTATTTTATTTATTTTCCAGAAAATACATTTGATGTATGAGACTATTTCTCTTCATTAAAAAAAAAAAAAAACAAAACAGGAGTCCGTGTTGTATTTGTCCTCAAAAATCCTAGTATTCAGGTATCTTAAAATCTACAGTGAAACTCTAATATAATATTGTACTCCTGAAAAATGTTGAAAAGCATATTGATTTGAGCCAGTCTCTGCAACGATAGTAGTCCAGGGAATCTCTGTCCATGTTTATGTAGGGAATTCTAGTTTATACCTCATTTATAAAAGAAAGAAACAAAATGATCGAGGAGTGATTGTATTTTAGAACATATAAAACTGAGGTTTAGGATTTCAAGTCGTCTTGATTTTGTCTTATGTTAATTTCAGAATTTGTCTTCTTAGTTTTCAGTGTGGTTACTTATGTAGTCAAATTCACTCCCCCACAGTCATTTACTGGATTGATGATGGAGAATTTTGTGATACACAGCAATCTTCATTACCTTGGAGGTCCTAGCTTTCAGTGCAGCACAATGGTAGGATATTCTGAAGAGTGTAAGTTGCCTTTCAGGAGTTAAAAATATATGATGCTCCTTTTAAAGATGTCCATATGCTTCCAAATCCGGTTCAAAAGTCTATTATAAATTTTGAGCACGCTGAGAACTGCTGCAATGCTTTCATTTTTTACAGTTTTCTTTTACGTTTGGCGTTTCCCCAATTTGCCTGATAGCTGGCATTCTGACATATATATGTGTTCAAGTACTTTCAAATCCAATTAATGCACAGAGTGCAAAATATAACTCCTGTACCTTTCAGTAATTGCAGGAGTTACTTATGGCATCAGTTGAACAGAAAAAGAAGACAAGTGTAAGGAGATACTGTGGGTTTTTTTGATGTCTTTATAGGGCATCCACTGTAATTCTCTGAAACTTTTGGGAACTACTGTAACAGATGCAGTAAAAATAGATACAATGAAAAATAATATTTTTAGTGATGTATAAGAATTTCATTTATATTTTAAGAATCTTTACGTTGTTCAGCAGCCCACCAAACTAGCTGAGTACCTCTGCCAGTGTCTTGACAGAAGTCAGAGGTTGTTACATAAATGTACATGTTAACTATCTCTTAGGCTAGAAAAACCGAGTTCTATGTAACTTCTTTTGCAAATAATTGGCTTTTACCCCATGGCAGCTAATCTTCTCAAGCTGTCTCTGCAGTGGGTGGAGTAGACGGGCTCCTTGAAAAGGAAATTGGAAGAGGCTGCTCTTGATCTCCTTCTGGAGGAGCCTACCTATCTTCACCAGAGAGAAAACCCAAGAGATTCACCTCCTTAGGTGAACCTTAGTCCTTTGAAACTCTCTACAGGGATGCCAAACAGCCACATGATATGTGGCATTTTTGCCATGATGTGCAAGGCTTTGGCAGCCATTAATTCCATTACTACCTCTGCTGATTATTTTACACTGCAACTACTTGTTGCTGTTTTCTATTTATATTCTGCTCATTTCACTGGAGTGCAAGGTTATACCCAGAACATTTCAGCATCTCTTGCAAGTCTGTTGTTTGTGAAGATACCAGGCACAGCATTTGATGTTAATCAGAAATGTGCGGATGGGCGTTGCTCAGGAGTCTACTGAGTCAGGAGAAATACTTCAGTGGAGTTCTGTGTATTTTGGATCAGGCTAATGGTCCTGAAATTCCACCCTGAAAAATACTGTTCATATATTTCATTCCCTGTGAACATCAAAATTTAAGGTAATTGAGAGTTTTAAAAATAGGACATAGTGTAGTGTTACAATATATATGAAATGTATTAACTCTAATTTTTTATAGTTGTTTGCTATTATATGAATGTAATTTATTGTGCCTGCAGCAACCCGAGGACATGCTGGAAAATTAGATGATTCATTTCAAGTGTTTTATCCTAGTGAGCAAAATTTTAATCAGTCAGTTTTCAAATCCCAGCTCTGTTATTGGCACACTCTGTAAACTTGGCAAGGTCAGAGAAGGACTCCATTGTAGACAAAGTGCAGCATCTCAGCTAAATCGTTACTGCATATGTTTTAATTTATCTACATTATAGAATTTTTAAAGAAATAGAAAGGTACTCCTTGGATGAGCTATGCTAAAGGTAATCTAACAATATAAATTATGATGAATATAAGATTTATCCCGAGCTATGATTGCTTTTTCCTATGCAAATATTTCACAACTTCACCTTAAAAACCCCAACCCCGTAACCTGGTATGAAAGAAAGTGAAAACTTCATAACACATGGACTGCTGTCTTGTCACTCTTGCAAGTTTGACACTGCATTGTTCATTGAGCATTGTGAATTGTACCATGCAGTGAATAGGAACTGTATTATCAGTTTGCTCTACCTCAAATCTTGCTGTTAGCTTTTATCAGGAAGATCCTACTTTTGAAGATGTAGACATTAATTCAGAAATGTAAAGTAGTCCAGTATCCAAAAATTAGTGGAGTATGTCAAATGCATGCTAATGATGTTGTAGAAAAAAAATCCAATTGCCTTAATTATCGGGCACTAAATATGACAAGAATGATCAGGAAGTAAAAATTTCAGAAGTATCCAATGTTCTAATTTTAAAGGGCATAAAGAAGCCTAACATCCATTGGAAGTGAATAAAATTAGGCCCCAAAACACACAACTGGCTTTTGAGAATGTGACATAGACTCCCAAGGAATGTTAAAACATTTTACCTCCAGATGACCATGAAAAACACAAGCTCCTCAGAGTGATAGACTGACACATCCCAACATTATACTGAGAGTGGGATCATGAAACATATTATATGCTGCATTTTTTGGGGTAGGGGTTCCATTTCTTTACAAAGTAAGTATGATTTTTCCTTGGCTATCCAACCAGAATGAATTTCAGATTAATTCCACATTAAAAAACAAACGCAGACCAACACAAACCAGTGGATATTATTAGTAAATCATAAGAGAAGAGAGTAGAAACCATAAAGCAAAACACATATAAAAGGAAAAACATTTTCTAAAGACACAAAGATGTTTAGCAGGGCATTAAATTAGGTGAATGTCTAAGCATGTTTTGCAGACTTTGATTGAGAAAGGCACAAGTAAATTAATTCTAAGCAGTGAGGGATATGGGGATTACATGTATGTAATGCATACATATACTTTATATTTTATACAAGGAGATATATGTGATAATATATATACATATATATACATATATATACATACACAAACCCATATATACATGAATGTATGGATATTATAACTACAAAAATCAGACTGGAGTTAAAAAAATAAATTACTTAAGTCATACATACATCTTGAAGATTTTTCCAAAAAGAAATTTGTATGGAAGCAATTGAGTTGATTGGTAAATTGAAACGTCTTCAACTCTGAATATTGTCTCATTTTCAAAAGTTTTAAATGAGCTCTCATGCCCTCCTTTTGCTTTTTTGTTGCATCACTTATGTGGCACTTTGGGATTTGATTTAGTGGTGAACATGGTGGTCCAGGGCTAAGAGTTGGACTTGTTGATCAGAAGGACCTTGGAAGGTTGGACGGATGGGAAGAGAAGAACTGACTGATATTCAACAAAGGCAAATGCAGGTCCTGCACCTGGGCAATAATAACCCCCCACACCTGTACAGGCTGAGGGCTGACCTGCTGGAAAGCAGCTCTATGGAGAAGGACCTGGGGGTCCTGGTGGACAACAAGCTGTCCATGAGCCAGCTGTGTGCCCTGGGAACCAAGAAGGCCAATGGTATCCTGTGGGCCATTAGGAAGAGCATTGCCAGCAGCTCAAGGGAGGTGATCCTGCCCCTCGCTCAGCTCTGATGAGGCCTCCCCTGGAGTTCTGTGCTCCTCAGGACAAGACAGACATGGAGCTCCTGAAGCAGGTCCAGTGGAGGCTACAGAAGTGATGAACGAACTGAAGCATCTCTTGGATGAGGAAAGGCTGAGGGAGCTGGGCCTGTTCAGCCTTGAAAAAAGGCAACTGAGAGGAGATCTTATCAATGTCTATAAGTATCTGAACGGAGGCTGCCAAGAGGATGGATCCAGGCTCTTCTCGGTGGTGCCAAGCAATAGGACAAGAGGCAATGGGCAGAAACTGATGTACAGGAAGTTCCACCTGAAAAAGAGGAAGAACTTCTTTACTCTGTGGATAACCAAGCACTGGAACAGATTACCTAGAGATGTTGTGGAGTCTCCCTCACTGGAGATATTCACGAACTATCTGTATGCGACTCGTGCCATGTGATGTGGCCTAGGAGGACCCCTCTTGGATGACCCCTAAGGAGGTTGAACCAGATGATGTGGTCCCTTCCAACCTGACCCGTTTTGTGATTCTGTGATTCTCCTGTCTTAATTAAAAAGGCCTGAAAAATATAGGTGTGTAAATTGGAATGAATTCTGAACCACTTATTCTGGCCAATAATCCAGGTAATACTTGAATCCTCACAATGGTGGAAATGGAGTGATGCTAAGGAAACTGACATTCCAGTGTAATCACAGATTTCAGTTTTCCCAGGAAAATACTGGATGTTAAAATGAACATGAGTTCTCAGGTCTTTCCTGGAACTTCAAGGACAGATATTCTGGAAGTAGAGTGACAATTGAGTTTTTGAGATATGCAGTTTTAGTTACAATTCAGCATAAGAAATTTTGGAGTGATTTTTAGTAATGGTCTTTACCTTGTTGAAATGTGTGAATTTATGTCTAAATAATATTAACAGATATTGACATAAAAAATGAGTGTTTTACGTATTCTTACTTTCTTTAGTGAATGTATCTACTTTACTGAGTCTTTCATTAAGGTTTGGGTTTTATTCCCCAAATATTTAGTCATTTTTGGGGAGTTGCTGCCTTTTTTTCACCTGTTAAATATAAAATCGCAAATAAATGCCTGGGTCTGACTAATAGTGATACAGTGATACAACCCTACAAGCTAAACAGCATAACAGTATCATCACACACAGATCACCCATTTCTAGTCTATTTTTACCTGTGTCTTTTGCCTTTCTCTAAAATCCCTACATTTTTAAAGAATTCTTCAAAAGCTGATATATGAGGTTCTATGAACTGAAACAAATCACTGATCCATTTTAATAAATACTATATTGTCATGCATTTGCTAGCTAATTTATCTAGTGATTCATCAGTTTAGATTTCAATATACATAATACCATTAAGATTTAGTAGATCATATATTTGATTCAAAAGATGTATTAGATTTGGTAGGTCCTGACTTCCATTCAACATAAGATGACTTCATCTGTCTTATGAGGATATATGTGATTTCCAAAAGCAATGTATCTGGTTTTGAAAAATCCTGCACTGGGAAGGGAAAAAAAATTATTGTAAGGAACGAAACATTCATTTTAGAAAATCTGAATATAGGAGTGACCCACATTTATATTAGAATTTCATGGCAAAGCAATATACAGTGCATGTCTTCACATTTCATATATCTAAAAGAGTATTTTGATCATGATAACTTCACTGCATGTATTGTTGAGTTCTGAACTGAAAAGCACTTTGTTCTATAGAATAGAAAAATCAATTTAGCATAAAGTGATCTCATTAAACTCTATTTATCCAAGATTATAACAATTTAGAAGAAGATGGAGAGTGAAAGTAATTGTTCTTTTATTAATCCAAGTACCATTTAAAAGAAATCTACTGATTAGGAACCTCTGCTTGACTTCTGACTTGAATCTCCCAGGACTTATTCTGGGAGGCTCTGATTTCAGTGATGTTTCTGATGATATTATAAGCAACTAAGGCCATACCCTGCTGAAATTACAAAACCAAGATGGAATAAAAGGTTAACATTGTATGTTAGTATATTCCAGTGTTAATCTACCATAGAAATGTTAATAATTTTAAATGTTCTGCATATTGTTGCTTTCTTACCAGAAGAGATTTAGAAGCTAAAGCTGTAGGTAACCCTTTCGCCTTTTAGGGATGTAGGTCTCCAGATTTTCTTTGAAAAATTAGTACAGTGCTTTGAGGATACAGTGCACCCTGTGCACCAAGGTACAATTGTTGGCCCTTATGGATGTTAAGTCCCTGCCACATATCCCCTTATGTGTGATATTTCCTGCCAAATACAAGAAGAAAAAAAGAAAGGACACCTACTGCCAGGAGGTCCAGACTTTCACATTACACCTCCAGTATCAATATCTCTGGAAATGTCTTTGAATTTGAATCAGAGTTTTCTCCTTTTCCTTTTTCCCACCTTTTTTTTTTTTTTTCTTCCTTTGTTTTTCTTTTTATTTTCCACATTTCAAATCCAATGACTTTACTTTGAATCCTTCTTTAGTTGCTGTATTAGTAAGAGTGACAGGTTACAATATACTGGAAACTTAACAATTAAAATGTTCATAAAAATCAGCTGAAGAAGTGATGGCTGTGTTTTCAACTTGCAACTACAAACATTAGCTCACTGTGCCTGTGGAAATTCAGTTGCGTCTGACAATTTTTGTTTCAACTGGAGTGAATCAAATAATACAGCTGGTGAAGTGGGGTCATGCAGTCTCTACAGGCTTTTATTCACATAACTTTTCTATCTTATAAAAACACCTCAAACCTCCTTGTAGACTCACACAAAATTCAACCATTTAGGTAAAGAATTTCAAAGAAGGGAGAAGTCCTTATGCAGTAATTTAACCAAACATTTCTTACTTTGTGGGGAAGAATGGTGAACAGAGAGTAACAAAGTTTCTGGTTTACGGGTGTAAGTCAAAAGTATGAAAGGATCTCTATAATGGAGCAAGCCCATGGTTTCTGTGTCCCAAATGCCACTTCTCCTTGAACTGTGACCTGTTCTTGCACTCTGCCTCTTTGCAGCCCCAGCTCTGTTAAGTTGTATCCCAGCCTAGAGATGTATAACGTTTTGGGAAGCAGAACTTGCATATTTAGTGAAGTCAGGTGCTCTAGTTGCTTTCGTCTTTCTCAAGCATTTTGGTTTTGATGTTGGCAGAGAAAATTTGTGGCAAACTAAGTTTTTGTATTACACCATAAGAGTAAGGTGCATACTTAGTTGGTGGTTTAATAAGTGAGCTGTAGAACAAACGGAGAGAAGACTTACAAGGACTGGTAAAATGAAGTATTAGTTTAGAGGTACCTTTTTGCTTATTTGGAGACCTCAGACTGAAAAACATGCTGCTGCCTTGTGTGAAGAGCTGTACATTTTTTTTATGTAAGGTCTCCAGTGCCAGATAAGTTCTTTCTTAGTATATAAGGCCTTGCTTCAGAGTACCTTTGCTTTGACTTTTCCTCCATTTGTCAGCCATGTCTATTATATCTGATATTGTATTTCTCTCATGCTGGAGATTTCCTAGTTGTGTGTATTATTGGTAACACCATTCTACCTCAGCTGTACCTGTGATGTGGCACCTGTTCTGTTGTGATGTTTTCCTGCAGTACTGGTTTGTGTCTTATATTTTCTTTTCCATAGATACATGTATCTTTAGACTGACATCCCCTCCCCTCAAAATATCACGTTTAAAAACTGATACTTGTTTTGAACTGTTATTTATGCTAGAGAGAACTGGGGACCGATGACTGTAGATTACCATGATTCAGCACTTGGAAGCTAAACAGAAAAGTAAAGTAGATTCATTCCACTGTCGAGATGACAGGAGGGACAAAGAGATTCCTAACTCCTGCAATACAGCTAAAGAAAAATGACAGAATTTTGAAGGCCTAGAGCTCCCCTAAACATAAACCACCTAGAGAGAGCAGACAGCATTCTGCAGCACATTCCTTCAACTGACAGTTCAGTGCTCAAATCTGCGTTGATACCTGTTATCCATGCTATACACAGAAAGAGAGAGTTTCAGTTGTTCCTTTGGAAGTTATAGCTCTTTTTGGATGTAAATGTATTTCTTCACTTATTGTGAGTCATATCCCATAAATGATGAAAGGCAGACAGGTTTTTAGCAGTGAAAGAGAAACTTATCTGTTAATTTTATAGTTTTGGAAAGGAACCATTTGATCCAGCTGACCTGCACTGTATTTAATATTCACCAGCAATTTTTTTTGAAATGCAGTGTTTTCATGCTGCTTTTCTTTCTTCAGCAGGTTCAGATATTTGCAGCTGACCCCATAGTTTCCTCTTTTTTCTCAGCCTTTAACATTTGCAGTTATAAGTCAACCTGATATTTTTATTTCCCAAGGGACTGCTAGAGGTAATACCATTTTGGGATTGATCTGCAACTTTGCAGAAGGTAACATTGCTGTGATGTCGTTGTTGTACTTTTCTGCAATGGCTACAGAGTATTCTCGTCTCTGCTTCCCCATTAGAAACAAACAAACAAAAACCAAGCAAACAAAACAAACAAAAAACCCAAACCCCAAAACCCTGAGAACAGTTTTCTTGGAAGAACAGTTAAGAGAAACCTCTTTATTTAAAATATTAGTTGTTTAAATACATTAGATTAGTAATGCAAAGCCTTTTCTAAATGCTAATAAGTTGATTTTATGTATATTAGGAAAACCAAGAGAAGTCAGGAGGTCTGTGGGTGATGTTCAGGACTATTGTTAACATTATGACAGCCATAGAATGCTTTACAACAGCTCCAGGGGTTGTGGTGGTGTCCATAGCACCCTCCTATAGATGATGAAAACAAGATTGAGTAGTTTAATCATAAACATTTATGTATCAAGCCTGTCTGTCCTGTGAGTAGTCAGGGGCTCCCCGTTCCCTGACCCTCTTTTCAGGGAATTGGCCAAATTCTAGGGTCTTATCCTTTAAAACTATATCTATACCATCCTAGCAAAACTTTTAACAATGGTGCTCAGTAGATTCCCATAACAATCCAGCAGTGTGTCCTATCTATTATAGTTTTTCCTTATAATTAACCTATATCTGCCCTGCTGTAAATGTAGTGTAGTGGTTTGTTTCTTGTTTTGTTGTCACTAGACTATACCTTTTTCAGGTAACTGTGTACAAAAGCACTTTGGTTTTCCTATTCAATTGTTTTATTAGTAGTCCTTGTGAAATTAAATCATCTTTGTGTGTGTGTGTGTGTGTGAATAAAAACAGTTTCTGTGAACAGCAGTACAAGGAGAAAGGGAAATAAAATGAAAATCTCCCCAAAAGTTTGCTACATCCTACATGTTCTGTGCCTTCCCATCAGCTTCCTTCCAAACATATTTTGAGAAGCAATACCTTTGATGACAGCACTGCAGGGTTATTCATTGCTATTTAATAAGTGGTAGGAATGCACTAGGGAGAACAGATAGAGTGAGTCTAATCTGGATTAAAACAATAGTTTGGAGGTAGAAGAACAGTGCAGTGAATTTATAAAGAATTGCAGGTTAATTTCCCAGAAACATCCAAGAAAAATAAGGCCCTTCTTGCTGCATCTGCTCCTAATAAAATCCTCCTTGGACTAAACACTGCTCCTTTAATACTGTCATTTTCAAGAATCAGATCAGGAACTCTAGGATCATTTTGATGAAGAAGTCATCTTTTCAATGATTAGAATTAAGAGGTTTCTCACAGAGTCCCCTGCTGCTCGAGTAGTCATTGTTTCTGTAACGAGAGGTTACCCTGCAGTGATGGTATCAAACTTTTCTGCTTCCTATGGTGCCTTCAGAGGTCAGCTGCAATGAGAATACAGATGTCTGGTTGACAGAACAAAAGGGAAGTTGCAATTTTATAAATCATCACGGAAGAGGTAAAAATTGATGGCTTAACAAAATATGATTTCTTTTTTGTTCAGACAGGAGAATAAGGGAACAGGTTATATTTCTGAACATCCTTGGCAAAAGAGAGAGGTAAAGGCTCTGTAGAATTTACAGTCACAGAAGGCAATGCCTGTTTCAGCTGGAAATGCCACAGTGTGAAGGTTGAAGGGTAACTTTCTTTTCGCATTCCCATTTTGAAAAATTATTTTTACCTCTGCTATAATTCTAAGATGATTTTAGGTGAAGATAATCCACAAAGCTTTAAATTCAGGATCAGTGATGTTAACCAAAGCCTTATTTTCAAATACAGTAAGTCTATATTAAGGAAGAAAATGGTTATGCCATACATCTAAATAATTTGATAATTTTTATCTTGGCTCTTTTGCTTCCCTCCAATTTGCCTCCTACCAGCTGTTTATCATGGAACCTGCTGTCATAAGAAATATTACATTTTATTTTTTACATAATTATAGATTTCTTCTCTGTATATATTTTCTTTCCCTGCAGAAATCATCTACATTGTTATTATTATTTATTACAATAAACATTACCATGTTTTTGACAAAATAAAATCAGCATAATCTAAAATACATTACTACAGAGTAATATTTCATACTATTCTCTGTAATAGAATTTTTTAAAGATACAAAAAGAATTTATTTGGAAACATCACAAAGAATGCTTCAGGTTTATAATAAACAATATTTAAACCTTTAAAAATAAAGCTAATGCTGAAAACCTAACAAATTAAAAGTATTTCTAGGTAATTAGTCAATGTGTGTACAGTACTTTGAAATGAAATGTTCTATCCTTGCTTAATTATGAGTGTCCTTGGAATTATTAGATGCAGTCTGAAGAAATATGGAAACATATGGATGTTCATTTTAATTTCTGATGCCCCTCTTACCCTTCTGAGTCTTCCTTCCCCCCATTCCTCTTATAAAGTGTATTTTCAAGAAAGCCAGAAAATGCTGGGTCACCAACCCTTCTTCAGCAGATGAGGATTCATTTAGTACACAGTCTGTCTGTATATGATACTGTTTCTCTCTGGTGCAATTTATCTTTTCTGTTGCAGTGGAATTTAGGAATCCTATTTTTCACAGTTTCAATGAATTCAAAGCTGGAAAAATAATCTAGACTGTCTTCCTGCATAACACATCTGAGGAATTCTTACATGATGCCATAACTTTTAAAGATCAAATCTTGATTAAAGATTCCAGGTTATGGAAAGTCTAACACATGAGTTTTATCTTTCAACAGGTAACTTCAACGTACACATGTGCACTTCATTCTAATTCTACCTGTTGGGTTTTGCTGCATTTCTCAGTCTGATTAAAAAGCCAGTCACTATTTGGAAACTTTTCATGTAGGTAGATACAGATTGTGATTTGTTGCACAAAACTTCTGATATTACAGAAGATTTTCTCTCTTACTGTAAATAAGTAAATGAGAAGTTGATAGTTGACACACAGGGTTTACTGAATCTTTGTTTGTTGGGAGTCACACAGTAAGTGTTATTGGTTTGAAAGCAGAAAAGCCATTCAATTTTTATTGATTTCCTTAGAGATATTGTCTGTATTTGGTGAGGTGATTCTAAACAAATACTCCTTTCAACTTTCCCAGTATCTTTTATTTCCAATAATGTGGTTTAAAAAACAACACAACAGATCCAAAAATACACACCCCCTCTAAACCCCCCACTTAATGTCACCATATACTGTTTCATCCCCTTTTCAGATCTGAATTTATCTTAATTCTTCTTTGGCTGGCTACTCCAGATTCCTTTGTCCCTTCTTTATGAAGGAGTGGTGAAAGAAAACATATTCCTCACAGGATTTTCAGATGGTGACTAAACTTGTTTCTTTACTGCCTGGTTTGAACATGGTTGGTGATAAGGCAACATTTTCTCCTTAACTCTGGCATTGGCTGTTTTCCTGATTTCTGGGAAACTAACACTGCCAATCTCTCATTTTAAGAGCAGTGATACCTGTTATATTGAGTAGTGTTCACAGGAAGCAAGAGAAAACACCTTCTACATCTAGAGAATGTAACTATTTAACAGCTTTTAGTTGCCATCTATCTTTATGAATTCTGTATACATAACATATACATTTTCCTTTAAACAGCTGGACGTTTAAGATTATTTCCTTCCATACTTTCTGCTGGTTTAGTCTAGCTTCTCTCAACATGATCAAGTAATTTTCTACCATTCTCTTGATTAAACTAAGAATATTGACCTTACCTGCCCTTAAGACATATTTTCCGGGCGTCAAAATACGCTTTAATTGACTTCTGAATATTTTCATTTTTTAAATATGTTTTAAAAAATTCAGATTCCGGACCAAACAGTGTTCCAGCACTGATGACATCAGTTTTTCAATTTGGAGATAATGAAAAGCATCTACTTATTTTCAATATCCCGTTACTTTTCCAAGGAGCAAATTAGCTTTCCTTTAGCCACAGCTTTGCACTGGGAATTCCCAGACAGTTCCCTATCCACCTACAGTTTCAGAATCACTGTTTTCAGTGCCCCATCCTATGACCTATGACCTGCATTCCCTGTGCATAGATTAATGACTTTACGTTTGTCCTTATTTAAATTTATCTTGTTCAAATGAAGCCACCTAACCAATCGAGGTCATTCTATAGAACATTTGCCTTATTACTTGCCACTCCACCAGTTTTTGCACGCTCTTCAAGTTTTACCAGCAATAGCTTTGTATTTTCTTCCAGATCATTGAAAATGATACTTAGTACTTAAGGCTTCAATATTGACAGGTCCATATTCGAAATGTTGCTATTAGACAAGCATTCCTATAGACTCCCATATAACTGAAGGGGAATGTAGAATATGTTTATAACAGCTGTGAATAATAACACATTTATCATTTTAAAAACAAACCTTAATCATTCAAATACTATTTAAGCCATTGTATATAATACTATCCACTCCTCACTCCAAGAAATAAGCAAGAATGTGATAGCTTAGAATGTGGAAATAAGCCAAATGCTTTACAGTCATGTAAGTAATTAACCAATTTTCTTCTCTCAAGAAAAACTCTAAAGCTTGCAGCCAGAGTGCTCAGGGTACAATCCTCCATTTCCATAAAATCAATTAAACTTTTGAGGAAGATAAGAAATTCACATTTCACAATTCTTTTTTCTAATAGTAGGATATAAGCTCCAAAATGTTATTTAAATTTTAAAACAGCAGTTTGTTCTAAGCTTGCAGAAGATTAGCGCACTATAATGTCCCTAGTGGACTGTGAAGAATTTGAAATTTGAAACTAGAAAATGGTGTCAGGTGTTCTGGTTATGGGGATGGTGGCACCTTTGTTTCCGTGTTGGTCTATTCCTATTGAAGCAGTTCCAAAACAGAGTAAGCTGATCTAAGACAGAGATTCTGTGGTCCCTTCTCCTTCACACCACCCAGAGTTGCATGCTTTGTGTCAATGCTGGTGTTCAAACCTGGATCTGTGTTATCCAGGCTCAGGGAGTTAAACCAGCTCAAAATTATGAGTGTGTCGATGGTGATGAGAAGGCAGGAATATGGCCAGCTGAATTGTGCAGTAGTAGTGTGAGAATATGATCTGAGCTGAGGAAGGTCAGCATCAAGTATAAATTGGGCTTAGCAACCTGTGCAAATTTTTTTAGGTCTGTTGTGCCTCTCCATTTTGTTAACTGGAGTCACAGGATTTTCCAGTTCTTTGAGTGGCAGGATCTTAAAAAATATTTGGGTTTGTCTAACTCTGTTTTCTGCTGGAGTTAATGGGTCTTGTCTTTCCGCTAATGGTGGGAGAGGAAGGAGTTATTTACTCAAATACATTTCCTTATGGAGCTAGTGCTCACAAAATAGTTCAAATGTATAAACAGCTGTAAGAAGAAGAGATAAATCATTCTTTATCAAATTGCACATTAGTTTTGTCATGCAGGTACCACTTTGGTGATAATTTTGTATTTGTAATCAACAAAACTCAGCTATGTGAGTAAACATAGAAATGAGAGAGAGAACTGTGATATAGTAGGCATTTACAAGGTGAAGTGACATGCATTCACAGATAATTTTTTCTACAGGTAGATGATTAGAAATTAAAGAGATGACATTATTTTCCATAGAAACATATACTATAAAGAGTGGTTCAATCAGATTAAATAATTTATGGTTGCTATGGCCCACATAATTACCTATTCATACACAATACCTCAAGCTGCAGGCAAGTTCCTTTCAGTAATTTCCACTGCTCCATCTCTATAGAAATCTAAATTCACTGGCTCTGCAGACATATGCATTTACTTGATGTCTGTAAATACACCTTGAGTCACTTCTAGTCAACTTTTAATCTCAACACTTTCCTGAAACTCCTCTTAGCTAGCCAAATCTTGGAATTGCTTGGAATGTCTTTCACTTTTTTCCCCTCCTTTATTTTCTTAATTCCACTGGCACTTTCAATTCAATTTTTCCTTTCAAATTACTAGCCTTCACAGAGTTTGCTGAAACACTCTTCTGATTTTCTGCCCTACCCCTCTGCTTAGTTCTACAGCACCTCTTTCAGTGCCTTGTTCTTCACAATGAGAGTGCCAGGGACTTTCTATCTGTCCCTAAAGGGTGTTCCCTCTGTACTTCAAAAGGGCGTTCCCTCTGCACTTCATCCATACCATGTTGCCTAAATGGTTATGGGAAAAAAAGACTCCAAGCCAAATTAGGTAGGAGATAAGATAAGGATACAAAGGCTTTAATGAGTCCCCAGGCTTTCCAGAATACCTCCAACAGGTGCTCTGGAATACAGATGTTCACAGTTTTTATAATGATTTTCACCCAATCCCGGTCCAGCCAACACCCAGGTTCTACCCCCACCATGCCTCTTGGGAATTGGGTCTGGGGGTGTTTTGGGACCCCCTCTTCTTCATCTTCATCTTCCTCAGAGTGCGTAATATTCTTGGAGGCCTTCCAGAATTCTAGGCCTGAAGGTTGTTGACTCTATGGCTGTATCTTCTTCCGTAGGGTTAGGGTGTTCTCTATAATTCCACCTTGAAAAAGAGACAAAACAGGCTAGTGGAATTTATGGGAATTGATATGGGAATGAGTAACAGGGTTTACTGTGTGTAGCTGGTATGTTAAAGGGTAAAGGGATAATATGCTGCTACTCTAAAATCTACATTTACTACGTAACTAGTTCTAAGATCTACAAAAATTAAAAAAAAATCAAAACACCAAAACTCCAAAGTATCACCATTTTATATTGATGACCTATTTGTGACTTATCTTCTGTAACTACTGGTCTTGGTTCTCATCACCCACTTTGGTGGTATTCCTGTCTCCAGCTTTACTGTCCCCAGATCGTCTATATTGCCTATCATGCCCTTTCAGTTCTTTTACTTTCTCTTTCCTTCTTGCTAAATTACATTCTTTCTGTTCATTATCTTTGAGTTTCTTCCACATACCTACTTCTGTCCTATGTCCGTTTACCTCTACTACATCACTGGTGCTCTCTAAGCCTCTTTAAGGAAAACAAGTTTGATGAGTGCTGTATTTGTGCCTCTCCTGTGCCTGACAAGATCATATCCTTCTTGAGACAAGCTACATAGGAAACTTCTCCCTTTTCCACATTCCTTCTAAAGCTGGTGTCAAATTAAATGTCTCACAAAAATAATTAGTTCATAATGTTTAGGGGAAAATCAGTGGAGGATAGCTTCATTTTCTTCCTTTTTCCTCTTATTTCATATTGCTTTTGTTTGACTGTAAGTGCTTTGAATTTGGGGTTGCATCTGTACGCAAGTTTGGAAAGAGATTAGCACAAGATACAGAAAATACTTTTAGAATAGATTCTCTGGACTTATGAAGAACAAAGCCCATCATAGTATTTAAATATTTAAAGTATTACTACTTGCTGTGTTTAGCACATACAACCAAGTGACTGCTAGCTGACTTCTCCAGAGAGTGTAGTGTTATGGCAATTTATATTAAAATGCTTGAAAACTCACATAATTCTCCTGATTTACTCAATTCTATGGATTTGACATCAGTAAGCCAAAAAAGCTCTTTAAATGTAAAAATCACCCAGCACTTTTAAGTTATTGAGCAGAGGACCATCAAAAAGATTTTCAGCTGGGCACCAAGGAAGGAATAAAGGAAGGAATGTGGCCCCTTCAAAGGGATGAAGTCAACAGGAGAATGAACAATCTCTTGCTGCATCTTGAACAGAGGGTTGGTGTGAGAGGAAATCACAAGCTTCAAGGAGCCCACAAGAAATCCCGATTAAGGATAAAGCTCTGTAGGAAGGTCTCAGATGAACTTGGTTATAAAAAGCCTTTAGGATATTTTCTCCTACTGGTAAGAGTAGTTGTGGCCTTGTGAATGCACCCCTCTTTTGTGGTATAACAGCCTGCAGCAAAACCAGGATCAGAGTTTAGATGGAAGAAAGACTCTCTAAAATACTGTACAATTACTTACAGTAATTCACCTCTGCTGAACTACCTATAGATAATGAGTGTAAAATGATTGTCAATTAAACTTTTCTCCATTAAAGCTCTGGTAATTTTACCTATGTGAGCATTACAGAATGCACCAATAGAGTGGTCCTTGTTAGAATAGGGACCTACACTGTGTGTTCTCTAGATAAAACAGGGGTTTCTGTACTTCGTATCTGTGAGCTACTGATCGTGCCACAGGTGTGACAGAATACTAAACAGCACTAACATATTTAAAATATAATTACAACTATTTGATGACATTCATCCATAGCATAATGGGGCAGCTGTATTATTAGACAGTCCTTAGGAAATTGAATTACTCTAATAAATGGAAATTACTGTTATTTAAATGGAAGACTATTTGCATAAAATAGGCCAATGCTAAGTGACCAGCTGCTAAATAGGTGTAAAATCTAATCTCATAGTTCTGGGTAAAAGATGGATGGGTTCTTGCCAAAGACTTTCATATTTGGGCTCTTAACCTATAAGTAAAAATTTTGTAATCAGAGGAAGCTTCAGGATCTGAAAATTGCAGCTGAATTTATTAATTTTCCTTTTTCATAAATTTTCTTTAAAAACAAGCTAATGTTTGTCATTCAACAAAATCAACAATTTCTCAAAAGTGGAAATAAAAAGAATAAAAAGATGATGGAGTTTCTTTTCATAATGCCACTGTTGGACTTGTGGCATTTCTGAGACAGCTGTTTCACTGTTATCTTATTTGATATCAGAAGCTTGGAGACAACTCAGTGCAAAAGAAATAATTAAAAACCATAATCACCTTAGTAACATATATATTCACTTTATCAAAAGAAATGGAACAGGTCCATTTCTTCCCAGCAATTTTCTGTACCTTGTTGTGGTTAGGACTCAACTCGGACTCTTCTCTTTTGGAAAATAATGCCAACCCTTGGGATACTAAAGGTTTTGGAAAGGCCAGTCATAAGAGTTCTTCAGCAAGATTTTTGGTTAGAAAAAAGATTGAACAAGTTACCTGAAAGATCACTTTCTGTAACATTCAGCCAAGCGTTCCCTGAGAAACCTGTCAAAATTTTACAAGGCTTGCATCTAGCTATCTCCACAGACCACTGTGGACTGAGAAGGTGAAAGGTTTTTTCCTTTCATATGTAGGTTTTTAAACGTGAGGAAATTCAGTAATTTACTCTTTGCCCCCTTTTTTGTCAGGAGGCCACATTCTCGTGTGACTTGACACTGGCACTTTTCCATGGCCATTAACAGATTTATGCAGCTGATGAGCTACATCATAATCTTCGTGGTCTATAAGCATGTGTAGCTTGGTTTCTGAATAACAAAAACCAGCAAAACTGTACTCTTTTTCTCCCCATCTCCCTTTGGTGGGTTGCACCTCATTTCAAATATTCTGAATCAAACCAACTTCTCCATAAGTATTCATCTGCATATTTAGATAGATAACTAAAACAAAATGTGTTTAACTAAATTTAGATATCTATCTAGAGTCAAACCACAGCAAATAATGTGCTGGTACTGTGATATACAGTTGAATGTGTAAGAATTTATAAAAGGTGACATGGAACTTGCACTAGTTTATTTAGTTAGGTAAGTCTGTGTACAACAAAGACACCTGATATTTGCTGTCTTACTGAGTGGTTAAGTAGTTCTCTCTGGAAATAAGAGAAAATTAGAGTGTTTCTGGAGAGAAAGTGCCTAAGGCAAAGTTGTTTCTATGAAGAGAATCCCTAAACAATAGAGATAAGGGAAGTACAGGATTGCTAAACAACCACAAAAAGGGGAAAAATTCTGAAATGTCTTTTTTCATGAACTCATACTTTCTTCCACTTTTGGTACCCTATTCCTTGAGTTAGAAATACAGCAGTAGTTTAAATTATCTCTTTTTCTGTGTGTCTTTATTCTTGTACTGGTAAAAATGCAAAATGGACAATATTAGCTCTACTCTGGCTCAGTTAAAATTACAGTTTTCTAGTAGATAACGGGCCAAGATGGTCTCAGAGATTGTACTTTCTCCCCTAAAGAAAGCTTTCTGAAACCCTGAATTATACTTGCCAAACTGCAGAGAGTTATTGGGTTGCATCTCTTAAAATTTTCTTTACTTGAGAGCCCTTTCTTCTGTAATGCAAATGTAAGATAGCCACAGAAAGGGTAGTATGAGCATAACCATATTAGGACGCTGTATTTAATTTTCATGCTTATTGTGAAATCCCTGTTTCCACATGGTGGAATAGGCTTGAGCTGCTGCTAAAGTGAACTCAGAAAAGGTTCAGTGACTTCTAAAAAAATAAGCCCTCCTGAGTGCGTTTGCTCACCTAACTGAATATTTCAGTAGACTCAATGCAATTATTCATCAGAGCAGGACTGGCACAGAATATGTGAGTAGTCTCCCTTTCTTTGCTATGTTTATAAAACTACCCAAATTCCATTAAATAAAATTTTCCCTAAAATAATCAGTTTCATAACTTCCTGTAACCTTCAGCACTAACCTTTTTAGATACTTGTGAAATTAGATCTCCTGAGCCTTCCATGAAATCATCAGAAATGTGTAATGCATTAGTATTGTATTTGTTTTACTGCATAAATATAAGCAAGCATATTTATTCATTTTCAGAATGCTCTCCTCCCCATTGAGATTTTTCTAAAGACACTGTTGTTTTTTTCTGAATGTAAGTGACAAAGAAATGTGTCCCAGGCATGTAATTTCAGTAGTGTCTTCTTCCCTTATGAGTCATTACTGCTGAAATCAACACTACTTGGGATGTGCTGAGGAACTTCAGTAGTTCTTTCATGTTTTCAAACAGTAACATCTGTGCATGTTTATGACTTCATGCTCTGCCTTAGCGTTGGTCTTGGCCAATGCTTTGGGCTGCTAAATGGTTGCACTTTTGGAGAAGCACTTTGCACTTTGCAAGAAGCAAGAGAATTACTGTTATTGAATATTTCATTGAGCAGAAAAGCGGCAATACTGCAGAAACAGACCTACTTTTATCAGAGCCGTACATGTTTGTTTCAAGCTTGCGCTATATATTCAAAAGTAACTGATAAGCTTTTTTTTTTTTTTTTTATGTTTCGCCTGCAAGTCACGACCAAATCCTTCCTTTGACTTTCTACTTTCATTTAGAGACAATGATGCTTCGGGATCTGAACACCTTTGCATATTCTTGTGTAGAATATTGTTATTATTATTTCAGCTTGCAATCTAATTATTATGATGGCTGGCTGGGGGAAGAAGAGATACAGGAGGAGGGAGGCAACAGAGATGAAGAAAAGGCTGGCTTGGAAATATATAGTGAGAAAGGGAGAAAGCAGATCTCAGGGACCAGTCGTGACTTAAAACACCCCTTCTTTAGGAGGAGGCTGAAAAAAATTTACCAATGGAAGCCTGTAACCATACTTGCTTGTACTGATGCTAACGTATATTTTTATAGAGACTATATGAGAGACATACCTGAAACAACCATTACAAATAGTCTTGGTGGGACTTTTGTCATCATCTGTCAGTGTACCTTGTGCATCAATATCAGAACAGCTTATCATTGAACAAAAGATGCAATGTGCAAATTGCCAGACATGAGTCTGCAGTCTGGCAGGACTGCTGGTTCTGCTACCTAGACATGAGGCAAGGATAGTAGTTAATTTCTGGAATGCTTTCAGGGTAATTATCTGTGTCTGACTGTACTCCATCAATAACTTGCCCTACATCTTTCTACAGTATACTCAAAGTTCTGGGTTTTCTAGATAGAGCAAATAAATGAACTATCTTTTGGAGCTCACAATCCTAATAAAACTGTGGGGTACGAAATGAAAGTGCCAAAATGTGAGAGAGATGTTGCAAACTTGCATGTGAAGAGGAAAGACAGTGTCAGCTGGAAAAGCCAAGGGATTAATGCTAATATTAAATCTCCTCATAAAAGATGTGTACCTGGTATTTGGAACAGTAGAGTACTGTATGCTGGGGAAGTTCTGGATGTCCTGTAAAGCCTTTCCATGTACCTGATGATACATAAAGAAATCTTGAAAGGTTTATGCCAAAGGCAAAAGTTTTCTGCTTGATTTCCACATTTGAAATTCAAAGTCTTCAAGGAAAATTCTCTGTTGATTGAGGAGCTAATGACATGTTAATAATCACAAGAACAAAGAAACTGAAAATTGTACAACTCTTACAAGAATTGGCTTAGGGTAATTCTGTTTAAAAGAGTTTGAAGACCTAAGGAAATATGCCACATGAAGAGACCAAAAATATGCAACCTGTCTACCTTACCCTGTGGAATGTGAATTTACTGATGACACTGAAACTAAACAAACTATTACCTGTGTTAAATAAACATGTACACATTTTAAATGCAAAAGAGGAATATATGTTTTACTTTCAAATTACAGGTCACACTCGTATGCCACTTAATTTTACTGAAATTTAGGGGCTTAATTTGTTTTCTTCCCAGTATTTTTTATGTCTCTTACAAATATGAGTGTATGCATGAGAGAGGCTTAAATAAAGATCTGTTTTGGCAGTGAACTGAACTGGCATGATGGGGCTTGGAGGAATGAGCATCTTCAGTTTTACTTCACCAATATTGTACCTGTGGCACGATTATGTGGATACTAAAAGGAATAGAAAGCTTCCAAATTCATCTGTCTGTGTGTGTCAACACAGTACAAGATGTAAAACATTGTTAAAGTTGGAATATGTTCATTTGGGGAAGTAAATGAGAAGTAAGAGGGAATAACTTTATTGTTTAAGGAAAGCTTCTGAAGTGATGGGAAAGAAGTCGTGCTTATAGTGGACATATTTGAAGTCTGCTGAATGTTTTTGCTATCTTTGGTACTTCTAAAACAATTGCTGCATGTGTACATTCCTAATAAGATCTTCTCTAAAGCAATTTTGATGCTTAAAAGTGGTTTAGTTTTCTCTGTGCCAGTGAATATAAAACAGACCTATGTGGAGTGTGTGGTCCACTGGCATAATTGTTTGGAGTTCAAAATTAAATGCAGAGTGACACTGGAGAAGATGCCTGTTTGCAGTATGTGCATGTGTTTGTTATTTTTCTGAGAAATTTCTCATACTCTTGTAGAAAAACCTGATGTCTTGGTGTCTCTCTTGACCCAGCGGTGCTTATATGTATAGGAATAAGTGTATTTTAAATGTATTTTATATCTTTTTCATATCATCTGCCTTTTTCATAGAGAGAATAAGTAGTTGTTTGGGATCAACCCTGTGAGCAGTGCTTCGGAGAATGAGAAAAAGGAGAAATTCTTGTCTTTCAGGTAAGACTTGTGGCAACTGCCTGGACTGTTAACAGCTTTTTTCTCTCAAAACCAAATAAGAAACTGACTGCCTTCTTACAGGTTATATGTTGCATTTACTGTATATCCCTTACTGTAAATTCTTTGAGAAATTATATAGCTCTACAAAATCATAGGAATATGATTTCTGCTTGCTTGATTGCTTAAATTTATTTTTGTGGAGTTCACTTTGTTTCTTCAATATATAGATTATTCCAGAGAAGTTACTGAAAAATGCAGGATGAGCTATCTTGTCAATGACATACTTTAAAGACTTACATACTTACAGGAAGAGGAATTGATCCTTCCTTTTTATATGTATAAACTTATTAGTCTAAACTCCTGGGAATTTTTTCTCATTGATTTTAATGGCCAAACTCATATCTGCATTCCATGGTCTTTGGTCAGGCCCTATTCCTAAATTAAAACATGACTGAAATGTGGTAAAACACTATTTTAATGTAAATTAAAAAAAATCAAAACCTGCATATATAATTTTTCAGGGTATGTAATTTGCCATTTTAAACCATCAGCTATGAAATAATCTACCATATCTAAAAAAAAAAAGCAAGATCTTTTGTTCTCTTGTCCTAAGCAAGTTGGTAATAATTTACAGCAGCTGAAGATCTGACCCAGTTCTACTCTCCAAAATCAGCTTTTCCCTTTGTTCAGCATGAGACAGTTGTTTTGTGGCACATTTCTCCCTTGTGGTAGCACCATTTCTTGGGAATCTGCATAGACCTGGGCTACACAGCTCTGTCCTGGGGACTGTTTATTCATGGCTACAGCCCACATGCTCTGATGAGACCATGTGTATGAACACTCTAACCCATTATGGATATTTATTTACAGTCTTGGATGATACATTTCAACCCAAATCTTCCCGAAAGTTGCTTTTATGCTTTTGATAATTCTAAAGATTTCTCAAACATCCCTATTACCATTTCAAACACCTTCCTGGTAATGCTTCAAAAATGTTGACAAAAACTTCCTTTTATCATCTGAATTCTAGCACTTGAAGGACCATTCTTAGTGGAACATTTTCAGTTTCAATTTGAGATTAGAATATCAGTAGGAGAATATAGAAGTCTAAGTGTGTGGTTTTAGAGACTTATTTTATCTGTTTAGCAGGGTAATTATATTTGCCTTGTGTAAGCACAATGAAATGGCTGCTCAGAGAAAACATTTTAGCTGTCTCAGAAAGCTTTGCTGATTCTTTCCACACATTCTCAAAGGAGGAGAAAATTTTAGTTTATGAAAGATTTTTCATTAGCCCCTGATTCCATCCATCCAAAAAGCACAAACCTTAATAAATTTACTAAAATATTTATCTAATTATTTTGAAGGACTCCTACTGTTTAGTATCCCCTCTCCATCCCCCACTGCTCATGTGGACCTAGATAGACAAGAGAAGTGGAATCATACTGAGGAGAGGAAGTAGTGAGTAACAAAGATGACCATTATAAAGCAGAAAAAGCAGTAGTGGAGGACAGCTGCATGCAACTATACTTTTTATTGAGGCTTATAATCCTGAATTTTTATTCCATTGAATTTGCCTGCACCTTTGTGACAGCTTTTTTTGAGATATAGCTCTGTTCACTGAAAATCCTTGTGAGTGCCTGTTACAATCTCCCACACCTGTGGCTGCATTTACACCTTCTTACATGTTTTGTAAGTGAAGGCAATAACATGAACACCTTGCCAAGCTGGTTTAAGGGCACAGGCACATCTATTGCAGTGCTATATATCTGTTGAGGTGCAGAGACCTGGCTGAAAATAAAATTTATAGTGCCCCACCATCATCATTAGTACATGAACATGAAGCCTAGAATCAAAATCAGTGGAAAAACCTTTTTGGAATTTCTCCTTTGCCTTGTCTTATATAAGGTGCTTAAGGTTCTTCAAGAATTCCAGAATAGCTCATATAGTCTTCCAAAATCCGTGTGAATTCATGTAAGGTTCCAATGGCAACACTCCCAAAGGAAAAAAAAACCTATAGGTATACTTATGGATTCATCTGATGTTGCTTTCAGTGTAACCTTTCTCAGCCTGAATGTCTCATGTAACCTTTCCCTCCCTGGGATTCACGAACAACCTAAGATCAGCCTCCTGGCCACTTCCAGAATACCTTATAAAAGACCATGAGAGATTTAAAGCTAAGGCATATAATCTGGATTTTGGTTTGGGAAGTGCACATATCTCAGTAATAAGCAGAATTTGGTACCATGCTTCTGGGGGGTAACTGTTCTTGGTGAGTGTCACAAAGTATTGAGGTAAGCAAAAGGTTAAATACCTTTAACACTGATGAAATCTGATAAACCTTTAGTAACCTTCCATACATAATGCATCCCAGATCTTCATGAACAAAATTTTGGCCATTCAAATAATGAAAGAGGAAAAAAATATGTTCTTTCCAAGATGGCAGAGTTAAAAACCAAGCTCAACTACATACCTGAGTTGTGATAATGAATTCCTTTCCACGGATTTCCTGTTAACTTTCGATAATGCCTGGGTTCTTGTGGCCATGGTTGCATGGCAGGTTTGGGAGAAAAATTGCTCCAGTTATAAAAGCACTTTGTGGTACTGTTGACTATTGCATTTCTCAGTGGTTTATATCCAAGCTAGAGCTGAAACTAAGCTGTGCTTATACCGTGGAGTCTCCTGTGGCTCTTAGTTACTTCACAACTGTTCTAGAAACTGCCCATGGAAACAAAAGTTATCATTCCCTGGGACGAGAATGTATTATGTGTCCAGCATTCTGCAAAATTAACCATAGTCAAGCAACTAGGTTAAAACATGTTGTTAGATAAACTTATTTATGTTATTATAAATGTATTTCCAGATTTAATGGAGCCCAAAAGCATAATTTCCGTGACTGAATTAAAATTCAGCAAATATGGGATTGGTACTTGTGAACAGTGAATAGTTCTCAGTAACTGATTTTTCAAAGAGAATATACTTTTATTTCTGAGAACTACTTCATGCAACAGCTACACATCACATTGTTTTAATGGTAAAATAAATGAAACATCTGGAACTGACAGAATTACTCCACAGAACAGCAAGTGAACAGATGAGGAGGCAGATTGGCATGGCTATGAAGAGGCAAAAGCCAGACCAGCTTGCTCCCACTGATCCAAAAGAGAATGAAGCTTCACAAAAGTAATTCTCCTTGTCTCACTGACAGCCATTATTCACATAACAGCCACAGCATATCTGTAGGCAGTGCCACTTGCCCAGTGTTCTTTACCAATATGGACAAATGGGTGTTTTGAAGTGCTACCATAGAAAATATTTGTTTACTTACATTTTTTGACTTCCATACCCACAATACCAACATGAATGGCAGGTAATTACAATCACAATGACAGAAGTCAGTCTGTGAATAACTAGAGTGAAGCCATGAATTTATTTTCTATTATCACAAAACAGTTTTTAGATTGTAATAACTTTAAGCACATTAAGAACAGCTAATTTAGGTGTTAACATTAAAAGATCCCCAACCCAAAACCTAGTGTTTATTCAAATGGTTAATTTTGACTTTTAAGGATTAAAAAATATATTTTGAATTTATATTTTTGCTTTGTTTTCATTTTTATAAAGCAAATCCTTGGACTTACTCTATGCTTCTTCTAGACCATATGGTATTCCTGGGGTTCAGATCACACAAAGGTAAAGAGAAGTAAACTCTGTTCTGGTACAGAGAATAAATAGAATATTATTAACCTATAGTGAGTATTAGAAAAGAAAAGTTATCTTGAGTTTTTGGTGGGAGAGATATTCTTACAAAATTCCTCATGTTGAGTGCCTTCTTTCTAACTTTCTGCAAATCTTCAAAAGGTTTACAACATTGACGCTAGACAAATAAATACATATATTATTTTTTAAAAATTTCAGACTTTTTTTTGTAAATCCATGTAGCTCAGAGGCAACACTCCATATTTATCTCCTAATCCCCTCCTACTGACTAGGCTTTGCTGGTTTACTTGAGATCTTTACTCTGTGTCTTTCAAACCCAAAGGGCAAGGTGTCTTTTTCTGTGAGCTATGACACATTTTTTTGGATACATGAACATGTACCAAGGTCTTGTCTGACTGACAACACCATTCTGGCCCCTCCTGTCTCAAGCAATTCTAGCATGCAACAACCCCATCCTAAACCTTACTTCTCTACTTGGGCAATCCAAACAGCAGTCTGACTGCCCACAGTTTGTTCTCCAGGGATTTAGGTCCTGGGTTTAAAGCTTAGCTGATGGTATGGTTCTGGTCTGTGATCCTGAGACCTAACACCTGTTTCTATCTCCTCCTGCCTTGGTTCTTGATCCTGACTCTTGGATGTGTATCCCTCTGTCCTACCTCCTGTCCCAGATTGTTTCTGCTGCCAAACAGCCACCCTAATCCTGCTACAGCCTTCTTTGTTTGATGCCTCCATTTTTCAGGATGGATCTTGTAACCCTCAGCTGAGTCTTCCCTTGCCAGCATTTACTGCTTGAATCCTGAATTTAGCTTGTATTTAGCTTTTCACTGGCCTAAGCTGCTGTAGTGCAAAGGACAGCCAAGATCCTGAACTCCTCTTCTTCTGTGGAAATTAACTAAAAATATTGTGACTGAGAAGAGATTTGCAGTAAAAGCTCCTGATGCGAAACTGGAGACTTAATGCTCTCGAGACCTAAGGAACTTACTCAGTTCCATCTGTTTCAGGCAAAGAGCACTGAGAAATAGATAACAATATCTGACTCTTGTGAAAATAAGACACTTAACTGACCCAAGCTTTCCTTGATAAACAGAAACAATAATAAAAATGTGTTTTCCATAAACACTTCTTGGGGCTTTCACAGACTTAACTGGTCTCTGAATCATGATAGCCACTAAACATTTTCTTAATCTATTGCACTTAAAAGTCCCCAGATAGGCTGTTGCTAGCAGCAAACTGATCTGTCTGCTTTGATCTTCCTTTTTCTCTGCACTCTGTAATCTTAGTGTAAGGAAATGTAAGGCTGTGAATAGCCAATAGATTCTGAAACCATCAGGTACTGAGAATGAGTTAACATGGGTTCTGTCTTGCTGTGCCTTCTGTTTAGGTCTTTTATACATTTCAAAACCTAAATTATCATGCAAACAGACAAAAAAGAACCGATTTCAGCTACTATCAATAGGATACTGGTGTCTCAATGAACTGGAATGTTTAGACTGTATTCACAACGTGTTTTCATAAATAATGTTTAAAAAGGCAAAGAAAGGCTCTGAAAACCTGCGTTTGATTGTTCTTTAGGATTAAATTTCAGCGTGACAACTTGCCTCAGCGGCAGCCTATAGTTGTCCACCCCCAGATTAGATCAGGCAGGGAGCTAGCTCTCAATTACAGCTTGTGCTTTGGTCCCTCCTTCATTACTGGGGGAAGCAATCTGTTACAGTCTATTCAGCACAGGATTACTTTTCCTTCCTATCTGGTCTAGATCTGCTGGCCAGCAAGGCTGGATATCCTGCTCCCACCACTCATGCTGTGCACACTGGTGTATTCGATGAAGAGGAGAAAACCTCTGTGGAGTCGCTGGGAGCTGTGATGCCGTTCAGAGGAACAGAAAAATTGTGAGGCAATCTTGCAAAAAAATTGGAACTGTCCTTTTCAAAGGACACAGTTGGTTTTAGTTTGTGATACTATCCTATTTAGGTCAAAATTATTGTCTCCTTGGTTAGTACTACGTATACATTTGTACTATAGGTAGAGGAAGTTGAAGCTGAGCATCAGCTGGAGCTGTGAGATGATGTTTGTTACATATCTTTATAAAAAACCTTATAATTATATCCTCACAGTATCTGCAAAACTGTTGATTTCAAAGAAAAAGTGTTTTTCAAATCTGCTATTTAATGCTTTTAACGCTTCTAAGTCCATGCATGTGTAAAAATATTATTGTTTTTAATATACTAAAAGAACACAAATGGAATGTTATCCCTCTTCTTGAAGTAAAAGGGATTCTTAGTGGATTTTATCATTATGAACTAGGAACTGATAAATAGTGGTGAAAATGGCTAGGAATGTACAAGAAAAATATGCTTTTAATAATTTATTCAATGATTAGTGCCAGTATTCCTCAAAACATATTCAAGTAACTGTCAAACTAGCTGAATACCTAAGACTTCAGTAAAAAAAAAAAAAAAGTCATTTTAGCAAATGACATTAGTCCAGCTGTCTTGCAAAGTAAGAGAACCAGAGCTTTTCCTTTATCTTCTGAGAACAAAAACTAATTTTGTAAAAGTTTGTACAGATTTGGTTGTATTAATTTGATTCTAGACTGCATATTAAGTGATGAATATTGTCATTCCTCTTGTAGTAGAGGCTTGATATACTTGATATAGCTAAATAATGAATTCAGTTAAAAATATGAGGCAAAAGCTTTAAGGATGCGGACAAATACCAATTCTTTCATGTTGATAGCAATATTTATGTGTTATGCATGCTATGCATGCATAAAAATAAATATAGCTCCTAGGATCTACTAATCCATTTTGCTTACAGATATAGCACAATTGATACAGACGCTTTGTTGATAGTACAGAATGGATATGATCTCTTTATTTGTTAACACCAAATAATTAGTAATCTGCCTTTTTCTGAAACATTCATAACAAGAAGAATGTTCTGTGAACTTACTGACATGGTTTCTTACAGTATTTACATGGCCTTCCTGAGGCTGAAGAGAGACTGAGGGAAAAAGAGTAAAGTGCTTCTTTTGCTGTCTTCTACCCACTTTTTTTTTTTGTAATACAGCTCATATGAGTAACAGGATGCAGAGGAACCAGATGTGTTTAAGGTAGTGTAAACTATAGAGAACCCCTGATTCTTTACTTCTGGTAGTCCACTGTGGCTTACAAAGGCCTAAGGATCTTGCAGGTTGACCTGGGGCCCATTTTTCATTCCTCTTGCTTTCAGCAAAATCTTTTGAATAAAACTTAGAGGCTGTTTTTTTCTCTTTATTTTATGCTATATGTTATTCTGCATATAAAGGTGATAGAAAGCAGAATATTTCTCTTTCAGTGAGATAGCTCAAGATGTGATTTAGATCAAGGGTCTAACTTATCTCTATCAGCCAAAAACAATCCAAGCCAAAGGAGCTGATGACAAATACATGAGAAATCAAACATATTTGATGATAAGGAAGTAATGCCAGAAACCTTGCATTGACTTGGTTCATCCTTATTCATGAACAGAGATGAGTCATAATCAGACACTGGTTTGAACTTAGTTCAGCTTTTTTATTGTTTCCCACCTCTATTTCTGTCCTACAGAATAATGATTTTCTAGCAAAATACAAGGAGACAAGTTAGAATTCAGCTTTTTCTAGTAGTCTGTTTTGAGGTTTTTGATTTTTTTTTTTTTTTTAAATTTTGTTTGGTTGGATTTATTGGTTTGTTTAAAGATGCATGTGATCAGCAAAGAAAACTTCAGCTTCAGTAGTTGCACTTTCTTTAAGTAGCTGAAAACAGAGCATTGTAAAGGAAAATCACTGACCAATTTTCATGGGAAGGTCTGGTAACAACAGTCCTGTTGCCCATTCATGGAAGAGTATGGTTGAGGATATCTCAAAGTATAAATCAGATGCCTTATTTGAAGCACTTCACTTAAGTGTTAAGTGAAGTGCTTCAAATAAGGCATCTGATTTATACTTTGAAAAAATAATGCCATGCTGGAAACATTTGTAAGACCACTCATCTGTGGCCTGACTCAATAGGGTAATATTGTTCTCTCCAGAATGGCTCATTCTGGCCAACGAGGCCTGATTCAGTTCTTCCAAGTCAGCATTAGTATATGTACTTTCCTAGTTTGGCTGTGACAGATCTGGTTCCGAAAAGAAAAGAGAATCCTAGAAGCCATGTATCTATACACATGCCAAACCTACAGTTTCTACAGATAGGTCCCATATGAAATAATAGCACTTCTGAATGCCTTGATGAAAATGGGCTTTTACAATGAAGGTCAGTTTTCCTGCCTTGGCTTGACAGATGATGTTAATAAGAAATCTGTTTTCTGAATTAAAGACTTGGTACAATAGAGGCCAGAAACTGAAAGGCCAAATGTTGGATGGTACTGCTTTATCTAGGACAGCTGAATGGTTTTGAAAATATGATCTTCAGAGCAGAAGGACTGGCAGAACTTGGAGGTCTTAGCATGTTGCTCAGGCTCACTACTAAATACAGGGATCGCAGAAACACTCTCTCTTGAGTTCACTCAGTGTGAAAACATCTGCCCCCCTTTTTCCTCTATAAAGTGCCATTGACTAGCTGCTGATCTTCAGCAGAAGCATAAGTCTAGCTCTGATTCCATTTTCTGTCACCTTTTTAGGTGATCTGTAGTTAGTACATCTGGGTAGAACAGAAAACATCAAGGCTGGGATTCAATTTGGATTTTCAATATAAATGGGTTTTTAAGAAACAAATTACTCCTGTCTGCTTTTTTCTTATTTTGTAAGAGAAATGGCTATTTTTTTCTTTCAAAAAGAAACAAATGGTGTCAGATGAAGAGATGTTATCTTTTATAGATTCCAGCGTAACTGTTTTTCAATTATGTTCTCCTAAAATGGTTGGGCTTTTGGTAATTAACACTATCAAAAGTGTAATTTCCAAAAATTTAGCATAATTTGTGGGGGCTACGTTTTATGATGGCTCACTTCCTTTCTACAACTCTGGAACAGTTTACTTTTCTTGCTTGATTCATCACTGTGCATGGTCACACATCTATCAGAAAAAAACTCCATACTTATTTAGTAACATGAAGGTACAGAACTTATGGGGCTTTTTAATGGGAAAACATGTAAACTGTTTCATTTCATAAAGGACAGTATTGGCTGGAAACAAGATTTGCAGGAAGGAAAGGAGGAGAAAGAGTTGTAGCACTGCAAATAAATGGTGTGTTTTCAAATACAACTGGAACCATAAAATAAAAAATAGTGAGGAGATTTCACTTTCTAAGACAGGAAAACAATTTGACCTTTATGAAAGATATTCACAATAGATATTGCTCAGGCCCTTTGATGATTTTTTTATAAAATCAAAAGCTGTTTAGAGCAAATTAGAGTTATCTTGATTTTGAAGCAACTGAAAAAAAAGAGAACAGTTTGCAGCAGTGATAAAACAGACTTTTGGTCTCCCAACCAAGACCACAGTTGTTTGAACAATAGTCTTTGTTCTTTCCCCTGTTTCTTCTGACCCAATATTATTTCTTCTTCATCTCATATTTTGCATTACAGTTGAAAAGAAAAGCTTTGCTGAATGGAACAGGGTTTGTTTGGGATTACAGCTTTGTATGTATTTCTGAAGGGATTTGTAGGCAATCTTTGAGGGCTGCTATATTTTTAGTAGTCCTCTCACTTGCCTATTAAACACAGGACCGAACAATAGCAATTACAGCACAAATACGGAGGTCTAAAAGCAGTACCATTCACTTCAATGAAGAGCTGCTGTGAAAACACTTTTGAAAAATAACCCATGTTGATAAGAGCTGGGGAAGAAGAGAGAGAAACTGCAGTTCAGAGGGCCTTTCCTGAGGGAGCATAATTCATTCATGTGTGTACAAGATTCTTTTCCCTGTTGTTTGCATTTTCACTACAATAAAATAGGCCTATGGAAGTGCCTTGTGGGCAGAAAGTGAGTTCTCTAATGGAAAGGTTTATATGACTGAAATAAAGAAAGGCCATGAAATAGGGTATTGCTGCGAGGCTGAAAAACAGTGGATCAGCTAGGAGGAGATCAGCTATACAAGGAGTTGAAGGGAGAAGATTAACTGTGGGATCAGATGGAGAAAGTAAGAGGGACCAACAAGAGACCTGCAAGGTGTAGCAGGAGAGATGTCAAGGAGTGTCAGTGAAGACACAGTGTCTTTTCTGAACTGGAAATTTTAAGGTCATCTTCTATCAATGAAATTGTGCCATTACAGTGAGGGACCCCCAAGATGTTCAGATGTGTGTTAGTTTAACCTCTATTTTGCTTGTAAATCCAGTATTGCTTTGGTGAAGGTGAGCTTTTTTTGTGGCATAATATTTTCATTATTTGCAAGCACTAGTTGTATACTGCAATTGAAACTCTATATTGATTTATTTTTCAGTTTAATGTTTCTGCTCTTTCAAGACTGCTGCAAACTAAGGACTGTTGAGTTTATTATGTTTTTCTCTTTTTTAGAAAAGTATTTGAAAAGCATCACTCTTTCAATGATTTATTTTATTTTTGAAAAAAAAATTCCCTGCAATTTTTATTTTATGTTTATAGAGCTTATTATTTTTTAGGTTATAAAAGAATTAGTAAAGGGAATAATGAAAGAGAAAATGGAATGTTTCCTTTTGTTCCAAAATCTTAAGAGTATAGAAGTTAGGAAATTTGATACTGTTTCATTCTAGCATTTCAGATTTTGTATTTCTTTCATACATTATGTACTCCAGACTGCAAACAAACTTTTGTGTACATGCTAATACTCTTTCAAGACAGGGCCACTGCTTAGTTCAGTAGACCAAGTCATCACTGAACTCTGGCAGTATGGAAAATAAAAAGGGTCAGTGGTTTTGCTCACATTTCTTTTTGAGCAGAATATTTTTGCAGATTGGCCTCAGCCATGTTTAACCAGTGAAATAAAATCTGTCACAAGAAAGAAAAAAGCTCCTATATAGGAGCCCTATTTATAACTGGATTCCTGCCATTCGGGTTGAAGACTCCATTCTCTTCCCTGGTGAGGTGTGGGTGTGCTAACCCAGCAGCTGAACTGGGTGAATGAGACTGATATTACAGGCACTTGGAAGAGATTTCAAGGTTTATAATGCATAAAAATAAAGATGGTGAGACGATCATGACATAAACACTTAATTTCCTTCTTAATACAAGCAGGAAATGAGACCAAATTTCAGAGGTATTTCTTGAATTACTGTGGTTTTCTAAGTGCCCTTGAAATGTGTTGCATGTAAACAAACTTGTCCTCTGGGTTGGATAACCAGGCTAACACATGCATTCTTGATTCTTCAAAATAGTGTCTTGCCAATGTAAAATTAAGCTCTAAAATCTAGGAAAAGTTTAAGGACATATAATTTCAACAGATCTGTGGGGTTTTTTTGTTTTGTTGGTTTTGGCTTCCCCCCGCCACCTCTCTTTTTTCCTTTTTTTTTACCAATATGAAAAATTGTCTAGATTGTTTATGATTTGGAATATGCTTGGAAAAAACACACAACTTTAATAGAGGGTAAATTTATTATAACTCTAGTATGGGCCTGCTCAGTCACAGTATATACCAGCTTTTCCACAGGAACTTTTATCAGAGTTTGTGCTAAGCAGACAGCACAGGAATTGAAAGTCCAGTTAACAGAGAGCATTTTTATTTCAAGTATTTCATGCATGTAGATGTTTTCAACATGAACTAGCAAAATCACTTTGCATAAAATGTGCGACAATGCTACTACCTTCCCTAAACAAAAGAATAAATCGTTCTGTTTGCTTGTTAAGTCAGCTTTAGCAGTTCTTAGAAATGTCATTTATTAAATGTCAAGCTAATTACCTGTAATATCAACCCTGAAAAGCAAACCTTTGTTGGTGCACTTTATGAAGCCTTATTCTTCTCTATATTCACAGTCTGTCTGGTACAGTTCTAGTAAACAAATGGATGTGTTTTCCAAAGATACAAAATTATTTGCTAAATAAGTATCTTTGTTTAAAATATAGATGGTTATTTCATAATACTTTAATGAAAAAAATGAAGAATCTTTATTTTAAATCACCGTGTTTTTAAAACATGGCTGTGATACACAACAAATGAATTCCAGAAAATATCCTGTGTCTGGCAGTTACCAGTCCCACTTTTGTTGGTTAGTGGGGATTGGTTTTGTTCGTGCCGTAAACCTGACACCAAAAGTACAATTAGTGCTGATTCAAGAGCTATTTCTATACCATGAATCATTACATCTTACTTTGGCTGCTTGGTGCTGGAAATGTGCTACCAGCAGTAACTGTGCTATTAGAAAGAGTAACAGACCTCCTTTGTTCTGAGAAAAAGAGGTTAGTGTAAAGAAAAAAATTTCAGTGTTACAAATGATTTGTCTGCAGCAACATGTAAATCAATAAAATTGGAGGGAAAGTTTTGAATCAGTACAAATAAAAGAAATGGGCTGAGAATTGCTATACTGTTTAGATTACAATAACAGAATTCTTGCCTTTGAAAAACTCTTCAAAAGCCCTGAAGTAGCCCAAGTATAAATCTGCAAGGGAAAATTAAGATAAGCACTGTCATGATGTGTTAGTTAAATCTAGACACATAGGTAACCTGAAGTAAAATTGCAGCAGTCCAAAGCAGCTAAGATGGGGTGAAAGCTGGATTAGAAGTGACAAAGAATGAAGCTGAAAGAATTTGGGAATAGAAACAGTAATTTCTGCATAGGTAGCTGCTGTACCTACATGTGGGTACAGGTAGGCCCCGCCTTGGAAAGTTTGCATTCTATATGACAAAAAAGGTAAGTTGAAAACTCAGACTTCAGTTATAGTTCAACATGTCAAAATGCAGTCTAAGCACTGAGTATTTTAGCAAAACCTATCAGGTTTTAATTGTTGCGTTGGTCCATATGAGAGTTTATAAATTGCTCAAAATTCCATTAGACAAACACCTATCACTAACACTTTTGAAGTTCACCCCCAAAAAATCACATGTCTAGGAGAAAGTTAGTCAGATGAAGTTTAAAATTACAATAGCTCATAACAAAGGGATGTATTAGCATGATTTTATATCTTTAAATGTTATGAATTTCTAATGAAATATTTGTGGGAATATTATTTTGGAACTGTATTAAAAGCTAAGATGTGAGATGCAGCCTTTGAGATTTTGCTAGTTTTTTTGTCATTGATCTAGACAATGAACTTGGGGATATTTGAAGTGACTTATGGAAACTTTGGATTGACCAAGTAGGAAGCAGATGACAACTCCACTTCTGGGAACCGAAACTGCTAATACAATAGCTCAAATTCAAATAAATAATGTGAAATAATTTGGATGAATGATGTATTTCTCAAATGCACACTGATCTTCCCAATAGGGAAAGGATAGCACGGCTGGAGAGGTGTGTTTTCACCAAATCTTGGGAGTGCCTACAACCAAGTGAGGCAAAAAACCATGGAGGACAAAGAGGGATGTAACATGACCAAATATTGGGCAGTAAGAATCGGCTCTGTGTATGTTATGAATTCTTGTATTTTAGTAATGGACATTGCTTTCTACATCAGTGATTTATAAAATAAACCATGTTGTTATCAAAACAGGGGAACAAATTTTATAGACAAAGCAGTAGCCAAGATTTTGGATGCAGAAAATTTCCAGCTTACCAGATATATTTACACTGTTATGAGTACTGTGAGTCCATTACTATGGATAAAGCAGTGCTTTAGTCTTGGTGTACTACCATGATGAGAACTTCCACGAATGTAAGGGAAGCCTATTGCATTATGTACATATACGTAACATATTACATATAGAACATAGTGCAAAAAACAGATCCCTGTTTTAAACTAAACAGTTACAGGTGCAGCTGATATCTGGAGTACGCAGGCTTTTAAAAGCTGATAGTCACCATGTGTTAGATAACACAGGCTCGTGTCAGAATTGAGATAATTTTATCTAGATATACAACACTTTCTTTAAGAAGAATCACGGAATCGTCAAGGTTGGAAGAGACCTTCAAGATCATCTAGTCCAACTGTCAAAGAGAGACAGGTAGACTGATATTTGATATCTAGTGTTTGAGTCTTGCCATGGCTTTCACCAATGCATTCACCATGCATTGTGTCACCAACTTGATTTTTCATCAACATGCTATCCAGAAATGCAAGCCTCTTCCCCCTGTGGTCTAATAAAGCTGATATTATTTACCTAGACTAAGGCATAAACTGGATAATTTACATTTACCTTTATAACAATTTTAACGAATATTTTATGAAAAATACCAAACATTGCAGAGATTACAAATTCTCAACTTCATACAGTTAAAATTAGGTAAAGCTCAGAAAACAATAGAGACATTTAAAAACTTTACGTATTCTATACACAAGATTATGAATTTTGAGGTAAAAAAGATTAAATGTTAAAAGTAATTTAAAGTAACAAGCTGCTGATGGAGGTAACTTACCTAATAAAAGGTTTTTGTTTGATCTTAGAATTGCATAAATCCTACTATCTAATAAAATAGTTGTGGACATATTATAGACTATTCAAAAACGCTTGTGAAGACTGAAAAGCTTGCAAGAAAAAAATTCTTAGTTTTTCTTTACAAATATTTTTTTTCTTAAAAAGAAACATCTACCTGTAAATAAAGCAGAACATAAAAGAAGAGAGAATGTTTGATAACTTATATGGAGTTGCACAGGAGTCTGGATAGTGGCAATTGAAATTCTAACACCTCTTCAATGGGTGATGTTATCCCTGAAAAACATCTTATAATGATAATTATTTTCAAATGTGTCACCCTCAGATAGACCCAGTCAGATAATCCTTCTCTGTAGTCTTTGGGAAATATTATCTAGAGATAATTCAATGTACTGTTGTATTCCTAAGTCCATTATCAATATTAATGACATGCCTGAAGTTGCCATATTTAGTTTCTGTTACAAGCTTAGACTGATGGTGACTAAGAGCAAAGTTCTTAGTCATTCAGCCTTAAGAGTATTCTAACATTTGGAATGTCTTAGGAATTTATTTCAAGGTAATTTAAGCTGCAATTAAGATGTTAACTGAAGAATCCTGTAGATGTATAAAATGACAGATAAAGTAAATCCTGCTAGCTGATGATATGCAAACCATTCCAAGGAAACCTTCCTGAGGAAGAGTGAAAAGTCCACGGACTACACTCACATTTAAAAAATATTATGTAAAAAAAAATTGAAATCAGATGGGATGGGATGGACTTAATGATCTTGTCTAGCTTTACATCAAGAATAATGTTCACAAGAAGAAGGAATGCTAGATGCAGCAAATTTTCAGTTTTGACAGAGTGGAAGAGTCTTGGGGAGTCTAGACAAAACAGGTTACCTCTTACCTAGGAAAGCACTTGATCATTAACTCTAAACTAAAACTCTATTTTTTGTTTCTTTGAAGTGTGCCATTTCTCATCTGGCATCAAAATTCCTGACCTTATCTTTCATTAAGTAAAGAGTTTCTTGATTATTAAGTTTTCGTGGTGCTAAGGATGAGATAAGCATGGAATGCTACTTCCGTGGAAGGAGCAAAAGGAAGGACTAAGTGTCGTCAGCAGACATTGCTGAGAAACTACATCCCAGGGTGATTTTATGGAATTTAGGGTGTCAAAGTAACTCCTGCTGCACTGCAAACACTTGCATTAGGACATTAGGGACTGACGTTACTGTGTACTGCTCATTGAAAAGTGTTTTTAGCAAGTTTATACTTGCCAGCACTTCCTCTACAGGGAGCAAATGACTGTGAAATATACACTGACTTTGGGCAAATCCTGAAGCTCTACAGCTGAAATGTTTTCCCCCCAGAAATGAGTTTCTATGACATTTTCATCGAGAAGAGTTTCTCAGGCCTAGAGTAGTATCTGCTGATGAAAGGAGGAAAACAGAAGTTCTAACCCTCTCATGAAGCCAAGCATGCAGAGGGGTTGTTGCACAGGCTGTTGCAAAAATGAGATTGAAATCACTGTGCTTATCCGTTCAAGGCATTTTATTCAATAGGAGTTTCTGGCATCACAAGTGGTGGCCTTAGCCACAGTGTAGAATCTCTTGATTTTGTTCTGCAGCAAAGCAAAACTGAACTTCAGAATCTTGAAATTCCATGTGAAGTAATGAATGAGCCTGTAATGGACACATTATCCAAAAACACGACAGTGCTTTTTCTTTGTGTAGTTAAATACCTGCTTGAAAGAAGATTTGATGACAGGCTTGTATTGCCAATGCACTACCAGTGTTTTCACGACTGAATCCAGTGCATATTCTTATAATTATTTTCAACATCAGTTCAGCTATTTACAAAATCCATGTTCCTGATAGGTAAGTAACTGTGTAAACTTATGAGCTTGCTGCATGGCATTTTATTTCGTTAAAGCCAGCTACAATGTCTAAGCTACCAAGAAGAAAAGCTAACCTGGATTAAAATGCAGACATGAAGTGGTGAAGAAGCAGAAAGCATGTCATGCACAAAGACATCTTTGTTACTGAATGTTTTATGTGAAAGAAAATCACTTTGCAGAGTATTTCCATGTCTGATTGAATTTTCTTTAATGAGAAAAGGCAACAGAGATCATTGTATTCTTGTGAACCTGGATAAAACAGTGAGTCTGCTCAGTAAGTGCCTGTAGGTTTGCTTACATCTGCACAGAAGGGGTATTGTTGTTTCAGATTGACTTTCATGTATTGTCTGTAAAATTAACAGAAACAAAAAAGTGATAATGGTTCATTAAAGTTTAAAATATGCTTAATAAAATCTTTCCCCAAAAGACACATGAGAAAGAATAGGTTATACACAAGGTGTTATATTGCCAGAATGCCATTATTTTGAATTATTTATTTTCTTTGGGGTGAGATTGAATGTAGCTGTGGTGTTTTAAGAACTGAGATAGCTTTGTTTGCTTGTGATTTGCACTTTAGTAGGGTTTTGCACTTGACCTAAAACAGGAGATCATTATTTAAATTGAAAGCTCTTTCAAAGCTAGCTGTGAATTACCCATTTCTGCACCGTGATTCAAGGCTGATAAGAGTTCTACTGTTTATCATGCAAAGTGGTTCCACGGTTCAAATTCACCAGTTTAGACAGAATACCATAATAATCTGAATTGAACAAAATATGAAACATCTTTTCCACTCTATCATCTCTGATTCACAATGGACTGATCAGCTTCTATTCTTCCCATTGATGAATGATGCCTGTTTCAGTGTTCCAGCATGCAATTGCAGGTGTTTTTTTTCTATGCTACCTTGTAGGCTTGGGAAAAACTCTGTAGATGGTCCAAAACGACCTCTTTAATGCACTTCATGCTCATTCTGAAGATTAACATTTACTTCACTGTCTGCTCTAAAGTAACAACATCAAGCTTCTGATGTACTGTGACAACTTCATGTAATGTCAGTTGAATTCACTTCATTGTTTCCATGTATTATTTTATCTGTCTGTGTTTCTCTGTGGTCTCTTGATCTTTACTGCAATTGTGAATTATTTGAGATAGTAATTTTTCTATACTTCATGTATTCAAGCAGTCTCCTGCATTATGGGACACGGGGACCAATACTAAGGTCTTGAGTTTCTGTGGCCTGGTACCAGTAACTGTAATAGATGATTGGAATTTTTATCTGTGGTTGCAAACTAGTCATCTCTTCCAGTCTTTCATATGACACCCAGTCCAATTTCTGGGCTGCAGTGGTGTGTGGTATGTAATTTTTTTGGTTTGGTTTGGTTTTTTGCTTGTTTGTTTTGTTTTTAATAATCTTTGGGACAGAAGTTGTAATAGTTTTTTGAGTAATCAGATTCCTGTATTTCAGTTTCTTTCCAATTTCAGAAATGTTTTAAATATCACTTTCTGAAATGGTTGGAAATTTTTAAATTATATTTTGAGTAATTTTCCATTCTTTCAGTACATTAATGTAATTATTATATCCGTTAATATCCTGTCTTAGTAAGAAAATTTAAGGTAGTCACAAATAGATCTTGGGCCCTGTACGAAAGAGGAAGCAGACTAACAGAGGTGGAATGGAATAAATTACTTTGCTACCCCTGATTCTGGAGTAGATTTCCACGCAGACATTATTCTTAAATGAAAGTTACTTTTACTCCAGAATAATTATTCTGCTCACAAAGCAGCACCGGCTCTGAGACAAAGCTGAGACTTCTAACACTTTGTAAGTTTATCTCTGAATTCCTGCTGTGCAGATGGCGCAGTGGGCTGGCGAGCAGCAGGACTGGGAAACAGTAGAGGAGTTGGCAGGTTGGTGAAGAAGATAACAGGTGGCTTGTGAAGTGGAAGCAAGGTCTTTATTGTGGGCCACCCTTGTCTCAGGCAGAATTAAGCTCTGAATTCATGGAGGGGAGGTAGCCTCACATGAAAGCATATCCAACCTATTGGATCACATACTGGAGACTTGAAAGATAGTTTGGGAAGCAAAGGAAAAGCATAGTGAACTTTTGGATGGCCCTAGGTAAAAACTGGAAATCTAGAGGTAGGAATGGCTGTTCGAAGGGTAACTACACACTGGATGGTGATGGACCAGCAAAAATAGAGGATTGTGGGAGAAATATATGTATCAGGTCTTCAGCTAGATGGGTTTGTTGCTTTTTTTTTTCTCCATCTCTCAACAACCTCATCAGAGTACAGATTGCTGCAACAGCCAATTAAATTCCTTTTGCAAGCAGGAGGCAGGAGACTGAACTCAATTGGCAGGTGGCTTATCATAGTGTGAAGCAGGAACAGCTCATTCCAAATTAAACACATGCTTCACTGCACTGTTTTATATGGAAGATTCTGAGAAGATAAAGCCATTTGACTCCTTTGTTACAGCAGAGTATCAAATAGCCTGGTGAGTGCAATCTGTAAAGAACCTTTGCGTGTATTTCTCAAGTCCCACTTTTCAGAGGTTGATGGTATGATTTTCCTCATTTTTAAAAGGGAACATACTTCAAGCTACGTGGTCAACTTAGTTTAAGAAAGTAAGGTACAATTACTTAAGAAAGTATACTTAATGCTTAAGAAAGTATGGTGAAAAATAGCTTTACTAAGCTGTATGAAGTCTTATATTTGGAGCCCCTGGTGGTCTAGTGGTAAAGGCGCCGCGCTATCACCGCGGAGACCCGGGTTCGATTCCCGGTCAGGGCCACTCCCGGGCAGGTGGGGCTCGTTAGCCCTTAAAGGCAACCCACCTACGTCCTAAGGACCTCGCTGCCACCGTCCAAGCTCGCTTGGCCCCGGCAGATGAACCTTAGGATTAAAGGGTGGGCTCAGTTCCGCGCACACTGTGTCTCACCTAAAAAATCCAATGCGCAGGCTGGAAGGTGGAAAGACCTTCCCCGGATCTTCGCTCGCGAAGGCTGGCCATTATTATGAAGTCTTATGGGTGGCAATACCCTGATCAAAGGTTTATCTTCTCAAAATGTTCATTTTTGAAATGAACAATACTTGTACGTTTTTGAAGAATATCAAAGATATTCTGGGATCTGGTCATGGCAAATGCTGATCACTCGCAGAGTAGGATTTTAGTTTCTATTCTCAGCTCATAGTGAGAATCACTGATATGCACAGCTGAAGGATCTATGAGTGCCTCAACAATATCTTTGTAGCAACTGGGAAATTTCATGTGAATTACCAAGATACTGAATAACTCTCTAAGTTAATTCATGTGTCTACCTTGCCCTGAATTCATACATTTAAACTCAGAGCTGTGCAAAAGTCCCTTACTGTTGGATCTTGCCCAGAAAATAATTTTTGGAGAGGGTCTCTTAAAGCTTTATGCAGATTGTATGCCTACTGCACCTTTATGTCCACTTTTTTCTCGTTTGTTTTTTGTTTTGTTTTGTTTTGTTTTTCTCAGATAGCTGTTGTTAACATCCAGACTGCATTAAAATAAGTAGGCACATCTCAGTTGCTCAAGAAGCCTAATTTCATCTTCATATCAAATTATAGTTGGTGACTTTATTAGGCAGTGTCTTGGCTTTAGAGCACATGAACTAAAATGTACATTGCCTTTCAGCATGTACCTTACGTGGCTAACAGGGTTTCCAAATAGAATGTATGGGGCCGATAAAATTACAGGCTTTAACCACTCTGTTTCTGGGAGGAGCAATTTCAGGACCCAAATCCCTAGATTACAACCAGAAGCAAAGACCAAAGCATAGCTGTAGTATAAAAGCCAACCAAACCCAGACAAGACTACGCAGTGGTGACACAGCACTTATTAAATAAATGACCGAAGAACTATACACCTATAAAGCGAGGGATACTAAATAGGACTAATCCTGAGCATCTGCATACATTTTAGCTCTCCCACCAGATAACAGTTAATTGCACTTGTGGTTGATGATCCTGAAATATACAAGATTGTGGAGAGCCAGGTCTTCTATTTGCAATAGCAATTGCATGAATTGCATTTTCAGCTTTGTAGAAGAATGAGTTTTTTTAACAGTTGAGTAACTCACACCTCACTGCTGGAAATCTGCAATACAAGTCAGGGCACTGACTTGCAGCCTTTAAAAAAGTTATTCTTTGATTAAAAAATGATAATCAGCATCTAGAATTCAGGCTTAGTGAGTAAACTTGCTAAATAGAATGCTTGAAAGAGTGGTTACGTTGTACTTAATGCATTGCCTACATTAGTCTAACATTAGAAAATGTTTGATGGAGAGAATCACCCTACACACATACAATGAGCTCTGAATTTGGCATTTTCACACAGGCAGGAACTTGGAATCATTGTGTTCATTTGTATGAAATTGCTAAAAGGAGTAGAGAACACAGTAAGAGGCTGGGTATGGAAATGAAAAGAACTTAGGGCTGAACAGAAAACATCACTGTGTGTGTACCTGGAGGCAGGTAGCAGTGTGAGGAGAGGCTGCAGTCAGAAGTTAGTGACAGAAGCCAAGTGCATCAGGTCACAAGAAGAATCTGTGCATGGGAACTGGGCTAAGTATCTGGAAGTCCACAGAGGACTTAGTCGGGTCTAATGTGGTAGATAAGAGGCAAGGAGAGAGTACAGCTGAATCTGAAACTCTGATTTGAATAAATGAGATTAGGGAGCAGGATTTGAAGCATGAGGTATCAAAAAATATGTGGAAGCAAGCAACCATTAGGACTCACTTTTTCATGAAATGGATAGGAGCAAATCACCTGTCAGGCAGGCAGTCTTTCCTTCAGGCAATTGAATATGTCAGGTCCTTAACTGATAGGGAGACTCCTGAGACCAGCTGTAGTGCTGATAACCTAATTGGAATTTACTAAGAATATCAAAGTAGCTGTCTCTTGATTAGGATAGAGTCCTTACTACACTCAAAGTACACCCATGTCTTAATACCATGTGACAGTCATAGTGTCTTGAAAAGAAAAGAAATCCAGAAGGTAGTGTATAGGATTGCCAGAAGTGTTGGGATAGTTTCTGTCATAAACCAGACTAAATAATCTGGGAATCATCAGGTGGGAAAACATTTAATTATAATGGATATCATATACCATTTTGCCATCCATTGATTCAGTATTGTGGAATCTAGGCAACAGAGGTAATTAATCAGGAACAAAATCTTGAAAGGAGGGGAAAGGCTAAGAAGGAGTAATATATATTGTTTTTCTGCTCAAGAACTGGAAGGCTCTGTTGAAATCATCAGGTAGCAAATTTAGAGCAGAAGTAGAAAGATCTTTTTAACTTAATGCATAATTGAGTTGTGGATCTGGCAGCCACAGGTGTTGCAAAGGAAAGGAAATAGAAAAGGAATCTGAAAGAGGTTAGGCAATTTGGTCTCTTATTGGTTGTTCAGTGGCTATCAAAAATAAGGGTGTGGATGTTGCCTATAGCTCAGTCACTAAACTGCTGATAATCTGAAATGTATAAGGGAGACAAATCACCCTTGAAAGTGCCATGTTTCTTATGGCTGCCCATACTTCTTTGCTGTCCATTGTTAGGAAGAGCAGATTGGGATCAGTGGTACTTTGATGTGATATCAGATATCCATTCTTAAATGTGCTTTGTTTATCACTGTATTTCAGGAACACAGAAACTAAAATGCCAAGGACACACTTCAACTATATTCTAGGTTGTTTTTTTTTTCCTCCCAGTCTTTTTCTTTTTACAGATGATTTATCCTTTTTAAGAGGTAGGTAGATCAAAAATACATCATAGCAGAAGCCAAACACCCTAATCTATAAAATTATAGCAAATGTTTGCGAGTTCTGTGTTTTTGTAATTCATTAAATGAAAACACTGTTAGAATTATTTTGTTGCAGGACAGTGAGTAGTCATTGAGGAGATGGAAAGTGGAAAGCAATATTTTCCCTTTTTGAACCTGTATATCGAGCCTTAAATATTGCTAGGTTCATCCCTAGCATTTGCAGTTACTGATTAGGTTGGATTTATTTCTCTGAATTTTTTAGTCTTCCTCAGTAAAGGTCTTAGTCTTGTGTAAATTAGGAATATTTTAAAAGTATATATGAATTGAAATATATGGCAGTTATGAGCTTAGGTTTTATGTATTTAACTCAGTAGGTCTTTCTTCTGTCTTTCCAGATTACAGTAGATTTCCAAGCCAATGAAAAGCACTCCATCAGGTGCTAAGTCAGAAAGGAGGAATGTGAGGTGCAGTTGAAACTGATGTAATTATTTTCAAAATGATTTTTCAGTATTTTTCTTTCAGAAATTAATATTGAAAACTAACAAAGAAATTAGAAAGCATAAATAGCTTTTAGTCATACATTTACATTATTTTGAAGTAGAATCCATAGATTCTCAATGTCATTGAGTTGCCAGATCTCAGAAAGGCGATTCTGGCTTCTTCTGTGTGATGAGGGAGATCTGTTTGCTTAATGTGTATTTTAACCTCCCATTAACATCAGCGTCGCTTTAGGAAATCAGGAAAATTTTAGTATCAGGCCCTGAGACCAACTAAACTGGGGCCACTGGGGCTGAGAATGGTCTCTTCAACTGGAAGCAAAAGCTGTTGCTATGTCTTTCCTTATGACTTGTCTTTATGCCTCCATTTTGTTTTACTATCCCATTTTTTATCTTCTGTGTGCATCCTGAGTGAATAATTTGGGATGTATCTTTGAGTTTAAGCAGTGTTTCATCACCTTATTAATTTATGTCTGCATGAATTGTAATTAGTTGGTCATCAAAATTCTACTCAGCCATACATTGATTATGTATATGCATATCTTCAGATTTTATTTGTAAAGTGATAATTTCTGGATTGAGAACATACTGACACTTATGAGTAATCACTGGGCTTCAGTTCAGCACTCCATCTGTATTCAGCAAAACACTTAAGCATATGCTTAATTTTAACTTTAGCTCAGGTAAGCGTGAGATTGCCTCCATCCAAATTCAGCATAGCTTTTTAAGTATGTGCCTAACTTTTAACATATCCTTAAATCCTACTAAAGCTAAAATCAAACACATCCTTAAGTGTCTTCATGAATATGGATAACTACTGAATGAGGTCTGATGAAATGAACTCTGTTGGCCATTAAATAACAAGAAATGCCTGGCCATTTCATTAATGTCCTACAGGCAGGGAAGATATAACAGAGAAATAAAACAATCTTTTTGTGTCTTGGAATTCTGAAAGCTAAACAGTGTACTGTTGAAGATAAAGCATTTTGTAACCTGTGGGGGGTCTTTCTAACCCTTGAAAGGACTGTATCCATAGGAAGTCTAGACTTCATTCGCAGTGTTCATTAATTCAGAATGCTCAATAAAATTGTTTCATTCTTTAAATGAGACATTTCAAATAACGTTACCTAAATCTAATTAAAATTACAAATTACAAGGAGAGTGCAACCGGCCACAGAAATTTAAAAAAGAAAGTGAGTATACAGGTGGTAAGGATGTTACAGCATGTTTTCTATGATGTTGTTTTATTTTCATTGCTGATGTGTTTGATTCTCATCACCATTCTTCATTTCAGTCCATTTTCACTCTTGCTGCTTCAGCCTCTACAGTCTTTCTGCACTATTTATGTGAAAAGCTCTTTGCATTTTTTATTTCAGATCCTCTCCTATTGCAGTTCATGAAGTCTTTCAACAGTAGGCTGTTAATCCTTTGCAGATTAATATGATTTCAGTGATAATCCTTTCATTTGTTGAATTTTTAAGACATATAATCATTAAAGAAAGTGCTTGACAGATTTTCCATTAAAGCAGTTCAAAGCAGGTGGTATGTCTTTAATGTATGTCGGTAGCACTTTATGTTGCTCATTTATAAAATTGAATTTGCAGATGAAGTTAATAAGTCTAGGGTTGGTTATTGGTCTTTTCCCTTTGGTATTACAGTTCAAATCCAGTCAAGAAAAAAATATTCAGGGGTTTGCAGATAAACCAGGGTTAGAATATCTGTTTGAATGCTCTTTTCAAACTCCATTGCTACTTTCCATCTGGAGTAAAGATCAGCTTGGGTTCTGTCCTGATACTGTAAAGCATTAAGTTATGTATATGTAGTAAAAAACAAAGTATAATTTAAATGTGAGCTTTACCTTCAGGTAGGACATAGGGTGTAAATGGTGTACAGGAGTTATTACAGTTCTTTGTACAAGGCTAATTCTTATCTTCATTAAACTTATGACTGAAATACTCTTCCCCAGATGAAACTGAAGTCTGTAATATCCCCCAATAATGTCCCACATAAACTCTCGATATTGAGGATTTTGATTTATTGTTGATTCCCAGCTCACTGTCCATGACTGTCTTTTTCATCCAAATTCTTTAACCTCTTTTTTGTCTTCTTTTTCCTCTGATATTTCCCATATTGATTTATTTCTGATTTTCCTGTTCTTTTATGCACACTGGTGAAATGATAGAGAGGAAGAGAAGGCACAGGTATTAAAATATAGTGATACTGAGTGCTCTTGTAAGCCACATTTTAGTTAAGCTCTTGAAAGCAATGCTTCAAAGCCAATAGACAAACAGCAGAAATGCTACTTAGCTAGAGATCTGAAAAACACTGAAAGTTCACTAAAACCTCTGTTTAAACAAATAGATAAAAGGTGTGGCCTGTCATAGTAGGTTGAATTTTTGCTTTTATATACTGAAAACTCACAGAAACTTTAGGCAGGAGGGAAAAGAAGCAGACACCACAATGCTTTAAGAAAATCAGGTCCTGAACTTGGCAAACCTTTAGCTGATTTTGTCACATATTTGCAGCTTTAAAATGATTTGGCCTTTGCAACAGCCAAAATAAGTGTCCTTTAATCACTTCCAACCTATTAACAGATGGGCAAACAGCTTTTATAAATGGGGCATACAAAATACTCCAATATCAGCCAAAACTAATTAGTAGCATTATCTGAACTGAAATTTGTAAGTGATGGGTTATATATCAGTGCAGATAAAATGATAGAAGCTCCTTTTCAAATACCATGCTCTGTACTTGTTCTGCTCTAGTATATTCTAAACACTTTTTAAATAAAAAACATTTTTTCTGTTTAGCTATATTCTTCTAATAAAACAACAAGTTTTCCTGTAAAAGATATCATTAGAGATAGTGTAACTGATAGAAATTACATTGAGAGGCATTTTAGAATATATTTTTGTGGCATATAAGAGAAAAAGCTGTGTAACTGAACACAACCATAAAATTAATTAATCTTTAAGAACAGCACAAAATACTGATATAAGACATTATTTATACAGCAGTGCCAGAGCATATTAAATATATCTTTGCACAGCACTATTAATCAGAATATGTAAATTGCATGAAATTAAATTGTGATATTATAAAAAAAAAATTGTCCCATGTATAATTCAGTAGGAAGAGCCATTCAATGCATTCCCATCAGATCTGCATCATGAATTTGATTTTACAAAGACATCTGTAGTGCAGACAGCTGCTGTACCTAAGTGATGAGTTGATTGTACACTTGATCTTTCAAACAGCCACTTGTCCATATCTTTCACATACTTTTTTTTATCATGGATCTACAAAAGAATGTAATGGTTACAAAATCAGAAGTGTTCTGAAATACATTTTCATTAAAAAAAAAAAAATTAGATGTGTTGATTTTCGGAAGACTTTCTCTCCTTCTATCCAAGTGCCCTGCCTTCCTCAAATAATCTACCTCTACCTCGGCTTATACAGTGATTTGAGGATCTTGTTTGAAAAGTCAAACTTTATATAGAATCTGAAATAAATCTGAAAACAAAATTATGGAAACGTTTCAAACTTTTCTTCTTGTAAGATAACATGATGGGACCTGCCCTCCCACCTTTTATAGACTTTTTCTCAAAATTTGGAAAAAAATAATCTGTAGGAATACTGTGTATACTCTATATACCCATGCAGATAATCAGTAGGTAGTTCCCTTCCTGTCCATCTGATATAATGTTGTTCCTTGGTCTTTGAAGAGAGTGGGTTTGATTAGTCTAGAGATGTATCCCTTGGATGTCCTTATGCTTGGCACATTCTAATGTCTCAGACTAGATACATCATCTGGAACTCACTAGATTTGTCTAGAAAAATTGTGGTGATGAGTACCTGGTCAGGATATTCCCTGTGCAACCTATGGAACTGCAATTTCCTTGAAACCCTAGAAATAAATTAAAATGTTTCTCTTCTCTGATAGAATATCCAGGGAAAATAGTAAATGCACAGTCTCTGCTGATATGGAGCTGAATTAAGCTGGTAGAGTGTTAGTTCCTTGATCAGTGAAAAAGGTGTATCAGATTATAAGTGAATGTTGAAATCGTGGTCCCATATTGTGAGGTTATATGAAATACCTGGAAGATTTTTTAGCCAGTAGAGAGATCAAGATTGATGGGACAGATTTGTCTTTGTGGCATAGAGTGGAGTGATGAATAAGTGCAAATGATATTTTTTAATTATAAGAAGATGGTCTGATGAGAAATCCTGCAGGCTCTTGGCTAGATGGAGAAAATGCCATAAAACACCAGAAACCAATCATTTTGAAAATCATCATCTAAGTTATTTCATTTTTAAAAACCTAATTATAGTATAACCTCAAAAACAAACAAAAAAACTAGCAAAAAACAGTATTTTGAGAAAGACTCAGCTCTCAGTTTCTCAAGCATTTTATCCAACTAGCACCTTACTTAATGAAGACCAAGCATCAAAAGTCATTTTTCTCTCTATTGAATGATATTTCAAACAGATTGGTTTAGTCTTGGCACAATGTGGATGTGTTAAGCAAAATTATGGCTTTACAACACAGAGCTACTTATGACCTTAACTATAAAATGACTATTTCTTTTCACAATTGTATCTTCAGGAGAAGAGAAAATTCTAAATCTGGTTGATGAAAAATCCTCAGCTGTGGTTTGGTTTACGCTTCTGCCAGTTACACTGCTTGACATGCAAAATCTAACATTTTTGATTATTTATCATATGCATTTTGATCATTTCTTCAGTTGGGACATAGTCAGGTCATCACGTGGGAGGACTGTAGAGATGAAACTTCAGAGGGTTCCTTTCTATTCCTCTGTATCAAGATTAAATTGAGAGCTTTCAGGGTTTTAAAATTACTGTTAGTAATTTCACTGCAGCAAATACATGTCTAGTCCAGGATATTGAATATCTTGGCTTTTCTGGTATTTCTACTATCTTGTTTTGACAGGAAAATCTCCAATACAGCATTTCCTGCTGTGTTCTTATGAAAAGGATTGGTTTCAATACATTTCTCTGGTCTCGTAAAATGTGGTTTTATGTGTGTGTGTGTTGAAATTTCCTGGCAACTTTGATGAATACACATTAATAAAATCCATGAAAGTTTGCATTCATATGGAAGAGAAACTTAAAGCTTTCCCTGTCTATCAGCTATAGCTTGTATTACCAGTTAAATTGTAAGAACTGGCAGGTAATTTATTTCTTTAGTCTTACTCAAATTACAGTGTATTTGCACACAAAAATATGACTTTTTTTTATTCCCTGTTTTGTAAAAAACCCCAAACCAACAAACCTGTACAGTTGAGTAGGAATTCAAAATGTTAACAGTTTTGAAAAGAACTTAATCTTTATAGTTTACAAAGCCATGGGCATTGTGCAGATCTACGCAGCTGCAGCAGAACAGTTGGCAAGCAGATCTGGATGCTAATTCTGTAATTGTAGATGGTAAATGACCAACAGTTCCTTTTCAATCTTTTCAAGCTATTCATGTAAATAAAAGGATTCTATGTGATTCTGTAATTATTTTAGGTGCACATTACAATTTGTCTTCTAGAATTTTTATTTATAGTTCAACCATTTGTCCACCAAACTGAAAAACGAATCTGCTGTACGTTAATTTCCAGTGACAAGCACCTTGACCTTCAAACTCAGAAGAAAAATGCCACTCAGCTGGAAGTCTTCAAAGCTTCTCGAGATAGTAGAAAGCATCCCAGCTTTGGAGAAGTACTTAAAGCTGTCATTTGCATTCTAAGATACATGAGAAGGTGGTTTGAACACAGGGCATTCAAGATAGTAAAGATTAAGATAATATCTTGATTGTTTAATCCATTCAGTTCTTATATTTTAGTAGTATAAGAATTCTTGTTTATTTTTATTTTGCTAATAAACAAACCCCATGCTGAGCTGGTCTTGCTGTCACGGCTGTTTGCATACTCAAGGCTATGGAGAATTCTGTGATAGTGAGTGCTGTGCTGGTACCCCTGTCCATCTCTTGATCTCAATCAGTTTTTAGAAGAGAATGCCCTGTGTGACACTCAATCCCTCTGCCTTCAGAGACTCTTGGTGTACATGCATATTGTACTGTTAGTCCTGGGGCCTGCAGTTTTTCAGGTAGAGAAACAGGCTGTAACTAACAGAATGTTTATTTCACTTTTCTTCTCCCACGTTGTTTTAAATTGCAATTGCTAAAAAAAAACAAAACCAACCATGTATTCTATAGGATAATTACTGTTTTTCTTGTATATCCTCTAGTATTGCTAAATGAAATGCCAGTTCCTGAGGAATGACATACCAGTTCCTGAGAAATTACATGCTGTAATTTGCACTTTTGCCTTCTATCTCCAAGTTTATACCAAGTTAAACGAGCTTTTGCACATTGAAGATTGAGTATTTATGAAGGCTGCATAATTTCAGTTATCATTCATCTGATGATGGGTAACCCTCCTGTACATTGTAAGAAAACTTGTACCTAATTCAAAGAAGGGGGTCAAGTAGGAACTAAGTAATCCATTAAACAATCTACTTTATTAGTTTTCCAGAATCCTAAAATAGGGTAATCAAAATCAGGTCATATTATTGGGTAATCATTAACCTTTAAAAATATTATTTTGCTTTATACACTGGAGGAGAGGGAAATGTTGCTGTTGATATAATTGATGGATGAGGTGAGCCAGACTTTTGTGATGTCTACTTTGGGCTGTAGAAAACATATACATAATTTTCTTTCCACAACATACTTTTAATAAAAAAAGGAATATTGAACACAGATTTTCTCAACCTGCCAAATTTCCTCCAAGACTCTGATTATGGGCAGATAGCATTTCATATGGTTCCTGATCGACTTCTGAAACTTGGGATGAAATGTACTATCAGTACAACGGAGTAATTGTTCTTATGTACGTGTTTATATGTCTACATGAGTTTACATGAATGGAATTTGTTCTTGCTTTCTTTTAAGATTTTCTTGTACGATGCACACCTCTTACTTCCACCTCATCTGTTTTCTTTAGTCACCCTTCACTTGTAGTGAAAGATGACTTTCAGTAGTGAAAGTGAAACATATCTGTAATTACAGTCTACAGGTCATGGACCATCCTTACCAGTAGCTGGAAGGTGCTATTGTAAGAAACCTGCATTAGGTGTGGAGCTGGTGTTTTGGATCCTTCTCCACCACTTTAGTATTTTGAATTAGAGGAATGGATAGACAAGAAAAAATATGAGTCATCCTAATTTTTATTAGAATTATCTTTTATTTTAATTTCAGTACTCTGTTTAATTAATATTCTATGTTTGCAACACAATTATTTTAAAGTACCTTTTGGTGCAAGGATGATTTCATGCCTCCATATGCACAACTGCATTCCTTAGGTGTCATTCTAGCCCTATAGAACTGTAGGGTTTAACTTGAATAAAGAGATTCTCTTGGTCACTTGATGAGTTTATTTAAATAAATGCAATTTATTTAAATAATATTTTAAAATATTAATATTTTAATTTTATTTAAAATAAATAACAAGTAAATAAAGACATTAAATAAATAAATCAGTAACTAGATGAGCTTATTTAAATATCTTTTATCATTAAATATTTTATCTTTTGTGAGCTGCTGTTTGTGATCATGTCGTTTGTTGTAGTTCTTAGTCTGAGTCTGTAACTTTGTTAGCCATGAAATGTTGGGCAGTGTCACAAACTGTCAGAAAGGAGGAGTTCTAATGACATATTAGGTGAGAAAGTGCAAAACTGAGTATCATCACAATTTTCTTAAAAGTTTATCCTTTTCATCATTCCAGCCAAGATTTTTGTCCTAGTATTATTGCCATTGTATGTTGGGAGGATTGGGTGGAAAATGAATAGCATTTGATGAGATGAATTAACATCTGCCATAATGAAATAACAACCTGTGTGTCTACAGAGCCTCTTTAAAAAAGATCTCTCTGCAACTTTCTTTGAGCTATCCATGTATTGTCTATTTAATTCACAGATTGCTTTTTATGCCTGTACTTGTTTCCCCTGTTTCCTCATCAGTTTGATAGCTCACTGTAAAGTCAAGCAAGTGTGGTAGGGAAGATAGATGCTGTTGTTCAGCTGTATGGTAGGAAAGTCACTGAACAGCAAGGGTCAGGAGAAGCATAAATGACAATATGAAGAAGGCACAGAGACAAGGGCTGCTTCTTCTGATACATAAGCAGAGAAGTTTTGAAAGAAGAGGAAATAATTGACTAATACCAAAACTGCCTGTCTTTAGCTCCAGATACTCTACTCACTACCCTCTTCATTCTTCTGGATGTTTTTGTTTGTGCAGTCCTTATCACCCCAAGGATTATGTGAAGATATTAAGGAAAACAAAAAGTAGTGTAGACTGAAAAGTTTAATCTAAATTTCCTTTTTGTCTCATCCATTGCCCTTCAAATTCCTCTTCCAGAATAAATGGTGGCCATCTCATCACAGGATATGTTTAAGATTAGTTGAGTTTGTACACTAGAAAATAGCTTCCCTCTTGAGAAAAAGCTGAGAAAAAGAGAATAGGTATGAATTTTCAACCATTCATCTAAACACAATAATGCAAATTGGACTTCAGTGGCAGTTTTCATACCTAAGAGTTAAAAATGTACTGATTTCTGTGATTCTATGAAAGAGATGTTTCTCAGTGTAGCCGTTCTCCTTTTCATTCAGCAAGGATGATGCGTGACCTTTCCCTTCAATGCAAGAGTAAGTCAGCAGCAAACTGCACCTCTGCATAGGCCTATGTTTCCATACAAAGTGTGTCAAGCATACTAACTTGGCTTTAAAGAAAATATTGCTAAAAAGGAAGATAATATTTCTGAAGGAAATATTTCCTTCTTTCTGAAGGAAAAATATTTTCTGAAGGAATTTTCTGAGGGAAAAACCCTTCAGTGCCAAATGCCTTGTTGTAAAGATATATCTGAAAAAAACTTCTCTTTTTCAGTTTATGAAACAATGTTTTCCCAGAGAGACATTGACAAAAAGATGGAGAGAAATGATCTTGCTGAATTTTTGAGGTAGTGTGGATAGTCGAATACAGCGTGTCTTCCAGCAGGTTTGTTCAGGTAAGTGGTTTCTTATAATTGCTTTACAGTGATACAAAATTTCAGCTGCAAGTTCTGCAGGATTTGGGCTTCTTGCTTGTTTGCTTTTTTTTACTATTCTGCTATTTTTAAAAGCACAGTCAGAAAAAACTTACCTGATGCTGATGAACTTTTTCCAAAATGGAGTATTTTATCATTATAAAATAAAGTCCATTTTTCTACAATTCCATTGTGTCTAAAAATACTGGGTTATAATTCCATACTATTTTTAAATATACTTAAGAAGATGTAGAGCAATTTTGTGGCAGGTCTGCACTTGCAGATGTCTCCAGGCAAAACATTAACCCCTTGGTAAATTCAGTGGTGTTTACCTTCCAACATCGTTGAACAGCTCGGTGCAGAGAACTTTTAGAAACGTTAATAGATGAAAACATTCTTTAAAGACTGTAAATAGAAAAAGACATCACGAGGCAAGAATTAAGGTATCCTGAACTATAAATTGGAGGGAGATCATTACTGTTTAAAAATAGAAATAAAATTGTAACCGATCAAGCCCTTTAAATAAATCTAGAGTCTCATCTTCCTTCTGGCTTTTGTTTTTCCCAGGGAAGTCAGTGGAAGAGCCTGCAATGATCCTCTCTTAGTGTAGAGCAGCAGCAGCAGCTCCTGTGTGACTTACAGAGAGAGCCTCTTTGGGAACCTCACAAGTTGAGCTGGGAGATGCCACTTGCAGTTTCTCCTCTAGCACACTTTAATAGCTCAATTTTAGTTTGTAGTGACATATGTAGGTGCTGTGAACAAAGCTGGTCTAAACATGGGTTGTCCTAAGTTTGAAAGTTATCACAACTGGGAGATTCTTGTGAACAGTGAACTTCTTTGGAGGTTATGGTTAAATTTATTTATCAGCAGTTCCAAGGACTGCTTTTAAAGGCCAGCTTTATTTAGTCAGAGAAACCCATATCTAGTTGATGCTTTTGACTTGTTGATGACCTACATGTGGTTTCTTTTTATCATAATTTTTTTCATGCCTTCTTCCAGAAAGCTTTCTTTCCAAGCTGCATCTTTGAGAAGGTGGTCTCTTTCAGTGTGTGACCATACACCCTGCTTGCACATTATCTGCTTTTCAGTGTTGGCTTCCAGTAAATGCAATCAGTTTTTCATGGAAAATCATGTATAACATGTCATTTAGGTCACATTCCTAAGACAGTGTGAATAAGACCAGGTATTTTTAGTCATTTGCTCAGTCCCCATCACTATGGTAACAGGAGATTTTGTGACTGGGAGACAGATTTCTGTCTTATATCCTAGATTTGGGAGAGTATTGCTACTTTTCCCTGCGTTCAGGAAAGGTTCATGCTTCCCAACTCATTATTCAATTTATTTAGAGTCTCTTAGCTGTGAAGTGCTATCAAGACTTGTTCGGCCATTTGAGGCAGTGTGTAGGCTTCTTATGCCTTTTGATTTTAAGGCTCTCCTAAATTGTTAACATGTAAATGATGAATAATTGCTAAAACGTGGAGATGTGCCTGTGTCTAAAGGGCACCCATAAAATGATTTCTAACATGGAAGCATTTTGAATAAATTCCACTTATCTGCAAAGTGCTCTCTCTTTTTCAATATTATAATATAGATGTCACTATTTCTGAAGATGAGTTATTAACAGAGTAAAACCTTGCTAAATTGCTTGGGAGAGACACTGCAACTGGTTGAATGTTTGGAATTGCTGAATACTGATTTGATGAAATCATCTGCTGTGCCAGTGCAAAGCACCCCATAGCATCAGTCTGCCTGTTCAAGAAAGATAAGGGGAAAGGGGAGGTTTATGTGTCTAGGCAGAATGGTGGAGAGATCTGCTGACAGTTGCTACACTGAACTTTTTTGGGTGAACATTGCATCCTGCATGGCCCTGTGACTGACCTATGGAAGGTTAAAACAGGGGCCCTGGCCATGTGGCTATTTAGTCTGAGCACAGGTCAAAAAAAAAAGACTCAGATCACTTGAAAATTTTTCCATCTCACTTTACTCCTACTGTTTTGTTGTTGTTGTTTTGTTTGTTTTGTGGTTTTGGTTTGTTTTTGGTTTTGTTTTTTAATTGAATTTAAACATTACTGAAAAAACAGGGACTGTAAATAACTGCCCAGTTGTTAAATGTCCTGTTGCTTTTCCATTTCCAGTAATGAATGAGTACTGTCTTTGGCTAACAATAATTTAAGCAGGAAAAACCTGAAGACTTTTAATTTTACGTGCTTTCATGTGAGTTTTAATTACATCAGTACCATTCAAAACTACAAATCTGATTTTTATAGAACCTGCTTATTTAATGTAAAAGTTAGGCACTGAAGATAGTAAAATTATCAGAATATTGTAGCAAATATGTAGCAAATATGTAGAATATATGTAGCAAAATGCTAATATTCAGCATTAAATAAAAAAGATCTTACTGTCAAAATAGGAAAGGAGACTCTCTGTTACAAAATACCAGTGAAATCTGCATTAGAAATATTAGGTGAGATAGGAGAAAAAGGTTGAATAAATGAGAGTCTACTAGACATGCTGTTTTGAGTCTCTGTATTTGTATAAGCAAAGCTAATAGAAGAATCTGACCAAACAAGACTGTAGTAATGACACTGTCAGGAATTAAAAAGACAGTGGTACCTAGAGTGCACTCATGAGTGCTGAATGGAGGCTTATAAAGATAAACATGTTTATGTTTTCCTTTTGAAATCTGCTTCTTGACTCCTGGGAAACCAAGGGAGCTTCCTTTAGGTCAAATGAACTTAAACACAGAGGATTCTTCAGATGTATCTGTACATACCTTGTTCTTCACAGTGTGAGGAAAAATCGGTGCCTGTGTTACTGGATAACACTCTGCTTGCTGAGGAGTTAGGAACTGACTAGAAATAATTGAATGGCTTTCTATCAGTGCTGAGGTTTAGCTGCGGTCTTTGTGAAAAAGCCAATTAAAATTAAGGTCATAGTGCAGTGATTTTTAGATTTCATACAGCAGTAATGATGCTATTTCATCATATTTCAAACCAATTTGTACTGCTACTTCATTCTGCTATTGAAAATCAGAATGCCGTGCACTATGCAGTCAGGAGGAAGCCTCAGTGAAGCACTGCTGTACTTTGTTTGAATAAAATAGGAAAAATAAAGCTAATGAACTGATCAATTTTGACCATATGCTTTGAAGTAGCCATTGAAATTACAGCTAATTGTTACAAAAAATATTTCTTTAAATATTTTTTGGAAAGCAGCATTGTAGCCTACATTTAAATATACCTTTTTTTAATCCAGTTGACTCAAAGTACTGCATGTTCTAATCAGGTAAACATTTATGTTGAGTTCAGAGGAACTATGGGTGCATGTAGGTTAGGTATTGGGACTGCAGTTATTTTGCTTCTATATTTGCTGAAGACTCTAGCCATATTATCTTGTTATTTAATGTATTCTGCAGTCACTGAAATTACTGCTATTAATGCTGGTTGACGCTGGATCAGGTAAATAGTTGTGAGCTAATACTGTTTGTATGTTGTTAAGGCGAACTGTTCACAGTTGCAGCATCCTGATAATTGGAGTATTTTCAAGTAAAATAAACACAGTAATAATTTTCTCTGCAACTGGACCTTCTTAGTTACCTCTGATAAGATCCATACATTTTCGTCTTTGTATTTGTGATCTTGATAGCTAGTCCCGTATTTATATGAAATATTCAATGTTTAGGCTAAGAATATGAAATTTGAATAATTTCCTGTAAGTCATCTTAATTTATATCAGCCATGCCTCTTGTTGATTGTTCTGCAGTTGCAGGGGGGGTAATAAACCATCTCTTCATTTAAGCACAGAAGTGTCCAGATTTTTCATATATTTAAATTTTCATGTATACTAGTGGAAGGTGAGGTTTATATAGGAGCTTTTAGTTTGCAGACTGCTCCGGCTTGATTTGAAATAACAAATGAGAGTGCAAAACAATGAAGTCTAAGAGACATGTTGAAGCAGTGTATCCTCATTAAAGTCAGTGCCAATTTGCTTTCAAGCTGCAGACAGACAGGGGAGACACAGAAGGTCCCCGGAACAGGCGTCTTTGCATGAAGCTACCAGAGGATATTACAGCAGTCCCACACTGCCCTTGTCACAACTCGTGGTTCAGACCTTGACTCATGCTGAATCTTCACCAGTTTTCAGTTCCACTGGGCTGTTCCATGTTTCCAAAATTCACATTACTGGGAGTTTTGGAAAGCTCTTGTGGTTTTCGAGGTTCAGCTCAAAAATGGCACTCTCTGACTGAAGCTTTCACCAATGCATCGTGCAGTTATTTTCTCTCTCAATTCTTCCTTACTGTGGTTGACATTTGTAACTATGCATAAATTGTTAAATAAACAACACCTAACAGCAATTTCTGTGGCAGTCATGCCAGAAAAGCCTTACTTATAGAGCTGGACTACTCTGTGTTGAGTACCCTGCACATTCTGAAGAAAAATATGTTCCCTGCATCACTGATGGGAAATTGCCTCCTAAAACTGTTTATTTTCCATTAAACAAAATCTTAAAGGACAAGGAAGCTGTGAATACTGCAGTAGGAACAAAGGTGTGATAGCTCTCCTGCATCTTGCAGAACACAATACTCAGGAGTTTCTTTCCTTCTACTGTTGTTTAATAATGTTCTCCACACCTCTGCAGTAATGAGCCCTGGGGCAGACCAAGGTTATCCTGATGACCATTTAAGCCAAATATAACATCAAGAAATTTAAATTCCACTGTGTGAGAACTCTACAAGAGAGCTAGTGATAATGAATAGATGCATTAATAGAATGTCTTAATAGAGCCATTGTAAAGCTTTGCATTTCCTACATAATGGTTGCTGGATCAAGGCTAAATGCGAATATATCTAATGATTCCTTTGGGTCTTTAGAGCTGTGGGTCATTCACTATCAACTGCAGCAAAAGGAAATAAAATATGTAGAGTACATCCTTCTCCTTGACTGCTGATTCTCTCCCTAAAGAATTACAGATTAATATGAGTTTAAAAGGTTAAAGAATTCCCGTAACATCTGGAATGTTTGTCAACAAGCATGCAAGGATCCCTGCTGAATCCAAAAGCTATCTAGTCAGTGTTTGTTCTAACCTTCCACATACATACAAACAAAAGCCTGTGTTTCTCTGTGTTTCTCACAAACAAAAGCCTGTGTTTCTCTTTTTGTTGTTTCCTTTTTAAAAGAAAGGTAAAATTTGTGTTTAGGAACTTAATTTGCTTGGTTATTTTGCTCTTAGTGTATGATCATTATGCTGGGTGGTGGCAAATAGAAACAGAAAATGCTGTTTGGATTACCCACCCAGCCCAAAGTACCCTAGGCCAGCCACCAACCTTGTTGTCAACATGGTTAAAAAATAATTTCTTTTTGACAATAATAATAGTCCAAGCTTATTGTTAAGATGTTTTGATTATAAAGTTGAGACCTAAACAAAACAAATGTCTACTAAGTTGATGAAGAGAGTTTTTGCAGGTCACTTCATATTTTACATCACATTTAGAATTATTCTAAAAATATACTTTGGAACAACAATACAACTATCTGAAAAGTAAATTTTTCTCCTTAAAATTCTCCTTTGCTACAACATCCACAGAATAGTTGACCACAGTTGAACTAGTAGTGTGCTGACACTGCTGCCTGTCATCCAGACTGATGCTGTCTTATTTTTATTCTCCTGTCTTGTCTCTTCCTCTTACACCTAAGCTGTAAAATCTTGGACTGGCTTTTTGTTCCAACCGTGTTAGAATCTGGCACTGAGGGTCTTGTTCTGTGCCTGGGGCTGCTGAGCGCTATCCTAATGCTAATAGATTGTACAAATAATGATGCGTTGTCAAATCTGCTTTAAAGAAAGTCGGGGAATTTTTAAATTTAAATGACGGAACTTCTCTACACCCATCTTCTATCAGAGAATCCAGTGGCAGGTTATGAGCGGGAAGAACAACAGGCTTGTGCTACCTACCACCTTGTGCTATGGCCAGAGGTGGAACAAAGAGCAGTGTGCTTCTGGGGTCATCTGAGTGATTACCAGGGGGAAAGGATCTTCCTTGGGCCAGCATTTTTCATTATTAGGGCTTTTCTCAAATCTATGGGGTGTAATCTCTTGACTGAAGCTTATGATGGTTTTTTTTTTCCCCTCCTCTCTCTAATGACACCATTTAGGATCACTGAAATAGAGGGGATTGTTCAGATTTCTCATCTTCTCCCTCAGCAATTTGTCCTGTCACAGGCCCAGAAGGAAATTTCTTATTGAAGCCTTTTAGTATTTGAAGGAGACCTTTGAGAAAGATGGGGACAAATTTTTTACAGGACCTATTGTGATAGGACAAGGAGTAATGCTTTTAAACTGTAAGAGGGTTGATTTAGATTAGATATAAGGAAGATTTTTTTTTTTTACAATGAGGGTGGTAAAACACTGGCACATGTTGCCCAGAGAGGTGAATGCCCCATCCATGGCAATGTTCAAGGTCAAATTGGATAGGGCATTAAACGAACTGATCGAGTTGAACATGTCCCTGCTCATTGCAAGAGAGGTGAACTAGATGATCTTTAAAGGTCCTGTCCAACCCAAACCCTTCCACAGTTCTATGTTTCTACGATCAATCATACAACATCTCTTTCCACCTGGCAGTCAGTGTTTTCATTATTGACACTACAGGAAAATTTATAGTTTTATATAAGTATTAATGTTTCAGTTTGCCAATATATTTCATGCCATACTAACAAGTGCAATTCATTCCATCATACAATAACACATTTTAAAAGCTTTTTAGAAGTGTAAGTAAATTAGTATCTGTGCCACATTGAAATGGTTAACAAATAGCCATAAGGCTGCTTTGTCTACTTTGCATTTGCAATCTTTTTGTCTAGGAGATTTTCCAAATCACAAACTGGTACAAGCAAGAAGTTCATGTTTCATTATTGTGGACAAACATCAAAGTAATGTAGCAGTGTGCAGCCTCAGGTTTTCTCTGTGCAGTAGCTAGATCCTATTCACCTATTGAAATCTCTGACCACTGGTGTCTTTGTATCCACAGGAAGTAAAAAAAATTAAGAGCCTTCCATTAAGAGAACTCTACAGGTTCACTAGTGGCTTAATGGCATTGGCTTTTTTAACTCTTTTTCATGTAGATTTTGACTTTAGTTCCTTAACTGGATGCACTGCTCTTGAAGGTTCTCCAATGCTCATAGAGAAAGTTCATTTCTCCTATACTCGGATGGTAGCGTGTCTGCTAAAATGTGCTCTTTTAGCAGTTGTGCTTTAGACTGCCATTCTGACGGTTGTTCTCTAAAAGCACAAGTCTGTACTGCTACCTAGACATTCTTCCCACATTTCAGCATTTGATTATTTCTTTCCAAGTTTACTACTTTGCACTTGTCTTTATTGAATTTTATCTTATTGACTTTGGGCCATTTATTCAATTTATCAAGATAATTTTGAGTTTGACTGCTCTCCTATAAAGTGCCTGTAACTGCTTCCAGCATGGTGTCACCTACAAGCTTTATAAGTGACTTCTCTATTCAATTATCTTAGTAGTTATTAATGAAAATATTGAATAGAACCGGACTTGGGACAGACCTCTCTGAGACCTCACTTTATATTTCCTCTTAGTTTTGACAGAAAAGTATTAATCCATCCTTTCAGTAGGATATTTTGATCCCTAATAAGAAAAAATGAGTCAGCAGAAAATATGATCTTAAAGATTAGGTAGCTATTAAGAGATTCACAAATTCTAGCATAGAATAGCAGTATGTGGGAGAGAAATTAAATTTTCACCATTTATTGCTACAAATATGTCTTTTACATGATTTAAGAAGGTTTATTATTCAATAATACATTAAAAAAGATTTATCATTGCAGTATTATTGGTCAGAAAGATATATATTAGGTTTTAAAAGTTTGGAAAACTTGCTGTCTGTGAGGAGATGGACCATGTAAATTGATTCAACTATCATTTCTATTAAAATATGTGTTGTGATACTTATAACGTATTTCAGTATATGCACAGTATAATGCATTTGTACAGATGCATGGATTTGTATTTATAGTACATATAGAATATATAAAGTTGAAGAATTGCATAGTATATCTTGAAATAAAAAAAATAATCTATATCCAGTGAAAGCAATTACACAGCAGGAAATGTGAATTATCACTGCTCCCATGTTCCAAGATCTCTTGACAGGGCAATGAAGATAGAGAGTTCAAACATGTTATGTGATAACTATGAAGGGATAATCATTCCAATATCCAGTTTATATATTACTCTGTGGATGATGTTAGTGTTTCACCTTTTTTTTTTCGGCAATTTTTATCCATACTTTGAAAATGCTGTAATACTTCCAGTACTGCTGTACTGTGGACAAGTATATATTATTCTCATTTCTTAAATTGAGAAAAAAGATGAGTTTAAATGATTTGTCTCTAAATGTATACTGAATTGGTGTCAGAAATGTGGCCTGAACTATTTAAAATAAACCTAAAACCGGTTCTTATACCCATGCTCAACAAAGAAGTGCTTTCTAAGAAGGAGCTTATTTTTTTTGTCCATCTTTCATATGTGTTTGTACTTGCTCACTCAGTCCTTTCCTCCAGGCACTTACCTAACACCCATATACTCAAGTTCTTGTTGCCTGTTGACATGGGTACTACTCAAAAAAAAAGAAAGATCCTTGAATTCTTTCTGTCAATAGTGAATATATGCTTTCCTTTATATATAATAACTTTCCTTTTCTGAAGAGAAATAGTTGTCAAAGTAGAGAATATACCTAATTTCTTTAATAACCCCCTAAAATCTTAACAATGCTTTGGTTTTTTTTCTGTTAGTTTTTGATAATTTGATGCATTTTAGGCAAATTCCAATATACCCATAATAACAATATTCAACTTCTTGTCATGATGATAAAAGCAGAAGCACAGGGGCTTTGACCCATTAAAATTACTGATTAACCCTATGTTTTATACAGGATTCTTTTACAGTTGAAAGCACTGGCAAAAAAACCCAACCCATGTTGTAAAATGGAACAACTACAGTGAAGAATTTTTAACAGCAAAATTTATCTATACAACTTTATATTAAAAATAATAGGATTGTTATATGCTGTCATCTGCCTGACAGTTTGTTTGTAATAGTTTCTTACATTTTTCTGTGCTTCAGCAAAGGTAGTCTTTGCTTTATGCTGCTATCTCAGTTATTTGAGTAACAGCATTTTGTTATTTTAAATGTCCTGTCACATGTTCCTGTAATCCATTGTCGCACTTAAAGCTCTCTAAAGTATATGACATAAAGTTAATCAATCATTCGATTTACATAGATATACTTCCTTTTTTTGAACAACAGCACTCTATAAAGTCACTCATCCACCCTTCAAACTTAAAGCAAAAAAACCCAAAAAACTTCTATACCAAATTTATATTGTGCAATATCATTAAATCAACCATTTGTGATATCAACAATTGATTTCCATATAAACCATTTATGTTAAGATCATGTCCAGAAGCATATTTTATAGGCTAAGATTCTTTACCTTCACACATGGTTTAAAACTAACACAGCTAGAAAAAAATCTAATTGAAGTGCTCTATAGTTATGTGAATTCTATTATTTAGGCATTCTGTGTATCAGGACAAGAGCTTTGTTTCCTTTCGGATTATGATCTTTTTGCATTCTGTTGTAGTGACTCTATATGAAGTAGCATTACTCAGCCTAGTAAGTAATTATTTCTTTTTCCTCTAAATTATCTTTTGCATTCTTTTCAGTAGAAGGATTAAATACTTATCTGGGTATCAGCTATTATATCTGCTTGATCAAAACAAACACAAAACGTCTTTAACCTAGTGAATTCTAGAGAATTACCAGTTCTCCTACCAGTGTGGGATTTGGCCATCAGTGTTTATGTTTCTCCTAAAAAAACCAGACTTGGTTGTCAGTTTTGTTGATGAGTAACTTTTTGGTTTTCTATTATTTGTTTTGCTGGGATTACAATGGTCTCAGTTCTGCTATTCTATCTGAAATTGAGTTTTAGTGTAGTAGCACTAATATTATCTGTCACCCAGGAAGGAGCTGTTTTTGCACTGGAGTCATCTGTCACCTGACCATTTTGGTTGGAGTTTTCTCCTTGGATTCATAAATTATTGTTTAATTCCTTTAAGTTGTGCTGAAAGCTGAATGCTTGCAGCAGTTTCTTTTGAATCTATTGTTTGAAACTGCACCCCTGGCATTGGTTGCCTTTGTGATAACCATCCAGCTTCTTGAAGCAAAGTCTCTAGAACAGATGTGGAGGATAAGATCCAAAATGTCTCTCTGCTGTAGTTCAAGACAGCATCTAATAAATCTCTGGTAGCTGACTGAATACTGTATGATACCCATCAGCAGACTGCATTTTCTTCAAGGAAGTCATCAACACTGTAGGCTAAAAAGTGCAGTTAATATATTTTTGCCACTTAAAAAGCTACAACAAATGGTGGATTTCTGCATGTGCATACTAATAAACATTTTCTGTTAAATGAAAAAAATTGCTGTTTCCTATATCTGAATGTCCTATTGCACTATTCCTCATTTCTTATCCAAGAACAAGCAATAATGGCTTATACAATGATGGTTAAAATCTCTGTAGCTCTTTTGTTAGAAAACATTCTAGACTAAATGATTAAGTCACAAATAGATATTTCCTTTGAAATGTTACTGTCTTCTAAATCTACAGACAGGCCCTTGCTTGTAGGGTTTAATCCAGAGGCCAAAGACATAAATAGAAAAACGGATTTAAATTAAGCTCATGGCTCCAAATAATTGTTCTTAGTCATAGATTCAGAGGCATAAGAGTAACTTTCATTTGAGTATTGGCATAATACTGTCCCACTGACTTAAATATTATGTGAAAGTAATTAAATAATGACTTAAGTCACTTATATCCCTGTTTATGTAAAAATTAAGTTGAAAGTTTTATGCTAGTAGGATGGATACAGTTACTGAGGCTGCTTTTACTATTTTGTTTTTCCAGTACTGAAAGGCTATTTGAATGCAACAAGAAGGGCCTATGTAAGAACTTAATAAATTAAAATTAAAATTTTTATTAATATCTTTATCCGGGGGGGAAAAAAACCGAACAAAACAGCCTCATTTATGATCCACTACATTAAATCCTGTAGAAACAATTGCAGCAAAGTCTCTGGAAAATTTTTGTATTTTATGAAGATTTATAATTTTCATCAATATTTATAGGTCACAGAGGAAATTGGCAATCTATTATGAGACAGTATTTTGACAATATTCTGTTTTATTGATGCTCTTTTCCAGAACTTCCATCAAAGCACTGGGAAAAAAAAGTGCTTATTACACTGATTCTCCCTTTCCCTTGAATATGGATTACTTCAAGCAATACATCATGCAGAGGAAATTTACACGTACATTTTCTGTTATTAAATATGTTGTAATTGATACCTTAAAATGATAGGTCATGAAATGTATTGGCCACAGATATAATTATAGAAATGACAGGGAAAGAGAAGAATGTAAAAAAAGGAGATAACTACCCAAAACTGTCTGAATCCGAATCCTAATACGTAAATAGACTTTGTCGTATAAGATGTACAATTCAATTTGGAACAATATAAAATTTTTTTATTCTTTTGAGTTCAGCTCATATATAATCAAAATTTCACAAGGACTATCACCTGCATGAAATTTCAGTCAAATAGTGAAAAATTTGACATAGAGCTTATCTTCTGCCACTTTCAAATGTAGAAATTTATTCAAGTTTTAGGGGATCACTCTTCATAACCTTAGTTCTGTCAAATACAAATGTCATCTGAATTTATCCTCAGACTTCACCATAACCTAAACAAATTTGAAGGTGTATAGCCACCTTTTCACCATAAGACTACCAATAGTGTTTGTTTGCATACCTCACTTAGGATTTAGCAGAGCTCATGGAATTTTTATACTTTTTTTCCCTAGGTGGTGTAATTCCTCCATCCCCTTAAATGAAGATAAAATCAAGGTAGATAATTTCTTAAATGTTCACAAGAAGTAATGGAACATGATGCTTTGTGGAAAACCTTAGATGGAGTGAAATGTGTAATGGCTGTTTCCCTGACACAGCCTCTGTCTGTCAGCTTAGGAGATGTAGCTCATCTATACTTTCCATCTACCCTTTCTCTAAAACATGATATCTCCTAGAAAGAATAAATTTCAGCTTGCACAGTTTTCAAAATATTATATACAATAGCAAGTATAAATATGTAGGACTGGCCTAATTACTGAAATCTGTTTAACCTTTCGGGCTCATTCAAAATGCCCATTGTAGAATATGGTGAGCTTTGAACATTAACCATTAAATACAAAATTGTATTTTAAGATATAAGGCAGGGTCAGCATTAGACCTTCCTGTTTTCAAAAGCAGTGGCAACATTCCCAGTACCTTTAATAGTGAAAGATTAGAGGATGACATAGGAGACTCACAGTTAACTTCCCTATGCCATCTGCATGTTCCCCACCACCCTGCTGTCCTCAGCTGATTTTTATCAACATGGGAGATGAGAGTAATACATATGAAGTAACAGCTGAAACTTTGAAATTCTGGTGTCTTTTGTTGGTTCGTCACAACCTGACTGTTATTTAAACATCTATTTTTTCATATTTAATACTGGATAATACTCTAGAGGCCTCTATAAAACAGCTAATGTTCCCTTTGGCATCGAAATCCACTTACCTTAACTGACTTCTGTTATACTTCAACCTGATTCTCAGAGTCACAATGGTAATATTCATTTTAATGTCCCAATAGACTCTTAGTATTCATCAAATATTTGATTTACATTTCTAATAAGCCTTATGGAATGCAGAGACATGAAACCCATACTCTGCCATGATTCTAACTACTGTCTCTTTCATTAACACTGCAAATTATTTCTCCAAAATAATTAAAATCTGTAATTGAATATACTAGAATAATTTTGGAAAATTAGTTTAATTATTCCAGTGCTTCTATTTGGAAAGATCACATAATTTATTATAACAGAATAGGCAAATATGAATTTACTCTCACAGAGTCCTTTTGTTTATACTTACCTTTAAGGAAAACATATATACTTAAAATGCATATGCTTGTTTAGCAACACAGTTACAATGTAGATATTTTGTACTCCAGAATTCTACTTAAAAAAAAAAAATCAAATCCAGAATTGTTTCAACCATTAATAGACATGTTCTCCCCTTTAGGAATTTGGGTTTTTTTTCTATATGCATACTGTGATATAAAAGTCCTAAGTGTTGCATGTAACTGAGCCCTGCCAGTACCTGAAGGGAGCCTACAAGAAAGAGGGAGAGTCTTTTTACAAGGGCGAGTAGTGATAGGACAAGGAAGACTGGCCTTAAACTGAAAGAGAGTAGGTTTAGAATAAATAATAGGAAAGAATTCTTTACTGTGAGGGTGGTGAGTAACTGGCACACATTGCCCAGAGAAGCTGTGGATGCCCCATCCCTGGAAGTGTTCAAGGCCAGGTTGGACAGGGCTCTGAGCAACCTGGTCTGGTGGAAGGTGTTCCTGTCCATGGCAGGGGGGAGGGAACCAGGTGATCTCTAAGATCCATTCCAACCCAGGCCAGTCTATGATTCTATGATTCTATGATTTAGCCACTGTAAAAGTGCATACACAAATGAGGCATGTATGCTAGATGGACTTACTTATACACCAGAAATCACTACTCTGTGTATACAAAACCAAAAATGCAACTGCAATAACTAGGAAATGATTTGGAAGGGTAAGAAATGCCTGGCATACCCACACTTTGGGAAGTATATGCTGTTGTATAGGCAACCACAAACCTTTGCTAGGGTTCATCAGCGACTTCCTGTGCAAGAAAATAAGGAGGGTTTTGATTCATCAGAGGCATGACCAGAAGGTGAGAACTGGCCATAAACATCTGAAAAGTGTTTACCAGCTGTGACTACAACATATTGAGTTGTGGGACTGAATGGCATTTTGACTGCTATAAACATAGATGGGAAGGGTATTGAAGAAAGCAAAAAAAAAATAGTCTGAGGTAAAACCTGAACTAGAAAATTTGTTGGAAAAAGAGCTGAAGTGAAGGATCAGGACAGGAGACCAATACAGTAATAAAAACACTTGAATTTTTACAAAAAGGTTTGAATTGTGGGACTCCAACTGCCCCAGGGATCCCAGTTAGTTCTTTGCTATGATGCCAAATGGTACCTTTCTAGAGACCTGCTCCCAGCAATGGTTATATCTAAATTTTCTGAGTTACTGGACTGATGTGGTGTGGGTAATCACAGGGCACACACAGCTGTGCCAATGCATTGGCCATATATCTAAATTCTAGGAGCCCCTGGTGGTCTAGGGGTAAAGGCGCCGCGCTATCACCGTGGAGACCCGGGTTCGATTCCCGGTCAGGGCCACTCCCGGGCAGGTGGGGCTCGTTAGCCCTTAAAGGCAACCCATCTACGTCCTAAGGACCTCGCTGCCACCGTCCAAGCTCGCTTGGCCCCGGCAGATGAACCTTAGGATTAAAGGGTGGGCTCAGTTCCGCGCACACTGTGTCTCACCTAAAAAATCCAATGCGCAGGCTGGAAGGTGGAAAGACCTTCCCCGGATCTTCGCTCGCGAAGACTGGCCATTATTATATCTAAATTCTGATTATACATAGGGCTTGTGGTCAAATGGCTTCCAGGCTGCCAATGCTACCATACCTAGAAACAAATGCCTCATAAACTACTGATTCCTGTCGTGGTAATCCATGTAGGCCACGTTTCTGGTGCATCCCTCCCCTCTCTTTCATAAACAGCACTGCTTGATATAATTTTTTCAGTATGGGTTGTAACAGGAGTTTGGACTTTTAACATCTTAAATGTCTTTTGTGTGTGTTACTTCAGAGGCTGCTTTTGTTGCATGATGGAGTTTAGTCTGTAGCCCTGCAGGGTTAGCTCTTCAACCAGGACAGTAACACCATGTCAGCACACATGTGGAACCTGGACTAATTAGCCTTGCTGGGAGACCTGGCTAATTAGTCCAGACTTAATGCAACTCTCATCATGTTTCTGGAAGCTGAGCTGGTAATACTGCATGATATAAGACAGCCTTCCTGGCACAGAAGCTCTTAGGCACTCACCAGGTTTAACCTTAGGGAACTGATGAAGGTGTCCTAGACATTTTCCTTATTCTAAATTTTGTTTCCATACTCAGACAGACAACTTTTTTTCAGTTCATTCCACACTCCTGAGCCTTCTGTTCTTCTCTATCTTGCTGGCTCTGGCAGATGGACCTTCAGTACCATAGCCCTCTTTCCAGTCCTGACAGGGCCACAGGCGCCCAGTGTCAGGAAAAGTGGGATCAGAACTTTTTCTTTAAAGGCAATTATTTTCTGTAGTAGTGACACATGACGAAAGTGGTAGAATCTGTTTGATTCCACCTCATTTCAGTCTGTTTCAAATCACTGGCTGGTATTTGTCACCTAAGCTTGCTTGGCTTTGTATTTGGCTCCTGCAAACTGTATGAAAACATTGCAGACTGCAGCATAGGAAGGACAAATAAAAATCATGAGAGGGAAAGATGAGATGCATGGAGAGGAAAAGTAGACTATTTCCCTATGTTCTTCCCTTCAAGTAAACAGTTTTAAGTGACTGAATTGCTCATTGAACTCATCTGGTCTTATTCCATACATGTTACCAGAGTTAATAGTGATTATGAATAAGTGAGTTTTTAATTGGTCTTATAAAAATACTGTTCTGTGTAAAGATGGCTGATTTAACCCCAAAAGAACTATTACAATAACTGTGTATAATCACATTTTTTCTGAAAGAAATACTAGATTTTGGACAGCTGGGGCTTCATGTGTGCTTGGAGGGGGCAGAAAACAGCTTTTATTTTTGTCTTATTATTTCGGGAAAGGGTATTGTTGAGGAACTTAAGAATTTTTTGAGTTGTTTAGCAGTTTCCTTGTTCATGTCAGAGAAGATCACACATTTACTGCTAATGAGTAGAATGGAGCTTTGTGACTTTGAATATTTTCCATGAGATGACTTCCTTTACCTCTAAAACCACTGACAGAGCCCTTCCTGTTGGTTTTAATGAGGAAGAATTGGACTTTTAATAAGCATCATGGTCACGTAAGCTTGGGGTTTGCTTTTTTAGCATCATGCTTTTTAAGTGTTTTTAGTTACTGCCTGCAGTGTATACAGCTGTGAACTTGGATAATAAATAAGGATTATTTCTATGAAGAAACCTTTGGCAGCAATTTTTGCTTTGCTGAGGTAAGCTGTTAGTCATCTGCCACCAAAGGGTAATCAGCTAGATTTTAAATATTGCTGTGTCTTTCTACTTTTACTGTATTTTTGATTAGTCAATAAATACATGTTCAGTCTCTTTCCAAAGCCCAGCAATCAGTAGAGATGCAAGACACATTGCTGAAAAGAAACAAACCAACAACAGCTAATTGTAAAGCTTTTGGTTGTTCCAAGAGAAGGTCTTGGAAATTAGTGGAAAGTGGTAATGCTTCATTATAAAAACATCACAACCAAAAATTTGTGTTGACAAGTGGTAAAGTACATTCTCAAGATTGAATAAACTTATTTTCTGATAGCAAAAGTGAAGCCAGAGAAACTGCACTCCCTGATACTAAGGGTGAATTTGAGCTTGGGTATCTTGCAGGCAAATACAATTCAGGTTCAAGAGCCCAGATTTAGGCTTTTAAATCCATGTTTAGGAACCTACCAGATTTTCAAAAGAGCTTAGTACCGAGTCAAGGAGAATGTCTTGTGTAATAAAGTAAATGTAGAGAGGAATCATAATTTTCTTTTCTTGCTTTTTATGAAATAATTCAGATCCAAACATCCTTACCATCTTAACTCTCCCTCTTGAATCCCAAACAAAAAGTGCTGAAAAATTCTAAGAGGAAGTCGCAACAAAATGTACTGTGCAATGGAATTTTTTGGCATATTGAGTAAACACAAATGGCAATGGCCTGACATGGTTAAAAACCAATACTGGCTTACAGGTAGAGAGTGAGGAAATTAGCTGTTTGTGTTCTTACTTAACTAGCAAAAAAGAGAGTTATTAGTTGCATTACAGGCAAACTGGGTGCGTGGTGTATTCAGTCACTGCATATATTGCAACAATACACCAAGTAGTAGTGGTTTAGCCATATCTAAAGAAACTCTTTTGATAAATAAGGAGCACACTGTATCATCAGGTATTTTTCTACCTCTCTGCTATTTTTTGCCCGTGATATGGATGCAAATAAGAATATGAACATTATACAGATGACTTCTAGTTCAAATTTGGTTTGAATAGACCTTTACTTGGTATTTTAGCTTGTAAAGCCTTTAGCTGATAACAAAAGATTGGGTTGCATAAAATTTCTTCACCTCAATAGAGCAGTTCTTGCTTTAGAAGAATTCATTCCTTGGAGTAATCAAGATCATATTTGTTATCATCTAGCAAAGTCTTTCTCTTTTCCACCCATCTCAGTGAGAGGAATTTTCAGTTAGAGGGTAAATAGATAGCATTAAAATTACTGTAATACAAAATAAGCATATTTGACTGTACAGATATAGAAGATATGAAACTGTGAGCACTTTAAGGCCCATTGATAAAACTATCAAGAGAAACTGCTTGAATATTCTACTCCCAATATGTCAATCAGGTTTTTAATGTAGGTATGGATGCTTGCAGATGTTCGGCTATTGATTTTCCACTGCAACATTGTGTCTTCAACACTGCATCAGCATGTATGTCCTACAACATACCAAAGAATTAAAGGTTTTGATAGATCATAAGTTTTCTTTTATGACACTTATTTTTTCAGACTATGCCAGTTCTTAGGAGAAAGCTGTCCTTCAGCTCTTTGGGATATTTTCAGCCATTGGCTGTACTTCAACAATACATCAAATGAATTGTGCAATCTGAATGCAGAAGATGAGTTTATTAAAAGATTGTGCATCACATTGTTCATTTTGCATATCCCTGTTTGCTCCTAATCTTTGGGATGCCTTAAAGATTTCTCCTAATCTTTGTGATGACTTATGTTATTGCAGGTCAAACTGTGAATTTGTGGTTTTGCAAAAAATAGAAATTAAAAGAACCATTATAAAATTAAGAAACATTGTGGAAAATCCAGTAACATAAGCAATTCTGACACATGACAGTAATTTGTGGAAAATTGAAACACCTAAAAAGCTGGAAAATGTCTTGCAGCCAGTCAGTGCTTAGCTGCCATGGATGGCAGAAGAACATACAAACAGATTAGTTTACAGTCAGGTCTGGGAAGCAGGGCACAAAAACAGAACTATAGAGGCTTGGGAATTATGCCCAGTTCTGCTGCAGTTTTACTGGGCAACCTGAATAGTTGTTTCATATTTCTGTTTCTTTCCAACACTCAGTTTTGACTATTCCTGACCTGATGTTATAACATGGATGTTAATGGGAAATCAGGGTTTGGACTGTAAACCCTCCTGGGCAGAGCACCATCCTGTGTGCTTGTACAATGCCTGGCACAATAGAGCTGTTATCTCTGTGGGGCATTATTGTAATATAAGTATCAATATTTTAATCATCTGCCTTATTTCATCTGATATCTCACGATTGTTTAGAGTAATTTGGACATTTGTTTCCTTTGCACATTTAAAATGGTCCCAGGGAGACTTTAGTGGATTGAGGTTCAGGGATCATGTGGACCTGATTATTCAAATTCCTTGCACCTGCGGGGGTTTCTTTTGATAGTGCATGTTTCAAACTGAATGTTCGCTAAATACAATGAATTTAAAATATGGAAAAAATGAATTAAATGAAAACATTCGAACTGCATCTAAGTTTGTAATCAGCATGATATGGGGGATGGAAATGAATGTGGAACCCAGCTGAACAGTGTGTTGGCATAAGAACTCTTGACTTACAGCTGTTCCTTTGTTCTTTTTTGTTAGTCTTACAGCATTTTTTTTTCGAGAAAACCTTACTTTGCATGAAAGACAAATTCATATGAGGAGATTGTTTAGCCTTGTGCATCATAATTTAAACAGAGTGAATTTAAATCTGTTAAAGTTGCTCAGGATTCTGATGGAATGGACAGTTTAGCCTAATAGGTCGTTCCTGTCCAAAATTAAAAACTAGTATTTTCTGAAATGTAAAAATTGGCTTAAACAGAAATATTCTTATTGTTTAGTCAGGCTAACATGTCTTCAAAAACAGAATTACTGAGATAAAAGAAGAAAACAAAAATCCTTTGCAAGAACTATGCATGGAAATTGCCTGTAAACAGCTTCTCTAGACACTGTGAAAGAATGAGACAGATGGCTAAGAGTGAAGGACCCTGTCTGGTAAGCATTCCTAGTCTGCTGCAGGTAGTTCTGAATTCCTCATAATTGTTTATTTTTCCATAGAGTAACTCATGAGGAAGACCACTATTCACTTTTTCCTGTGAGAGCATAGAATAATTCAGGTTGGAAGGAACCTCAGGAGGTCTCTTGTTCCACCTCCTGCTAAATGAAGGCTGAACTATGAGGTCATATCAGGTTGCTCTGCATTTAATCTGGTATGATTCTGAAAACCTGCAGGAGTGGAAACTGCAAAATTCTTCTCCTTGACTGCCTTCATAGTCAATAAGTTTTTCCTTTTATCAAGTTAATATACTTTGTTTTGGTTGTGGGATTATTTTTTTGTGTGTGTTTGTCATTTTTAGTTTGAGGTTTTTTTGCGGGGGGTAAGGGGGGAAGTTGTTCGTTTGTTTATGTTTGAGGTTTTGTTTTGCATTTGGGGTTTTTTGTTTGTTTGTCTTCTTTTTTCCTGGAATATGCTATTTCAAGTTCCAATGCTTAGCTTAACCTGAAAAGATTCTTATCTGTGTTTTTAGAATCTTGGATTAATGTCGTAATTGTGATATAGGCTGGTTGGGTGGGTTGGATTCTATGACCTGTAGAATCTGTTCTGCTAGGCAGAAAGGACTTCATGAATTACCAGACTAGAAAAATAAATCTAAGGTCAGCAGGAGTCTAGTGTTGCATTTAGGGAAGAAAGGAACTAGAAAGAAGAGGCGTTGGGTTTCTGGTGCATACTGTAACAATTGTTATTATGCATTTCATATTAAATAAATAAGAGGTACATGAACAGAAACATAACCCATGTTTCTTGCCACTCATAGGAGCATCCTGTTTACTGCATTAGAAAGTCATATCATAGTTCTGGGATTTTGATTTTTTTTCCACTTTCATCTAATGAAACTTGAATACTTTTCTTGCTGAGATTGTCGAGCTTAAACAGGAAAGGTATCATATCCTGTATAGCCAGGTGGTGAGAGATCTATTCAAACAGATGGACTTTGAGCCTCTTCCCCCTGAGATGGTTTAGCCAATGCTTTAGCATCAGTGCTTTGATCACTTTCCTGTTACTGAACAGTGAACACTTTTACTAAACCCTCTCCTGGACATCTCAGTGAAAGTGCCACACAGGTGCTACAGGTCAGCCCATGCTCACCATACAGACACTGACTGCATTCATCATAAGGCAGGTTTATTCCCTGCTAGAACTCTGATTGGGTTCAGGTATAAATATATAAGTCATCCTTCATTATCTTTAATGGCAATGGTGTTAGGTGAACAGTAAAAGCATCATTCCCGCCAACATCTGCCTCCAGGTTCTCCAATGTGTAAGGCAATTGGAAAACACAGTAAAAAATATTTATATGATTTCTCAGATTATTATTGTTTTTCTTTCTTCTTTTCCACCCTTTTTGGTTGTCTGTTCATTTGTTTCGTGGATTGTCACATGCAAGCTGCAGAACTGTTAGGGTAGAGGGGTTCACATGGCCAAATGCCACTGTGAGGGACTGAGTTCCTCTCCTACTTTCACCACCTTGTTTTAATGGGATCATCATCAGATTTCTGCAATCAGAGTTTTCACAGACTCTTTTACAGATATTTTCTGTTTATGGACATGCTGAAAGATCATGTGCAAAGCAGAAATTGATAGGACTGTATTTTAAATGTGTGCACTGCTGCATGAATTACAACTTAGTTGTATAAAAGCAGACACCCAACTCAGTGAATATTTAGCAAAGTGGCCTTCATTTCTCTGTGCTTCAATTATATGATTTCTTAGAGGTGTTGGGAGGATAGATTAATTATAGTGAGAGCTGAGAGCACCACAAAAAAAAGCTGAGAAAACCACAAAAAAGCCTATGAACAAATTGGTAATTTTGTATTCAGTGCAGGGTTTTGATGATGTGTGCTAAATAAGGTCTGGAATCAAACATAGAAGGATGAAGATAAAAAGAAAAACTGAATAGCTTCCCATTCAGTTGGTGTCCATTTTATACACTAAGTCCTGTAAGGGAGAAAAATGTAACATTCATTCTCATATTTATAACTTCTGAGTTCTTGAATCTGCAAATTTAATATTTGGGTAGCATTGAGATTAGAGAAAATGCACACCAGAAATGGCACAAAAGAGTGATCTTCCATGAGGCCATCTCACAGGTTTCATTTAAGCAAGATATAAGAGTTTGTGCAAATTTTTATGTGCAGAGAGCTTTGGTTATTATTGTTGTTAGTGCCGGAAATGAAGCTGCTTGTTATCAGTAAACTTCTCAGCAGCTGCCTAGCCAAGAGGCTCCCATGTTTCCTTGTCCAGCTACCCAGTGCTGTACACAGCAAGTACGCCTGGGGGTAGTAAATAAACCTGGAAGAGATCTAATATTCCTGAGCCGACATGATGGGGCTGCCTTTGTGTGAAAAGGAATTGAAGTGTGGGATTCAGATACATGGGAGCTTAATTTTTAAGCTTTATGATTAGAGGTACAGTCTTTACTGTCCTCATCTGTACTATTAACTGTTTAAGTCTTCTGTGTGAATGCCAGTCCCCTTTGGAATCAAAAGGCAAAGGAAGCCTCAGTTTTTAATTTCTACCTGTCAGTCAGTCAAGCAGAATTGATGACCCATTCACAAGGATTACTAAAGCTACACAGGCAGGAACCCATTTGACAGGTAAAGGAAAACTCCCTTTTTCTTTGGTACCTTTGTGGCTGTAATTAACATTTCTGTTTTGTTCTAATTATAGTTTTTGTATCTTAGCCATTATGCTAATGGTGTTGTTCAGTAGTATGTGAGATTGCATTCATTATCACTGGTGAATTAAACCTTTATTAAAGAAAAATTCCCCCAGGCCTCATTCTGAAGTTAAGTAATTATTCATTTGGTTTTATCCTGGCAATTAGCGTATATACTGTAGCACTCATGATTGGGTTTCCGTACCTCCCCAGATGAGATTTACCCACCATGGTAAATAAATGCATAACAGCTCCCAACGTGTTGTTTTAAGTGCACTATTCTATGGGCAAAACCTCCCCAAAACCAAAAAAAAAAACCCAACCCAACCCAAAAAGACTCATCATTCAGTAGAAGAGCTTTTGAGCTCCCAGCAGACTATACAGTCAGAAGGAGATTGTGCTGGACAGCTGGGGCTCTGTGGAGCAACAGTAATAACAAACAAGTTTATGAAGCCCTCCAACAGAGCAGTTAATTCTTTCCTCAATTGCAGTGACTTCCTTGGTCAATATGCTTCATATCTGAGATATGCACAATACTCAACCACACTCACATTGCAAATCAAGCCTTCTGAGAGCCTCCAGATATAAACAGATTGCCTGGATGATGTAGCCTAGTTCTCAGCCACAAGAGGGGAAAAAACGTCAAGGAAAATCTTATTTGGCCACCCCTACATACTAGAAGGTTTTGAATGCCTCACAAACACTGTTGAATTTGACCAGACTTCCTTGACAAAAGACGGGGTTCTATGCCTATTTTACTACCGGACCATGGAGGCATGGAGGAATTAGGGATCTACCAACAGTCACAAAGAAATTATCAATAGAAACAGATTCTGACTGTGGTTCCCCTGTGACCTAATCAGATGTTTTACTTGTGTTAACATTTTCTGTCTCATCTCTCTTTTTATCATATATTCAGTTTACAGATCTGCCACAAAATGTGGCAAATGCATTTGAAGTCTCTTTTTACTGATTCGATGCTTCTCTATGGGGAGGGGCAGCCATTGTCCTACCTTTAATTACAGCTACAGTTTTTAGAAGTACTTTTAAATAGAAACATCTTAAAGATATTAAATGAATCAATCAAGCATCCTTGATTCCATACAAGACTTTGGTGATGGCTCATATATAATCATTGCATAAGGTGAAACCTAACGTGCTACTACAGCCAAAACATTAATCAACTCCCTGAGAGTTTTGCCTCAAGAAGTAATTTAGGATTTGACCTTGAGTTTGGGTAGCTAGTATATATGAAATGCAGGCATTACCTCTACTGTTGTGAACACAGAAAATTTGCACAGATAGGAAAAAATTAGTATACATTGATTTTTGATAAGCATCATTTAATCTCTTGTATATTCTGGCAATATCTACCATATACCCACAGGATCTAGGAACAACCTTAAACATCTCCACTTTCAGTTCCAAATGCAAGCTGCATGTCATTAACCTTGCCTCAATATCAAACATGTGAAGCACAGCAGACATAAAATAAATAAATGAAAAATAATTTTGAAAACTGCCACATAATTTTCCCATTGGGAAAGAAGACAGAGAAAAAGAAAAGGGGAAACACAATACTTGTCCTGTCCTTTAATGCATGTAATGAAAGTATTTCACTCCAGATTCTCAGAGGTCATTTGCCTCACCGGCACTGCAATCAATGGAAGTTGCATGCCTAAATATATTTGAGTTTCTGAGTGTCAGCTCCATGCAGCTGAAGGTAGGATGAAAATCTGAATAGAACCCAAGGTCATTAGTAAATCTTATTAAATTATGAATTATATGTGGAGCTGTAGATCACACAACACAATATTGCTAACAGTAAGTGTTATCCCACCTCTTGAGATACTAAAGAGGTTGATTAATATTCATAAGGTGGTTTAAAATAATAAAGTGATATACAAGTGACAAATATTATTCTGCTGTACTATATCTCATTACTCTGGTAGGTTTGTGCTGTGTACCATAAGCCTTCCACACAAGAAGTCATTCTCCTCTGAATGTGCTTTGCAGACCACCGCAGACATTGAGGGCTCACTGGCAGCGTGGTATGATGATGAGGGACATTCAGCTTCCAGGCTTTGCTCTTAACCACTTTGTGGAGCTGCAGTTACATCACTATGGAAAGCTAGCTCTCCTTAAATTGCTGTTTAGGAGTAAAGGGAGGAGTAAACCTGGGTGTCAGCTGAAAAATTGTCCTGTTGGGTTGCCTCAAGAAGGCTTCCATGTTTAACCACATGTCAGTTATTTTGAAGAAACTTCTGCTTACCGGAAAATCTACTTTTCATTTCCACAACAACAAAGGAAATCAGGCTTGGTTTTTATCCCTCCTGCATTATTAGAAATCATGCTTTCATGGTAATGAAATCATGAAGACCAAATTCTTTTTCCACTGATGCCAATAGATAATGCATGTCCATCAGGACACCCACTGCAGCTGTGCAAGAAAGAAGTAGGTATCCTCCATATATAAATTTTCCAAAATACCACAGAACTGTCCATCAAGGCCCCTCAAAGTTCTCAAAAAAAAAAAAAAGTGGAAACAAAAGACAGGAAGAAAACTGAATCTGCTGAATTTTCCAGTGCTGTAACTGTCTTCTGTTGCCTCTCAATGTCCCTGCAAGAATGAGAGAACTAAACCTGCGTTCTTGATTGAAGAGAGGAATTTTTCTTGATTGAAGAGAGGATTTTTTTTTAAAAAAAAGTCAATTACACAAGTGATGTTCATCTATCCTTCGATGAGACATCAGACCAGCTGAGGAAGGCAGTGAGCTGTTAGGTAGAACCTGCCAATATGCTGATTCTGTTTCCAGACACTTTGGCCTCTACCAAGAAGTCCACCAGCTGCTGCAAATGCTTCTACTGTATCAGGTTAAGTTTTACAAGCTTATTTGGTTAGGAAGACTGATTATTTTTCTCTTAGGGGGAAAAAGCACTCATGTTTATTCTTTTGAAAGCTACTTTCTTATGGAAATGCTGAATTTCCGTTATCATAACTGTACTCAGTGTAAACAGGAAACATTTGCACTTTGAATCAGGCTATCATGTAAAAGTGGAAGGTATTTCAGTGGGAGAATTTTGGAGATGTCTGTTTGAAGGCTCTGTTGTTTTATGATGGTATTATGGAGAAGGTACTAGGAAATTGTGACAGGAGCAAAGAGGGTTTGGTTAGAGCAGTTTATTGCTTCTGGTAGACATCCCAACAGTGAGACTTGCACAAAATATTTGAAATCATTATTATAACTGAAGAACTGTAAAAGCCATATCCAGCTGGAGAGAAAGAAATTCTTAAGATGTTCAAAACTTGCTGATTTCATTGATCAGTGAGCAGCATACTTTTCTTTGAGGGCCTTGTATGTTCAAGGGTTCAAATATATCAGTCTTGCATTAGAGCAGCATCTCATGAAGTTGGAAAACGGTGCAACTCTAGCTTCTCTGCTCTGCATCACTATCTTCAGTGGTGCTCATAACAACATATACAATCATAGCAACAGTCTTTAATTTTAATTTAGTAGAAAAAAATTCTTGCTAAAAGGAGCTAATGTTGATTTTCTGTTAGGCTCCAAGTCCTTGAAGTGGCAAACTGTGAAATGGTTACTGTAGAGGTTGATTAGTAAAACAGGCCTTGCTTTACAGGGACAGTGCTGTTGCCTTAATGAAATCTGATCATCTTGAAGAAAGCTTCCAGATTTTCCAGTAAGAAGGTGCTAAAAAATATATTTATTAATGGCCTTTAGAAAAATGTTAACTTCCCATTTTGTATGCCATTACCTCATTCACATCTCAATCACACCAATTCTTTGAACTGCGCAGAAAATGAATGTTAGACCATTAATTATTTCCACAATTCCTTATACTTCTTAGATATAGAATTTCTAAAATTTCAAATTCAGGTATCTTTTAATCTGTGATATATAGCACTTTTTAAAAGATAAATTAGAGAAACTATCCATTTCAAAAGAGTAGTCCAGAATTTACTGACGACAGGAAAGTGCAGGACTCCAAGTTCATTTTGATTTCAGGAAGGTGGTCCTTATCCATAGTAATCTTGAAACTATTTCATTGGCTGCTTCAAGTCAGGGTTCTTAATTATGCAGGATACTAAATGTGCTACATACATTTAGGGCATAGGTGACAACAGTCAAATTTTCCTCTAAAATTTCCTTTGTAAATAGAGTGAAAGTCAGGATATACTCAGATTCTGCAGTCATAACTCTTGACAGATGTTGGCTTGACTAGTTACCATTATAATACGCTTTAGAAAACCTGCAGGTTTGTTTCATCTCCATTTGGCTCTATCTCTTACATTTCTAGACATACATCTGTGCATTTACTCCCACTACAATTGTGAAGAGAGGATTAGAAAAGTTTTAGTAAATTATTGACAGTACTTTTAAAAAAATTTGAAAGGTGCTTCAAATTTCTGCTGCCATATGATGAGAGCTAATCTGCAAGTAAAGAGATGACAGCATGCTATGCAGATGAGCAGACGGGCATGTTTTTATTTGTGGCTGGTACCTGTTCTTTTCCAGATTCCCTTAAAAGGAACTGGGCAGAAATGTTACCATTTCTGTGTCTTACTGAAGCACATTTGAGTTCCATTGTAATAATCACCAAATTAAGTTCCTCTATATTGAGGCCAGGAACGGATTTCCTGAAGAAATGGAGATAGGAATAGTTTCAAATCAGGACAAGCTTTTGCTTACTGTTTCCACAGTCAGGTGAAATAAAACCTTAGAATGTCCAGAAACAGGAACAAGAAACCTGCAAATAACTTTGCCACAGGTAAGTGTTTAGTAGTGTTAAAATATTTTTAAAAACTTTTTTGTCTTTTTATTCCAGGAGGTTGCAGGGTCAAAAATAGAATTTTCAGCAGGTTGAAATATCAAGGCATATTTTTAAAATGCCTTTGACATATTAGTGGTTTTATTGCACATAACACAGTAATGGCTTGCTGCCAGTCAGACACATTCTGCTTGCTTTATTTACACATTGAGGTCAATGAAATTCCAAAGTACGATTACTCATTTGTGCCTAACAAATTTAGATTTGCCAGTGAAATGACCTAGGTTGTCAGCAGGATTGTCTTAATCCAAAGATCCTGAGTCTGTGCCTCATAAGTTGGAGGGGTTACTAGTACAATGGTAATGATAACATCTTTGGTAGACACACTCTCAGTTTGCTTAAAAACTACCAGTATTTATGAAAAGATGATATTATAACCCTAATATTGCTAACAGTATGTAATGTTGTCATTGACATTTTAATGACCTTCTTTCCATTTCTCAAACCCTTATTCGTGGTTATGAATGGTCAAGCATCTTGCATTGCCTGATTGTGGTTCCAAGCTTGCAAGCTTAGAGTGACTTTGAATCCTTTGGTGTTTCTTATTTGTTTGTCTTTGTGGGTAACCTTTGTTCCAACATTAGTCAACAGACAGTAAGAAATATAAATTTTAGGTCACTTTTCCAATTCCCAGTCTTGGGTTTTGTAATTCCCTAGCACCTGGGTTGGGTGTTAGGACCTCAAAAACTTGCATTTCTGTATTTTTTTGCCTGCATACCATAAATGTTTTAAATGTTTTCTTTTCACTGTTTACCCATGGAAGGTAAATTGCTTCCCTTTCAGTGCTGGGTTAACATAAAATGTATATTAGCCTGAAAGAGAGAAATTACTTAATGTAATTTCGTAGTTACAGTCTCTGTCATTCTCAGAAACTTGTTATTTACCCATCCAATTGTATAACCAATTGTTCCCATAATCCTCAGCGTTTAAGAATAACGTTTCCATGGTAATCTTAGATTCTGTAAATACTTATCATTCTCTAAATGGATAGCTTTAAATAAATAAATCATCAGTTATCCAGTAGACAGAATATACTTTATTGGTATAAAAAGAAGAAATACACCTCAGTTTTAAAAGAGACTAGTTTGTTCAGCCATAATAAGTTCACAATCTGCAGAATCATGACCCTACTGATAGTGTTAACAAAAGCTTGCTCCTTAATTATCTGCCTTGCATTCAGCTGCTGTTTCCCTCCTAAACTCAATTATAATTCTAATAGCAGCTGTGCTGCCATTGTTTGTTGCAATTCATTTTAAAGAACTTTGATTGGATGTCATTGGTCTTTTTGACTAAATGTGCAAGGTTCAAAGTATCCACTGCCACTAATAGCCCTCATCTCATCTCAAGATTATACTAATTATTTACATAATTATATATTATACATTATAGAGCTATTATGTATTATTTCTAAATGATAGTTCTCCATCAAAGATGTTGAACAAAAGAATATATATAGTTTTATTGTCCTTACACATATTTCAGTGTTGAAGATATGCTTATGATTACTCTCTGTTTCTGTGTTAGCCAACAATTGAAGTATCCTTCCACTGCACTGCAAATTTGTTAGAGTAGTCAGAACTCTCTATTGCTTTCAGTTTTGACTCCTCATTTATTATTTCTTCTGTACATTTACGCCTGCAATGGATGTGATAAGCTATTACTTTTACAGGAACAAAAGTGTCCTCATGTGTCCTTCAAATTTTGAGGTCCTATTATATGATAAAACTTAGTTTGATGCAATAATTACAAAATCTAGTAGAAATACACTTCATGATTACCACTTATATAATTGTGAAAACCCAGCTCATCTCTAATGTAATATGAGAATTTGTATGGTGGAATATTTCAGCTCATTTACACAAGACTATACAAAAATAAATTAAGAAATTGTTGCAGGTCCTGGATTTTGGATTGGATTAGTTAGTTCTACTAACTTTATACCACTGTTGTAAATACAACTTTATGCCAGGATAACTCATATATGTCAAGGAAAATAAAGTAGTAACAAAAATAAATCTTTAGTTATCTTAAGAAAAGGCTATCTGTTTAGATAGAGAGCAAAATTTGCTTGGTGAAATAAAGTGACTTGAAGTCACAGTTTTATTCTGACGACTCTGGAATCCTGAAGTTTGGTTTGGACACATCTAAAACAAAGGCTAGACCATGAATTCTGCCTTCTTACCTTGGAAATTATGATGGGGATCACCTGTATGAATGTAGGGCATCAAATGGCTCATTGCCTGTTGAAATCTGGAGTGTCACTGCATTAAATCATGAGGACATTCTTGTTTGTTTTTTTTTTTCCCCTGTTTATTTTTTCTAATATCTGAAATGCTACGAAAAAAAACCCCTAACAACAAATCTGCAAAGAATTAAAAGAACCCTGCAGGAGGTGCAAAGTCAAGTGATTTGTAGTGTGCACATCAGCTGCGCTACATATGCAGATTGGCCTCTGTGTATACACGTGGAATAGTGGTCTTCAGTTGCACAATCTGTGTGGAGAAATTGCTGCCCCATCCAGTACAAGAGGTTCAGAGTCTGCCGGGAAAGGAATTGCAGCCAGGACTCCTCCCTTTTTTGTAGAAACTAGAAGGTATGTAGCAAATGATGATGAGAAGTGCAGGGAGAGAATGGTTACACAGTTAAAGTATTTGAAAATTGCCCACAGCAGCTCCACAGAGTTTCTTTTTGCTGATAGTTCGTTTATGTAAAAGTGTTTGCAGAGGTATTCAGTATTTTTGGATGCCTGACTTGGGATCTTGATGACTGATATGCAGAAATGCTGAGGATTCAGAGTATGACTGATGTTTTGATTTCTGCTGCAGTTTGAAACTTGTGTTCCAGGCATACAAAATATTAGTAGAATGCCAAACACACTGAAGATGAGATCCAAGATGTCTGAGAGTTGGAACCCACAATTCACTGGTGCCCTCATCCTTAATCATTTTGGTCAGATTTTAAATTGTATTTATTTGCATGGCTGGTGATGGGCATAGTCTCATAGAAGAAACTTCAAAAGCACCCTTGTGCTGGAAATGAAGTGTTTTAGCACTTTTGGGGGAAACTATCACGCTCCTTCATGCATTTTTGGGTACCTATTTAACTGTGAAAAATCTGATCCTCAGTGCCTTAGCTCCTGAGCAGCAAAATGACCATAATAAAACCTATTCCTCCTTGAGCCTCTTGTAAGGTAAATTTTTTAATGTCTCTGAACATCTGATACTCTTGTGATTAGTCCTATGAAGAAGCTCATGAGGAAATTGCTAATTCTTCCTTCAGCTCAGAGTATGAGTACTGTTTGGTAACCAAACATAACGCTGAAAATAGAGAAAAACCCCCAAACTGAATAACTGCTTGCAAGGTGAACACCGTCAGTTCAGTGCAGTGGAGGAGGCAGGACTCATGTGGATTGTGAAATTAAGGACTGTACCATAATGCACATGTGAAAGGAATTCTAATGCTTGAGTAGTACTTGACTTCAGAACCTTAGTATTGATATCAGAATCCAGTTCTATATGTAATATTCTATAAAGTTTTGGTTGGCAGTTGTTTGGGGAAAATACATATATCTAACTTACAGCTCTGCCACCTGTTATTAATAGAGTTTTCCTAAACCAGAGGGAATACAAGCTTTATGGCACCCCAGGCTCTCATATATCTACATTAGGGCAGTGATTAATACACTTTTTCTTTTTTCGGAGTTGGCTACCAAATAGTTACAATTGAAATCTTCTGGAAAACAAATATGAATCTGGTTAATGAGACAAGTCTGCCATGTTGATGAAAATAAATGTTAAGTTTATTCTAATAGAGTTCCAGAAGCACAATCCATTTAGAGGAGTATTGTATATCTGTTCCAACTATCTCATTGCATGAAATATGAAAATGCATTTGAGTTGTGCATGGCATTTTACAAATAATCTAAACTTTAATCATGGTTCAAGATCTAAAGGGTAATTTTCATAAGAAAAAATTATGCATTTTTGGAATGAAATTTGTGCTCCCTGCCTTTTTTTTTTTTTTTTTTAACTGTATTCTTGGTATCTCTTCATATCCAAAGGTTTGGTCTGGACTTGGCAAATTCTGTGATTTCCTTAGATTTCTGTTCAATACTGTCAGGAATTTTTTTTTTTTTTTTTTGTGAGGCCTTCATCCTCTGAATATATTTCTAAGTACTTAGAAAAGACACCAATATGTGGGATTCAGGGTTGTTTTAGTGTCGTTTCTCCAGCTTCATCTTTGCCCAGTGGATGAGGAAAGGCCAGAAGCTGTACCATGCTACTCCACGTTGAAGTAAAAGCTTTTAGAGGTCTGATTTTTGTCCCATAGATGAACATTTTAGAGTAATTTAAAAATAACTGAGGATTTTGTTTGGTTCCACAGATTGTTTACATTTTTACTTGAAAAACGGAAGGAAAAGAAACACAGGACAGCAAAATAAAATCCCAGGGTACACCATTAAGAAATTGCACTTTTGAGATTCCTGCCTAACCTGCATCTGTTTTTCTTGCATATTATTCTAATTAGCTTGGATCTCTCTCACATTCCTGTTTACATTTCTTTTTAATGGGTCTTTCTGATTCAATATTTTCCCTTCTATTTACAAATTTAATGCAAAGTGGCATGTGGTGTGAGGTGCCAGATGTGGATTGCTTTCCTGCCTCTGAAGCAAATAACACACAGAATAAGTGCAAGTATTAGGGAAAAGAGCAGTACCTTGTATTTGATTGGAATCATAGTTCAGAAAATACAGACAACTATTCAGAAGAAAACCTGTGTTTTCTAATAGTAAGGGCATAATATTTTAAGAAAAAATAAAATGTAGGATGAGAATAATTATGAAAATAAAAAAAGCAAGCAAAAATTGATAATATTTTACCAGTATAACTGTATAGTTTTCAAAACAGTTGCAACAATGGTGGTAGCCAAACCAAGCATGCATTCTTATGTTTGCTATATTTTTGGTCTTTCTAATCAGCTCTGACAATTCTAGCCTATTATGCTATGTTATATTGAAAAGAATTATATTATTGTAATAAAATCAGTTATAAGTATACACATCTCTGCACTTTTTAGATATTCTCATTGAATACAGTATAGCTAACAGAAGTGATGCTTTCAAAATGAATTATAGCAACTAAAAAGTTTCTGAATAGCAGTAAGGAATAAGGTAAGTATAGCAGTAAGAAATATGGTAAGTAAAACATGCTGCTGTGAATTTTATAGCCAGATGATACAGAATTCCAGTAGAAGAAAACATTTCTATTTTATAGAATTACAGAGCAAATGCTCTAGTTCTTGCCAGGAGAACACTCACTGGTTGTGGAATGGGGTAAAAGATGTTAAGTTAGCAGCAGTGTAATTGTCCCTGGTTGAATTTGTACATTTTAACAGCTTTAATAGATAATCTGTGTTCCTTCTGGTTTGTGATGTTGCTTATACCTGCTTGCTTTTAAGAAGGTCAAGAATTTTTTTCTTTCCATCAGTCTGCAAAAGGCAGTCCCCATAAGAATTTTTCCACCATACATATCATGATGGTAAGAGTTGGGATCTGAGTCCCTGGTCCAGACTGAGGACCTACATACAGACTTCAAATGTGGCAAATACAGGAAGATATGATATGCCAGCAAATAGGCTGGTAATGAAGAAGCAAAAGTAAAATGGTTTGTTTGATTGTTATGAATGTTCTCATAAGATGGGCATTTAAAAATTAAGAGAGTTCAACTTTTCAATTTTTTGAAAGATATATAAATACTTATGTTGGTCAAAATGGATAATTTTTTTTTTTTTTGGTGGAACTTTTTGATGTATTCTGGAACAGATGAACTCATTATTTATCCAGATACTTAAGGACTAAACTGAACAGGGATTTGTGTGTGTGTGTGTGTGTGTGTTTCTGAATAAACCTGGTTATTCTGTTTCTGTGTTTCTGTGTTTGCTGGTTTCTAGTTCCCATGTCCTGTGGGAACAAAGAGGAATTTATTTTTATTGTTTGATTTTCAACATGAGAAGCTTCTTCTAACTGTCAGGGAAATGCCCTTCCTAAACCACGATAAATCAAAACGTGACAATTGGTTCTTAGGCTGTTTTTGTTACTGTTGCAGACCTAATCCCCCTATAGGAATATTCCCATATGAGTGTGATAGATCTATTTTCCATCTTCTGTTATACATTGTGAGTCTTTTTGGTGTACTCAGCATGCAATTTAAAGCCTGATTTTTTACCAATGCAAGGTGATCTAATGTTGTAAAATATTTGAATGGTATAAAGGGACATTAACAAAATAAAGTTTTTCTATGCAAGTGGTGCAAAGAAATGAGGAATTAGTCTTGCAGATTGTTACTCCTGTAGTCTGGTAAAGGGTGACTATTGTACTTGCTGGCACATGGAAGTGTCTCAAGGTATTGAGTGGTACAGTAGCACTGAGCACGAGCCTCATATTCGATAATATTTATATTGCAGATATGCTTTGTCTTTTCCAATTCTTATTTCCACTGTTTAACACCATGTTTCAGCATGCCTTTGTAGCAGGTTGCAAACTGACTGCTTTGCTAGCTAACTTGGCAATTCAAATTTGAAGTCTCTGTTCTGTAATTCCTCTGGTAGGTTGCCTGTTTTATATGTTTTTCTCTTCAAGATAAGTAATACAGTTTGTCATTTTCCAGATCTGGGACCTTTGCTTTTCTCCATTAGTTCTGAAGAATAATAGCCAGCAACTCCAACACTATTTCTGCAAGTTCCATTAACACTCTGGGATATATTCCATCTGAATTCTGTGAATTTTCTTTTGTTGCAATAAATGTATTGTATATTAAAAGATCAGTTATTGCATTACTTAAGAAAGTCTGGGTAAATCTGTTCTGATGGATTATTTAGAAAGAAAGCTAGGAATGTGTGTATTAGTGTCTGGATGGCAAAGTGAGAGTTGGATTTAGGAAGGACAACTGAACTGCTGCAGTGATTCCAAGGGACAGAAATGTAGCATAGCACAACACCAGCAGCTGAACTGGCAAAGGGTGCATCTAGGGATGCTGCACACAAGTTAATTGTTTTATAAATAAATAACTTTAATTATTTATATAAATAAATAACTTGTAGTTAAAATTGGAATAGTGACCAAAAAAATCTATTTTGAAAATTCTTATTGTTAGAATGAAAGTGCTCCTTGGTTCTAAACCTGACCCTTCCCTAGTACCTCTGCTTGATTAGTCCTGCATCTTCATTTTGAAGTCAAGTTTTAATGAACTTTGTTGTCCTTTCTCCTTGTCATGTGTTATGTACATTTAATTATGATATCGGAGATCAATGATCCTTACATTTATTTTCCTAGACTATATCACTCCATGACAAGATTTTGAAATGCTTTTAAGCAGTTTTGCCCTTCAGCTGTAAATTGTGATTCTGTACTTCTTCATTAATGATCTTGGAGTGCTTACATAACTACTTAAGAGAAAATATTAAATGTAAGATGGTTCCATTAATTTAAGAGCAGGGACATTCTATTTAGACTCCCTTTCCTTGCTCAAGGAGTACAGCATTTTTCATTTTGATAAATGATTTACCCTGTTATAACTTTTTTAACTAATGGATATAGAAAAAAAACCCTGTTAAATAAAAATGATATGACAAAAAAGTATGACATTCACTTTATTTTATACAGAAATGAGTGTAGCACAAAGTGATTTTATTGAACTGTAACAACAAAACATTGGAAGTTCAGTGCTGAATTGGCCTTGAAATTTATTTCTTGTGTCACGTAAAGATCCTTTTGCCTCCAAATGTAGGTTCAGTTAAAGACCCACACCACGAGCAGTGCAGTGCTATAAGGCATTAGGTTCCTTTCCATTTTCTGATGGGTTCATCAGGTGTTCTTATCCTGAGCACCAGTTTCAGTGTCCCAGATGTGTCTTGCAGTTCAGATGTTAATCAGAAGGGAGAACTGCCTCCCTTCTCACCTCTGACATGCTTCCAGAGAGGTTATTACAGCTGTTGGCACAAAAAGATCATATCCAGAAATTTGTTTTGCTTTAACTGTTCCTGTGGTCAGGAAGAAGGCTATTGTTTCCATCCAAGGAAGTGAACAGTGTATAAAGTGTAGGGATAAGAGTTTCTTACTAGAAATTTTAGCACTTTCTGGTTTGGGATTCTGTTTGTTTGGTTTTTTTATTTGTTTTTAATAGGTTTCTGTGAACAAATATTTAATTTAACCAAGTAATTTAATGGTCTATCATCAGGTGTGTTACAGTTTGTGATCAATAAGCAACAAGTATCAAGACTGAGATTTTCAAAGAGTCTGAAGAATAATTACACATTTATCTCCAAGTTCTGAATGCCTTTGAAAATTTTAGTCATGCTTATCACTGGACTCTACTCAGAAAAGATTGGATTGTATTATTTAGAGAGTGTCATCTGCATATTGAACTAGCTGAAGTACTAGAACAGTAATGAATTAAATCTCTCCAATCTAGACACCTTTGTACTGTTTTTAATCACATCCAGCAGCTCCACAGTTTATGAGCCTACATACATCTCAACCTTTTAACTTGCTGAAGCTCCCAGTTCCATCCTAATGTGTTTCACTTAAGTAATAAAAGTAAAGATATCAGTACAGGTTATTACTGTGAATGTCAATTGCATTTATATGTATATCAGAGCAAAGATACTGGTCATTATACACTTTTTTCCCTTTTTTTTCAGCTTCAACTGCTGATGTAAGAAGCATCAAAAAGCATCAAGCATTTGAAATTACTTTCACATTATTTCCTTTTCTTGCTGCAAAGCTGAAGAACCTGATTACAGTGCTGCTACCATAGGTGCATCATTTCACGGATGAAAAAGATGGATCCAAGATATTAGGTAAAATTTTCAACTTCTCAGAAGGATATTAATGTAATGAAGGGCATAAAGTTTTTGTACCTTCGACATCATCTGTTGGAGCCTGTGTATATGGTATACATGTCTCCACAAACAAATTTGCTATCACCACCCTTGCTGCTGAAGAACTGATGTATACTTTCCAAAATCAAGTTAGTTTACCTACTGGCTTTCCACAGGGTGAGATAAAATCCTTCGCTTCCAAGACAAACCCTACCAGTTCAGCAACTGAACATCACCCTTAACCTGTAACAGTTTTTCTATGTGAGTTAATATTAAGCAGAGCATCTTCGGTTGCAATCCTTTTGAAGGTTCAAATTTGGGGGCAGATATGTTTTTCTGGCACTTTTTTTGTCAGGATCATAGGCAGAGTAACTCCACATCTACTTCTGGATGTGTAGAAAGAAACCACAGTGTGTATGCTGAAGTGGGGAGGTGGAAGGGATAGAGGAGAGAAGGATGTCTCTCCAGGTTGTGCTAGCACTGAGAGCTTCTGCAAAGTCTAAGCCGATACACTTAGCCTGTCTCAGGAATGATTCAACTGAGGAATGGATGAAGGCTGCAGTAAGGGTTTGTATAAGCAGGAGGGAGATCAAAATAAAAGCAAACAAAGAAATCAAAAACCTCCACAAAACTATGACGTGTAGAAGGCTTTAGTCCTTAATGTCAGAATAAAAATATTTTTCCTGACAAGAAGTTTGGAGTCAGATAAAACATCAGAATAAAGTCTGTATGCAAAATGGTCCATGGTTTACGCTTCTTATACCCTTCCCCCTTGCTTTACCAGGTAATAGCAGCCAAACTGTATTTTAGAAATTCAACGCAAAAATCTTGTCAGTTACTCCCACACCTTCATGGGATTTTCCTGCAGTTCATTTACGCTCTAAACTTATTTCTAGGATTGGCCCAAAGACAGCACTCTGTAGGTTGCAGAAAGATGTGGAATTTAAGGACACTGAAGAGGAACACCCATCTCTACAAGAATGTTTCAAATGAATATGTTAAGTCAGAAGTTTGGTGGAGAGAAGGAATAAGTGGCAAAGGAGAGTGGGAGCCATCCCTTGTCCAGACGTTTAGTGTTCTTGTTCTGCATTAGGATGAAAAGAGAGTAGGTATGCTCATCCTTGGTACATTAACAAGACCTACTCCTTCTCCCATCACTTTTTACAAGTGTCCTCATGACAGCTGCAGTGCTGAAGAAATTACTATTCAAAAAATAACTTTCTATCTCACTTGAACTTCAAGTTGCCATATCTGTTTGAAAACTAATTTTTCATTACTATTTTTTCACAGATAATAATTCATGACTCTAGCAGCTGTAAGCCTGCCTCTGATTGAAAATGAAATGTCAAAGGATTTTTTTTACCTGCAGACATAAAAGGTACTTTTAAGGCAAATATACAAAAGCTTTCCCCTGTTTTTGATGTACCATTAGCACTGTCTTTAACTACACTTGAACTGTTACCATGATATGTTGAATTATACTTTCTTTGGGGCAGACCCTGTCTACTGGAAGCAGTCATAAATTCATTGATTTTAATGCAGGAAGGTTGGCATATAACACTTGTAGACAGGTGCCATGTCTGTGAGGTTACTGAAGTCTGCCAAGACCAAGTATTTAGCTGCTTACCTCATGCTGGTCAATATTCTAGATGACAGCTTTGCATTTAAAATGCTTATTTGGATCTTTGATAGCATATTGGTCTGTTCAATTTTGATTGCAACATTGACAAAAATAGTGGAGGAGACAAGAACAGATCTTCAAACGAGATTATGATGCATACAGTAAGATCTGCATCTGGAGGCTTTCGAGCTTTTCTGCGCAGTTGACCAGAGTGTTACATCTTCTTGAGTTACAGCAGTTATTAAACTGGTTGACAACAGTGATGCAGTTGTTGCCTTGAAAAGAGATTAGTCAATTGATGGAGGTCTTTCTGTAGCTCAGAGTCTCCTCTTCCAATAAGCATTTAGCTCTGCATAGCCCCAAAAATTTAATGTGTGTTCCACCGTTAATACTCATAAACACCACAATATTGATACACCCCGTTTTTGCTTACTGTGCCTGTTTCTGTGGCTTCTGAGATGCATTGAGCTTTTAGTGGGTAACTCTGAAACAGTGAACACCCACTTACCAACTCCTCTGTAGGCAGGGCTCTTACTATTTGATAAAGATCTAACCCAAGATAATAATGCTTCAGCTGTGACTATATTTAATTCACAAGTGGAAGTTCCCAAAGCCATATATTTACACCACATATGTAAATTATGGATTTTTCTTATTTTTCTAATAAGAATTCTACGTGTGCTTAAATGAGCAGGAATTAAGCTTTTAAAATTTTTGAGAAAAATAGTATTTTCATAGCATGTTTTCATAACAGTTTTGCACTTATATCAAGTATTATTGTTCCTACATTACCAGTAGGAACTGTGCTAACATCTATTTTAAGGATGAGTAATCTTTGCTGTATTTCTTAACTGGAAAATGAAATATAAGATTAATTTCCCCTTGGCAAAAAATGACCATATGAAAATGCATCCTCCTACTAAATTTATTTGCCAGATATTTTATTCAGATTGCTTTACCAATTAGAGAGTCAGGACATCAAGGTTTGATTCACATTGATTCATATTGTCACTGTGGTAAGTTTTGCAAGGATTTCAACTTTCCGTATATCCCAGTTTCAATATTTGAGAATGGGACAGTATTTCAAATTCCCTTTCTTGAAATGCTTTTAGGTGAAAGAAGGTATGGTTTCCTGATTTAAATAACAACATGGGTGATTGATCAATACTTTTATTTTACCATGTAAGCAATTTGAAGTAAACATTAAGCTGTCTAACACTATCAATGATGACATAGAGTTGGCTTTCCTTTATGAGGCTTGTGGTACAATATTTCCTCTTGATAGTTAAAGGAAGGACACAATTTTTATATTTTATCAACTATGGAAGTCTTGTTCCTCTATGGGACCAGAACATAGAGGTTTGGGAGTTTTTTTGACTGTAAAATAAGACTTTTTTCCAATGTTTTGCTGCAACAAAGAAGGGATTCCACAAAAACATTTAATGTTATTGTGCTTACTGGAAATATATATATACCTTGAAATTCTCAATATTGATAGTACAGCAATGGGTTTAGTATGGGTAATTTAAATGATTATAAAAGATTTTTGAAGACAAATCTTTCATTGAGAAACTAATTTAGAAACACACTGTTAGTACCAGAACCTCTCTGGCTCACAGGTGTAAAGAGTCTCTGCCAGGGTTGGTTTCCAGACACAATTCCATCAACCTTTCCTTTGGTTGCTAGACTAAAGTGTGATGAGAAGGCCCTGAGAGTCTCATGTCCTAGCAATTAGAGGAATTGTAATATAGTGTGGTCTTGCATGTGAGAAGAAGCTTTGTAAACAGGGGGTTAAAAATTCCCTGGGGAAAGAAAGAAGCAGAGAGGAAGCAATGTAAAATAGAAGGCTGAAGCACTCACACTTCAAGAGGTAGAGTGATTATTCTACTACCTGAGGAGGAGAGGATATGACAGGTGTTTTAATGTCTCTATGTAGTGCATGTTAGTTCTTTCTTTCAGCTTTGATGTGATTTTCCCAGTTTAATTTACATGATATAGCTTCAAAAATAATAATAAAAAAAGATATTGTAGAGCTATCATGGCAAGCTTTTCATATGGTGTCAGTTTGGGATAAAGGAATAAAAAGTTCTAATAATATCTTTCAAGCATTAATCTCTGCAAGATGTCATGAAGACCAGAATTAGAGCAATATGTGGTCTTTGCCATCTTTGACTGTTGTGACTCAAAGACACTTTTGATCACTTAAAAAGAAAATTCAACACTTAAAAAGCACACAAACCAGTAGAATTTCCACAACAATCCAGTTCCCCATTTACATCCCAACAGGGTCAATTTTCAATGCATTTCATATAAGAAAAAAATATACTGTTCTCATGATTGTTTGTGTGTGTAGCTCTGCACACCCCATGCTGTAAATATACCCCACAGTGTCAGATCCATGCTGTGACCAACAATATATGCCCAGTGGGCTAGGCTAGAAACATCTACTGTATGTTTTAGGGTCTTTCCTTGGCATTTTTGTAAAGCTGCTTCTTCCTCTGTGTTAGCCTGGCAGTATAGCTTTCTATAGTTTGGGGTATTATAAAGCTGTCCCTAAAAGGCATAGTGGAATGCAGCATTTGGATCCACAAATGAAAGCTCGAGCTCTCTGCTGAAAAGTCTTTGTTTTCTAAATGATTTCAGGGGTGCAGGAGGACAGAAAAGCTGCACAACAACACAAGTATTTGTAGAAGATGTAGATAATGCATTAGTGCCTCACTTCAGGTGAGATCTGGGGCTCTTTTACAGTGTGGCATTTCACGTTAGAGCACACCTTAGCTTCCTGAGCTGGGTTGGATATCAAAAGATTATGAAGTAAAATTCAGTCTCAAAGTCCTTTAAAAATATTGGAAATAACAGCTTGACTGCTCAGAAAGCGAGATTTTTTTTTTTTTTTTTTTTTCACAAAAAGGGAATGGCAGTGTATGAAATTTCTTTAGAAGAAGGGTAAAAGGGAGATGTCACATCTCTTCTAGTCCTATTTTCATATGGTTTTGGGAACATGGCACTCAGATTGGTAACAGATTAGAAATAAAATATATCACTTAATTTGAGAAAAGTCAACCCTTGACTAATTTTGTGTATAAGAGGTTCCTGGAGTGGCTGCATTTTTCTAAAATTTCTTCCGTCCTGTTGTAAAGCCAGAGTTTGAAATTGGACCTGTAAGCACATTTGTGATTAGTCAATTAAACCTCACTGTTCCATTTCTGTTTTCTGTTTTGATTAACAGAACTCACAAAAAACCCACTAGTAATGGAACATGAAAACTTCATGTTGACTTTCAGATAGGATTTGCATTACTCGAGCCTGTAGTGGACAGGCATGCCAAGGTAGTATTATGATAAAATGCCGCTAAGTACTGAAATTATTCGAAGCATGTGTTCACAGTGTTAAGCCTGAACCATTTTGAAGTGTTCTAGGACTATCTAGAATCCTAGAAATGCAGATTTCAGATAATGTCTAAACTATTCTACATCTACTAGACTAAGCTGGTGATTCTTAAATGTAAAGCATAATTCATTGCAACTTATGAGGACTAGTATTTGTGTAGCATTTCTTTTTCAGTTTTTGACAACAACCATAATATAATGCATCCACTAAGATTCCCAAAACACTTTAATAGTGAGAAATAGGGAATTGTATATTCATGTACATCCATTCTGTATAAATATATAATATATGAACATTATACATATGTAATTATTATTTATTTTATTACATCAAGTTCTTTAAGAAAAGTGCAGCTGCTGAATTTTAAAAAAATTTTATTTTTGACTGATGTATCTGGCACCCTTTTTTCAACATCCTTTGAAAGATGTCAGTACTCTTCAGTGATACTTTTTTTTGTTTAAAAATTCCTTCAGTGTATTTGAAACATGAATTTCAGACCCTTCAAAATAAAAGAGAAAAATTTTCATCAAGCTGTCACTTTTTTTAAAGTTCTACTTAACTGAAATTTCATTATTTCCCTGTAAACCAAGACAAATTTTAAAAATATCAAAGATAATAACCAAAATTATTTGTATGTTCCTTTCTTAACTGCTCTTTATTACTGGATTGGGATTTGCAATCCTTTTCCTGAAGCAAGGTATAGTCCTTTCTAAGAAACGATAATCAAGTAGTATAATAAAGAGATTTTTTGAAGTTTGTAATTTTAAATGAAATTACTCATCAATCTTATGGACCAAGAATGTCAGTCCTATTTGAAATCAAGGGTCATGTTAGTCTTTGTTAGAGAGTTTATAAAATCAAAGTATCTTAAAGGTCTGAAAAGATGTTACAAGTATATCGTATGGGATTCCAGTATGAATCTAGATAGAATTCTGCCCTTGAATTAAGGATTTAAAGTTCTGAGGAACATTGCTGATGAATTCATGTCAGAATAAGAAATATTTGTCCTACTCTGCAAATGCTCTGGAGGTAATTTATGTCCCAACAGTTACAAGCAGAAATCTGTGCTACAAAAAAGGAGTGAAAATCATTTTTGCTTTCAAATTAACCAGAAGGCTGGGACTTTTATTTAATCTAAAAAACTCTGCTTTTAGTTCTCCTGAACAGAAAAGATAATGAAATTGTCCCGTTTATTAACTATGGTAATTAACAATGGTACTGGTACTGGTCCTTTCATCAGAAATACAAGGAAAATATGTGGGTTTTGTTATAGTTCTAGCCTACTATTTGAGGACTCCCTTGAATAAAGATTTCATAATTCATATAAAATATTAAAGTGCATGTAGTTCTTTATGAAGAGCCAGTAGAGTAAGAAAACCAAGTTATCCCTAAATCCTTATATTAAAGCATCACATGCAAAAGGAAAATTTAAATTTTATCTTTTGTGGTTACTGGCATATATATGCAATCAGTAAATCAACTGATTTGCTAACATTTCTCACACTTCAAGGTAGATAGCAGGAGAAAATTCTAAGCAAATTCTAGCAGACATTCAGTTTGATTCTAGTGGTTGCAATAAGCCCTTGACTTCAGAGGACCATAATTGCCTCAAAGAAATTACTTCATGTATTATATCTATAGTAAATATAGAAAGACATGCAATTTTAATAACTTAAAAGCTTTGAAATTCCTCAGCAAGAAGAGCTGTATTTCAATTGTATTTCAAAATTCTGTTGGGAATGGGTTACAAGTGTAACCCTAAAATCAGATCCATTAGAAACCAAAATTGCAATATTACAGTTGAAGAACATGATACTCAGAATGATGCAAGCTGTAAACAAGACAGTGTTTCAAAATGTTCAAAATGTTTTTTAACATCCCAATTACCACCTACCCTTCCCAGATAGATATCTGGAGATAGCTTAGTATCTTCTTGATAATTTTAAGAAAACAAGGCTAGTGTGGAGAGGTGGGGAGGGTGTTGGGGAGAAACTCAAATGCACTATAAAGGCTTCTTGTTTTAAAAAAAACACTTTTTCAATTAACCAAACACAAATACAGCTTCATGTTTACAGTCAAGAAATTTGGTACTGTCAAATCTGTGATTCAAGCTTGCAGTCCTTAGAATGTGAAATTCATTGGCAAGATTGATTTCCAAAACCCTGAAAGGGAGTTATATTTTATGAAACTAGAAATTCTTTCCTGGCTCTTGAAACATATTTGCCTTTAATTACCACCACACCTATTTACATTCTTTTCCCCTTTTCTAACTAGTTATTGTGGTAATTTTCACAAATATATTTATGTTGGTTTTCTATAATGTTTTAAAATTAAATTATTTTAAGATATGCAGCATATTTGTCTGTCTTTGAAATCAATGTAGACTACATGCTTTGTAATCCTTCTAAAATGCCTTCTTGAATTTGCTTTGGTTGCTATAGGCAAAACATTGCTTACATCTATTTCACTTGTTGCCAACAGAATTTTTTAGTATAACTAATCAGCTTACTGAATATATTCTATTGCCCAGGCATTCCACTTTCTAGTATTTATAACTGCTCTCAGGATTTCAATCACAAGAAGAAATGTTGAAACTGTTGCTTAGCAAACTCCTTCCTTTATCAGCACTAAAGGCATTTCAGAAGATCTAATTCAAAATAAGAAATTTGAACCAATGATTTTATGGAACAGATTGTTTGAGATCCTGATGACGTCTCAATACAGGCTAGTGAGTATGACAGATAATTCACAGATGCATGAGAAGCTGCATACGTGCAGTTATTTTCATTGCTACATCCCATAAAACCAGGCTTGTGGATTAATAGACTCATAGAACAATAAAATATTGGCCACTTTATAGGAAAGTGCTAAGCATCAATGAAAAGACAGTTTCGAGTCAAAGTACTCAGAAAACAGGAATCCATTTGTGTCAGGGCATTTTTCCTCCCCTAGAGTGATTGTTACTGGCCTAATTCCTCCGTCTGATTTGTTCACTTGAATAGTCTCCAGCAGGTGCCATATTTAATGCAAATGCTCCCAGTCCTGAGTAATGCACTGGGGTTAATAATGGAGTGGCAAAGTTTTAATGTTCGTTAATCTGTTTTCAGTTTGTTAACCTGAAAATAATGTCTGCCTGCCCTATTGGCAGCTCCAAAGACTTCAGAGAACAGGTGGGGTGTTTTCTTTCCAGGAAATGTCAGTTTGATGTCTGGAAAGCAGATGTAGTTTTCTCCAACTCAGTGCGGGTCTATCTTCTAACTTAATAGGAGCTCTAAATAGCTGACAGGTGATAATACATCTAGTCAGCTCTAAGCATATTCTGACTGTACTGCCAGCTAGTAAATGGGAAACTTTCACTTCTGCAGAAAAAGTGATCACCTTTTAGAGCAAGAAACCAGGTTTAAAAAAACTTCCTGATTAGAAAATCAAGTCAAACACCTTCATAGATATACGTAAATGATACATCTACATGTATAGAAACATTATTTGTTATAACAGCTGATACACTGGTGATCTGATATTAAAAATAACTTTCAGGGAAGAGGAGATTATTTAAATCTCCGTTCTAGGCACCCCTTAAATGAAGGAAGATACAGAAGTCCATATCTAATCCGACCTCTGGTGTCAGCCCTAGGCCAAGAGTCTAAGCCTAGACTGGTAAGTAGTACTTTTCTTTCAGAAACCCATTTTCACTTACTGAGCATTTTGGGTGGATCCCATGTGGTTCCATGAATGCAGTTCTCATGGAATGAAAGCTTTTTCTCCAGGCTGTGGGGTTTTTTGGTGACTTCTGTAGTCATACTAGTTATTCCAAACTTGCATTATTTAGTTTTTCTGTGAGAACTGGGAGAGGAGAGCAAAAAAAAGGGAGTTCAGATACTAGTTTTTTTCACTTACTCTCCTTCTGTTTCCCTTCAGCCTGCCCTGGTCTGAGCGAGAGCCATCTGTTCCTCTCAACTTCCAATTTTTCCCAGCATTTTTGGTCCAGCATTTAGAAAGCAATATTTTCTTCTAGATATAATAATTTGTTCTCTGACAGCTGGACTGCTGAGGATGCTCAGCTAATACCCAGACTTTCATTCCTGCTCCTGATGGTTCTTGGTCTATGCTCTTGCGAATTGTGTCCTCTAGAGTGAACATTTGATATCATGCTGAGATGGCATCCAGCTCCAGGTTATGGTATAATTCTGCTTTGGAGGACTCTACACTTAGATATTTTTTTGTCATTGGGAAGTCAAAATTAATTGGACTGTATGATGGGTAAATAATTTGCCAAACCTCACTTTTTAGAAGAACAGTGATTTTGAGCTCTATAAAAGTGATATTCTGAATAACTCACCAAGGGAATGATTATCTCCTTTGGCATTGTTTACTGCAGGAATGTAGATTATGTGTGTAGATAATAGACAGGTAGACTGACCAACTGACTGACCAACTTTATTTGCAAAGCCTGGGATTCAAGGAAGAAAAATTACTGTCAAGTTAGAACTTCCTGAACAAGAAGATTTAAAATAGAAAGGATGACAAAACTCTAACAATAGCGTTGTGAATGGCGACATTGTCATTTTGAATGGAGATCTGCTTGAGTCAAATTGAATAACAATGCTCTTTTTCTTCATTAAGGCCATTAAAATCTGTAAGGCTATGGGACCTGGATAGACATAAAGGTTTTAAAAAGCAATGAGGAGAGACTAATGCTCATTGCTGCATACTTACTTGAAAAGCCCAATTAGGTAAAAAGTTTGTGCTAATTTGTGCTCTCTGAAAACTCTAAGCAGAAAAGCCTCATATTTGTATTTGTTCAGGAAAAAAAGCACTTTTTTCTTAGTATCACCACATAAATATTACAAATTCTTTTAGGAGTGCAAAATAATTTCTCTATTGTAACTGGAGAGAAATGTTATTTGTGAATAACATAAAAACATAGAAATTCACCAGAATTCTTTCTCTGTGCCTCACTATGCTGTTTCAATGGAGTATCTCTTGGAATATTGCAGTTTTCTATTGTTTTTTTGGAAGTTCTAATATTAGCATGAACTGTGATAAGAATTATTTAAGAACCTAATTGCATGCTCTCTATTTGGCATTTGAATTTTGCATCTTTGGAATTCATCTTTTCAGAGTGCTTCATTTAGTTTCTATTAATACCCTGTAATTTAATAATTGTAGTGGGAGGCTAGGGAGAATATGGAACAAGGAAAGATTTGCATATTTCTTTGATACAGTAGTTTGTGATAGGCTCTGACCTTTTCTTTAGACTGATCTTAAAAAACGGTTTTACTAAGGCTGGTGTGAATACCACGGAACATGGAGAGACCAGATAGGGGGACTATTCATCCTTTATTGCATTCACTTGTCATGTGACTAAGGAAAGGCAGAATCAATCCATCAAAGCTCTGCAAAACATCATTAAGCAATATAATTCTTGATTAAATCTTGCTTTCAATGTAGATATCAGCCTGAAGTAATGATAGTCTAAACTGAATCTTACCATGAAAGAAGAAAAAAAATATTGCTTTTCCTGTTGCCCTAAGACTATGTTGAAAAGCACATCTGAAAAAAAGACTGTGGCTGTGACTTCATGTTTGAGTTTTTGCCTGTTAAAACATATTACTACAGGCCTCTGTTTCTTGCTCTTGTAACCCAAGTAAGAAAATAGCATGCAAGAAAGAAATCTTCTGGAAAGATTGGCTAATGGCTGTGTAAACAGCAAATGCTTGCCACATATGGACATTAAGAGTTTTTATTGCAAAGACTCGGTGACTACTGTGAACAGGGTAGAGCTCTGAAATGTGGTAACAAGGCAGATCTTTTGGGTGAGGCTTGGAAGTAAGAAGTTTGTCAATGTCCTTACCAGAGGCTTTGGGACTTTAGGACTCAGCCTGTGTCAAAAAAGGGCTACAGCAGCTAAAAGACAAGGCTGGACTGTGCTGCTTGGGTCTTCTACAAGGGCCTGGGGTGATGTGAACGAAGTGAAAAATAATTGTGAGGCTGCACCTTAGATACTGTGCTCAGTTTTGGGCCCGTCATGACAGGGAAGACACTGAGGTTCCAGAGTGTGTCCAGACAAGGGCAACAAAGATGATGAAGGGTCTGGAGCACGAGTCTGATCAGAAGCAGATGAGGTAGCTGGGGGTGTTTAGCCTGGAGAAAAGGAGGCTCAGGGTTGACCTTATTGCTCTCTACAGCTGCCTAAGGTTGTAGCAGTTGAGGGTTGGTCTCTTCTCACAGGTAATAAGCAATGGGACAAGAGGAAATGTCCTCAAGTTGCACCAGGGGAGATTTAGCTTGGATATTAGGAAAAATTTCTTCACTGAAAGAGTTGAAGAGTATTGGAACAGGATGCCTGGGAAACTAGTGGAGTCGCCATCCTTGGAAGTGTTAAAAAACCTGTAGATGTGGCACTTGGGGATACAGTTTAGTGGTGGATTTGACAGTGCTGAGTTAATGTATCGACTTGATGATCTTAGAGGTCTTTTTCAACCTAAATGATTCTATGATAATCAACAAAAAACGGCTTAAGCAGAGTCACCTCAAGCATTTGCATGTAAGTAAGAAAGTGCCTGCAAGGCACCATTTACCAGGGAACTCCTCCCTAATCTGTTCTGGGAAATCCACATGGCACTTCACTGTGAGGGTGTGTGAGCATTGCCACAGGTTTTCCTGAGGGGTTGTGGAGTCTGCACCTTTGACGATATTCAAAAGTCATGGTCTTTGGCAATCTACTGAAGGAGGCCCTGCTTGAGCAGTGGGTTAAACAAGGTGACCTGCAAGGCCCTTTGCATCCTCAGCCATGCGGTGATTCTGTGAGATGACAAGAACATTGAAAAAGGCTACAAAAATATCGTGATGGTCCTGAAAGAAGTGGGCTCCCTGCTGTGCATTTGGCCAGCATGGAGTAAAGGTTCCAGGAGTCTTCCTTAAAACCAGTGAGTGGAAAAAATCAGTTTCTACTCTCAGTCTACTTCTTGAGGGTTGGAGAACATGCCCAGGATACAATAAATATTATTTGGGCACAAAAGGGGATAAAAATACACTCACTCATAGAAGAAGGGATCTGAGTAACTGTCCGGTTTGTATTTCCAGTGACTGTTCCCTTTCTTTAAATAACATTACCTTCTGTTCTTCTTGTTAATAGGGAAGGATCCTAAATTTCTCTACAGATTTTATGCAGAAATTATTTTAACTACTCTATTTATAGGGCTAAACACAGCCCATAAATGGAATGGTATTTAAGGTCAGCTCAAATAAACACAGTGCATCGAGAGGAGAGAGTTACTGTGATTTAACAAGGAAAACCCAGTCTAATAAATTTTTATTTGATTGCATTACATCCATGCATGGCATATAACCATAATAGCAATTCTGAAGACAATTTTCCATCAACTAGTAACAATAGTCCTAAAAAAAAAAAAAAAGGTGCTTTCACCATGCTACCATTTCTTTACTTGCACTGGAAAGATCAGGAATGATAGATTTTTGCTGCAAGTCTGCAGTTTGCACCGAAATTTCCTATTTTCTGACAGTGGACATCTGATGTCATGAATGTATAGATCTTAGTGTTTAATCTTTATAGCTTCTCAGAGCAGAATTGTTCTGAGTAAATTTTTGTGTTTAGGAGAGCTGACAACACAAAGAACAAGAAAATATAGGGGGTCCAAAAGCATAAAATATTTTTATCAAGAGTTATTCATATAGATCAGTTAATTCTGGCAGAAAACTTGTGTTGATTTCCCAGGATTCAGCCATTGATAAAATAGTGAATTCTTACAGGACAAAAGATGTGCTTGTTGCTAACCCTATACTGGCTTTCAACTGATGAGAAGTTTTCTGCTCCCAGATATAAAAATTATTGAAAAATATATTTGAATTGAATATTATGGCAAAATGAGTTGTATGCATTATCTCTGAAATTTTTGATTTAGCATTCTTATTTCAGCATTTCTATATCATCACCTGACTACCCAGCCACTTTCTCTGAAAGAAAATGTTGACTTTTCAGGAAATTATGAGCTTTGTTGAATGTTTGGAATTTGACTAAAGGCTGAGTAAGGATTACTTGCATGAGAGAGTTTTTATAGCAACAGCTTCCCAGATGTGTGGGTATGTTTGAATGTTTCAGGAGTGTTGTATGAGGACATGACCTAATATTCTGTTGTGAACTAATTTTCTCAGTTTCTCAGAGTTAAGGAACTTTTACTTCAAATGCAGCAGTAGGAATAATATTGTTCTTTAGCAAACAGTCTTGGACAGATTGCAGAAATCTGTTAAATATTAATTTCATTAAGGTTGAATATTCAACTAAAATTAATTGCAATGCTATGTAAAATTAATGTCATTGATTTATTTAAAAAGGAATGCAATGAAATGTATAGAAATTTGTAAGTAGTATTTTAAATAATACAGGGAAGCTTTTAATAATTTAATTGCATGTTTGAAGGTAGTACAAACTTGAGAATAAAAATCATATATATATATATACACATATACATTCATATATATGGATGTGTTGATTTCACACACACACACACATAAAACATGACTGTTGAACCAGTAAATAAAGCAGAAAGTAAACTGGTCTTGGACAGCCAGCCTACAGATGTCCTGTCTGTGCTTCTCCAGATTACTGAATTTCTGCATCCATGTGCACAAACCTGTTTGCACCTCCATTTCCTGGTACGTGGGTTTTAGCAGAATGGAATTATGACTGGATATGTGTTGATCCAGATTGATGCCTGATCTGAACATTTGGGGAAGCTGGTTACTGGAGCATGGTGTAGCATGATAAATTAGCAAGGAAGTACAGATGCAGTGGCTGTGTTCTCACTGAATATGATTGGAGACGATAAGGAATTTGGAATATTAGAAAAGAATTATGATGCCTGTTGTCCATTTTATGCACAGATTTCTAAGGGAAATAAACCTTTTCAATTTATTTCTTTCTTGCTCAATATTTCTCTCTTTCCTTTCTCTTGTGGCCCATCAGCCATGTGGTTATTTTGCAGAAAGAATAAAGACAGATATATGAGTAGGAAGGGAGAGAACGCAGCATAACTACTTTTTTCTTTCATATATGTCTTTTCTTGTGGTATATTTCCCCTCAAGAACATTCACAGGGTGAAAACAACATAAGGGCTACTGAAAATATGTAGCAATGTACTGCATGCTTCTTATCCTCATTAATTCAAGACAGATAGCATTTGAATGTAAAATAGTCCTCAATATCACTACAAAAAAATGGAAATACAAGATGAGCAATGCAGTATTTGTTTCAATGATCTTAGCATGAAGTGCACTGCACCGCAAGGGACTATGGCATAAATATTCAATGGTATTTAGTTTTTTCTCTCTGCATGTGAGAGGGTTCAAGAAAAAGCTCTGTGGGTTGGCTAATCTGCTTTTCTAAACCAGATAGATAGTTGTGTAGAGGCTGCTTCTAAGCCCTGCTTGGGAAGTTCAGCCACTGTGGGGAACTACTTGCTGTTCATAACCACTGTGGGACTAGGTATTAAGTTAAAGGAACTTAGTGTCAAAGGAGCCTGAATACTTCTCTGCGAGAGCAGCAACTGAATGCAGACCTGGCCCACCACACAGGCACTTCTGTTCATCTGATCTGGGCCATCAGCAAAGGCATTTATGTTCTGAGCAGAAGCTGGCACATTCTGCATTGGCAGCCAGTATCAGAACCATTAGCGGGTTTGCGCCTTGTCCTGCCTCTTTGCAGCACAGAAGCACACTGTGGACTACAACAATGCTGAAAGGCTCCAAACCCCCACTGGTCTGACAGGCTGCTATTTACAGATAGAAACCTTGATGCTGTGGTATTGGATGTCAGGGAAAGGTTCCATTAAGTTTGGTGGGCTTTTGGAAAGGATCTCTTCCATTTCATTCTGTATCAAGGGGTTTTTCGGATCAAGATTTGGATACCTGACTGTTCAGTTTCAGAAATTTTATTAAAATATTAGCTCAGGGCTCAGGACTTTCCTCATGTGCCTCCTGTTCTTCTAGACCAATTGCTATGACCAAAATCAATCACCATTTTAAAATTCCTGGCACACATACATAAAGATGAAGCATTTTCTGTTATGCTTCTATTATTGCAATTATGTGATGAAAAGGAGAATTCAATCCAAAATACAGAAGCCCAAAATTGTCAAATGCAAATGCTCTTGCAAATGAACCCTCTGCCCACATGGAGAGAAAAGATCTAGGCTCAGATTCACAGCCTGGCTCTTATTCTATGTATGAGAAAGCTTACTGTAAGACCAAAATCAAATTAATTCTGTGTTCAGAAGGTAGTTACCATTAAATTCATCTCTTTGCCATCTAATTTAATTTTCAGATTTTTGCATAGTTTATCTTTGCTAATGAAGAATGTTGACACAGTAGATCATGTTGTGAAGAGGGGAACTCAACTTTACTGGCTTTAAAATGATTTTCTTCTGGGCAGAATGACATGAACAGAATAACAAACCAGGCTTCCAGCTGAAAATCTATATTAGAAAGCTTTATGCTAGTGTTAGCATATGAGGGTTGCACTGTCAAGAAAGGGCAAAGATGCTAAGAGCATGGGAAAGGCTTTATTTTGTGAATATTTAATTCCTAATGAAAGAAAAGCAGCATAAGAAAGGAAGTGATTCTTTTTTATCATTTCAGAATACATGTTAATGTCAGTATATATTCATGTGCATTTACAATGTGGCTTATTCTAAAAGTACCAATTTGTTTGTACTAGAACTTTATTTCAGTAGTTTTGTTTCAGGCCCTTATTTTTATATGAGGGAATCCAAATTAGGAACCTTGTGAAGTCTGAGAGGTTTCTATTAATTTACACAAGATTTTCTTTTTCTAATTCCTTCATGATTGTTTCAAGGGCTTTTATTTGACTTGATATTGCAGAGGATTAGACCTCAGTATTACAAATATTTTCATTGGGACTGGTATATAAGGCAGATAGGGAAAGGTATCACCTGGGTAACCTGACTTACTTTGAGTGAAACATAGTTCTAGGGCAAAGTTCCAGAAGATATAATTCAACCTTTCTATAACATGAGTACCCAAGTTGTGTCTGATGCACCACTTTTAAACCTGTGAAATCACTTCAAAGACAACCTTGACTGTGGCCATCCTCAGAAGAGTTGTCTGCTTGTTACAGCTCCTATGTGTCACCCCACAAAGCTTGAAAGTCTAAGGAGCCCTATAGTTGTACCTGCAGGAGCCAAAATGTTCTCCAGATTCTGCTGTCACTCCTGCAGCAGGATCTGTCGAAATGCCATTCCTCCTTGGCACAGGCAAGGCATGAAGTTCCAGCATCCCTATCTTTCTCTTTGCAGCCCTCATTCTGATGTATCCATCATTAAGTGATCCCCTTCAAAGAAAACTCAAGATTCTTCTGTTCTTTTCCATTGAAAACTCAGCTCTTCAGCAATCCTACTTTTAGTACTTTGCATCCAATAAATCTATTCTTGGAAAACTGAATACAGGATCACATACTCAGATATTACTCAGACTTTCAGTCATCTCCCATGTGTTAACTAGATCATTTAGAGGCTACTCCACAATTAATTTTACCCTGGAAACAGCAGGGCTCAATATCCTCTTGAGAAAAATCTGAGTTTTACTTTAGTTTGCTTGCGAGTAATGGCTGGTGCATCAGAATGTGAATTTGTGTTCATTCTATTACAGGTATCTTATATAACAGGGAATGTATTCAAACATCACTGTACAGCATTCTACAGTAGAAAATGTGAGCAATGGCACTTTCAGGACCCATAAGAAAACTGAAGATAATACCTTCCCATCCTTCTACCCATGTTTATTAGTCCCACAGCAGTGAGACCACCCTTTATTGGCAAATGCAGTTATCTCACTTGGCATCCAAGCAGCTTAAACACTAACCAGTCTGTGGCTTTTTCTTCTCTCCCCTTAATACACAGAGGATTACCCTTGTGAAGGACTACATAAATAGAAAATGTGATGGCTTTGCTTTAACTGCACTAAGCCTCTCTTTTTTTTTCCTGGCAACAGTTTTAAGTGTCAGTGTTGCATCCATATTAAGTGTGAATTCCCTCGTGTAAATCCCATTAAGGTTAATAGAATTTTAGTTTTACTGCTTAATATATTTCAAAGTGGATTAATTTTTGAGAAATCTATAACCAACCATAACACACAGAACATAATCCCATATCAGCATATATATACTGTAGCTAAGTATTAGAAGTGCTAATAGAGACATGATGCAGCTTTGTATTATATGTAAAGAAAATAGAAAGATTATTTTCAAGTTTGTAATTTAGCTAATATTTTTGTATCATTTGTCTTTTATTGTTTGTTGCTTTCTTTTTTCACTTCTACTCATACTGAAACAGTGCTCTTCCAACTTTTGTGTTTCTGGATTTAAAATCATAATGAATTATTTGAGACACCAGTTTTTCCAAGCTGTTAGATCACAGTGCAACCTCATACACATAGTGATCACTGGAATCTTTGGGGGAACTGTACAGTGAGAGAGCTGGTACTCAACTGCCTGTACTTTAAGAGAATCACAGAATCATGGATTAAGAAGATTCTATGACTTTATGTCATACATACATACATACATATCCCTGTATGTATTCAAACTTGGTAAATTTGAAATTGGTTTATAGTATTAGGTATAGGCTTCCTCTAATATTAGTGTATTTGTCTCTCAGGAGTTTTATGAGTTTCAATTGCCTTTCTCCAGGTGCTGGTTTGCCAGCTTTAAAAGATATGCTTAAAATTATAGGAATGGTTTTTCTTTGGAGGCAGACAACAGTCCTGGTGTGTCTGGTCATTGGTGCTGCTCTGAAGTCAGTGTTAAACTGTGTCTCCATGGGCTGGCAGCCTTTCCGCTGACCCTCATTCTTCTCAACCCCAAATTTAGCTAACAAAAGCAGAAAAAAGGGACCCCCAAATTTAGAAAACAAAAGCAGACCCAAGGTCTAAGCTTTCTAATGCTCACCCATCTCCGCATTAGCGCTAGAATTCTTTGCTTTTTCCCACTGTTCACATCCCTCTGTACATATCACTTTTTATTTGTGTTGCCAGTGTGGTGATTTGGGAAATCTGCCTATGTATAACTGTAAATTGGAGCCAAGGTTGTGAATCAGCAGACTATCTGCTTATTAGTTATATTTAGGAGACTGACCGAGAATGTCAGTACATGTTTCCATATTTATTATCTCAGAGAATTCCATATCCAGGAAGAATATGATTACTTTTTTCCTTACATGCCAGCCCTATAATTCTGCCTGTGATCTGAAAGTCAAGCTGTCATCTTTACTTTTAATGAATTTTTTTGCAACAGAAACTTACATTACAATATTGCTGCTTACTTGAGCCAGCAAAGGACTGAGGCTGTTTTTATAGCTCTGTTGCTTCTGCAAAGAGCTGAAGTAAAAAGGAAAGAACTAAAAAAGATAAAAAATCCCAAGAAATTATTTTTTGTTAAAAATAAATAGTTGCAATCCTAAGTAGTTACAACAATACCAGTGGTTCAAAAATAAAATTGTGTGTCTTTATAATCCTCTTTAATGACTATAACTGCATTTTTAACATCTAATGGCAGTAAACAGATGCAACAGCATCCATCTAAACAGACAAGGTGACTTAAGCTTCTACAATAATGCATATAATGCATATAGTAATGCATATAATATCTTAAAATTGAAAAGTGGCATATATGATTCATTCATGCTAACAAGACTTGGCTAGGAAGATCAAGAAAACTATCACTGACGATCTCAGCCTACAGCTTCCTTCTCGTGGAAGGACCTCAACTGACCCTGTTTTCTTTACCTTCCAGTGTTTCAGGTCATACTTCATTTCATCTTCAATCTCAGCAGCTTTTGTGACTGGCTATTCAAAATCTGAATACCTGTATTTGTGTTACTACTTAAAAATGCTTTCTCTTACAAATAATTTGTCTTTCCTCTGTGACTACAAGTTGTAGTCAGATTTACAGTCATCTATGTGACAAAGTCATACAGTCATGTTGTTATTCAGTTTGAGGTAACATTGTTCAGGGTGAGTTAGGCTGCTGTACCTTTGATGCAGACAAATGCAACAGGTACTTTTGCTGCTGCACTTTTAAACACCGATACATAATTCTATAGCTTAAAAAAAAAATTAGTAGTTAATTAAATTTTGGAAAACATTTAAGTTTTATCCTAACTTTCAAGGTGAGGAAACTGAGGCAGGTAACAAAGGCAATCTGTTACCTTGACCCACCACAGTCACAAAGTATGTTTAAGGCATTTATCAAAAGCAACAAGCAATTGCAGAAATGGACACTTCAAAACCAATTCACTTAGATGATCTGTTTTAGACTTTCCTAATTTTTTTTCTTACAGGGAAAATACTAAATATCTTGTCAAAATATGTCATAATTGTACAGCTGCTGCCTCTGCTGAGAAGTAGACTTTTAGAGCTTTGTATGTGAACACTAAAAGTCAATCTTTAGATAGCATGGATTTATCTTGGAGACATGTCTTGTTGCAAGTTTTTCCTAATCTCATCTATAATTATCTTGAGGAGTAATTATGAAGGATACTTTGCATGGCCAACTTTTTGTTGATTTAATGACACGTTGTTTTTTTGTTGTTTTTGTTTTTTTTTTTTAATGAAATACTTCTGCCATTACTTCCTGTACTTCCCACTACCCAGTCCCACTTCTGACACACCCCAGTGCTGATGAGAGTTGGAGAAGCCATAAGGACACTCCCCAACAAGGGGGCTTTTGATGAGAGAGTCTCCATTTGCAAAACTCTTGAGAGACCAAGTGCACCGTGCAGAGGAAGAAATCATTTTCTCTTGATGCTTCTTTTTTGGACTGTCCTCCAAATTATCAAAGGTCCTTTTTTTTTTTTTTTCTTTACTTGAGCAGAATAGGTAATAGAAAAGTTAAACATGTGTAATATTTAAATCTTTATTTGGTAATGGGTTATTTTATACAGTTCAGCTCTATGGATATGGGTCTATTTTCCAGAGATCCTGCCAAGAGAGTTTCCATTCTGGGGCTTCCTGCTTATTTCTTCCAGCTGCTTCTCTTTCTTGTCCCTTCTGTTGTTATTCTCCTCCTGCCTCCTTGTTTTCACTACTGATGGAGGAAAAGCTTGGTTAGACTTTGAAATCATAATATGAATGTTCTTGGCAATTGTTTCCTTCTATACTCTTCATAATTATTCTCCAGCGATTCCAATTGTATTTTCCAGTTGGAGACCATCACTGAGAACTGCATCACTCAGCTAGAATGTTAAAGGTGCAAATAATCTTTTAAGAGGATATATAAGGAACATGTTCAACATCAAGACACAGCAGGAGCAACACAGTGGCCAAAATGGTGTATGTAGGCTCTGTTGACCAGAGCGATGCAGGAAGGAAAATTTATTCAGCTCTACATCTCGTGCCTAGTCTTTGAAATACACCACAAAGTCTATTTGCCACACAAAGCCTCCTCCCAGTCTCACCCTGAAAGTTCACCATCAGCAATAATGGGATTTGTGGGACTTGTTGGCCCAACTTTCTTCAGTGGTGTGGTATACTGGGTAAATGCACGAAATAGGGGTGTGTATGCATGTGTCTGTGTGCATCATTTGAATCCTCTATTGTATTAATGACAGATAGTTATAAAATAATAATAAAAAAGTTATTTTATGTCTGTAGAAGTAATTTGACTACCTGTTGCTCCAATGGCAATAATGCTAGTGCTGTTAGAAGGGAATCAGCCCTCCTTCCTGCAAAAATAGCCACTGTCGAGGAGGCAGCAAAATGCTGTTTTCTCACATGTGAAAGTATTTGCAGAACGAAGTCCTTTGTTTGTTTGTTTGTTTGCCTCTCTATGTGTGTTTGTTTTCTCTACTTTTGGAACATATTAGAAAGCATCCTGCTCTTGTTATTTCTTTTGAATAGTCTATTTTCTGTAGAAAGTAATATCCACATGGTAAACTCCTATTCATCAAAACTGTGCCAAATATGTGCCATTTTAAAGCTAAATATATGTTATTTTATTTTACTTTAAAGTGAGCCAAAATACATACCACAAACATAGCTCTGGATGGTGTTGGTCGTATTTTCAAGTGAGTATTTATGCACTTCTGTGCAACAAACGAAGTTGGTAATGGGCTTTATGAATGCAGAACAAAAAGCAGTATTTCTTCTTCCTCTTACTGTGAATTTACCTTTTAATGGCAAAAATATGTATTTTTTTTACTGTTCTGGTGGAAACATGTGAAGCATGACCTTAAGGGCCTAGTGGAGTTGTACCTGGCTCCGTAAGTTCCCGTTTCACTTGCATTTTAGGAGTGTTTCTCCCAGGAACATAAAGAAGAAAGTGTTCAGTTTGAGGAAAATGAAAGGTTACTACTTAGGACCTTCTGTGTCAACTCTTATATCCTTCTGTAAGTGACTGGCAGATGTATAGGGGTGTATTTCTGGTCCCATTTTTATTCCCTATCAACAGGTGCTAATAAGTCTTTCCTCTTGTCATATGCTGGCAACATTTTTCTTCCTTACCTTGGTCAGGATGAGAAAAATTTCTTACACTCTCCCATTCCTTTAGTGTACACTAAAAGAAGGCTTTACATCAGGCAAGAATAAATAAAATAGGGAGACTTCTGGATTTACAGAACCATATGGTAAATAACTTCCCTTCTCATTAATTTGGTTTATAAAATTTTTAAAAGTGTTTTTTCTCCTTTTGTAAGGATTGCATTTTACATATCTGACTCTAATTTACCTTTTCTAAAAAACTAAAAAGCATTACAGAGCAAATGTCTTAGCAAAGGTTAAAACTGAAAAACTGTATGTTATAGAATGACCAAAATAAGGATGTGCTATGGGATTTATAAAGTAAAAAAGAAAAGTTTTGTAAAGAATTAAAAGTAATCTAAAACAGCAGTAATTTCTCTTTGATCACATGAAAAGAGTTCTACATGACCTGCACTCTTACTGACCTGAAGGAATCCAGTAACTGAAACTAGGAATAACTGAACTGAGCTTTACTTGCAAATACGACATGGTTCTGTAAATGGAGTATGGTCACTCTGGCTAATAATGTGGTTATTTAGAATATGAATTTGATCTCCTTGAATCAGTCTGAAAAATCATGCAAGCTTTTTGGAATAATCTCAGAAATGTATCAGCCTTGTCTGAAATAATACAGAATTCAGGGGGTTTGGTATTGAGATATTATTGTTCTTTGTTGTCAAATGTCTAATTATTAAACTCCTGATGTGCTTCTAATTAATTTTTTTTTTTTTTTTACTGCACCATTTTTCAATTGAAAGTCAGACAATGCTGATTTTCAAGTGTCAGCTGCATTAGCAACTTCTTCAATGAGAGAATAAAATCATCTCTGATCAGGATTTCTGGTACCACTGCGTGAAAAGTTGCTGGTGAAGCCTTAAAAATCAAGTTCCACCGTAGAGGTGTACATCTGAGATAAAGCAGTATACAGGACTCTTCCTTCATGTTGAAGATCTTAGTGAGGACAAAAAAATAAAATCCAGCAAAATACAAAATTTTAGAACATTTTAAAGAACATATGTATTAATTTGCATATGATAGAGTGAATCAGTGTGCAATGTACATAATGGATTCAAAGATCAAAACACCATAGCATAGTCAATCGATAAGAAAAATGTAAAATTCCAAGGGCAATATATGTCAACGAGTTTCTTTATTTAAGTGATTTTTTCTTTAACTTTCTTTAAATCTTTATTCTGACAGTCTTCCTATAAGTGGAGAGGCAACACTCTGCTTTAGAATTTTTAAAGATTCATTAAATACTTCAGAATTTTGGGCCTAAAACAGTAAATGGCACCTCTAATTTTTCTAAGTGAGTGCAGCGGTACCTCTATCCCTGAAATTGGCATAAATCTGTTGTGCAGCATGGAGGAAAGTACTGAGGACTGCAGGCAGGACTAGTTTCTTTTGTCCCATAAGCACAGCTGACAAATGATGCAGGAAAATTGTTAAGGGATATCATTTTCACAGAGTTTTCTTCCCCCTTGCCACACAGGCACACCAGCAGCTGGTTCAGCATCCGGCCCACCTGGAGGTGAGAGGCAATGGGGACTCTCTAAAATAGATGTGCTGCTTAGGAGTGAGTGTCTATCTATTGCCAGTGGATGCCCTTTAGGAGTTTCCAACTGTCCAACCCCTGCTGTTCATGATCATTCTGCCAAAACAAGATGCTTATGCATCTGGCAGAAGGAAGTCAATCGATTATCATTTCTGAGATTAAAAATGACCAAACAAGTTATCAGTTTACCACCCTCCTGCTGATTAGTTCGAAGGCATAAGCATGTTGCCTTGGAATAACTGATGCTTTAGCTTTGAGGATAACTTGGGTGCAGAGGAAAATTTGGAGAAGATTTGAAGCATTTGCTACTGCTGCTCCCAGTGGAAAGAATAGGGTAATTGGAAGGCTTCTTCTCTGCTTTCCTCTATCCTTTTTAACATAAAAGTAAGAAACAGTCTTGTGAATAGATGCTGCTGTGGGACATGTACTCTGGCTCTGTCCAGTTATCAGGAGGAGTCGCCTGTTCTAGTCTTTTTGAGTATTTTAGTTATTAGGTTTTCTACTATTCCTTGTTTACTATTTTTATTTACAACTAAAATTTTCTACTATTACATTTCTATTATTTTCTAAAAATTCTTCTACTGTGCCTTTGACCTTGTTAATCATGCCTTCCAAAAGTGAAGACCCTAAGTAAAATTACTAACATTAATCTTAGTGGTTTACTCTCCCTCATCCTCTGCAGACAGTGGTTGCACAACTGTCATCTGTTATCAATGCCAGACCTTTGGGTACAGTTCACCACTGCTCCTCTGGTCCTCTACTCACCATATCTCCTAAATACAAAACCATGTCAGGGACTGAATCCTGTTTTGCATCGGCCCCAGCCAGCTGCAGCCCACAGCAGGCTGATCACCTCTCTGTGCCTTGTCAAGTCGTAGTTGTTCCAGCCAAGGATCCATTATTATCCACTATCAGGAGTGGCATCCAGATTGTCTTCTGTCCCCGCTCCTTCCAGCCCCATGGTGGAGCGTGGCTGTTTGTCCAGCTGTACTGCAGGCAGTAGCAGCCCCCACACCTTTGCATTGGCTGGCCCAGGTGCTGGGTCGCTGCAGGGGCTCATCTCCTCCCATTCCCCCTGAATCCAAACCTTACTGACCACTTTACGGTAAATGTGGTGACTTGTGCTACCAATTAATGCACCCAGGGCTTTTTTTTCTATGAAATGTACAGTTGCTCTGATATTTATTGATACCAGCTTGCCCTCCACCCCTCTTTGGAGGAATGAACTTGTGTTTAGTGGAATGACAATATGTCACTCCGGATCTGCAAAAGGCAATGTAAGGTCAGTGAAGAGAAGAATTCACTTTCCAATAGTCGGTTTCTATGTATAAATTGGCACTTGATGCTCATCAGAGAACAAGAAATATTGGATATGCTCTAAATGTCCATTGTATTTTTGAGCCAGCTACCTGATGGAAGTCATCACTTATATGTAAATGAACTGTCAATGGCTTGCCTCTGTTGGCAGTCGCTGGACTGTGAAGGGTATGTCTTAATAAGAACCAAAGCTCTTCACAGACTTTGATTTACTGGAAATAAAATAGAAAAGTCCTCTGAGACTACAAAGGACACTTGTTTCAGATAAAATGTCTAGACAGTAGCAATATATTTGGGGCTTTTATTACAGCGAAACTGCAAATTAGAATGGAGTGCTGAGAAAGTTCCTATGACCCAGCTGAGTTCAAAAACACTGTTTCAGACTGATCCTTGAAACACTTACACTCAAATTAAGTTCATGAGCATTCAAAAAGTAAAAGAAAAGATGTGCAAGGTCAACGTTCAGGTTTGCTAGAACTCTAGAGCTGCCCAGACTTTACATTCTCTCTGACAAGGAGGAATTTGCAATGCAGCTCTGATTTAAATCAGTTAAAGAAAACACAAATCATGCATTGTGATTCACTCCATTAGATAACATTCTACTTTACAGTCCTTTCCTGTGTGAGGGCTTTCTTCTTTGATTGTTGTAAATAAAAATTAAAAAAACCAACCAACCAACCAACAAACAAACAAACAAAAAAACCCAACAAAAACACAAAAGAGAGATTAATTTTTGAAATGTTACATTTTGGGAAAGAAACAATCAAAATGAAGCTGAAAAAACCTTTGGTTAAGACATGTATGTTTTATGGAGGGCAAATCACACAGCATTTCTGATAAAGATTTGGAAATTTCAGAACATCAGAGTTTGTCCAAAAATTATTATTTTTACTAAAATTGATATTTTAATGTTATCATCATTGGCAGTTTTTTACTATCCAGAATGTTTTGGAAACTTTCCAGAATTTTTTTTTTTAAATGATTGGAGTAAGCCTTATGCCTTTTATCGTGGTCTATGTAATATGAGTTTAGTATTTTTGCCCAAGAAAATTTGCATGCCCAACATAAATATTACATGTTAGAGCTTGGATGCTTAAACTAGAACCTTGGTTGTTGCTTGAAAGGCTAATGGAGAATCCAGAAGGCAATGCAGTGAAGCATCAATTTCAAGCACCAGAGTGCTCTGAATCATCTTCTGTGTGATTTATCACAGCTTTCCAGGAATCATCCCGCACTCCTTGTGATCACCTCCTTTTCCATCTGTACAGAGATCAAATGGAGACACACGGTGGTGCACCCTACCAGCATTTCCTCACAGTTTCCTTCTTTGGTATTGGAAACTCTGGTTTGGAAGAATAACATTAGTCACTAATTTTCAGAGAATTATTGTATTCATGGTCATGTTTTCACATACCTGAAACAACAGCTCTGGAAGGTGCGGACTGCCTAGGAACCTATGTGACATATTGCATTAGATAATTAAAAAAAAAAATCAATTTTGTTAGCTGTCATTTTTTTCACAGTGATGCTTAGGGGAGTGTAACTCGTCTGTGACGTGGGTCTCAGAGCAGGGATTTGTATGGTGCTCTCAGCCTTTGAGTGCTAGCTTTGAAGTGGAAGGTCAAGGTGGGATGCAGACAGAAGACTGAATAATTCTTGCTGACTTGAATGAGATAATCCATTTGCCATGGCTGTCCAAATATAAAACCAGAAATAGTTTAAGAGGATCAAGCTGAGTCTGCAAGCAATCTGAAGTCTTATCTCTGAGATGTACAAAAGGCCCCTTCCTATTCAATAGGCTACTAACCCTGAAAGCTGAACAGTAACAATTCAGTGTCAAGGCTTGTGTACCTAGGTAGTCTATTAAATGATCGTGGTCTATGGTTTCAGTTCCACTGTAAAATTAATGTAAGCCCTAAGGTTAAAAGATACTTATTGTCAGCATGATGACTGCATTAGCTGTAGCTGTTCCAAAAATAAAATTTATTTGATAGTAACTGAATTTTCACATACTCCAACAGATGAGTCATCAGATAATGTCCACAGAGATCAATTTTATTTATATTTTCAGAAGATTAATATTCACTGTTTTCTAAATCTAAGGGTATGCATAACACCAGACTGAATTAAATCCAAGAAATTTAAATGGATAATCAGAATGTCTTTTGGGGCTTCCTACTGATTCAATATTTGATACTCTGATCATAGCCATAGTGCACTATGTTCTCTTTTATCCTGTCATATGGCTGGTAAATACCATTACAAATACAAAATTACCAGAAGGAATCCCATGCAAGTATAATTTGATGCAAGTCATAGTATGCCGCTTACAGATTCCTCATGAAGACTTTGTACCCCACCTATCCCTGCATGCAGTCCTTCAAATATTTGACAAGTCACTGCTGTCAGAGAGTACAAAGCATGAAAAAACCCACATGCGATGTTAGAAAATCCAGGTTAAAAAGCACAAAGAAATCAGATTTAGAATGTTAACTTTAAATGAACAAAGGGCAATATTCCTACCTATGTCTTCCTTGTTTTGAAGTATGTGATTCAAACGTTACCTGTCATCACAGAAATCATGAAAAGAGCTGTTTTCTCTGATTCACTGACATTACACTTATAAGCAGTACAGTGTTGTAGTAGTTTCAGTGCCTGAAGTATTATCTGGAACATCTATTTTGCGTTCAAGCTAGTGCTATATTTAGAACCTATTTTTATTCTGCCTAAAGTATACAGTACACTAGACCTTAATGTACCCTCTAACTACAGACATGGGCACAGAAGATGTAGGCTAAAAATAGTTATTACTCTAGAAGCAATAACTTGTTTGAAAGCCATCACCTGAATTCCCAAGCAATAGTGAATGATTAGGACTTGTGTGTCTTCTCTGCTGGAGACAAACTTCCTCAGCAGATCCTCTTTTGCTGTTGGCAAATTTAAAATTGTTCAAAAATAGTAGTAGAAAAAGTTAGAAAAATTTCAGTATGCCATTAACTCCTGAAGGAGAACAAAGTACTCTTTTTGAATTCCTCTCAGCAATAGTTTTCAGTGCTTTATATTCTCCTTTGGGAATAAGGTAATTATCAGTAGGACTAGCAGTGTGGAAGAAAAATAAAATTGTTTATAATTGGATCAATTGGGCCCAGCAAAATGAAGGCCAAATTGTTTTTTGCTTGTCTGAGTTTGATTTTTAGTCAGTCTGGATGTGTTTTTTGTTTATCAGAGAACTTCAGAGAGGAGTATGTTGTTTTATGACTGAGGCCAATAGAAAGTCATTGGCATAATAAAACTGCAGATTTTACAATTTCAACGCAGCTGCTCTGTGACTTTTAAGCAACTGTGAAATCACATTGTTTAAACTGTGTTTATAAGGACTGATGCCTGGATCCATCTTTTTTTCTTCCTTTATTTTTCTGGAGGAGTCAACAGAATCAACAACTGGTATTGCAGCCTACCCATTTTAGTGAGTGTTCACAAAGGTCCACATAGAAATAACCTCCTGGTCACTCCAGGTTACACTCATGTATGAAAATGAACATAATCATCAATTAATTTGCTAATACTAATTCATCAGTGAAAATACATTAGTTTAATGACAAACACACTTGTTTCCATACACACTGATCACTTGCAATGCCCAGAGCAGACTGGCATTTCAACTGTTTTTACAACTGTTTTATGTGACTTCTTAAACTACAGCAGTTGGTAGTATTAGGACATACTTTTATACTGAATTGTTGAGAATATATAAATACCCTGTTTATAGAAGTGGTTTTTGCTTCTTAGGGACCAAGCTTTTTTCAATGAGAGGTGAATTCTGGACCCACACGTTCCCACCCTGAGCTGCGATCCCATAAATATCCACAAATGTGGAAATTTATGCAAGTGATATCAAAGTGGTTTGTTTTCTGAAATCCCAACACTTAAGTAAACGTATGTGTTTAGCAGATTAGGAGTTTATATATACAACCTGCAACGTTACATGCCAAAGCTGAATCCCCCTTACTGACAACAGGGCATCCATGTCTGGCAGCTCTCAATGAATTAGAAGAGTCCTGAGGGTTCAGCCTGCCACCATGCATATGCAAATGTGTCAGTCCCCACTCTTACAGCTGTGGATGCAGCTCAGGAAAGATGGGTTTTTCAATAAAAAGAGGGTAGTGGCATGTGGAAGAGGGATATGAAGTCAGCAGGGTTTGTGTGCTTGCCAGAATGGTGACAAGGAATAGCTTGTCTACAATCAGGGTCACTATTAAGTTACAGGGTAGGAATTAATTCTTGTGGTGATTGACCCTTAAGATTAAGAAGACCAATAGGTCAAGAGTCCTGCAGAGAAATGCTAATCTAGTTCCGACATTTCTGTGCATTTTTTGGGGCTTTTGAGCTTTGCTGTGAGCCTCAAAGAAGGAGCCCAGTAGCTGCTGCCCTGAAAAAAAAATAGATGTAGAGTAAGCATTGGAGAGACAGGAAGAATGTGACAGAGCATTTGAATTGGACTGTAAGTTTGTGAAAGAGGTCATAGACTTCAGAGGAACCGAGGAAAAAAGCCCTCATACACCTTTATAGGTATTTTCTGGGATAAAAGTACTGAAGATGTCATCAGGATGGTTGTACATAAGGGACCCACAAGGATCATTGAGTCCAACTCCTGGCCCTGCATAGGACCATCACCAAGAGACACGCCGTGTGCCTGAGAGTGTTGTCCAAAGGCTTCTTGAACTCTGTCAGGCTTGGAGCTGTGACCACTTCCCTGGGGAGCCTGTTCCAGTTTCCAAACACCCTCTGGGTGAAGAACCTCTTTCTAATATCCAACCTAAACATCCTCTGACACAACTTCAGGCCATTCCCTCAGGGCCTGTCACTGTTCAACACAGAGAAGTGGTGAAGTGCCTGCCCCTCCTCTTCCCCTCATGAGGAATTTGTAACTGCAGTGAGGTCTCCCCTCAATCTCCTCTTCTCCAGGCTGAACAGACCAAGTGCCCTCAGCCGATCCTCATAAAGCTTCCCCTCGAGGCCCTTTTCGTTTGAGTCATGTATGCACAGGCTCTGAATGTAAGAAAGCTTCCTGGAGTGTAGAATCATCCTTGGCTTTTTTAATAATACCATCCCTCTCTGGCATTAATATGGTCATCAGTATAAGTTAATTATTCCTATACTCGTATTTGAATGTTGACTCCTTGACACTGAAGAGGGAAGTTGAGAGGTTGAAACTAAATTATCTTTAAGGTTCCTTCCAATCTAAGTAATTCTATGATTCTAGGAAGGTGTAACCATTTTCTCTGCATACAGTGCTCCTGCACAGCTGAAGGGAGACATCATTTAGCCTGCAGTGCATAAAAGGAGTTGCTTAATGCATGAAATTTACTGGTTAGATAAAACCTTGACTCAAGTCTGATATATTTTTTTCATATACATGCAAAAATAACAACTCAGGAATTCAATTTCTGTTTTGTATATCAACAGCACAAAGAAAACAAAAGTGCATCTGTTGTTAGTCTTTCTCACTCATTTCTTTGCCATCTCAATCAAGTTGAGACAAATCACTTATGTTTGTCCCTTGAACAATAACACTGCTCAAATATATAAACTGGGATCTCCTTCTGACAAGTTTTAATTGTGGGATGAGTCAAGCTGGCATTTACCTAGAGAGTTCACACACACACAAAGACTCTACTGTCAGACTCTGTCTCTGCTGTGTTATAAAACCAGTAAGCTGAGTTTCAAAAATGCACTGAAGAAAAGGTGTGGCATTTGCTGTGAGCCTGGAAATTCAAGCATCATAACTACTTCCCAGCAAGGCATGTAACAAGAGTGTATTAGGTTCCCTTGCAAGGAAGGGACGAGAAGACTTTGTCCAACTGGCACGTCAGGAATGATCCCTTGCGTCCATGCATAACAAAATAGCACAGAGTCCTTACTGCTTACAAGAATGAGAGTCTGTTTGAAGTGAGTGTTTCCCCAGAGACCTCAGCAGACTTAAAGTACCAGATTATACAAGTATGGTTCTAAAACCAGGAAGATGGCTAATGTTAAACATGTTTTTAATATGTGAGTGTGTCTATTCTTTCATAGCCATATAATGAACAAAGGAGTGACTGAATGAATGTGGTATGGAATGTCTACTCCTGAGGACAGAATTCATGTCTGTTTATTAATAGATACTTGTGCATGCTACAAAAAATATGAAATATAAAATTATTCAAGAAATCTTGCATCTGCATTCATGTCTTTCAAGGCTGACACCTTGCTACAATATAGTCACTGAACAGCAAAACACCTCAGCAGTCCCAGAGCCAGGGTCAGGATAAAAGTACTGAAGTGGGTACCTATAGCATACCTGAAACTTTAGAAAAGGGGACAGATTAATATGTGAGCTTTCTGGTCTTGATGAAAGATCCACGCCTCTCTGACCTTCTTGCAACCTCAAATGTCTTGTATGTACAATGAAGTGTTTGATTTATTAATTATTTGTAAACCTAAAATCTTTGATATAGTGGCCTAAATAACTGTAACTATTGGCAGAGATAATTCCTCCAAAAGGTTAAGGGCAATGTAGAATTCACCCACTTAGTGATGATGTAGGACACATGCAATTGAGCTTATACCGTCTCCTCACATCTAACCTACTGGCTGCAAGTGTACTCCAAATTAATCACAATTAAATTGTACTGGGTTCTTGCAAAGGCAATAAAATTTATTCTGGACTTGACTTGATGCCATGAGATACAACAGATTTTTACAGTGCCTTGATATTATGTAACTGACACACAGTAAAGTACACACAAGAAAGCAAATGTCAAGTTCACTGTGCTCTACAAAATGACATTGAAAACACCCAGCAACTGGTGGTTTAGGATGCAGAGCAGGAATTATTTCTGAGTAGGTAAGAAGCACCTTTAAACCTCCACACTGAAATGATAATGGATTTGTCCTGTTCATCAGAAACAGAAAGAAATCAGTAAACAAGAAGTTCTGACATTTCAAGATTATAAAAAAGAAGAACCTTAACTTTCCAATAGAAGCAAGGATCTGGTAACATTTATACACTTTGCTTTGAGTTTGCAGAACATGACATGATATGCATGTTGCTTACCACAAAACAAAGAGAAGGTGGTGCTTTATTAGTAAGAATTGGACTGGTTTTGTTTCTTTCTGGCTTCTCCATTTGCTCTATTCTTTTTCAAAAACTTGGTGAAAGAATTCAGAGATCAGGAGAACAGTAATGATGTAATCATAAAATATATACTTCAGAAAACAATAAAAGCAAATGTATTTTAAAAATCAGGGGAATACTTGATGACCTACATATTTATTATTGAAAGTTGTTCAGGAAGGAATAAGTTTTTTGGTTCCAGTTCCAAGACAAAAATCGTCCTGGGTTCTAGGAATGAATAAATCCATCAATGAGAAACCAGGGGATAAAACCGCCTGAAATTGCCAATAGGATATAAAAGATATTAACAAGAACCCTCTGTTGAAAATTAATATTTGTCAAATGTAGAAAGGTAAAATTAGTGTTACAGTCCAAACCATCAGTTATTTTCCCCTTATTTTTAACTAAGGCCTCTTTAAGAGGCCCAGTGGCCTCTTTAGACATGGATTTCTGAATTTTAACTGTTTTGCGTAATGTCTTAACAATCCTTTAATGAAATTTTGATGGATCCATTTAAAAAAAAATATCCCCACAGTTTGGCTGAATTTTATTCCATGAACTAAAACCAATCTGATTTTGTAACAGAAGTATCTGAAAGTAGATACAGTGCAGTTTTTTCATTGACATCACATTAGCTATTGGAGCTAATCCAGACTCACTGGAGGTTTACATGCAAACCTGACTCACTGTGGGTCTTCCATTCATATCTGATCTGCTTCCAGATCTGATGTCAATGGAAGCACTGTATACTCCAGGCTGATGCTATCCAGCTTGGCCTCCCTCCAGAAACTTAATGTTTTTCTTCAGTTGCATCAGTGACTCTGAGCAAAAAGAGAATGACATCCGTATGTTTTAACATTAAAGTCGAGTCAACATTTCAAGTGAAAAATGCATGTGCTTGTAGAACTACAGTAATACGGTGAAAGGGTAAATTTCTTGAAATAACAGTTTTTGTCTTAAAGCTGCTGAGGCCATTGTATATGTTACACTTTCTTGAAAGAGATCAGCAGAAAGATACATGTAGATTGCCCTGGTTTTCTTTTGGCAACTAAATTTTGAACCATATAATTTACTGTGTATTTTTAAATCAAAGAAGATGATTTGGCAATAAATATGTCAATAAACTCCCATTTAAAGAAAGAGAAAGAGCAGTTAACTCAGAAAGCTGATGAAGAGCAATAGTAGTCTATTGGTGCGCATGAACAGGGCTCAAAGGTGTTTTCTGAGGAGAAATTTGTATTATTGCAGTTGCATAATGCAACAAACGCAAACAGATCCCACCAAATAGAAGTCACTTTCATCCCCAGTGAGACCAGCCTGGCATTTTAAATAATTTGTTGACGAATTCTTCAAACTGGAATTATTCTTCCAAAAACACGGTGTCCTCCAAATATATTTTATAATAGGTTGTGAAAGAGCTGAAAGGCTAAAAAGGACTCAGTGAGGTAACTCCAGGAATGTTCTTAAAAAAAAATATTTTTATTCAGTCAGAGTGAGATAGGAAATGATTGGTCCTTGCCAGATTTCTTTAGTTGTTAAAAAACAATTTCTGAAACTGTTTTCCCTATATTAGCAGGTAACTAAATTCTTAGATGTCTATGAGATTAAGATGGCATCAGCTCTTGTTTGCTATGGAAACTCAACTGACACGTCTAAGCACCACCTAGTTAGATAAACATGACTCTGATTTTAGCTCATATGTGCCTCTTGACCAAAAATCTGATTACGGGTTTGTGAACTGTCTATTAGTTTCCCTGAGTCTTTATTCATGAAACCATCACCAAATACCATATTCAGAGCATTTGCAATATCCCAAACTGCTTTGTAATGCATAATGTGGAGCAAAACATGCAGTATTCTGGAAAGATGGTCACCTTGGAAATAGTTGAAAAAAATTCAGGATAGGTGCCCATACAATTCTTCACCTCAGGTCCTGGTGAAAAATGGGCTGAGGGACTGAAGGAAACGAAGAGTGTGCTGGCATTTTCCTCTTCTTCACCATGGTGGACAGGAGAAGAACCATGGTGTGCTGAGCTGGGAAAACACCAGAAAATGGCAGCTGCCACCACTACAACGATGTGCCCCTGCTTTCTGGTCTGTCTGCAAGCATGTTCAAGGGCACTTCACAGATATTTTTCATAGCTTTCTAGAGCATTTTCTTTCACTGCTGCTGTAGAAAAGCCACACATGAGAGATCCTTTTTTTATTAAATCTAAACATAAAAAGAAAATTTCACAAATCTGTTGGTCTGGCTGTTTCCCAGTCATATGTCATCTGAATTACATTACTACAATATTCCAGACATTAAATTAAAGACAGTAGGAACAAGTATAGTTGACATCTGTGCAAAATTTAAAACTAAGGAACTTCCAGTGGTTTCTTTAATCCCAGCCAAATTATGGCTTTTACCACACTCTTCCTTCTATAATGCCAATATTTTTTCTTCTTTCTCTCTCAAATACATTCACAAGATCACAACCATGCAGCTGCAAGGCACCCTGTGCTATTCCTGTGTGGGCTGGCCATGCCAGCAGTTGCACTGGGGAGAGGATACTGGCTCATCCCGGAGGGTGGCTGCCCTAGCCTCTTTGCTTTTTGATATCACCAGGAATGTGCATGGCCTGGAACAGGTACTCTCTGCCATGCCAAGAGATAGCTTTCATACCTTGTTTTGCTCAATATAGGAAAGAAATTAGTAAGAGTTAAATTTCCTTGCTAGGAGGAGTGTCCAGCACTGGAACATGGTATCCAGGGAGACTTAAGCCCATATCCTTGGGGGTTTTCAAGACTTGCCTTGGCACAAGCATGGCTGACCTGAGCTAGTGATACAGGGGGGTTTGGACTAGGTCACCTTCAAGATACCCCTTCAGCAAATATTTTTAATAGTGACTGTTCTATCATTGGGGAAATGGGCAATGACCATTTCTAGTGGCACAGCAGTGATTGCTTAATTGTAACTATGACTTCTGACAACCCCTCCACGGTGAGGCGGAGGGGTTTGCATTTTCTCCGCCTCTTAGACTCAAAGATGGTAATGGCTTCTAGTAAACAATCCTAGGAGCAGTCAAAGATGTGGTTAAAGTGAGTGATCAACCTTTCGTTCAGGTCAGCTAAATGTCCTGACAAGTGGTGGTGGTGGAGAAAGCCACGACTCACAGCAAAGTCTGTGGTCAGACCAATTAGAGGCTAAATCACATGTACACACTTACATGGGGGAGAGGGAGAGAAAACAACACAGCTATTTGGCCGAGGCTGGCACTCTCCTGCCCTAAATGAATGGTGCAGCCAGAGGCTGTCCGCCCTGGTGCTGCAGGTCCCTCTCAACCCCTGCCCTTTAGTGCCCACCATGTCCCTGGGGGCTCCTCTCTGCAGTGTGCCCATGACACAGGCTGGCACACATGGGAGTGAATCAGGATGCCCTGCAATTCCCTGTATCCCCTTGTTTTTCCTCTGTGTTTGTTCAGCTGCGAGTATATTTGGAAACTCACTGGTGGTGAATGGGTTGCTTTGACATTGTAGAAGGAAGAGTGTGGTAAAGGCACTGCGTTTTCCACATTATCTGATTGATACCATTCTTCTCTGCTCTTAATAGAAGCAATCCGCTATGGCTTTGAGATTGCCCTAACACCATAGGCCAGAAAAAAATAAAAGGAATAATTTTCCATTTTGGCTTTGTATGTCCAAACACAAATAGTATTTTCTGTGGAGCTGATCAGGCAAAAGTAAATAAAATGTTGTATGCTACCTCAGAAGAAACATAATTCCTCTACTTTTAATGTTTTCATAAAGAACTGTTTTGGTGGAAAAGCTGTGATTTTGCATGTTCTTTTCCCAAGAAGGAGAGGAATAAAATAACTTCAGCAAACATTGATGGTTTCTCCCACAAGGAAATGAATACTTTGCGTAGACATGTATCTAAATGTTAGTAGAAATTAACTTTTCATTTTCTGTTCTAAATATCAGTGTTTGGAGGCTCTAAGGTACGGAAATTAAAATTGGGAGTATACTTCCCTGTTTTTAAAACTCAAACCCATGTTCTACAATGTGGCATTAGAAGAGGTGTCTTACAAAGACTGCAAATTGTGATGAGAGCAAGAAAGACCATGTCTTAATTTTAATTTTGCAGAGCACCAATGGCTATTTGATATATCCCTCTGTGTTGACCCTCTGAGTTCAATGTCATTAAGGCTATATAATCTTTTAAGTGGTGCATAATGGGGGGAAACAGAACATGCTTCTGGGTAATTCTGTTTCCTATGGATTTGTTATCCCTCAGATGTGATAATTGCATTGGGAAATCTGCACTGGGTTGCAAGGCAGGGTGGTTGGATATAGTCCCTGGGACAGGGAGGTGACAGGCAGTCATGGAGGCCAAGTAGACCACGAGGAGGGCCCTGGCACATGGTGGCTGAACTACCAGCATTGATTCTTCCCCACCTATCCAGCTCACGCATTTGTAAGTGAAACTGGGATGAGATACTGGTGCTCTGGCAAGTACCACATGTATATTGCACCTTGTTTGTCAGGCAGAATGCACCCACTGATCTTCTTGTTCTTAGTTTAGGAGGAAAGCCATGAGATCTCCTCTCTCCTGGACTTCCAGGGAAAGATGGAAAATAAAGCATGTATAAAGACTCCACCACATCTATTAGTTGTCTGTTAGGTGTTGGCAACCTGCCTTTGGCACTGCAAGGCAGAAATGTGAATTATGAAAGTCCCCTGTAACGTCTTCATTTTATGATCCAAACCTCAACTCGTGTATCCACACAGGCAAAGTGAGTTTTAACAAAGTGCATGGAGAATGTCATGTAAGTAAGTCTGTGCATACTGTTCTGTCAGAGAGATAGGAGAGGATGGAACAATATATAATGTTTTATTTCTATTTCCTTCTTCTTTTTAATTTACTTGATATTCAATTATGATTTTTAAACAGTTACAAACAATGAGATTCGAATAAATAGTCTACTGTTTTCTAACATCCACCAGATATCTGATATCTTTTTGGCAATTAGGGATCCAGAAATCAATTAATAAATTGCCATCATCCAGTGAATAAAATAGTCATCTGAATAAGTACAGCACAGATGTGCCCTTTCACTTCACTAACACGTACTGTAGGCAGAATACCTTAAACATGATGCAATTTTATGTTTCACAATACATGCTTTTTTGTGAAACAACATATGTCTTCAGTTGCAATTGTTTGAAGGTACTGCTGTAAATGATGGCTATTATTGTCTCTGTTGCTGTTGGCTAGTCTTTCTAGAAACCTTTTTTCCCCTGCTGGTAGAAGAGATCACTTTAACATAAATTAACCCAGTAAAAATATTTATTAAAACAACAGTCAACAATCTGCTCCTTCTACCATTCATCCTGTATGGTATTAGAGTGAAAGCACATATTATCATGTTACTAAAAAGAAAACTACAGAAATAAAAAGATTTATAAAAGAATAGCAGTAAACAATCTGCTCAATCAGGCATCCTAACTACTTAGGTGTGTAATTATAGAAATGACACCATGTTTATGCAAGTGTCTTCAGAATAACAATAAAGTGCAATGTGTTTTCTATCAAGGAACGTTTACTTAAATAAATACACGATTAGCCCGGCAGGGCTACTCACATGACAACAGAGGAGTAAACAGGGAGAGGCATTCCCTAATGCACAGTCAAAAGGGCATAAAGGTAAGGCTATGGAATATGAGCTTTCATCGGTGTCTGAAAGGTTAGCGCCCAGTCTCATTATTCTTTAGCTGTGTTTCAGTTATTTGTGCAGAAGGGGTGGGAGGCGTAAACAGAGCTTAAAGCTGTGACACCCAAGGCTCTCCACTGTGTCAAGTGAATGAGAAGTCAAAAAGGTGGGAGGATGCCTGTTTCCGTTTAGTGCTTATGCGTGTCTTGCTTTGTCACTATCTCTGTTCCAGTTTTTTATATCTTGTTTGCTCCTGGTCCAAGAGGGAAATCTAACCTATGTGTCTTACTTGTAAATATCTCTCCTAATCACTCAGCTTACAGAGCAAATTCATCTTCTTTGCATCAAGTTCCCTCTTTCATCTCTAGTTTCCCGCTGTGACAGGAGAATATGCCCTGGGGCGGTGCCTTGTGATGTCAGAATGAGAGGCTTCTGGTTGGATGAGCAAAAGACTATTTAAAAGGCAATTTTAAACGTACAAGTTCTGACCACATAGTCATCACTGACCTTAAAAATGAAGGGAAAAGGCTTTCTGTAGCTTGACCTGCAGTTTGCCTTCCACAGCCTCTAAAATACAAAGGAGTAGAAAATACCTCATTTGAGGGGTGGCCTTCTGCATCCATTCTATGCAAGGGTTCATGATGGCAGTGTCAGTCCCTGAAGTGCTGGGTCCTCACTGTTTATGACCAGTCTGTTTTCTGTGGCATTTCAGCAGAACCAAAACTGGGAAATTGCTTTAATCATCAAAATAGTTTATCATGGTATCTGAGTCACGTTAGGAGCTTGCTCCCAGTCCAGTTATTTCCTGACACTACTATGGCCATGACTGTTTTTTATTACTGGTAGGCTTGGCCTCACATCCTTATCTTGAGGTGGACCAAGGTGACCTCCTAGCACTGCTGGTAAAACTGAATTGGGTTTCCTCAAGGGTGCAAAAAGATTTTGGCCACTTTTGCCACAGGTGAGAGTGGTAGATGGGATCTATGGTCAGTAATATGGGGGGAAATCTCTGAAGATTTGGGTTCAATGAGTATTCTATAGTGGTGTGGTAAGAAAAAAGGGCAGCAACAGCTGCTGCTGTGGGGAACAGTGTTTCTCTTCTTATGTGGTCTGTTAGCCTCTCCCAGGTACTTCTCAAGCCTGTCCTATAGTATTATTGAGGTTTTCCAGACAGGATTTTGGTTTTCCTTTTTCGATACATTGTGTTATCATAGCAGATATGCAGGAAAATTTATGACTTTGGCTTAAAGAATTTCTTGGCTGCGGTAGATCCTCTAACCCCTAAGGAACCTGGAAAGTAACTCTGTTTCAAAAGAAAAAGATGGGAAGCTTAGTGGTGTTATAACACTGATTTTGAAAACTAGGCTTATCATTTTTACCTGGTATAGTCATCCTAAAATTACTCCCAATTTTTTGTAGCATTCCTCATGTTTTCCTGAAGTTTCCAAAGGGGATCCTGGAAGCATCAGCATTGTGTTTGCTTTAAGTTATGCAAGGAATTTAACACACTTAGAAGTAACCCAGACTTGAATACAGATGCCAGAAAGGCTAGAAATATTTTGAAATCTGTGTGGATTTGGGTCACTGGGGTCCTTGGTGCGAACAGCCAAACACCCTGTGCCCTCTGCTTACTGAGTTCAGAAGGGAAAAGGGACCAGAAACATCTATAGACCAAAGAAGAGCTACAATGCAACACTTTTAAGTGCAAATCCATTGGCAGCTAAGGCCAGGCATTATTTCAATAGATAGTAATGAATTAAAAGCACTCCTGTGCAAAGACAGGGATGGATATACATAAGAAAATTAATAAGATCCAGCAAATCAGCTGCTGGTTTGGTGTTCAAAGACACTCCCTCTAACAGCAAAGGTATCCCCAAAATATGGAGTGTATACCACACTTTTAGATCCTTGTGTTCAGGGTGTTGCATGTCACATCTTGATTGTACAGTTGCACCCCTTCTGTTGCTGGGACACTTGCTGTGGGGCTGTGATTTTCTCCAAAGTAGGTTTGACACAGGGTGCCAATCCCCAGGCTTCAGCCAGGGTCTAAAGTCTCCCAAAGCCAATTGTGTTTGCATTCAGGAGATGAGCATTACAGCAGTCCACATGAACGTATTAATCACACTGGGGTGAGCCTTGCAGTGGTGTGACCCTGCAGTGCTGGTAAATCCAGCCAGTGCCAGCTTACTCAGTGCTGAGGTCACCCATGAGGCTTTGAGTTCCTGACCTGCATTGAACGAAGCTGTGAGTCCTCCCACAGTGAGAAAAGTTAAATGACTTTTAGGGCACTTAAGGAGACTGTGTAAAAATATTGGAGGGCTGTCAGCACTTGCATGATTTAGCCTAAATCCTCTCAGCAGAGTGAATCTTCACAGTCTGAGGAGAAATCTTGCTTGTAGCTATGTGCAAGGCAACTAACTTAGTCTGAAAGGACCAAATTAACCTTGGATAAGAGCTTTTTGTGCATGGATGGTTAGTGGATTAAAGGAGATGTCTAAGTGAAAGCCCAAGCTAAGTGAGGGGAGAGGAGCAGCCCTGGCCATGCACTTGTTCAGCCTGGCCCTGCTTCTCTCAAGGGGAATTTCTTGTCTGACAGAAAGTCATTAAGGTGCTGGAATGTGTCCAAAGGAGTGCAACAGAGCTGGTGGAGAGATTGGAGCACAAGTCCGATCAGGAGTGGCTGAGGGAGTTGGGGTTGTCTGCCCTGGAGAAAAGGAGGCTCAGGGGAACCTTATCAGTCTCTACAACTACCTGAAAGGACATTGTAGCAAGCTGGGGGTCAGTCTCTTCTCCCAGGTAACAAGACAGAACCAGAGGAAGTGGCCTCAAGTTGCACTGGGGGAGGTTTAGATTGGATATCAGGAAAAGTGCCTTCTCAGAAGTTGTCAAGCATTGGCACAAGATGCTCAGAGAGTCACCATCCCTGGAGGTATTTGAGACATGTGCAGATGTTGCACTTGGGGACATAACTTAGCGGTGGGCTTGGCGGTTCTGGGTTAACAGTTGGACTCAGTGATCTCAAGAGCCTTCTCCCACCCTAATGATTCTATGATTCTGCCACCTCACACCTCCAGCCTCAGTGCTTTGGGGCTGCAGCTGGCCTGTGCTTCCCAGCTCCCCGCTCCTCACACGTCTTCCAGGGCTGCTGACAAAACTCAACAGGACAATTGAGCCCACAGTTCAAAATTTGTTTACTGAGAGCTGGTAACTCCTTTTAGGTTTTTTTCAGACCCACACACCCACATTTGAAAGGCAAATAAGGGACCTTCTGCCACTGCCCAGATTGTGGCAGCTGGTGGCATTTTCAGGACATAGAGGGGAGGAGACTTTCAGGACAACATGCTACTGCATGTTGGCTCCGTGCTGATATGGAATCAGTGATTACCTGACAGCAGTCAGACTGAGATAAGACTATTCCTTGTCAAGATGCTTCCAGGTTATTGAGAATATAAAATCAAAGGCTGTCTGGAAATGCTGCTCAGTGCAGCTAATGTCTTGGAAAAAGCCATGCAGAGAAAAAGGACAACAGCCAGCATGCATATTCGGAGCAGGAACTACAGGCAGGACAACTAAATCAGTAGGTCTTTAAGATCCAAAATAAGATTGAAGCTGCCTTAAACCACTTCTTTCAGGGCTTCTTTTGTGTACCTACGGAAAGAAAGAAGTAGCTGACTTGCTGTTGTACTGTGTGCTCTCCTGTGGCGCCAGAATGGTCTTCTTGCAGTCAAAGTCATACAGTAACAGTCTCAGATGTCTTTTAAGTTGAAATTTGGGTCCAGCCTGCTGTGTAATGAGCAAAGATCAGGGAATCACAAAGATGCTTATGACCATTTTTTGGTTCTCTGAATTTGACTGGAGACTAAATGGATTAGACCAGAATCTCCAGTCTGCCCTCATTATTACACTAAAAATATTTTACTGTAACTTTGCAGATGGCAAGCTTGACATAATATGCACTCCATTATATTTAAGATTTAAGTTAGTCTTATACGCAAACCTTTCATTTGCCCTACTATAGAACTAAAGCAATGCAAAGACATTTACAGCAATTATGTTGATCTTATATATCAAACAGCAAAATGAAATATAAAAACGCATATATTTATGTCCTTTAACCAAAAGCTGGAGTTAATAATAACTGAAGTTTGGAGTTAATTATAACTGAAGCTTGGGCTATTCATTTTTATGTTTATGACAAACCCCCTGATGTTCCTGTGACCAGGATTTTATAGCCAGAGACAAAAATTTCACCACCACTAGAAACATACATATTCCTGTCAAGTCAGTTGGAGAAGGAAAATAATCATCTTGCAGGAACATACCCAGATAAATTCAAAAGGTAGGATTAGGTTAGTCACAGAAGATTTCTCTCCTAACTTCTCTATGTTGCAGGCAGTAAGAATCGCTGTGAAAACTTGAAGTACTCAGAGGGAGACAGCAAATGCAAAATAAGTGGTTACAATGCCTTAGTTTTCAAAACTGTCTGGATGTACAACTAGCAACAAGCAGAACCAGCAAGTGGGTGAACTAATTTTTGAGAGCTGGAATTTCAGTTAGGCTGTGTTTGGTCTTTCTAAGAAATAGTTTTCCCATCCTGCAAAATGTAAGATTTGTGTTCTCCTTCCTACTCCTTTCACCAGAATGAAATCCAAAATTTACAAAGACTTTCTGTGAAGCATGAAGGTCAGTCTTGGCAAGTAGGTCCGTGGAAGATCTTCCCAGTCTTTAGCAACTCTGGGTGAAGTGGCTGTGCTGTTTGTTTCTGCTTCTCAGGTGAGAGAGGCTTCTATGTTTGCACTCCTCCACTCTCCCTTTGGCAAAAAGTACCCACTGGAGGAGAGAGATTATGCAGGTTAAAGCCCAGTGGAAAATAACTCTTGAGAAACATTTTGAGTTTGATGAAAAAGCATTTTCTTTTGCTTTGTAAAAGGAAAACACGACCCCCATCCTGTAATAGCTCTGTTTTGTATGCAAGCAAACACAATTCCCCCCAACAATAGCTCTATTTTGCATGCAAGAGTAGACACATTTCCCTTTGTTATTTTTTTGTAGAGTACTTGCAATAGAAAATGGTATTTGATGCTAAGCATTAGTGCAGCTTGCTGGCAGCTCATTTGCCTGGTACCCTGTGTGCCTCACAGGGTCCTGGGCCACTCCGGAGCTGTGAAGCAGCACCTTTCTGTGTTTCTTCCATGCCTTATCATTTCTTGGAGTGTGCAATACCAATTGTACATTATGTTTTAATTTGCGTTTTTAAGCAGGCATGGTCTCAGGCATCCTATGTGACAGGAGCAGTTAGTCTGAACTGCTTTATGAGCCTGTCCATGCCTCTTCAGCTGCCACCCTTCCAATATTTTGTATCTTAGACAGAGGGAGGACAAAAGCTAAGCATTGAAACTGAACTCACTACATTAATATGTGTAAAAAAATGGCATAAACATGCTTCCAAAGCCCAGTTACTCTTATTTTTCATTATTTCCACAGTCAGAAAGAGATCTCTCACAAATGTTTGCCAGTGGAAAGAATACACAGGAAGGAAGGACATAGGTAGGTAGAGAGAGAGACAGACAGACAGCTACCTAATGGAAAGGACAAAAGAGACAAATGTGAAAAACTTTTATTTGAACTACGCTGAACATTATTTCCTGAAGACTTTTGCAACGGAGTCAGAAGACCTTGGGTCTAGGTAACTGTAGTCTGGCAAGGTTTGATGGCAGAGAAGCAAACAAAAACATCATTCATAAAACATGTCCACAGTACATGCACTACAACCAACTGGGTCAGCTGTCAGTGTAGGAAGGGCCAGCTGACAAGACCTGGAAAGTCAGAGCAGCTGTGCTGTAAATTCGATTGCTATTTATTATTTATTCACTTTGTTCTGCTTAAGCTGGGACATGCAAACCAACACAAATTGGCTTTGCCTTTTAGAGTATGTTTGAATAGATCAAATGGATGTCCATCAGTGGGTTTACCTCATATGAGAGCACTTACCATAATTAAGAAGAGGGGGGATATGTGTATCAGGGCAGGACTTAGAGCATTTTCTAAATTCAGAGCCACCTAAAGTATGGGCTCACATGAAAGCACATGTAGCCCTGGGTCCTACAAAACTTGAAGCCTGTTGCAACAGCATTGATCTTGCTTGCCTACAGTCATCCCTGAGGGTAAGTACCCTGAAGCCAACCTTGCTAACTGTAATGCTGCCAGGAGGCAAACTTTAACACCCACCAGAATAACCTACATCTGCAGTAAGACTTTCTTTGCTTATCAATTGTCTCTAGTAAGATTTCTCACTGACTAAAGACAATTTCTTTTCATGCTGGAAAGAAATAACTAGAAAAGAAAAGAAAGCCAACACTGCTTTTGCAGGAAGGTTCATGACTTTTTTTTTCTTTTTTCCTGTTTGTCATGCAAGGGGTATGAAGAAGAAAGCACATAACTGAAGTTAGCTTGGGAATAAATATGCTCCTGAGTACAAAAGCCTGGGCTCTGCACTAACTATAGCAACATGACTTCTGTTTTGGAGCTGTTTCACATCTGTCCAAAGAGAGGCACAAGCAGCTGGAGTTTACAACTGAGTAGAAAATAACATGTAGACATACCCATGTGTAGGCTGGAGAACCTTTTAATCACAGACAAAGAAATTAAGACAAATAAAAGGAAACACATCTCATGCTAACATCAGCTAGAGAAGTTTGATGTGGTCTTTACCCTGCAAGGAAGCTAAGGATTCAGGTCTGTCATCTTGCTCAGGAATGGGAGATTGATGCTGAAAGATGGATATAAAGAGTGCATGCAGAGCAGACTTTGGTATTTTGTGTGTTGGTGAAACTGTATGTTCAAAGGAAGGAATAAATGCTCTTTCCCTGAATTTGCCATCATGGTGCATGGTTCTTCCTCAAGAAAAAACAGGTTTGAGTTGGATTCAAAAGTTCTGGATAGACTAAAATTTACTCTGTTCAGCACTTTTTTTTCTGAAGTAGTGTACTTAAATGCCAAGATTAGCAGCTGTATGGAGTCTGAGATAGATTTCTGAAAGTCTGTATCTTAACTAACCATGCAAGCTATGTCTACCCAACTGCAGTTTGTGACAAAACCCGGCACTGCTGAGGATCAATGACATTGTGACAGTTTCTCTACAAGCTGAGTGACCCAACAGTCTGGCCTCAGAATCAGCCAGGAAGAATTTCTTTCAAGTTTCTTGCCTGAACTTTAGTTTGTTCTCTTTGCACTTAAGTTTCCATCTCTCTGTTTTCATAAGTGAGCTGTGAAGAAAAGCTGTAGTCTGTGAAGGAGATCCTGCAAATATTTCAGCCATGAATTACTGCCATTTTATTTCTGGGCTTCATTTTTTTTTATAGCTTCAACTCTGTTGTTGTCCCTGATGAAGTAAATGGTGATACAGAGCAATGTCTTTTCAATTTTTTCTCCTCCTAAATGAATTCTAGTTTTATTTCTCAGCATAATGCAGGCCCTACATCTAGTTTACTTATGATTTATATTCTGTTGAAAGTTATGAGCCTTCATGAAGCCTACTGGCTAATAATTAATTAAGCTCATTTGAAGTCATTAATCTATTGTTCTGCATGATCTTTCCAGAACACATTTAAGATGTCTGATGCAATGTTTATTCTCAGCCCTTTTAATGCAAGTCTTCTCTATAACTGCCTGTCTTTATTTTCCATTTGCATCACTTGCAAACTATTATCTATACAAGCCTAATGGTTTACAGTAACCCTTCAAAAATTGGGTACTTGAGGTGAACCCATTTAAGGTGATTTTTTACAAAGATCTAGTATTTCACCCAAGCACCTTTTGAACAGAAAGCCAAGTGCACTAAATGCATCAGTACTATGATAGCCTAAACCCATTTGCTGTGGTATTGAGGACTGACACACAAATGACCCTGGGCCTCAGTACATGGAAATTACTTGTAATTACTCTGTATTTTCCAACCCTCAACATGTTCAACTCATAACTCTTTGGTAGAGACTTTTTTGAGCTGGCTCTAGCATTATCAGGGGATATTCTGAGATCTCTGTTGGAGCTCTCCAATTTGCAGCTGAGTAGCTGACCCATTTTTGTTTAGGGCAATGTGTCTTTGGTTATAAAATCATCGTTCTTTATAAGCCTCTTGCTGGGGGACAAATGGATGTATTTTTTTTACTCTTTGGGACATTTTTAAACAGATAGACAGACACTATTTGCCCAGTGTCTTTTAATCTGCATTTCATGAAAAATGAAGGTATTTGGCCTAGAATTTCAATTTGGTTTATATTCACAATTTCTTTCAACATGTTTCAGTCTAACTGATATCAAAACATGAACATTAGCTCTAATCATTATCAAAGGTTTCCGTGTAGTTTAATAGTGAGAGACAGTATTGGCTTTCCTCATTATTTCTTAATTTCTCATAAACTGAATATAAAATTCACTAACTTTCATCCAAAATCAATTACTATGAAAATCTGCATGAAAGAAAACCTTGAAAGAGTATCCTATTTCTGTCCCTCCATCCAATCTTGGTGCTATCTCTCATTAGCTGGAATCATTGCTATACCTTAAAAGTAGAAACTTTGTGAAGTAAAATGGCACTGACTCAGTCTATCTGCTAGGTAGGAGTCCTCTGAATTTTTGCTGCATACTCTACTGAAGTACTTTTTTTTGGTATTTATTAACACTAGGGAGCCAATGGAGTAGGAATATTTCTCTACTCCAAGTCATCAGGAAATAATGCTTTTTCTCTTTGGAGGCCAACATTCTTAAGAGTGGACAGAATGCAAATTAGAAATGAAAAGGATTCAGTTCTCACTTGCCAAGGGGAGGTTCCCATCTGTTCTCACTGAAGTACATAAGGATTTTTGCTATTGACTCTCTTGAGAAAAGGGTCAGACCTTAATTCGAGGGAGGAGAGAGCATTTAGCTCTTTTGTATCATTAGCTAAAATAAAAATGCTCCAGATGAGTAGGCTTGTGACCATCTGAAGAAGCAGCTTAATGAGAAACATTCCCAGTTTTCAAAGGTGCAACCCCCTAGACATTAGGTGGTCTTTCCCACCACAGCAGGAAATCTACACATGTTAAGAAGGTGCTTCAGTACCTCCTATACTGCATGTAGGCCAAATCTAAACTCATTGAGGTAACTCATCAATATACATCTTGCTAAGAAAAGAATATTCAAAACTTTTACTAATCGTCAAGGTTGTGTCTATTCCTACCACCAGCCTGGAGAAAAGCCAACCAAACATAAACTCACCTTTCTCTTTTGCTGCCAGTCTATGCAAACAACTTGCTTTTGGTACAGAGAATGCATTCTGATCTGACCACTTGGACAAGATGTTTTCCAGAGTTTTCTCTAGTCAGTCAGTCTGAATAGTCACATATTTATGCTGAAGTGTTTCTTGTGTTACTTTCAAGACAGAACTGGGGACTCCGATGCCAGCTCAGGGTGAGGTGGGCTACATGATAGAACAATATTCCAGATTTTTACAGCTGTTGAGTACAAAATTGATACTGGTTGCCCTCCAGCTTGGGCAAGGTAATTGCAATATTTATTTTCAATGTGCAGCTTGTTACTTTCCCCTTAAGTCAGTCTATTCCCTCTTACTCTCTTTTCTTTTTGCCTTTGCAATGAGTAACATAGGTAATGTGAAGGCTGTGTTTAACAGCAGACTTTTGCTGTTCAGGGAAATGAGCTTTGGGCTCAATGTACAAAACAAAAACATAAAGTAGCTCTAATGAATTAGTTTATAAACAGTGGAAATTAGGACATATTGCAAGAGGAGATAAAAACCCCCAAACAACCCCCTTTAAAGCAATTATGAGGCAAAGATCATATTTATACCACCCAACTCAGTGTAAGATAAGAGCTCACAAAAGAAGTTTCCTAGTTGGTAGATAAATGTGCATGCACAGAGTTCCCTATTCTGAGTAGACCCAAGAAACCTTCCCAGGAGTATCTGTAGCTGTCTTACTGAAGTTAAGTCCTGCCTCGTAGTATGCTGATGTGGGAAATCATCAGCTGGTTTTAGAGCAGTCATGGTCTTCACTGATAACCAGACCTCCAGAGGGCACCTCTTGTGGTTCTCATACATACCTTTCAGAGCCTCTGCTGGTTAGGAGGCTCTGAAAAGTTCAGACTATCACAACAAGTGTAACACAAGGGTACATTTTTATCAGCCTGCCTATTTTAAAAGACTGTGTCCCATTAGATTGCTCAGCAGTTTTTAACAAGCTAAAGTTCTGGTTGTCAGTAAACACATCAGGTGGCCATGCAATGTAACTTACAGATCAGCTGCTTGCAGGGGATGTAAACCTGCATAAAATCTGTCTTTAACTCTGCAGGAAGATTTGTGGAGTCACTGCTTTCATCTCACAGTAGTTACTGCCCTGATGTTTTAAAGAGCAGATAGATTTCACTGGCTTTGGTCACTAATTCCTGAGATAAGGTATTAAAATTCAATGTATTTTTGCTAGTTGAACCAGCTAAGAATGCTTCCTTCTATTTGCTTTTACAGTTCCTGAAGGATGAGTGACTCGAATTCCATTGGGATTTTTCTTTTATCTTTGCAGTCAAAAATACCCCTATATTTTCTTTTGCTTTTCCCAGAGCAATATTAAGAGCTGTGTGCTAACATGTACTGCAAAAAATGTTTCAAAAAAGTAGATTGTAACTATCTATTTGACTAACTTGGATTTACTTCAGCTACAGTTCCAACATCTTTAATTTTGTTTTCCAGTAATGTTCATAGGATCTCGTTTGCAAAGAAATAAGCTGGTATTGCAAACTGTCTTGTAAAATCCGAAGTTTCTTGCATATTCTTATGAAAATAAACCAAAGAACTAGCAAGGTTTGAAGCAACAGCTATGGGGCAAAAGCTATAGTATGTTAAAACAGCAGTGAATTGTCACAGTGAACAGTCCTGCATGTACACAGCGTGTAGATTGCTCAGGAAAAGCTATTAATCAGAATAAGAACTTATCTACACAGATATAGTTTGTAGTCCATTAAACATGTGAGGAATCATATCTGTAAAGGCCTCATGCCATAATACAGAGGCAGCTGGAACAGAGACAGTGAATGGAATAGATGTGTGTTAAACACCTTGTCTCCAAGTGGTTGCTGAGAACCACATGGTACCAAGAATAAAAATAGCCTAAGTAGAATGGAGAGCTTTACAATCCCTATCAGAGACAAAACTCTCTGGAAATGTGGAAGGCAACAGAAGGAAATTTGGTAGGCACTTTTCTCTGTATTTGTAAGCAAGCAGTGCCACTAGAAATGAAGACAATTCAGAAAGTAGCCTTGGTTTTGACAGTGGCTGGTTCTGAAAAGCTTGTTGCAGTTAATAATTTTCTGTTAAGCAGAACAGAGACTGACTGGGAAGTGGTAGTACAGAAATGTGAGGAACCCTGAATTCCACATAAAAATGAAACGTATGTGTAAGATTGGCTCAAGGTACACAGAGTCTTGCAATTTTGAGGGCTATCTAGGAGAATGGGTCCTAATGAGATCTGGGAAGAAAATTCAGAAAAAATACTGGAAAACCCAGAGTGGAGCTGAACAAAGCTCTTATAAAGTGCTAGTTAATGTGTATTGGGGAGGAAGGAGGTCACTTGGCACAGTCTACACAGTGAACACCACAGTTCTTTGATACTGTAGGGTTGATTTGGTATGCAAAAATCTCACCAAAACCCTAACTCCTTTGGGTAAAAAGGGATGCAGAGATCTATCTTGGATTAAAATGAGAACACAGCAGCTTGTTCTTGTACATTGGACAACCACTGCTTAAAAAGATGGTGTCCAAAAAAAAAAGTCAAAAAAGTCTGTGGGTTTGCGCCATGTCTTTAGTTGAGTTGCAGACATTTCCAGAGTGTGGCCAGCACAGGTAAAGCATGACAATTATGCTTCTAGCTCAGATGAACTCCACCTAGCAATGACAAACATGAAGACCACCAACCTGAAAGTAAATATGACAGCTATTATTTCAAAGCTTCATGCTGACACATAAACCATAAACAGTTCCCAGAAAGTATTCAATGAGTCCAAAGAAAAGTCTCAAAATAGAAAAAAAAATTATTGAGAAGGTAGTTTACACATCAGTCAAAGAAACATTTGCTGTAGAACACCAGTTAGAAGGAGGCCAGTTTTTTTTATCTTAATCAGGGCTATGATGGTGAAGTGATAGAAGCCAAAATAAATGAGGGTATCTCAGAGGTGGGTGCTTTTGCTCCTATCAGACCACTACAGAGCTAAGAGTGCCCTCCCACTGCTATAGCAGTGCTGCGTGTGTTATTCTGCTGCACTTTGAGACTACCAAAGGGATGCCTGTGGTATATGTCACTGTCAAAACAAATTACTTTCTGCTTCTTGATGTTAGTATTCATGTATCAGAAGAGACATAAAAGTTCAGGTGTCAGAAGCATCACAGACTAACTGGACATTGTTGTTAAGGTAGGTTAGCAGACAGGCTTGGACATTCCTGAAATCCTGTGTTACGTGAACACTGCTCACTTGTCATTCACAGGGAGCTCTAAGGAATACCTATGTGGCATCTTGGCTGTTCACAGCCATGTGCTCTGCACTGCCTGGGCAATATCTCATACACAGGGGTAAGTGGAAATGAAGCAGTCTCTGCCAAGGTCCTTGCTGCAGAGCAGTGACTGACTAGTACAGGGAGCTTGAACTCATATGATTTACTTTTTCTATTCTTCTACAGTTCCCCAATCACCATATTCCTGTAGCCAGAGTTGGAATTTTAGACACTAGATCTCTAATGCAGAGAAGCAGAGGGGTGACTAAATTTCCTCTCCTTGACTTGGACAGCAAAGTTAACTGGAAGAAGTCCAGTCTTTTTTTTTTTTCCCCAAATTAAATACTTCAGTGAAAATGCATTGAAAATCTTGTGTCCTTATCAACATCCGGAAAGTAGACCAGTTTTCTTTTTTCAGTTATAAATTTTGGTTTTCCACTCTTGAAAAAGAAAAAAGTTCTTTTTGACTACAAAAGAAATTGCAAGAGAAATCATTAGCAGAGCTTTTCACCTAGCTCAAAGGTCATTCTTCAAGTAGCTCTGCTTCTTTCAGCTTTCTTCTGACAGCAGTGTTAAACTAGGCAATTTCTAAAATTTGGTAGCTGTTATTATTTGTGATAGGAATAGTCCTGAGACAATGCATTTGTTCAACAAATCCATTTCTTCTTTTAATTAGGATTGATGTACAAGTGGCATCCTGGTGTTGAATCAGTCTCCAGCCGTCTCTAAACTTCTTGCACTTGTTGACAACGATTGCAATTCTTCGTCTGGTTCCTCCAGCGTTGCTTCCCTGCTTTGAAGAGACTGGTAGTGGTGGGTTTGAACAAAGCAAGCAGCTGAGTGGATGTTTAGTGAAAATTATGTCTAATGTAACAGAACTGATCAATTTCAATTTCCTTTTAAAGAAATGTTCTCCAGAAGGTGCTGCTCAGCAGAGCACAGGTAATATAATGCTCTGGATGGCATAAAGAGTTTTAAGAAATGGCTGGAAAGGCCACGTGTGTGCTCAGTGTAACTTTCAGTTACATCCAAACCAGCCTCTCTATTCACAGCTGCAAAATTAAAACACAAAAATCCAAAAAAAACCCCCAAAACCAAAACAACAACAAAAAACCCACACAGCACCCCCCCCCAAAAAAAAAAACAAACCAACCAACCAAAACAAAAAATAAACAAACCACACACAAACCCAAACCAAACAAAAAACCCAAACAACCCATAGATAACTTCCAGGGCTTAATTTAAATCGCTACCAGATGCATAGGATAGGATATGTTGAGGTTGTGGAGCTATATTTTTGTTACCTGGTAGCTCATCAAACATGTATCCTCTCAACCACTCTGGCTGCTGCTTGGTTTGCAGATCAATGTGAAAATGTTTGGATGAATAAAAGGCAAATGACCTGTGGTGTACTCATCTGAGAAAACCTCTCTCAACTGACTGCAACTACACCATGAAGGAGCTGAAATCCCATCTTTACAAAAAGAAAGAGGTAGCTGTCAGGTTGCTCACATTCGAGAACTCAGATTTTCCTTAAGTCTTTTCTTCTCTTGTTTAGAAATAGCCTCATTTCTTTAGCTCTCCTTCTTAAGTGCCACCTAATTTTTCTACTGAGATGAAAAAGTGGAATATATCATATGTTGGCACCGAGGAAGGTGAGAAGAGTGGCCGGCACCAATTACAGTGCCCACTATGTCCAGTTATTGTCTTTGCCCTCAGAAGAAGTGTGAATAAAAACAGTTATCGTATATTGCTACCAATATTGTCTGTGTAAAACAGAGGCCATACATGACTCTAAAAGGCAAAGATTTGGGCATAATAATTAAGTAACATGATTGAATGGTAGGATTGGGTATTTAATCACATAGGAACAGTTGCATACCTCATTGACTATGAAAACGTTCCCTCTGTGCTTTTTGGAGTGTGCCACATATTACAAAGCATACATTATCCTGTAAATATTAATGGTAAGTAATTTAAGATCAGTAGCTGCCTTCTTTTCAGAACAACTCAAACGTGATGGTTACATTTCTGCCTTATTGGACTTGCTCTTTTGGGGCCATTTACTCAATTCTCGCTTGCTAGATTAGGAACTTCTTGAATAAATATAGTTCACTTTGTTCATCTTGATATAACCTCACAGAAGCCATTAATTGCCCAGTGAGCCCAATGGACAATTAATGGTTTCTGTGGATATTACATTAAACTGGTTATATACAAAACTTTCAAAGGGAGCATGAAGTTTAAAGAATACAGGCAGGAGTCATATTCTGATTTTTACATCCAGCTTTTTCACTGATTTGAGTTAGGACCCTGAAGCCCAGACCTAGCAGATGTCTGCAGTGGGTGACCCCCTGCAACGCAGACAACTTGAGTCTGTGTCTACAGCATGCTAATAGGATGGATTAAAGAGCGAAGTGGTAACATAAGTTTTGGGAACATAAGTACTTTGTTTTGTACCTTATGGAAATTTCTTCTATCCTCTGAGTTTCAAGAAGTCAGACAACTACAGCCTTGCACTTGAAGAGCTAAAGGAGAGCTCTTTCGGTTACACAAAGTAAGGAGGTAGCATAAGAACTGAGACGCAGCATCTCTTCATGTGTAATGACCCTGTGGTCCATTGTGCCAACAGCGGAAGAGCCAGCTGCCAGCAAGAGTTCAATGCTTTCCCAGGAGCATGCCCAAACCATCAATTTGGGTGCTGTAGGCCATGCATGAACATTCCATGGAGAAAGGGGGACACCTCCACTACAAGCCCACTGTCTGAAGCAGCACCTCCACTGCACAGTACTACCAGGCTGTGGTCCTCCCCTTCTTCCTGTTGAATCCCCTGAATCTTAAGATATTAAGCACAGTACATCGCATCTTTGGTAAGAGTGAATTTTTCCTGCCCGAATGAACTTGCAGGGTGTCCTCACAGGGAGACTATGCTGGGACTTTGGCTTCCTTCGGCAAACGAGGAAGGAAGATGCATCCTGAGCTTCCCCTTCTTCCCTGAACTATCTAAACATCAGCAGCCAGTCTATTGGAAACAGGCAGAGGAGCCATGCCATTTTGACTACTTTGCTGCTAATCCCACCTCAGGAACACTTTCCCACCCTAACAAATTTATCAGGGATGTGGAGGAGGGAGGGTGTAACCTTGGATCTCTACTGGGGCTTGGACCAGAGAGAGGCACTGTAGCAAGAGCAAGATGCTCAGACTGGCTGCCCAAGGTGACTTGAGCACACTTAAGCAAAAAATCCAGTTTGGGCATTCATGGCATTAGACAACAGCTGAGTAAGAGTGTTTAAGACCGTGCTTTTCAGTTATTCTTACAATACTTTCTGGAATCAGATCTCAGTCTTGGTTACTCACTTTTGCCATCCGTTGGAGTGGATTAATAAGTCCTTTCTATACGGAATAAAATATTAATATATGTTTATATGAAAAAATCTATGGAGTTTAATTTATAATCTTTCAACTTGTTTTAATTAATTCAGAAGGAAAGTTATAAACACAGTATATGTTATTTCTTATGTAAAATTAACAGTGGGTGTTTCATTACAAAGTAGTTACAAATATGTTACCCTTCTTTTCATCAGCCAATATTTCGATTAACATTTCTCTAATTCTTCTTTCTCCTTTACCAACAACTTCTTGGTTTTCACAAACAAAAGGCTTGACTTTTTCTCCTCCATTAGGTTCCAGTCAACATATACCACTATGTTTCCACATAAATATTTAGATATAAGTATATAGATGTACTTAATGTTAAAACCAAAGAACATATAAAAGAATAAAGCACAATATTAAAAAAACCAACAACAACAAAAAACCCCCACCAAACCATTCATTCAAAGATGAATAAATAGTTCATTACTTTTGAGTACTGAATGTCACAAAATTCTGGAATCGTAGAACATCTCCATTGTTTACGGTTGAGTAACTTTTCTTTTTAAACTTTTTAGCTGGAATAACATAGACTGACTCTACAGAAATTCACATATGGAAATAACTTCACACGCAAGTAATCTTGTTTAGTTCAAACAGAATTAGTGAATTCACAATATTAGTACATATTTAGAAAGAGTATGTTTTCACTTGTATGTGGAACATATGTTGTCCTTTGTTAAAAGAAGAAGACGTGCACATACACATATGAACAGAGATAACAAAAGCAAAAATATGCAAACTGAAAGCAAAATCTCTGTTTGCCCTTTAGTTTACTAAAATAATGTTTAATACATGTTAAACGAAAAAACCCAAACCATGTTATCATACATTTGGCTGTTTTCCTAATGAGACTCAATTTGTCCTCCTCTATATTTAATTTTGAGTTTGACAACCTGAAAAACATATCTCCAAAATCAGAATGTCTTCTCTATGAAATAAATATTGTCTTTGTGTATTGACAGATAATTGGGCCTCCAATACACAAGGTGTGATAACTAGGACTACTGCTAAATTCTTTTCTTGGCTTCATCCCACCAGTTGAGCCGTATTTAGTCAAGATCTTGCCTTTATTAGATACCTAGGGTCAGTATCCTGGAGATTCAGTGGTTACTAATGGTTACTCGATCAGAGAAGTGAAGGAAGAGGTAAGGCAGAAAAAAGCATACACATAAGATGTATTTTTCTAAGTCCTGCTGTGATACTGCAAGAGTGAAAGCCAAAGACTCTTGCCCCTCCCACCCCCCTCCCCCAGCCCCCAACATCTCTCTCCTGGGGGCTGAAAAAGACACTTTTTATGGTCTCAAAAAAGGGCACTGATGGTAACCCCTTTTTTGAGTAGTCCTAAAAATACCTATGGCAGCAATCCAGGGGGGGAAAAAAAAAAAAAAAAAAAAGCAAATATCTTATTTAGATACAGCATCTGTGAAATAACACGTTGGGCACAATATACTCTAGGTGCTCTCCTCCTCAGTCCCCCGACATGGATAGCTGTGTAACCATGCTATGAACAAGAACACTAAAGGATGCTGAATTTGATAATTAGTCTTATCATTTAATATTAATTTTTCTGTATTTCAGGTAATTGTCTCTTCCAAATGTCTGCTCATATATCTGTCTGGAATTCAGATCATATTGTCATTTCATGTCCCTCTCATTTGATCTAATACCCCAAAAGTTTTATTAATGGTTAAAGGACTAAGTGAAATGGCCACTTAACCAGATGCCTACATTTCAGCAGCTTCACCAGATGACCAGTTTGCCCGAATGACTGTGACAGGAACTAGAGCTACTGCAAGTCCCCCATTCATCATTGCTCATTGACCTTTAACTGCAGCCAAACTGTATTTGAGTGTAGTTAAGGCATCTGGGGGCTTTGTGTGTTGCAGGAGGAGAGGATGGAGGAGAAAGCCAGGAGGAAAAACAGAGCATTATTCCTTTTTGAGGTGACATTGACCCCATTTGAAATCAAGCACAAAAATACCATGGCACCAAAGGTGTGTGGACCAGAATGTTGCTGTGCAATTAAATGCTGGGTCTTGCTATTTGAAAAGAATATATATTTCTCCATTTAGAGCTCTGAAATGAATAATCCCTGTTAATGAAAGAAAGTTATGTGGGAGTAAAATAGTCCTTGGGACTAGAATTCTGTTGCCAGCTTCGCTCTCTGCCACACAGTTTCGTGGCTAATCTGGGCACACAGAAAGGGTTTCCAGCTGCTCAATGCTTTCCCTGTGGAGGAATTTTATTGAGTGCTCGTGTATATATGTGTGGCAGCACTTCTTTCAAGCACTGTGTGCAACAGTCAGGGAGGCTTATTGGTGGGTCTGGTTTGTTGATGGGTTTTTGTTTGGTTTATTTGAGGTTTTTGTTTGTGTATTTATTTTTTAGTTTGTATCACAGAGGAAACAGCTGGGGAAAAGATTTTGGTGTAGACCTGCAGGCTTTTTATACCAGTTTATTTGAGCTGTTTGTTATGTTTGAGTTAATTTGTCCCATGTTTAAAAGATGTGGACTCCTAAAGAATGTAGATGTGCATGAGAAACATTAAAAATAAACAAATATTTCAGTAATACCACCCAAATTGTCCTAATGTTGCTGGTTAAAATAAATTAATGTGGGTATTTTCAGTGTGATGAACCAACACTTGGGAACATATTACTAAAAGGAGTACCTCCAGCATTGACTATGACCCACTTTGTTATTTGAAGTCAATAAGAATACATTTGTAAGTAGAAATTACTCACACACACAGGGTCTTCAGTGCGGGAACTTGTACCAGCAGCCCACAGACAAGACAAAATCTCACATAGCTGTATTAAAGGTTGGGTTTGTATTTGCTAGGGGAAAGATGGAAATCTGTTTGTGTCTAACAGTGTTAACCTGAAAGCGCAGTTTTTTAATAAGTAAAAGTTCCTAAAAGTAATTGTGTAAAATCGCCATCTTTAATATGGTTTTCATTTGCTAAATAACTTCTTCCCCAATTGCTCTGTTTGAGTTCAAGACTTTAAAATTTTGCAAGAAGCAGTCATTTTTCACATGATTAACAGACAAAAGGAGCAGACAGGCAAAATGGCATCCTCTGTTCCTTTAGTACTTTTGAATTATTTGTCCATATGATTTTGATGTAAAATAGATTTTCAATTTCATTTTAAGAACATGATACATTTAGGAAAAAAACCCTTAAGTGCAGCCTTTTCTCAAAATCAAACTACATATTTCTCCCTTTTTTTTGCTCTTCCTAATTAGAGTATTTACTGTACACCAGTGAACAAATCACCCTTTTCATGCTAAAAGCTACACATCACTAAATTAACCCTTTGTTTTGCATCACTTACAGACCTTCAGCTGGTGTGAAATGCTCTCCAATGAGGTTAATAAACTGGTCTCTAAGTAGAGTGATGCAGATCCAGTCTTGCTCTTTCAAGGCCGTGTAACTGAAGCATATAAATATAATTCACAGATTGCCTTTCAATTTGTTTATAATTCTGACACTCTAACTGTTGCTGTCTTAGTTACGGTTTCATATATACTGATTTTCTTAATTGCCGCTTTACTTTGTTCCTTTCTTTTTCTTTTCTTCCCTCCCCAACAGATAGATGTCACTTTTTATTATATGCCAAAGACTGGGTTCGCTTAATCATGGGTACACTTTGATACTTGCTTCTCAAATAGTTCCTGTGAACTTCGTAGCTAAAAATCAGTATTTCTTAGCAGCAGAGGCTTTGCTTTCTTTCCATAAGCATGTTTTTTTGCACACGTATAGGTTCATTTGCAAACAGTAGTACAACCTAACTAAAGGCATTCCTAAGAGACCAAAGCTGATTTTTAGTAAGTTATCTTCATGGTTTCACTTACAGGGAAGAGCAGGATTCCATCATCCCAAATCCAGTGTCTCTGTAAAATCCATGCCTACAGTTTCAGTGAAGAGTCAAAAATACGCTACATGCACTAAATCTGCTTGTGTGTTTATATTGTGCATAACTATGATTTTTCCATGTTGACATGAGATAACAGCATTTAGTCTGTGGGAGAGGCTGGGAGATGAAGGCAAGAACCCAAAATACCAGCCAGCACATGGTGCCAAGCAAACATGCACTCTGAGGCTGTAGTGCAAGACAAAATATTTCCTTTGATTTATATCCAAGAGGATGCATTTCCTTAGCAAGTGGGTTAGGTAAATATCTGTAGCCTGTCAGCTGGATAGAAAGGAGTAAAGAGCAGTCTTTCAAACTGATCCTTAGTACAAAGAGATTAAGTGCAGCTTGCTTTTATTTCTGTCATCTGCATCTGGGTAATCTCTGTCTTTGCAATTAGTTATCTTCTTTGGATTTTTTAAGTGTAAGTAATCTGCCTTTAACTTTCACTTAACTTCAATGAAGTAATATTTCAAGGTCACTAGCTATCACCAAAACATTCCGTGGCTGCCATTATGCCAGTGGTCTCAACCACCCCTACACACACCTGGCAGTTGCTTCCTTTTCTCTGTAATACTCCAGGGCAAGAGGATACATGGCTATGTAAGATGGAATAGTCTGCATTGAGAGTTAACAATGCAAACCTAAGAAGAAAAATGTCTCTCTGCAACCAGAAAAACTGGCATGTGACCATTAATAGAGAGTATGCCTGAACCTGTAGAGTCCTGGCAGAGCTGGTAGCCACCATTCAGGGCACATCAATAACATGTCAGTACTTAATATTGATCAGAGAGCAAATCACCAGCTGGAAAAAGAAAATATGCATGCCTGCTACTATCAGCTCAGGTTGGAAATGAGTAAATGTGGAGAAACAGTGAAATTATTTTTCCTTGTCTTGATTGCATTTTATAAACAAAAGCCTCAGAAACAAAATCAACCTATAAAATCCTTTGTCATTATTTCCTTCCTATATCCCTTCCAAGCCCAGCTAGTGTATTTGCAGGCTCTTTGGAACAATTCTCCCACGTAAGAAACTATGGGTGCTACGAAATATTACTGCATTCCAGTTATCTCTGAAATGCTGATCTGCCTGGCTAACATGGAGCTGAAATGCACTTATTCCCTTTGACATGGAGTCAGTTGTGAATTTACCAGATGAACTTCCTTGACAAATGGCTACCACCCACTCAATCCATCACTTCAGGGAAGCTGGGCAGCCTTACACTTTTTCTTTCATAGAATCATTCCCATGCTTTTATCTTTTGTTCTGCCTCTCAAAAAGATCAAGGGGTAAAACCCAACACAATACTCAAAGGTATGTGATTTAGAGCACCAAACAAGTAACAGAGATCTTAAAAATTGCATATTATACAGTAATCATGTACCTCGGAATTTCCTCCTTTTTAATATAGAAAAATGAGATTGAACTCTTCATTATTATTTTAATTGGCGTAAATGTTGAGTTCTCAAGTATCCACATGGTAATTTACACTTCTAGTGTAGCTGGTGGGAGGTGGTTTATTTTTCTTTGTGCTAATACAAGGATCTCACTTCCTGAGACAGGAAAGCTGCAGACAACAGTTGCACTGCATGGGTGAAAGGCACGAAGGGAAAATTAAAATATTTATAGAATAATTTTTTAAAAACTAGAAGAAAATTATATGCTAATCTATTATCTATTATGTCAGGCAAATTGAAGTAGCTAATAAGCACATTTACCTGAACCATAGAATGGCTGAGTTTGGAAGGGACCTTTGGAGATGATCTGGTCCCACCCCTCTGCACAAGCTGATGAACAACTCTCAGCCTTGTCTTATCTATGCAGCCAGTTCTGGAAAGGTGCATTTTAAAAGGATTAATATGTAAAAATGAATTTTTATGTTCAGAACCTATCCTGAGAAGAGGAAGGGGATTCTCAGCAGATATGCAACACCTTGGAAAATTAAGTAACAGGATAAACCACAGGTTTCCTATCCTACACATGTGGTACTTTCATGTAAACTCTGGGGATATCCAGGAGTGCCACTATGCCAGTGTCTTCTGTGGGGCACTGCCACAGCTATGGACAAAGCATGGCTGGAAAGGGGCTGCTGAGAAAAAACCTGGTCCAGCAGAATACTTTTCCGTTTGGGTCCTGGCATAGGGGAAAGCAGGGTGTCCTTGGTAAAGTTCAGTGAGTGGCAGAGCCAGGGCCTGGAGACAGGGTAAGCCCAGACCTACAGCTGATGTGAGCCTGGGAAGGGGCTTCCAGAGGAGAGGGCAGGCTGCCAAAATTGCTCTCCTTCCAAAGCCCAGGGCTGCGCGGTCCCATGAAGCTGCTCTCATGTATAGTCTCATGTGCTCCCCTGCACCTCCTGGACCAGGTGCCCTGGTACCTTGTGCCTAGGGTTTCAGCACCAGCAGTCTTTCCGTGGAATTTCCTCAAGAACCATAGAGATTGCTTTACAAACTGTGGTCTTTGTCACTGTGTGGTTTTTCTGTTGTCAGAGGCATTGCTGTTGTTTTCCAGTTTGTTTCTTAAGGGAATAAGGCTCGTAGGAGTGTGAGGTTTGCCTGGCTGGCTGCCTCTTTTTTTTTTTTTTTTTTTTTTTTTTTTTTTTTTTTTTGAGCCCAGTGGCAGATTTCAGCCAAATGTGAGAGGGTTAAAGCTCCCCCAGATAATTAAGAAACAAATGCCATGAAAATAGACAAATGGATAGAGGATACAGATGCTGTAAATGCCCTTACTGTGGGAAAACTGCTGAGTGGTATCTCACATCATCAGGCACTAGAACAGCCACATGGGAAAAGAGGCCGTGCAAATGCCCCAAACACAGAGTTCCCTTCAGCTGGGTTTGTGTTTCATGCATGCCAGAGCCAACCACTTGCAAGACAAAGTTCCAAAGAAAGCAGGATTAATTCCTTCTGTGCCCATATAGCTATTGATTTTCTGATTGGAGCCTCCTCAAAATGTTCTTTGAATTGAACTGTTTACATTTTTAAGAGTGCTATTATCTACCTGTAAGCAGGTACACTGAGGTGCACATGATTTAAATGGAAAAAGTACCAGTGCCCTTATTTTCATCCCAAATGCTTTACCTACTGTAAGATCTGCACTTCAAAGAGTTAGAAAAATGGGCACAGCTACAACACTACACTGTGTTGTACCAACAGAACTGTACCTGTAAGGAGAATTGAATTGACAGTGTGGGCAAGGCTGCATAATGTTTACAGTGTGCAGGATTCAAGAACAAAGAGTAGAGTCCAGCTGAGGAATTAGGAGAATTGCCTCATACCACGGTAGAGTGAAGCCCCACGTATAGTAGAGGAGCAACAGTTCCCCCAGCCAAAATGGCTGAACCTAGGAAAATCAAGATTTCTGTGTATCTTAAATCAAGCACTTTCTCAAATATTCAATTATCATGGTATCCTAGAGTAACACTGAGTGAGAGATACAAGGGGAAAAATTAGGCAGGTAAATCCTACTGTGATCAAATATTCCAGCTGTGCATGGCTGCATTTGAAGCACAGTTGGGAACCAGCGTCAGATAATCCTGGTCAGTTTTAGGAGTACAGTAAATTCCATCATCGGACAAATTACATGAAAATTTAAAAGATGTCAGGAAGGTCATTTGCAAACCCGTTCTTGGAGTTCTGAAGCTGATCATCCTCGCTCCTAGTTTTCCACTTTGCTGAAAACTTAGGATAGATTTTGTGGGATTTTAGCCTCAGTCCAGAAGAGCGGAGGTTATAAAATAGGCACCTCTTGGCTTTGTAGCCTGTAATTTGGGGAGTGGTTCAGATCTGTGGCTCAGCCCACAGTTCAAGGGAGGGAGCAGAGTCAAACTTCCTTCTCTAGTCCTGCTCTATTTGAAGTAACATTTTAAAATAAAAGCATTTTCTGGATATGCTGTGCAGAATTTATTACTAAACAGATGTTCTGTTGTCTTTATAGTGGCAACCATGCCTTCAATATTCCGTGCTATATCCAATATTTCTGCTACCAACAAACAAGAAAGAGAATAGCCTTCTTCTTATAGTCTGTTTTAACTCATCTGGTTGTGCACTCCTCTGGGTGATTTCAGGTTACCTGTGCTCTGTGACATGACATGGAAACTGCCTATGTGTAAAGCACTGTAGTATTTTAGCACATGTTCAGTACCAACAAGCCAGCATAAGTGAGTGGAGAAAACAGAAGCTTAATCATTACTCCATGTTCCTGGTGCATAAAGAGAGATACTGTCCACCCACACAGTCTGTGATCAATGCCAAATCTTTTGCAAACTTAGGGTTTTCGTTCAGCTTCTCTGATTTATGCTTATGTATCCTTCCTGGCTCCCACCTTTTTGATGATGTAATGAGCTAACTGACCAGAAGCTATTCTGCCAAAATGCACAAAATCAGGGCTGGGGATGTTAAGAAGGATTATAATTGATGAGGAGAAAGGTACTCTCATTAGGAAAGATTAAGAACAAAACCTCTTTGCACTTCTGTGGTCTTTATGAGATACCATGGTGGCTTAGGCTTGGCAGGATGTCACCAAGCTCTACACAGTCACACAGAGCTATCCACCTAGAACCTATTTTCCCCTGTTCCCCTGGCCTGCCCATTATTGCCAATATTTTCAGAGCTGCTGCATCTCTTTCCTCACTATGTGAGTGCTCCATAATCTCCTGAGCAGCGGATGGGTCTCTTTTGAATGAGATCTGAAATATGGCTGTGGTGACATCACTTTATTAAAAAGGTGCCAATATGAGATGCTTGGGAAATTCAAGAACATTTCTTTACTGTCCTTGTTAAAAATAGATCACTTAAAATATTGTGTTGGGTTGTAATCATGAATAGACATGTCTCAGCCATGTGCATATAGTGGAAAAGTTTCAGATAAAAATAATCCATTCATTGAAGATACATTGACTAATAAAATGTTTTTCACTTAAAAAAAAAAAACAAAAGAAAGAAAAAAAGAAAAAGGAAACAGAAAACACTGTGGACGTGAGGGTGGGATGGTGGACATCTTAACATCAAAAACATGAACCTTACATCAAAATTACCTGATGACACCCAGCATGGGTAGGAACAATTAATTTCAAGGGTTAAGTTCTCTAGTAATACGAACAAAGAAGTATTGGAAAGGAAGTCTGTGTAAAACAGTGGGAATGAGCTAGTGCATTCAAAATTATTAGAATGCTGTGCTTGCCCTCCTCTTTGACAATTCCTATAGTACTGGTTATATTGAAATTAGAGCATCATCAACAGCCCCAAAAACTCAGAACAAGCTGAGAACTTGTGTTTCCACAAAGAGCTTGTCAAAGGAGCCATAGATTAATTCCCTTATTTTTTGGTGCTACAACCATAGAATCTGTACTATTTACAATGTAGATAGTCTTTGAAAGAAGGAGTTATTAGTAAGACTTTGCCTGTCTCATTTTGTCTATGGAAAAAACCTGAAGACAGGTTTTTTACCCTGGAAGTCTATAATCAGGGTAGAAAATGATGAATTAAACCAGTCTTACCGAAGGTTGACAACTGGTGTGTTAGAGGACTAAGGAACCAAATCTACTTGCTTATGAATATAAAAAGATTATCAGCAAAGGCAAAGGAGGGGAATTCTTATTCTGAAATAGCTATTATTTGCAGCTTGTCTGCCTCCTGTGGGGTTGTGAGTGCATGAAGACATGTACGTGTTTGCTTAAACTTAGAAATATCACTGAGGTTTTATATGTGAGAAAACATAATTTACTAATAAGTTAATGGGGTCAGCTGTGCAGGACTTTTTATTTCATTTTCTTCCTCCTTTCTTTCTCCCTAATTTTCTATTGGTGAGAATATTCTGTTCCTCTGTGACTCCTACTACCAGAGTAAATTTTGCCACTGATGTCACTGAAGACAGGGTTAGGCCTTTATATGTAAATATATTAGTGATCTAGAAAGATAAAACAAGGAAAATAACATAAAATCTCACATTACTAATATCTTTTTGTATATAGTTATAATAATAAATATAAGGGTTTTATTTTAAATCCTATATTGAGAAAAAAAGTCTGCTAGAATACCAGTTAGGCAATATGCATCATTAATTCATATATGCTAAGAGAGAGAGATTATGAGGTCACATACAAATCAGGAGGCTTTGAGATTGTGAGGCTGGGCTGATGATAAAGCAACAATCCAATTTACTATTTTTATTTTTTTAACGAGTATTTGGAGAGTCTGCTCTGCTGCAGGACCTGGTACTTCTATGCACTGCAATGTACAGTCTTTTGTATGGAAACTTAAGTAGGTGTACATTTTGCAGAAGCAGGAATATTGTGACTCTATCTATTTCCTAGCATCTTAGTGAAGAAAGCACTAATGACCGTACATTTAATAAGATTGTAAAGACTTGTTTGATTAAATAAATATTAAAATGTAAATTTCTTGTAAATATTGTCAAAAGCATCCTTTTAAATGTGTCTGCATTTCTATATTCAATTAACTTCAGTTTCCAAGATCCTTGAGTCAGATTTTCTTTAAAATTTATTAATATTATGCATTTTGACTTTTAAGGTTGGTTATGAATAGGGTACTTTTGACTATTATGAATTTATTAGCATGATGTAATTTGTATTTAGAGTGTACAAATTATCTCCGGCCTCAGCAGAGCTGAACGAAAATGGCATCATGTAGGTCTCAAGGCTATGCTGGAGAGCGATTATTTTCCTGTAACTAAGATTCACTGTAGAGCAGGAAACTGAGTTCCTCTCCACAAGGAGCTACATACGAAAAGAGTAATTATCTAGTCATATTCCCTCTCTTGGTATGTTACATTCCTTGTCATTAAAGGTTAAACCTAGACCTAAACCCGAGGTATAATCTGTGGACACTCATTGCAGCAGGGCTGTCTCCAGGTGTGGAGAAAGTGAGCTGGAGAAAGTGGTGTGGAGAGAGATGCTGAGTTTGAAATGAATAGTGAGTATAAAGTTGCAGATTTACAAGCCATTGCTTTCTGTAATTAATACTATGTGGAGAATTGTTGTACTTGGTACCAAAGGGGTGTTGCCTCAAAAATCCTAAAGACGAGTGCCCTGTGCTTCACTTCAGGACCTCTCTGTGCTGCAAGGACAGTGCAAGGATGAGTGGACCTTGAGAAACTACTCAGCCTGATGAAATGCCACCAGAGGGTGGTGTGAAGCCAGGCTAACTCACCCTACTTGCCCCATCCTAGCCCCCGGCCTGAGGGATACCTGGAGGGAACCCAAACACTCTGAGGTCAGTGCCTGGGGCACAGGCGACAGACAGTGCTTAAGGGGACCTTGGCAGCCCCTTGGCTCCCCCACTAGCTAGACACACAAGTCACATCCTTGAGTATTTTAAGATGACCCTAATCTATACCAGAGCCTGTTCTGGCTCATGGCCAGACAAGAGCTGGAGTAATCAAAGTAGGAAAATGCCTCATAGTGACATTTCCCTCAGCTGCCCTCAGCTGTGCTGAGCAACAACATGGCACAGTTGCAAGAGAGGGTTGGGGAGGTGGTGGCCACTGCAAAAAAGATGCTGGGCTGCTCTGGCACTGTGGCTTCAGGATTTAAAATGAAAGGAATAGCAAATATTTCACTTAAGGTTGTTCAGCTGGGATTTATCATGAAGGTCTAGTTGTTCCTTTTACCCACTGGTTTACTTCCATGAGCGGAAAATCATTTTTAACCTTGTGCGGTTGTTTTTGCAGGGATGATTGGGTGCAAAACATGAGCACTTCTGTAAGCCTGATCTGAGAGGACTTTGTGCCAGCTGTGTTCAGGACAGGCAGCCCTGCAGGAGGCAAGAAAACTCAACCCGTTCTGTCAATTGAACAGTTCCCCAATTAGGGAAAGTGGTTTTTCTTGACAGAAGACGTCAACAGGGTAATCAAAAGGTTATTTAAATCCTGTCCTTTGGAGCCTGAGTTGATGTTGCCTTGTGTTGGCATTCATAACCAGAAAAACTCTTTGTTACCATAATACCCGTTCATCTGGTTGGGCTACTTTGGGTTTTGTGTATTTTTGTTTAAAGGAAAGATTAATAATGTCAGGGCAGAAGAGTTTGGATGGTAGGTACCCCAGACGGTGTATAACACCAGTGTTCATGCTGGATAGGACAGCCTTTGAGGTCAGGAATGGACCAAGTTTGGCTTCATTATGTAACAAAGAAGAGTTGCTAAGGGAAGTTTGTCTTGCACTGCCCAGACTACTAAAACTTGTTTTTTAAAAGGCAAGTGATCTCCAGGGTTAACTTAGAAGCACTAGAGAAAATGGTGTAGTTCAACATTACTACCTCCTTTGCTTTTTGTTGTCTGTGAAGAGGCCTGTCAGTGCTCATAGGACATACTATAAATAGGGGGAGGGAAGACTGGGACATACTCAAAACAGACTGGGAGCAAAAAGATGAAAAAAGTCTTATGAAGATAACATTTACTCCAGCCTTCCTGCATGAAGGAAAGGGATCTAACAGAGACTGCAAATGTGTGCTGCAGTCTGAACCCAAGCAATCATTATAGGTTGATACATGAAATGGCTGCTCACGAAAGATGAACTTGTTAAGTATCCAACATGCTCCCAGAAATAGACTCTGAAATATATCTTTTGCTGATATTTTTTCCCTAGCTTGAAAAGACAGAGCAGACTTAAATGTAGAAGACTAGTTAATAAAATATACTTGAAATATTGAAATGAAACAGGAACATCTTAGGCTCAATTGTTTAACTTTTGAAGTATAAGAAATAAGCTTATTCATTATGATGATTTATTTCTCTTCCTACTCCAAAGAACGTAAATCTGGACTCTCCTCTCCCAGTCTTGTTCTTTGACCAGCATGAGACCCATAGTGAATTTATGCCAGTCTTCAAGTACCATTAAGGTGAATTTTGCAAGATCACAGAATAAAGGCAATCCATATTTAAGAGCAAAGAGGTCAGTTCAGAGCCTACTTAAACCACTAAGTTGTGTGACCAAGGAACTGATGAAACAGCTGTGGGTGACAGTCCTGCCACGTGAAATTTCTGGAAAGGAAGGCAGGCAAAGAGGACAGTGATCTGCTCACCCAAAGAGTTGCTGCAAAAACTGTTGAGTGGATGTGAAAGATGAAAGCCCTAGCTGGAGACATGCCTTTGTGCTTTTTTGGCTGAGCTTCTAACAGTGAGCCATGAAGTTGTCATTCAGCCCTTGTCAGCTGTAATATGTAAGCCACATGCAAGGCAGCTCCATATAGCTGAAAGAAGTGCCACTATATTGAGGAGTCAGATTTGTAGCCTGCCATCAGGATGGACAAACCTGCATTGCCGAGGTGTGAATTATGAAAGACCGTTTCCAAATTGCCAAGGGGTAATAAACATTAATATAAACTAGACAGGGGCCCATGCCAAATAGCCCTAACTCTCGGGGTGTTTGGATTGCAAATATTTGATCAGCATCCAAACTTTGCAGCTGGCCTTATCTCTGCAGTGGCCAAGCCAAAACCCATGGGTTTGTGGCCACCTGGCACATTCTGTGATCCAAGGATGCCGTGTCTGATTACCTGCTCCTTTGCCACCTCCAGCTAACAGCCCATTTTATCAACCATTGCCTGTGCTTTCTGCCTTGCTCTGGTATTCTTTCTCTGGTTTCATGATTTTTCTCTCTCTTATTCATACTGGAAGTTCTCCAAATAAGGGACACACTTTAAATCTGTTGTGAGCAACTCTGGGTAGCTTTATGCAATATTGTGGAAAATCATCAGTGGAAAACATGGAGTCTGAGCATGAACTTAGTACCTTCCATGCAAGGCTAACAAAGGGCACTAGATTGCTGTACATGTGAAAGAGAGGTGGGCAAGAAGTAAATTTAATAAGCATACCCAGTTCAACTCAGAAGGCCTTTTGATGTTTCAGAAGTCATAGTACAGCTGATAAGCAGTAGGTGGATGTGGAATCCACGCCAGAATCTCCAGCCATTTCTGGGGTCAAAGACCAGACTCTGTAACTGTCTGTGTTTATTCTTTCCACCTCAAATCCCACTGACTTAGTTTCAGATAGAGATTGACAGTCTTATTGCATGTTGGTTTTTTGCAGGGATGTAATGCACAGACAATCAATTGGACTTGCCAAAATACACACTTGACACCCTTGTTTCACCTCCAGCAGCAATAGCCATGAAAGGAGTTGTTTGATCACCCTGCTCTCAGTGTACTCTCCTTTTCTCCCTGGGCCTTGTTAAGGGACAAAATAAAACACCTGAACTCTAAAGTCAGACCAGCATTGTAATACCACAGTTTCAGGGTTTTTTCTGTCTTTTATAAAAGGAGTATTCAGGAATTATGTAAATTTCAAAGAATGCTGACTATCACTGAATTCTGAGAGGTTAATTGGCATATTAATTATCAGTAATTAATAGATGCATATACAGACAAGAGAAGGGGAGATTTTATTGCTATGAAATTTGTCCATTAGCTACACTTTACACTCATCAAATCCACTGTTACTGAAGCAGTAAGACTATTGATCTACATATGGATTCTCCTTGGGTACTTGTGATGTGTATTTAATACTCTCATCTTAAAATGGAACAAGGGGTTGCTGAGCTTGCACCTGGAGTTTTCTAGATTTTCTCTTCACACTTAGTGTCTGAAAAAAACACATAAAATTTTATAATGATTTCATCCCCTGTTATAACTGTCTCTGTTTTTAGCTGAACAGTTTTCCTGAGTCTACATTTCTGGCTATAGTAATTATATTGTTGACTCATGGTTGTGTGAGGAAAAACTTTATAGATTCCACACTGATAAAATATCTCCAGGGATCTTATCTGAACTTCTAGAAAATCAAAGGTTAATAATATTGTCTGAGAGAGTCAAGTGTAATCTTCAGTTTCTAACTTTTTGAGAAATAGCTCTGCTCACTGATATTTAAACCTAGTGCTGTGGCAAGCCTTCAAGGCTTTTTATCTAATCGGTGTAGATATCTTCCTCTGCTTTTTGCTATTCCCATCAATATGGGAACATACTAGACCAAGTTTTCTATACAGACCTCCTGTATCAGATGTATGCCTTTCTTTAGAATTTTTTTTAAACAATCTGGTTCTAAGGCATCCCTGGGTGTCTAGACTCCCAGGATAGTTTTGAAAGTAGACCGAGCTCTGCTCTGTCAAAGCCCTACAAGCATCAAGGGCCTGCCAAGATCATCAAAACACAGTTCCTTAAAGTGTGGGCGTAGGTATGAAAATTGCTCCATTAATACCACCCAGTTTTATGTCTCCACTCACGTGGGAGTGCAGAATATGTCTGACAATGTCTTCAGCTGTTCAGGAATGAGCACTAACCCACTTGTGTTTTCTGCTTGGTTATAGGGTTGGAGTGGGTGGGAAGGGTTCTGCTTCTTTTTCAGCTCACATCTCACAAATCTGCCAATATGTTGTCATCATTTTCTCCACCCAGACTGCTGCAGGAACCCCAGTTTCACTGCCTGTTGTCATTGCTGACTGTTTCTTTTTTCTTTTTCTTTTTTTTTTTTTTTACATTAATTCCTTTTTGTTGGAGCAAGATCCAGAAGTGATGGGCTTCACAAGACTGTCCAGGCACACATGGTCCTTGATGGACTCATTGAAACCATGGGCAACCCAGAATTTGTATAGGTTGTATATTATTACAGTGCAAATCTACCATAATGCAGCTTCAGCAGAGAGAACTCCAGGTTTTGCAGTATCACCTACTGAGACCCCAGGAAAGGTTGGAAGGTCAAACTGTGAGCTGTTTCACTTTCATCTATTTGTGAAGGCCGTGAAATTCTTTGTAGACATTTTAACAAATAATGCTTCAGAAATATATTTTCCCGTAACATCCTACTCCTTTTTTCTTCCCAAGTATAAAAGCCAACAACAACTCAGCACGCATGTTTTAAGTTGAATAAAAGGAGCTGGTAAGAATGCATGTTTCACCCTTCCAGAGGGGTCATTATAAAAGAAGGGAGGTTAAAAATAATGTTACCGTGATCTGCAAAAAAATGAACTCCTCATTTTTCTGCATCTTTTAAGACATTCTGAAATGTCTCTGCATGAGGCCTTGTGTCATCCTCCTTCCTTTCCCTTTTACCCCACACCCAACCTCTAGATCTCAGAGGAGGAAAGTTTTTGTTACCTCTGACTATAACTGAAAGAAGGGACCCTCAGTGCTATATCAAATCCATTTTAGGACGAAGTCAAGATCCATACTTTCTCTCCTCATTTTTCCCTTTTGCCTTTTGAACTGTGTTACCATGAAAATCAGTTGCCCAATTGCAATAGTCACGGGGATCTTGCAGGATCCACCTCTATGCTGCTCTAGTTTCCACCAAACCGTATTAATGCAGATCTTTAGTGAATCCCAGAGAACCTGCAGGAAATTTGAAAAGGCGTTGCTGGTGCTCTATCTTTAAAATGCAAATGTTACTGAAGATTGAAGATGTCTTTTTTTTCTGTCAAATTGTTAATAGGTTCAAGACTGTCTTTGCAAAAAAATGCAGGAGAATACATGCTGAAATATTTGTGAATGTGTCCATCTTGACCTGATGCTCTTGGTGTCCTACATGACTGTGGAGTTCATGATACGGTGCTGCCACAGACAGCTTCCTGCTGAACAGCAGAACATATTCTATTTCAAGAGAATGCTCAGTATCACCTTAGAGGTAAGTTTCCTTCAGGTATCTCAGATGGACAGCAAGATCTACAATTCTGCCCATTTAGGCACTTCTATAAGCATTTTGCAGACCTAAAGATCTTTCAGCATCTTGTTTTCAAGTGCTGGATCCTAAATACCTAGAGATTTGGAAATGAAGAATTCCCCACCCTGAAATTTCAACATGTGATACAAATCAGTTTAACAGCAGAGATGTGTTTTCTGTGTTCATCTCACAGGCTTATTCTAGACAGTGAACTGATACTTGCTGGCCCTGAAGGCAAGGAGAGACACACCAGTGGTTTAATGGTGTTCTCCTGGACATAGAATATCCTGAGTTGGAAAGGGACTGACAGCTATCATCCAAGTCCAACTTCTGAACAGTACAGTAATGTCATAGCTCAGAACAATAGAGCAACTGCATTATTAATGGACTTATTAGCATAGTTATAAGCATTATGTCACTAATAATCTTACCATCAAAAAGATTGTGATAATTATTATTAATATAGCAGTGAACATAAGTAGCAATGATAATTCTTTATGTTAACACAGTTATCAGGTCCTAGTATATTGCGTGAGGAAGTGTGCTCTGGTTTACATAGTATCATCTTTGTTCTCCCAGATATTCTCATTTTTCCTATTCTGCCTTTCCCACTCCCCACTCCCTTGTAGCTGTGGTCTTTCCCTTCTCATGGTTAATCCTTCCTCTCTGTTGTCGCAAACATCACTCTTGTCCCTGAATCTTCTCCATAGGATTTTTTTCCCAGCATATCATGACTGTTGAGGTTGTGTAACGAGAGTTTGATTCACAGCACTTGTCAAACCGTGACCTTCACCCTTGGAACTGGGGTAGGAAGCCCTAGTTTGTGGTGACATATGTTAATGTTTCCTCTCACAGAATCATAGAATCACAGAATAGTTTGGGTTGGAAGGCACCTTAAAGATCATCTAGTTCCAAGCTCCCTGCCATAGGCATGGATACCATTCACTAGATCAGATTGCTCAGGGACCTGTCCAACCTGGCCTTGAACACTTCCAGGCACGGGGCATCCACAACTTCTCTGGGCAACCTGTTCCAGTGCGTCAATCATCCTCTGTGATTTTCATCCTAATATCCAATCAAAACCTTCTCTCTTCCAGTTTAAAATCATTGCCCCCTGTCCTGTCACTATCTGCCTGTATAAAAAGTCTCTTTCTCTCCTTTTTGTAAACCCCCTTAAGGTACTGGAAGGCCACAATGAGGTGGCCCCAGAACCTTCTCTTCCCCATGTTGAACAATCCCAACTCTTTCAGACGGTCTTGAAGGGAGAGGTGTTTCAGCCCTTTGATCATCTTTGTGGTCTTGATCATCCTTTGGACTGCCCTAATGGGTCCATGATCTATCAAGGTCAAAAGACACTCTTGATTTTTCTCTAGAAACCTCATGTGCAGAATAACATAAAGAACCGAATAAAGCAGAATAGTACTGTTGGACATAATTAAAACATGAACATAAGAAACAACACCTTATAACAATTAATATTAAAAAAATTATTATTTTTGCAAAATATGGGTATCTTCATTAAGGGAAAAGTGAAGTTCAGTGTGGTTACTGCCTTGGCTACTGAAAATTTTTGTTTATGTTGTACTGTGTCCTGACTGGACTTTGAAACTACTAATAGGATTTGCACTGGCTTCAAAGTATATTGTGGCAGCTTATACAATTCCATGTAAGAGGGAAAAGGTTCCTGCTATTTTCATGTTTACTGTTTCTGTTCTGGAATAAACTGCATATAAATTGTGAGAAAGGGGTATAGCATCTACAAACTGAGGCACATCCCTTCCCTTTTAACCCTTAGATCAAAAGTACGAAGTCTGTACCTGCAGAAGGACCAGCTATTGAGCCTGGAGCTTCTGGGATAGGAGCAAGGGAAAACTGATCTTTTTCCCATTTGTTCAAATGTAACTCCAAACTCCAAGCACAAATTGCATTTGCATAACAAAATAAGCCATCCCTTTCCAAGGGTAACACTAGTGTGGCTATTTTGTTTTTGACCATTTCCTCATCCCATTCAGGCCCAGATCTAACAGAGCAGCAAAGGCTGGCAGGGGTTTCTCTATCACCACCAGCACCAAACAGTATCACACATGCAGTCTCAATAATGCAAGTGCAGATGGAAGCTGGTGGCACAGATGCACACATGCATACAAGAACATCCAAATACCAGCTGTGTTAGGTCCTCAAGTTACCCAAGTGCTGTTTCACAAACAGACGACAAGGTGCATGAGGCAAGGACTGCTTTTTTAAAGTGCATGTACTTTTATAAATATACAAATGCACACTCACATACATGTATTTATGTATGGAGATAGTGGGAGAGAAACTTTGTGATGAATATGCAAATACACAAATATCACCTAATAAAATATGACCCTGATGATATCAGCAGGTGTTGGAGATCGTGAAACTAGTTAAAGATCGTATTAATAATGTTTTAACATTTTTTTCCAGGTGTGGTTGTTTGTTCTGATGCATGGACACAAGAAAGACAGAATAATGAATTCTAAAACTGATTTATAACAGTGCGGTCCACGAGTAACACCTTTACATTTCCTAGGTGTTAAAGATCAGGGAGCCTGTCAAACCTGGCTGTTGTGTGGGTAATAGCAAAAAGGGAGAAGTGCAAAACTCCACCTTTCCAAGTGAAAATTTTGCAGAGGATGCTGCCACATCCGTGACTGTGTCACGGCTGTGTCGTACCATCACTGAAAAGGACAGGGAGGAAACAAGATGTAACAGCAGTGCCTGGCTTCAGCAACTGTGGAAACTTGCCATGTGTTCTGTGCATCATTTCTGTAGCCCTGATCATGACATATGATAGATGCCAGAAAATAGTCTCTTATCATCATTCCACAGACAGTCTCTCTTTTAGTATGTGCCCTGGGCATGATCCTGACAGTTTCATTGGCACAGATAGGGAAGAAAGTATTTGCTCTTCTCTGTAACCTATTTACAGGGATTTCTTCTGAACTCCCAGCATTTCCCCTGGAGTAGGACAACCCCATGCTGTTCTCAGTTAGTGTTATGAATAACATTTTCTAACAGAAAACGTGTCTGTGTTCAGCCCAAAAGATTTCTGTCACAAAACATTTGCCAAATGCAGACCGGGATTGAACTTGGAATTTTGGCTTTTGGGGCAGCCTGCTTCTAAGCTGACGACCTTAGGAGTCCAAGGTTATCCACTCAGCATGAGTTAGATCTTCCTTGCTTGGCAAAGGGAGCAGAAAAGACCAGGAAGCCTTGGCTATAAAGTAGGCCACAAACCTTGGAGTTTCAGGCAGCTGTTCAACAGAACTGACTTGCATCGACAAAAATGAGGGAAATGGCTCTCTTTTTTTGGAGTTAATGTAGGCTCCGGGGAAGATATTTAATCTGGGAAGTATCATATGTCTTAGGTTTGGAAAAAAAGAGTTCTCTGAATTTCTACTTCATAGGAAATTGTGAAATCTTTTAGGTTCTGGTTCAATTTTGATTAAAGTGAAATTTGGAAAAGACTATTTTTCACACACACCTAAAAAGCTGTTTTACCACCAACTCTATTTCTGTTGCAAGCTAGGGATAATTAGGCAAAGAGGTGGCCAAATAAAAAGAATAGCTGTGCTACTAATCTTTCTTACAATGATGAAACTTGAGGAAAGTTCAGAGAATCATTGATGTTATTGTAACTGGGATTTGAAAGCAGGATGGGAAATAAAGTCATTGCCTTGTCAAAGAGATGTAAGATTTATATGAGCTGTATATTTGCCCTCTGGACAGTAGGAAAGCAATGGAAAGAAGAATGAGAAAAAAATAGGAGCACTTGAAAAACATAATGGAAAAGTAAGGCAAATAGGTATAAATATAATATATTTGGTTAAGAATTTAATTTTTGTTTTCCCTACCCAGTCTTGAAATACCATAGTAAATTTTGAAAAGGTGTTTAGGAACACATCACAGAAGCCTCCCTGTATCTCTTCTCCATAGTTCTTAGCCAAAGGGAATGGAGCAGTGTCATGTAATGTCTTCTTCATGCCACAAATGCACTTCAGAATCACGAATGGGCAGAAACCACCAGCAGCGCTGATCCTGGTGTGGGAGATACATAGCACAATGCTGCTGCCTGAGACCTCTGATTTGACCAGTGAAGAGTGGAAGCTGAGGAGTTTCTGAGCATTAGAAAGCTGCAGCACCTGGTCAAGGAGATCTTCTCTGTGCAGTTTTAGATAATCAGAATCTCTGCCTTCTTTCCTGCGAGGAAAACAGGCTTACCCAACTAAAAAAAATGAAACCAAGTTACCCACCTGCCTTTAAACTGACAGACCCTAAACATATGTACACTTGTGTGCTCACATACAGTAGTTAGGTAAAATCTATTTGGCTGTACAAGGTGGTCAAGAATGTCAAAGGAAAACAAAGAATTTGTCTTGAGTCAAGGTTTTTATTCTCAACAAAATGAACCTGACCAGTGGTTGTTTTTAAAGAAGTTCCTTTTATATGCAAAGGTTATTTAAAAAAAAGTTTACATGGAAATATGGGACATTGCATCTTTCTTTTCGTGCTCTATGCGAATGAAACAGTGGTTTTCTTTTTTTTTTTCTTCTTGTAATATGGAGTGACAGGTCAGTTTCACAAGGTGTTTACTGCTCCCATTTTTCCATTGCTCAAACCTTTCTTTGGCTTGCTTAAATTCCTCTGAAAACCAGACTTAGCAAGCACCAAGTTGGCTAAGCTTGCCAGAGGCAGAGTGTTGCCTGACCAGTCAAAGGTCTGAAGCCGTTGGCCCGTGGTGGTGAACTGACTCCACTTAAAACTGGGGTCTTGAATTACTTAGTAAATTCATCACTTTCTAAAGATAGAGGTGATAGAATAACAGCCCTTGGGCTGGGCAGCCGAATTACTCCGTTATATAAGAAACTTGGCCTTCCGGGCAATTGTCAGAATTTGCCTGTAAAATGTTTGGCCAGAGACCAACACTAAACTGGAACTGTGATCACTTCACTTTGTCTGACTTCCCCATGTCTTTCCTCGTATGTGGCAGTCTAATCTGGTCAAGAGCTAAATTTTACTGCATTTTAGATTTTACCATCATTTTACATTTTGCCTCTAGTGTCCCTGTGAGAAGTAGGCTGAGATAGTTTTAAAAAGAACACTGAACCAAGAGGAAGGAGAGAAGTACCCAAATCTGTAGATTGAAATGATTTTTTAAAATCAGACTCCTAAAGGTAATGTTGATCTTTCTACGGAAGAATGATGCTGTGCAAACACATCTCGTCTGCCTTGCTCAGACCTGCTTGGTGGGATGAGCATTAGCTGTGGTTGCAATCTTGCAGTGGGGGGAGCAATCCAGGCTTTGGAGCTACAAGTACAAAGATCTGAACTTCAACCAAAAGAGGAGATGTTTGCAAAGAGAGCGACATGAACCATGCTACTGAGAGCTCTCCACTGCTTCACACTGGTACATGGGATCCTTAGGACAATAGTCAATTTAGCACTTAGCACAAAGTCTTCATTAGTTTAAAAAATCATGGTTTTCTCTGAACACTTTGTTCATCACATTACTGCAGAAGACAAATTCCAGTGGAAAATAGAGGAGAATAATTAATGAAATGGTTAAAGAAATTAATCCTTTTTTTTTCCCCTCTGTAAATCTGATGACATTTTGCAGGTAGTCCCCTCTTTGGTTAGTAGATTTTTTAGCTCTGGTCTGAGATTTATGTGTTTGGATATACCACCAGAGAAAAACATTAACCAAATTATTTTTTTGTCCCCAGAAATGGTGATGGGGGCTTACGGTATAATATACTGCTATTTAAAGCTCACTTTTTGGAAGTATATTAGAGTACTGACCCTGTATAGAACAGCAAAATATTTATTAACTGCAACCCTTTTATGTTTCATCCCAGGATCATGAAAATTATTATCTTCTATTATGTTGTTAATAATGAACAAACAAACACCTTTACCTTCAAACTGCAACATAAAACTACAGAGAAATCCAAGTGCCTTAAGTGCAGAAGGCACAAAGCTCTTCAAAATCATAAAGCAAAATCCATCTTCAAACAAAACACCAGTGCAATGACCTTGGTCTGACTCCAGTTTTTGTTCTGCGTATATTGGGAACGAAATCCTGGTCTAACAAAGAATGAACTTGTTACTTTGCAAATGTTCATCAGAAGGCTTTTCCCTCACTTCCGCCGTCCTGAAACCTTGGAGCGTGTAAGCAGGGCAGCCTTTGTGAATCAGCCCTACGCCTGACTTACACAGAGAGGCAAAAGCTATCCTGAATGAGGGGAGAAAAAAAAGAGGTGATTCAGGCTGAGCCTTCCTAGACTTAAATAGTGGTTCTAAATTGTCAGGAGTCAGAGTGCAGCTCATTAAATCTGCAGCTGTCTAGGTGAAAGCAAGTGATTGGTGGATCTCAGAAGATTTGGGACCAGATTCACCCATATGGTTTGAATCACTCCGACAACAGAAAACAGCTGTAAAGTTGTTTCCTTGGCCAGAACAAGTTGGGTTTATGGTTGCTTTGCGTCTCCAAGCATCTGATGAATATAGTTCTTTGTCTCAAAAAGCATCTGAAAACCCAGATGCTTATCTTCATTTCTCAGCTAAATAAATTTTGATAGTAATTTTGTGGTGGTAGCCTTTGGTGAGCTTTTTCAGTAATTTTTTATATTGAGTAATTGGTAAGAGTATATTTAAATACAAATTCTCTCTGTGCCAAGAAAAGGTGTTATCTGTTAGAGAACTCCATTTATTAAAAGGAAAACCCTGCTCTAGGAAACTCACAGCCCAGGTATAAAACTGCAGAAGGACAATTAACAATCAGATAGACAGAACAAGTCAAACAGTGTGGGAATAAAGCTTAAGAAGAAAGAGTGACAGCACTTGCACACAGCTCGTTTTCATGTCTTAGTAGGTCTGCAGGGGGTTGTTTGTTTTTTTATCTGTTTCTTTGATGGACTCAATGGGAGGACTGTGGCTTAGAGATTTCATGAGACAAGTATTTTGCTAAGAGACTTTAAAGAATAAGGGGTGGAGGCAGAGTGAACTGGGTCAGGAAGGAAATTTCGGGCAGGGAGTCTCTGTTGAAGAAGGAACCAGAGAAAGAACTGGTGAAGCAGATGTGTGCAGCTAGAGCCAAGTAACTCAGGCAAAGGTGAAAGGATGGAAGCAGAGTTCTTTCAGGAGATTTCTCATACTTCAACTCCCAGTTCAAGCCTGAAATGCATGGAAATGGAGAGTGGGGAGGTGCTAATGCAGGAAGGATTGCAGTAGCAAAAACAAACTCAAAATCCTTAACTTTCAAAAAAGACATTTTACTGTTCTGAATTGAGAGTTTAGACTAGAAATTTCCACTTCCTTGCACTGGGAAGTAACAGCATTTTCAAAATCTTTTTATAGATTAATTTGTGAGAAGTCTGCTGTGTTTTCACATTTGCTTGAGACCACTTGCACACTTGTATTCTTTGAATGCAGAGACTGGAGAAACGAAACTCTGAAAATTAAAGAGGTGCTTTATTATTTGCTCCCTTTCTCAGTCTCCCTCTTTTTTCCCCTCACACACATATTATTTCTTTTTTCCCCCTCTCCCCTATATCTGACTGAAATATCTCCAAGTGTGTACTTTTTCAGTCTTGTCTGAATGCTCCTTAGTTTAAAGGTCAAAAATACAATTCTTGTCATTGTGTAGATACCAAAGAGAATGATAAAAATGGAACAGTATCTGTTCCGTGGACTACATTAAAAATAACTGAAAGCAACAGCTTTAGGACTGATTTAAGAAGTCATGCAAATGTGTAAAATCTAACAGCCCTAGGACACAGTTTAACACTTTGAGACATGCTGCATACTTTTAGAAAGATCCTTTAAAAGCTGGCAGGAGATAAATCACCTTTTCCAATTATTTTGAAATTATGCAAGCTCGGCACACTACAACTTTTGATCAGAAGTAGTTACTGAATTGCATATTCTCCAAATATTCCCTTTCAAGGTCACACTCACATTTAGATCGTAACAGGCTTTCAGTCCACTGTGGTCTGAGGGCTCTCTGCCCTTCCACAGGGAACCATGGGAATTAGGCAAGTACGATGAGACAGGAAACTCTAATTGCTTTAGGGCTGGTAAGACTTTGCACCCATTTTAATAACTTTATGTCACTGAAATGGCAATGCAATGATAAAAAAGGCAAGATCAGTGTTTGAAGGGTTTTGCATTCAGGTATGGCTATTTCTTTATTTCAGTTATGGCTCTCTCTCTGTTCCTAATGACCATAAGAACATGATAAAATTTCACCAAGTTAACTAAAGCACTAGCTATTAAATGGAATGCAGAAGGCAAAAATACAATCACATGATCACAAGAAAAGCCCAGGTGATAAATATCAATTGCAGGATATTTTTTAGCTGTTCCTATTGACATTATAAGCAGTGTTGTGATCTTTGCCAGTATGGAGTACATATGTATGGACCATGGGAGCAAAAAAAACCCCACTCGGTCCCTAAGTTTAAACAATCCAGTAGACAATGATATGTTAGCAGTAAAGGAAAAACTTTTGTGCTCTTTTAAGATGAGCATATACTTACCTGTAAAGTAATGTATTCTTTTACTGCTGAAAGTTAGTGCAAACCCAACATTCTCTGACTGATAAGAACGCTTCTGAAAGGGTTATTCAGTGCTTAAGAGAGTACTTGTCACTTGCTTAATTTTAATAGAATTAGCAGACAGTTTGATGGGATTATTTCTTCTCATGGTAATCCATCTTCTCTGTAGTACTGCGAAATTTTGGTGAAAAATGTGGCTACTAGCCTAAAAATATTTTTCTTAAACCTCATTTTTAAAAGTCATTGTGTCATTGAGTATTGTTATTATTAGACATGGATACTTGCCAAAACCCAGAGCTATGCACTCCCAAACTGGGAGAAATTTGGGACTACAGAGCTTTCCATTTTGAAACTACCTCTCATTAATTATAATTAATTATTTTTATTTATTTTTAATTGCTAAATCTGGATACAAGCAAGAAGAACTATAGAGAATAAAAGTGTCCTGAAGTGTTTGTAAAATAGAAATGACATTGGAAGTACGTATTAAAGGATGGGGAAGGAGAAAGCAAGTTAACTTCACACTAAAGAAAAGCTAGCATAGTAGGGTAGAGGATATTGGGAACAAATTCTGCCTGGCAGTCCAAGTAAAATGTTTGACCATACCAACTACCCTGGAAGATTCCTGCCTTCCCAGTAGTCTTAGAAGCAAGGGCTTAGGAAGGTTCTTAGTAGAGAACAGGGAGAATCAGCCTTGAGAGTTTTCTAGGGTCTGTCTGAAGCTTAATTTCTAGGACTCTTCACAACCAGATGGTGGGGAAATGCCTTTTTTTGCTAACCATGGAAAAAGACCACCATGGTACAAAATTAGAACCAGTGCAACTTCTTCTACAACACATCTTCTGCTACTGATTTACAGACTGCATCTAAAGCAGAAAGGGGGAAGCAAGGACCCATCTCTGCCTCTCTTTTCCATCTTCTGGATCATAGGAGTTTTTGTGAGCAGGAGCAGTAGTAGCCACCAGTGCTATGTTATGCACAGCTGAGCCAGGTGGGGGAAGGACAAAAGTGAGCCTCATGCTGTCCAGTAATGACTAAGATTCTCATCAATACATTGGAGGATTGGAATGTAACAGCTGGTAGAGAAGAAGGAGTCTTAGAGGACAGTGAAGATATAAGATAAGGCATTAAATGGACCCCTGTAGTATCAAAGAGAGGAAAACAGAGTTTTCTGGTGCCCAGAAGTAGTTTCCATGGCTACTTCCCTACGGGAATACAGATTACTCCTCTTCCAGGTCTAATACCACTGCCAAGCTGGAGGGTATAAAGTAGTAAAGTTCCTTTGAGGACTTCTCCATTGCTAGCTTATTGGGCAGTCCTTGTCCAGTCGTCCTTTGAGGTTTAAATACAATCTTCCCTCCCAACTCAGGTCATTAGGACCTTTAAGAGAACTCATTTAACTTGGAATGAAAAATTAATATCAACCTGGAGTCTCAGAGCTAATCTGAGGCACAAGGCAGTATCTACCACCAAAGAAAAAGATCTTTTAAAACCATCTCAACATATGAACATATGAAACTTTTTGAGCTATCTTCTTTTATTTACTAGAAAGGGTTTCACATACACATCTGCATTGTTGGAAATTATATTTATTATGAAAGGTACATTAATTTGATTTCTACTTGAGTTTGCATGTGTACACACAAACCAGAGATTGTTTCCTAAACACGGATAAAAGGTAAGTAAGAAAAGTGCTTTGAAAATGTACAAGGAGTATAGTACCTCCAGGGAGTAGAAACAATCTCAATTTTTGTAGCATTCTTTAAATACATTGCCACATAAAAAAAGTAGAAAATGTCCCCTATTATACAGACAGAATGTCTTACGCTTATTAGGTATTCCTTAGTTGGTCTTTTCAGTAGAGGCAGTCAAAATATCCAAAGAGAAACAAAGTATAAACTGGATGCTGAAGACTCTGACAGGTGAGGTTCTGTTGAAAGTGTAGTGAAAAAATGAGAGGAGCAGACACACTGAAGGATTCCAGTTTTTTATTATCTTGCTTGGACTAATGACTTTTCAGTTGTATGTGGTGCTTATAGCATATAAATGAAATGTATTTGCAACACAGAGCAAAGTGTAAGAAAAGTAAGAAGACTCTCCTAACGGAGGAAATATTGGGCAGGATTATCTGTACAGCATCCTCACCACAGGGCATCCAAAGGAAGGAATCCGTACAATTAGAAATCAGCTTTGGTGAACCAAAACACCATTTCTTCAGGAGACCTGCTGGAAATCTGGGCAGTGTGAAGGTCTATATAGCACTTGGACACTTTTACACAGGGCTTATCTCTGGGTCCTGTGGAGTGTAACACTCTGGATTCCTAGGAGAAATTGTGCAGGTAGACCCAGGGAGCTAAAGCACACTCAGTAGAGAGTACCTCCCTGGTGCCATCAAAATTAGAGACAGCTCCCTTTAATCTCTCTCTCAGTGTGGCTCTACTCACAAACCTCTGGACAAGGTGCTGCTCCGGGCACAGCGGTAGGAAAAGTTGTGAAAAACCAAAACCGAGAAAGGAATGAAAAAAGGAAAAAAAGAGCAATAAACTGGTGAGGGATCCCATGTAAACATAATGCAGTACAGAGTAGGAGCAAATGATTCAACACATGGGAATGGGACGTGGCTGTTTTGGTGAGTGCGTGCAAATATCACAGAAAATACAAACAATGCTCATGGTTTGTGCCTCTTTGTAGCTCTCATTGTTTCTGAATGCATATGGACCTCCAGTAGGCAATTTTATGGATCCTGTATAGGGAAATGGCAGCCTGCAAAGAAAGTTAAGCAGTTGCAGAAACTCACACCAATACTATTCCTAAGAGCATCAGCTATTTGGCATCACGACCCTGTGGAAAGGAGGAGGGCTTCTGTGTGACATATCTGCAAAATAAAGGACACTTGTTTCTGAAAAGCTGGTGTTTCAAACTGGGGAGAAGTTGCATGATTTAAATGCAGCAACGTTGACTTTCCGTTTATCCGTATGCATCTCAGTAACAGAAGGGGCCGATGGATGGGGGTCAGCATGTTCTCCCCTTTGTTTACCAGTTAATAGAAGTTCATTTATTTGCAACCCTGTTTTCAATTAATTTGGGAAAGAATGCCAAACATATGTGGTTTTTTTTGGTAGGTTAGAGTTCTTGATGTGTTTGGTTCACAATGTAGTGTTTGTGCTACCTTGTTAGAGCACAACCTTCTCCAGGGCTTGACTCCTCTTTCCGTAGCCCACGGTGTGAAAGAAGAGTCTTCAAGGATACCTCACAAATTCTAAGACATTCTAATTTTTATTTTCAACTACTTCATTTTACATCCGAGTGTCTTAGTTTTCAAATGTATTCTCTCTCCAATAGTTGTGTGTAATTGAAATGTAAAAGCGAACATCAGTGAACACCATTAACAGGTGATTAAGCCTTTGAAGCAAACCATTAACGTTTATCTTTGTCCCTATAACTTTTAAAATGGTATCTTATTTGAGGTTGCTTTTGTTTTAACTTAATTTGATACTGGAAAGATCCATATATTTAACTATAATTGAATGTTTATTCAAGATATCTAGCTGCTGCTTATTTTACTAGCTATTAGGTTGTAAATAACTGCAGTTGAACGTTTCTTTTCTAGTTTACAGTATTTAGTACATGAGTAATTATTCCAACATACATGCATAAGAGAGTAAATTAATATATGAACAGTCTTTCCTGTGGCTATATTTTTGTCTGGTAAATATATCCTCATGTTAAAGACTTGATAGAATACATAAGGCCCAGAACATGTTATGTGTTACTTGCTCTTGGGTGGTCTACAGCTCAAAGACCCTCATCATTTAGTGAAGATGCAATACAGTATTCTTCCATGACTATTTACATTCACTGTTTTTTGCAGCAACTTCAAATGCATACATTAGGCACTTTTTCCTTGTCTTTTTTGATCTCCTTGAAGGCAAATTTTACTATGGTGTCAAAATATAACACAGTCCACTCATTCATTAGGAGGCACAGATCTTATTTACAGAAGTCTTATTTATTGTAGTGAGAAAAAGAGCATATTCCTGAAGAATGGTCATGGAAGAAAAGGAAAAAAAAAACAAACTCATGAATAACAAGCTTTAAAATAATTAATCATTGTCGCCTATCTCACCAATGCTTTTGTTCAACTGAGGAAATTATTAAAAAGATACTGTAGAAAAGAGAATCTGAGATGTCCTGCAAAATTCAATGTTACTGTTTTAGGGCTTTCTGAGCAAGCAAGTTCTGCAATCCTTTTGAAGATCAATTATAATTCAGTAGGAAGAGGCATGGGGAGAGATTTCTAGTTCTCGTGGGAAATGGAACTTACAGGAGGGCTGGATGTAGAGTGAAGATAATGAGACCTTTTTGTCACTGATCTAGCCAGGGAAGATGCTGCATACAATCTGAAATGAGTACTTACTTCAACCCTATTTAACTTAAAGTCCTCCCCAAATTCTCATTTTTAAAACCAGTCTGGAATTTCGTGGGGGAAAGAACCCCAGATGCTGAAAACCAAAATAAAAGAAACAAAGAAACTGCTGCGCTCTTTGCAGTGCAGAACTGATAGCCTTTCACTTATAAAGAGGCTTTCTTTTGAGAATCTCAGAGCACTGCAGACATGAATCAAACTTCATGATGACTATGCAAAATACTTTAGGTTATTTCTAGAACAATCAGAATGATTTGCAGACAGAAAGTGCTGATTTGTCAGAATGAGAATGGGCTCTGTAAAGATTTGTCTTGATAAGGTTGACTGTGTTGGGTTGGTAAGGTTGAAGTGCATGTTTTGACTTTTACAGCTGTCAGATGATATAATATACCTATACAGGAATGATGGAAATCCAGCTGAGGGTTATACAATTGTTTTGACCCTAAAATAAGCAGACATTCAATTGTTTTAAAAGTTTATTTTGAGCTTTTGACAGTGAAAAACCTCAAAAATTTAGCTTTCTTGACCTTTTTTTTTACATTTCAAAAAGAAAAGGAAGTAATTTTTAAAAAACTTTCAGCTACTGAAAGATTTGAGATTTTAGCAAAGGTAATTATGGTATCTGGTTTTCTGACCTTTGACCACCGTTCTATAAATGCTATTGTGGATGTTAAAATTTAAATACACAAGTACCCCCTATGCAATGGACAAACTCCTGATCCTATATATTTGTTTGCAGAAATTTAAAAATTTGTTAGAAAAATTTAAAAAACCTATTCATCTGAAATGAAATCAATATTTTCTAGCATGATATTGCAATTGTATATAAACCATACATCCACTATGTCAGCTATTACTCACAAGCTTAAGCAGACAGAAACCTGAACACAGACACTGTGGATAAAGCAGATAAAGTAGCTATACATACATCATTCCTCACTGAAACTAGCTATTTTAGATAGGTTAAACAGATTTAATTATTCATAGAAATAATTAATATTTATTTATATATTTATGATATGAATACTGAAAACTGGCCTGTATGGAAAGTAGTGTATTTAATACCAACCAGTGCTGAACTCTAAATATTAATATTTAGAAATCACATTCAAAAATAAACCAAGTTAAAATATTTGTAAAAAGTATATACAATTTCCAAATTGTCCTGGGAATAGCAATACTAGCAACGTATTTTTTTTAATACATATCCAAAAGTAGTAGGATATGGTATTTTACATCAAAGAGAGCCTCTACATGTCTAAAATTTAACAAAACTTTGTTTCATAGCTGGGTCAAGGTTTAGGGACACAGTGGGCAGTAACTAAAGTAACATAATAGTAAAGATGCTTCCACATCAAGCAGAAAATTACCCTGATCATACATTTGAGGATGTGTCAGAAAGGTGTGTAGTGGAGCAGGTAAGGAGAAAGGGGAAAGTAAAGGAAGGCAGGCAGGCAAAGTCAAAAAAGAGAGAGGAAACCATCAGCATAATTTACATGGACTTGGAAGCAGCTTATGTGCAACACAGTGAAAGACAAGTTATCAAGCAAAAATTGACTTAGGCTGGAAACTGTGTGGTTCAGAGTAGAGCTGAGACTATTAGTGGCAGAAATTAAATACACGCATCAAGCAGATGTGCAATAGAAAACACTAATAAAGAGAAGGATCTCAATGAAGTAATCTAGAATAAAAATTTTGTTTATTAGATTCTAAAGTGAAATAACTAAGAAAATTACCATAAATATAAGTTAGACTAATATTTGCCAAAAGACAAATATTACTGAATATTCAAATAAATCTTTGAATGCATGCTACAAATATATTTATGTAAATATATCCACACTAGTAAAGCCCTCAAATTGTGGAGGTAACAATCAGCCAGTCCAAAATTTAAGAGAACTAAGCTGCTTTCATTTCCTTGTTAATAGCATAGGAGTTTGGATGTGATACTGAATACATTTAAGACAGATGTAAGGACTCCCAAAAAAATAAATGTCTTAATTATTTCTTGTACAAATGCACTGGGTTATCCTTAGAATACAGGAAATAATCAATTAGATAACCTCACAGGGTTTTTGTTTGTTTGGGTTTTTTTTTTGGCTATTCCTCTTCATTATTTTCTGGTTTATATTTTATGAAACAGTTTTAAATGCAAAATTTTTCATAAGTTTTTAAAAACTGAAAGTGAAATTATATTATCTATGCTTTTACCTTTTAGATAATTTGTAAAACATCTTAAAAAATTAGTACAGTGTCTCTTATTAATCTGAATTTATATGCACAAATGTAACATATGTAATTCACATTATGTAACTCCTGCATAAAATATTACAAATTTTCTTATCCTGGAAGCTTCTAAATCATGATGAAATTTTCTGTACTGGAAACTGCTCTTGGCTAAAATCTTTTCTTTTCAAATACATAAGCTGAAAATTGTTTCACTCTTTGACCTGTGAGCCAAGTTCCCCAAAGCTTGATGCAAATTCAAATGGCTGAGTTATAAATATCTCTGAAACTAGGTTTATAATGGAAACACAACCAGATCCTTCACTAGAGCAGTACTCATGGGGGCTGTTAGGGCAGTTTACAGAGCTATGAGTGCCAAGATATAAGTTAATGAGGAGAAGCAATTGACTAATAAAGCACCCCTAAACAAGAAGGCAGCATTAAATAATGTAGGAGCTGAAAATTCCTACTGGGCTTTTCATTAGCTGTGTCCCTGTATACAGCTTCTCTGTTTCGCATTCTCCTTCAGGAAACCATTGCCTTAGCTTCCTGTATTTTCACGTGCTGAATTCAGTAAACACACTTTTGTAAGGCTGAGTAAGGGATGTGTGTGAAATCTAAAGTTAGAAGACAGTTGTCAAAAAACAATTTACTATTCTCATCAATCTCAGCCTTCCCTCTTTTCTCCTTATTATTGCATGACTGGGAATACACCATAGGATGACAGCAAGATAAAATTAGAAATGGTTCCATTTGACTTTTGTGCCTTTTCACATCAATTTACTCCTGCACATTTTATTGCTACATTTGAACACAGCACAGAGTACAGGTGTCTATGGCAGACAATCAGGGCTCAAGAAAAGAGTGCATAAAGACATGGTTTTATTAACATTAGCATATAGGGACCATGTGGATAAGGAAGACAATAGCCACTATTCTAGTCATACAGATGTATCACTAAATAAATTTAACGTATGCTATGACTGTCACTATACAGTCAGCACTCACTGTAGGAGAGTTAAAAGAAAATTCTTCTCACTGGAAAGATGATTGATGACAGCTCAGAGTGATCAGGTTTTTCTTTTCCAGCCACAAGTCATTGCAATCCATTTGGGAAAAGATATTTAAAAGATCGAGGTTGAATCAAACTTAACAATAAATAATGGTGCTGAAGGTAGATGTGTGCACCTTTGAACTCACCTTGATTATTTTACCCTGGGACATATGTGCTGCAGGATGAGCTAAATGCATCCCAGGTCTTGGATTGAGACATGTGCATTAAGAACAAAGTAAATAATGAAGTATCCTCCTCAATATTGTTTTTTCCATTCTTGTTGTGCATTCTCTTCACTGATCTGCATACATATATTTCTTAGCAAGAGTAATAAAGAGATAATTTGGACAAGATGCATGATTCATAAAAAGATACATAGTTTTCATGTGTCTGGCTTAAATTAGTGAGTGGTTTTAGAATGTGAAATAATTCATTGTGTGTTACTTCAGCTTCTCACAAATACTACTATTTGAAATGTAGTCACATAATGAACCTTCTTAAAATCAGATCTCCCTTTGGGATCCTCTATCCTGTGCTTTCTACCTGTCACCTTTGCTTGAATGATTGCTGCCAGTTTGGTTTTTTGTCTCCACATTTCCTTTTGTGACAGTTTATATGATGGTGGCTATGCCATTCCACAGTTTTTTCTCTGGACTGCAACAAAAACACAAGTCTTCAGAATGCAGGGACTGAAATCCCCTTTGACAAAATGGGGTTGTGTTGCAATTTGTTTTCTGCAGTCTAGGCTGAGGCCTAGACATTTGCTGTGACCTCCTTTCTTGTGTACAGGAAATAAAAAGTGAAAATATAGAAATAAAGAAATATATATTTCTCAATTTTTTTTGACCAGCTCCCACCCTGATCCTCAGCTAAGAATGTGACAAGAGTTTTTAACCATAAAAATATGGTTACAACAGATTAACCTCAGTAGTGCTACCACATTGGTGCCTGCCATATGGCAGCATGGGACAGAATTTATGGGAAACCCACTAAGTTGGTCTTTCATCGGTGTGCCTGCTCCCATTATACATTACACTGAAGGACTTGCTGTTGCAGATGGAGATTCTTCCATGATCACAACATCTACTTGTCTCAGCACTGCTGTTAACAAGGATGCTCATGAAGCAGGAGACAGGATACCTTGCACTCCTACTGGGAGCTGGGAGCTGTGCATGTCATGTCTCTAGTGGCAAAGATGATTACACGCCACTGACATGTGAAGTGCTGTATTGGATATAGCATTCAGAGATCCTTGAGATAAGGAGTCTGACTTAACTCAAGCACTGCTTTTATACTGCTGTGTCTCTGTGAAGTCTAAAAGACCAAGACACAAGAACCTTAGATGTTGTTACAGAGTCTTTTGATTTGTAATCCTACAATTACTTGTATAATGGAGGAGAGAGGAAAATGATCCTTCAGTATGTGTGCTGAGCTCTTCAGACACAGCATGTTCATAGGCTTACTCTCTATACTTCATATGTTACATAATCGCAGTAGAGGAAAAAAAAAGAGAAACTTGCACATTTAAACTAAATTAAATTCAGAACCTCTAATATGTCAGGTCACAGAAGGCATGTACACATTTAAACAGGAATGCTGCTTTGGAATCCAAGTAGCTCTGAAGTACATCTACATGTTGGCTCTTGACTCCATGCAGCTCCATTAGGTAATGTTTTAAAAATAAAGCCACTTAATGATGAATGTTCATAAATGAAAAATGCACATTCCCCATAAAATGCTTGTCAAACAGTGGTGCCCACCTATTTTTAGCAACCACACCAAAAAAATCACATTAATCCATATTGCTGTGAAACTCCTGATCTGTCCTTGAGAGTCCTTCCTAGGATTTTAAATAATGTCTTACAAGGCAGCCTTCTTTTTTATAAGTTCCTAATTTTTTAATAGGTAGAGGAGCAAGAAATGCAGAATGTACTAGTTTTGTGGTGCTTTAATAACAGCAAAGAATTTCTTCACCTGGAACTGTGTGAGTGACTAACTGTTAAGAGTTCTTAATTCCCTTAAGGATATTTAAATGTTGGATTGACAAAGATGTGTCGATTACAGAGCCAAAATTTCTGCAGTGACAGACCAGGCAGAAGGATTCTCAGTAAGGGACCACTGTTATTAAATACACTGTCATAGAAAATTAGGCCAAAAGCAGATCACACTTAAAGAGACTGCACAGCAAGGCACACCCTTTTAAATTAGACTGTCCTCCTGCACTCCACAGAGTTTGTTCTGTGCTGGAGTTTAATTTAATGCAATTCAACACCACTCTTGCTGTAGTCAACCTTTTGGCTTCCACCATCTTTTCTCCCATGTTTTGCATCTTATGGAGACTATTTTTAAAGTTAATTAGCTTATCCAAAATAAAGCAGAAAAACTTGCAAATTCCAAACTATCATTTAAAAGCACTATCATGTGAAATATACTATGCAGTGTTAGCTGTTAATTTTCTTCTACAGTTACTGCTTTTCTAAGAAAGAGAAAAGGATTCACAAGAAAATTATCTTGAAGTCTTTATTTTAAGTCCCTTAAAATCCTTTTTTCTTCCCTCTTAAAATGAAGGAGTAAATATGGAAATGAAACATTAGATAATAAAAAAGTAGGCAGCTAGAGGGTAGTGGAAACATGGGTCCTAAGCAAAATGATTTTACAGAGACCAAATCTGGACTAGCAAATGAAGATCTGCTGTCAGAATTTCACTTGTCCACAAACCTATAAGCTGTCTGCTCCACAGAGCAAACGTGTGCTCATTAAATAGAAAGGAAATCTTTCAGAGGAGAAGGTCTGATTACTTAGGAAGTATCTTAAAAAAAGCTGTGGATACCATAATACATGAGCCACTTCACAGGACCTAGCAAAACATTAGGAAATACACAGTGGATTATTATCCATTCATCATTCCAGTAGTACTTACACACCTCAGCCAACACTGGTGACCTCTGTGCTAGGCACCACACAGCCTGTTCTTGTCCCCAAAGATTTATAATAGCAACTAACAAAATAGGGCTAGACCAGGAGGGAAAAAACATCCATGTAGATGAAGTCCTAACTAACTGCAGCTCAAAGGAAGAATGACGTATCCCAAACCTCAGCAAAGGGACGATTTGCTGGCTATGCTGTTGTGTGAATTATGTTTTTATATATCCACTTTCCTATGGTATAATGCAAAGAAACCCTTGCCAAAATGCAGATTTCCTGCCATTTATGTGCCAAACATGAGAGCAGTAGGCTTAGGCCAGGTATCCTATATGTAAACAGGAGAGAAACGTGCTAAGAATATCCTCAGGGTCAGGAGGAACAATAGAGAAAACTGTTCCAGAATACCACAATAAACCTTTATTTTCAGTGTCAGAATCTCTGGCCCATCAGGTTGTCTCCTATAGCCAATGCAACTTGCCTCTGAATAGGGAAAACATCTAATAACATTCTTCTTAAGAAAGCTGGAAATTAATATCTAGTTTAAATTGTTGTGAAATAAAAGAAACATTTTGGAAAACTTCAGTCAATATGAAGTTGTCCATAGTTTGTCATGAAACATCTATCAAGTCAGGTTCTATGCAGACCTGCCCTGCATCTGGTAATGAAGAAGGTTTTCATTTATGGCTCAAGTAACAAAATACATTATTAAACTTTCAGACAGCACAAAAGGGAGTAAATACTCCAGAGCATAGGATTAGGAATCAAATGGTTCTTGTCAAATTATATAAATGGTCTTAAATACAGTAAGAAATATTTCAATGAAGTGACAAGTATTCCACTTAAACATAAGGGCCTGCACCCAATTATAGGAGCAACATTGATGTGGTAGGCAGTAATTCTGAAGAAAAGAACCTAATGGATTGCAAGCTCAACATGAGTAAAATAGCCAATATTTGTAGTTAGAATAAAATAATATTAAAAATATTAAAAAATAGGAGTGCCATATATATGAAACATGAAGCAATCCTCCCACTTTACTCCTCACTGATTAAATCCATGCCCAGATTGAGACACTCCTTTCTAGGAAAAAATATGAAAGCAACACAAAGAGCAAGGAAGAAATCCTCAGGGATCTAGAAACATGTTCTGTATGAAAATATAGACTTGCTTTTTCTTAGGGAGGACTGAGATGCCTTATGGCTATTTCCAAGTACACATAAGGCATGTAGAAAATGATCTGGTTGTCACATCTTTGGTCAGCAAAACAAAAAATAACAAGCTTAAACTATGTAATTGAACATGTGGTTAGACACCAGGAAAAAGCTTTCTCACTCTAGAGACTGCACCATTTATTTTACAATTAAGTGGAGGTGTCAGGCTTGCTCTAGGCTGTTTGGGCTCAGAGAAGATGCTGATCCTTTGCAGTACAGCTTGCCTCAGCTGCCAAGGAACATTGTTGCCAGCCTTGCACCTGCCTGCTCTCCAGCCCAGATCCTTTGCCCCCAACCTGAGAAAAGGCAAAGCAAAAAAAAATGATGTTGCACATAGGTAGCGTGGAGCCTTGAAAGCATCTCCTGCAGGATTGGATAGAATTATCCTCCATTTTATCTGTGACCTTGGCAACTGTAAATTATGATCTTTGTTGCTCCTTAAAGTGTAGTGTTTTTTTTTTCTTTCTTTCATGCCATGAAACAGGCCCTGTATAGTTTCTGTGAGTTCCACTGGGTAAATCTCTATGAATTGTATCACACCATTCTGTGTGACTTCTGTGTCTGAGACTTGTTCTGGTGAGATTTTTCTGTGCATTTTAATACATTTGATACTGCTGGGGTGCTTTAGATCAACTTTTTTTTTTTTTTTTTTTTTTTTTTTAATTAACCTGGGACTGTTTTTTGGAAGGTTGAAAAGTATCCAGAGAGTAGGGTTCACTTGCATTCACAGGCAGGCTGTTTGTATATGTTTATTAATCAGTTTAAAAACCACAAAGACAATAAGAACAAAACACTTCTGCACCTTGTCAACTTCCCCTGGCATTTACAGAGAAAAGTCCAGATGTGCTAGGAAATATCTGGCCAAATGGCAAGCTTGTGTGTCTTATTAAGCAGTGAAAATACAAGTTTCTTCAAATGCTTAAGATTTTCCATTGATTTTCTGGCAAATATCTGTAGTATTCTCATTTGAAAACACCAAATGGTTCACCCTAGGAAGAGGATAGATTAGCTAAAATGGTTTCAATTTTTTTGAAAAAATATCGTTTTAAGATCAACACTTTTGTAAGAAAGGAAACAAAATGTGAAGGTACGACTTCTTTTTTTGCTTTCCATAAATCATAACTAAGGAAAAGAAATGAAGTTGTTTGTTTGTTTGTTTGTTTTTAAGCAGAAAATTAAGAACATTTACACAGTCAGCAACTGACTTTAGGACACTGACAACCTGAATTCTAAAAAGATTTTTAATATTTTTTTATATTCATATAATTTAGCAAAATTATTAATATCTGGCCTAGGTCTGGAGGAGAGAAAGAGGCAGTCCAGAAAAAGAAAGTGGAGTTGTGTTCTTAAACATACACAAATAAGAATTCAGCATAGCACACCTGGAATAATTGCTCTGCGTGCAGTAAAGGCATGATTCATCTCCCTCAAATGTGTGCATTTGCAAGCTGGATGTCTGCATCCAAAGTGGACTCTTTCTGGAAGGAATAGACAGATCTGCAGAGAAATTAATCTGTCCTGTGTTACTCACCTACCTTTGAAATTAATACTTCTCTTTTTTTCATTATGTTTGCTAGCTGTGGAAATTGATAATGCCTGTTTCTTCCATTGGGTATAAAAGGAGTTTAGACAACTACACAGATTGTGATGTCTACGCTGCAGAAATGAGAAGTGTTGAAGGTGAAACCCAGCCAGGACAATGCAAGTGATCAAACCTGTAGATTGCTAAGGTGCCCTAGATCAAATGAACCCGTTTATACTCCAGGTGGACAACCCGACAAATTATGCCTTGCCAGCATAGTTACTTAGTTGAATGATGGTGACTGTATCCAAATGGTGTCAGCTGAATTTTATTTACACCCACAGCTGCAAAGTTAAAATAGCCCACTGGAAAAGAAACTGAGTACTGGTCTCACTCTGAGCTGCAAACTGTAAAATGAACACTTACCATTAGATAGCACTTGACAAGCCCCCTGTGCAGGCCAAAGCAATAGAGACCAGCTCAGGACAAGCAGTTTCACGATTTTAAAGCTCACTGGATAAATATTCTGTTTATTCAGTGCCTGCTAATGCAGAGATAATTGCCAGTAGCTGGAATGAGTTGAGGAGTTACAGTAGATAATTCAATGTGCTATACAAATATATGTGTTCTTCTATTATTCATACCATGACATTTGTTGGTTGTCTCAGGAGTACCAAGTGAGGCTCCTATGGTTCTTGAATTACTTGAATTATGCATGGTTATGGGTAGGCATTCACCATGTACAAACTGGTTTTGAATCATGCATTTCCTGGGGGTAATATTTCTCATGGTAACCAGCAAACTTTTTAGGTCTTTCAGAACCTGCTGTGTATTAGTAATTACTACTTGTGGCAGTGATCCTGGCATACATGTGTTCTGGTAAACGTGGGAGATAATGAATGTATACACATTGATGGAAGGGAGTCAGCATTTGTATTTATTCATATTCAAACAGCTATCTACATCACTTGGAATTCAAATTATATCAAACTGCTAAACAGCTATCTGCTGCCCAATTGTCACTATAAATAGCAGTCCACAAGAGGGAGGTGGCAGTAGATCATATTTTTTTTACATTTCAAACTGTACAGTAATTTCCCAGCTAACAATCCTCCTTTGGGAAGATAACTTATATTCTCAGCTTTAGGCTTTTGTTTCTAGGTAATTCTTTAGTATGTTTTCAGTTGTTCATTTTTCTGAGCAATACTGCCCATCTATCTGGGAAATGTACATGAAAACCCATCAATACACCATTTGCTGGATAACTACAGTACAATGGCTCTACCAAAGGACATGTTTTTTCTAAAATCACTAATAAAGACCTTTTCTTTCCCCCCAGTAAATACCCCATTTTTTTCCCAGATTCCGTCTTTACAAAAGTAAAAGCTGAAAGGAAACTCATATGTTGCACAGTCTGTTGCTGTGCGTGGAACATTTCACATCACTGAGCTATCTAATTTCAATTTTTCTGTAATGTTTTTAATAAGAACGCTCATAAAATCCTGACACAGACAGAACTGCTAAGGCTTTGGTGCCTTAATAGAGATCTTTCTTCTTCCTGGCTTGGACAGCAGAGTAGCCACACCAGGAGCCTCAACAAGTCTGGGAATGGAGCAGGCTGGTCCTGGGGCTGCCAGGCTTTCATAAGAGAACCAGCCCACTGGCAGGGATCACCCTTGGCCCCACTATTAAGGCTTTTTAACCCCTATGTTAAGAGTAAATAATCATGTTTGGTAGAAGAAAATATAACAGCACTCTTCATTGTCCTAGCAAAGTGTAGGTCTGTATAACAAGAGAGAGACAGAGAGATCTGCTAGACATGACAGGTACTCACTCTCTTTTTCCACTACTACATAATGCAAGTGTCCTAACACTGTGAACTAATTAACCACCCACATCTGCAATGTCCAAAAGATTTATCTAAAGCTTGCTGAGTTGAACACATTCCATGAAATAAGTAAATAGCATTCTCTGCCCCCTCCCAAAACGTCACTACAAATAAACATTGCTATCAGAGAAGCTGAGGATTGGTAAAATACATTAGATCTCTTACTTTTCTCCCTGTGAAGAGAGAGTTGCTTATTACATCATATTTTCTAGTGTTTTGTCCAAATGCAGCCTAAAATTTTGAAACACTTCTGCCTTCTGCTTTGGAAAATTTGTGGAATAAACCTTGTAGTCAGGGTATGTTTCCTAAAGTTCAACTTTAACTTATCCTGTTTCAACTTCACTCTTTATTACCACACCAAATAGCATCTGGTGTACTCACATGCCAATCTAGCCTTTGCTTACCCAACTCAGAGATGGGTAGTGAGAGTGAGAGTATAAGAATCTTGTTAGGAAGAAGGCACTACTGGCATTTTTTTATTACACTGGTTCCTAAGACAGGGGCCTGCTTTAAAAATACTTTGTTATTTTTTCTCTGGGAAAATATTTAGAGCACATAATGATAAAGGAACATTCCACAACTTGTTGACAATAGGTACAAAAACTTGCTTTATTTGATAGTCATTGTTGTAAGAGAGAAACTACTCTCTGTTGTTGGACAGTTCTCTGATCTGTGCAAAGCAAATAACTATTGAGGCCACCTTGGAAAAAAAAGGCATAGAAGCCTCAGCTTGTAGACTTTCTGCACGTTAAATTTGCAGGCTCTGAATTTTATGATAATTAACTTTGAAAGTATTTTGAACACACTGCATTTGTATTTGCAATTTTTAGTTTTCATAATTGCACAATCTTCACTCTACCCTTTTCACTTTTCTCATTGGTTATGTGCGTCTGGAAGAAAGACTAAGTATCTCAGATCCAATGTCTTCATACGCTGAAGCTCTGTATCATATTTTTCTTCAAATCCTTAAAATTTCACTAGTTTGATAACATTAAGAGGAGAAGTTTGTCCATTACAAGGTATGTCAAGCAGCAATTTTACTTAAAATTTCATTTCATTTGTATTATCTTCTCCTAAATTTTTATGGGTCTCATATATGTAGTTTGAAAAGGTATCTCTGGAACAGAAATGTTCAGCAATAAATAATACAAGTAATTGTGTATTTTACTGGAATGGGCTTCTGCTGGTTGGTTACTAGGAAATTTGTTTTATGGTTATTTTTTATTTATGACTTCAGGATTGTACAGGATTGTATCTCATTTTATCTTTTTTTTAAATTATTTTTAGCTTTTGTAACTTTTTAATAACAGGGAAAGAAAGAAGTATCACTGCTTGCAAGAAGTACGGGAGAAGTTTTTTTCAAATTCACTGTAAGCAAATACAAACTTGATTGTGAAATGTATTTCAAGTTTCAGAAAAAATTGTAGATGTAAGACATGCATATGTTCACATTAAAAAAACCTCATAGGCCTAATAGCAAGTGAAAATCCAATGTCTCTGCTTCCTAAAGCTGGATTTATTCTTCTCTGCTCAGCTGACTATCACTTTGACACTTTCCACCTGCAAGTTGGAAAGACTTTTTATAGGAAAATAAGGTAGACGTCTTCCAAAAGTAAAATGTAAATGTTTCTCTGTTATAGTGAGCAGCAAATCACATTAATTCCACTACTATTCATTGTGATAATGATATTAATCAAGCTGCTCCCTGGACACTCATGTAGAGGTAATATGTAATTCTGTGGAAGCTCCATTCCAATTTAGCATGAATTAATGTTCACTTACTGCAAAGCGTTACAGGAAAAATATATTTGTGGATTTTACATAGGATCAAATTCTTCCAGTGTGAAAGAGGCCGAGGAGATAAAGTATGAGCCAGAATAGAATTTAGGTGTAATGAATAAATGCTGTTGTATATAGAGTGCACTTAATAATCTCACGGTGTAAAAACACAAGGCACTCAGAGCTGTTGTATTTTCAATGACTTAATCAAGAAAATGTTGAGACACACTGGCATTGTGGTTAAGATTAATGGAATCCCTCAATGTCCTCATTAAATTTAATAAACCCGTGTAACAGAAATAGCAATAACACTTCACATATGTATTGCATCGCTCCTTTTATCAAGGACCTCCAAGCCCATTGTGAGCATTCATGAGCTGAGTATCACTGTCTGTCTCTGTGGAGTGGCTCTCCTCTCCCTGCTGCAGATGATACCTTCTCCTGAGAGACCCCTGGGAGAGCATCCCAAAGGTGCACACCTGGCTCCAGACAGATGCATGTGTATCGCTGCTGCCTGCAGCTCCACTGACCGCATGAAGGGCTTTACTTTTTTGTTCAGATTCCTTGAGACATTTTATTCAGTAATTTCCTAAAGCCTTAGTGCTATGATCCAAGCCTCTTTATTATCATTCTATTTTTATTTTCAAAAATTAACAGCAGCATTTGTCTACTTCTTATAAGTTTGTAGTCCTCTAGGTTTTCAGTAGTGCCTTTATTATGATAAATATTTAGTATTTTTAACTGTATTACAGACATATTTATGCTGCTCAAACTCTGCTTTGCTTCATTGGGACGGATTCCTGAAGAAGATATGCAACCAATAGTCCCAGAACACTCATTTTCAAAAAGGCTACTTATTTTTGCTTAATTTTCAGTGACTTGAAGAACTCACTGACATGTGGGCTGACTCATCAGAGCAACCAATTAGAAACTATTCAGAGTTTTTGACAGTTCCTTCAGCTGTTCTGCAGCGATAGCAATCGCTACTCTGCATAAAACCTAAATTGTCCACAGGTCTAGGATTTGACTTTATCTGGTGGAAACTGACCACTTATTTTTTGAATATACTTCAGTTTCTCAACTACTACTGTGCTACTTTAAATTCCTTCCTCATTTGCAAAAAGTTCAGCTCACTTCTCCTTTATTCCTTTTTGTCTAAAATCTGGAAGGTGTTGAGCTGTTCCCTTTTCCACTCACTCGGGCAAAGAGAATGATTGGGCACTTCTTTTTAACAGAAGGCTTTGCATGGCCAGGGAACTGCAGATCTGCTGGGAACTAATTAATCTATCGTTTTCTCTCTGTGCACTGTGTATAGTCCTTTGCTTGTTGCTGAAAAAGTTACAGAAAATGAATAGTAGGAAGAGGACTTAAAGAGTTTCCTTTTTCTCCCTGAAGCTATAGATATTTTCTTTGTATTGGCTGGGGAGGACTAGACTTGTGTCCAAACCTCATTTAGACAGAAGAAAGACCAAGGAAAAAAGTTTACTATTGAGGGAGATAGAACTTCTGAGCTGCTGTGGACAAAGAATATTTTAAAAACCACCTTGATGTGCCATACTCTTCCAGGAAAACTGTCACATTTCCCCTTAGTTCCTTTGCTAATATGAACCCATTCTGCTCCTTTTCTACCTCCAGCTTTCCTTTTGTTCTCACTTGATTCTTTATTTTTGCTTGACACCTTCTGTCTTTCAGACTACCACTGAAATGCACGTTCTTGCCCTTTTAACCTCACACAAACCAGTTTTTTACTACCAATTAGCTTTGCCCCCCAGCTCTACTATTCACAATCCAGTAAACAGAAATGTACCTAACAAAGAAGACAGGAAAGGGCGAAAAGCTGGGAGGTCCATCTCCAAGTTTTGCTCTCTGGTCAAATATGTTTCCTCACTTAATTATGCTCTGCAAAATTCTTTGAAATCGTTGAGTTAAAGGAACTGTGGAAGCATAAGGCAAAGTTAATTATATTGCATTTGTAATCAGGCCATAAAAGAGAAACCCTTGAACCACAGCTGTATTGTTCCAGGCACCGCAGTGTGTGGATGTCTTCCTTTGAATTTTGCTCCATGCCAACCAGCAGTAATAGGTTCTCACTGTATCCAAAACTCCTGCAGTCTTTTTCAGCCTGCTCTGGCCAGCAGCCCATCAACTGTTTCACAAACAAACATATATTTCTCTCTGCATTTATTTCTTCCTTCTTTTCCATCCCACTGTGCAAGCAATTAGTTATTGAATTCTTAATAAACTGATCTAGACCAGCCCACATGACTATTTTTCTCCTAATCAATTTATTCAGCTCACATAGAGGGTTTTATCATATTTACAATATCACAGTTATTTGTGTAGGAGTTACAAAAGCTAAGAAGTAATTTTAGAGAAAGAAAATCCAGTTGTAGCTTTTGCTGGTTTTGTTGAGCTTCAGCGTGTGTGGGTTCATTCCACCATTTGAGAGGAGAAGTTTTGAATTTCAGTCAGCCCATTTGAAGGAGGAACAGAAATGCATAATTAAGCAGCAAATAACTTGGAAAAATACAATCACACTCTTGCAAACTGTCTTTTTCCAGAAGCCTTTTCTTTTGTTTACCAGTCTTTGTTAAACCTTGGAGATGGACTTCACCCTGCACAGTTATCACTTCAAAGTTAATTTATTATCACAAGGGAAAATAACACAGAAGATTCAGTGACTCAGGTCAGAGAGGCACCTGTGCAGCCTGGATATTTGTGCAGGGTGGCTTTTAAATACCTTTGCTGCTACAGCCTGAAGACCCCACGGGGTGTACACACAGTTGGGTCTCTATGTTTCCTGGGCCCCACGTCCCTTGTTGTATGTGATCGTGAATACTTTTGGATTCAGGCAACCATCCAGCTCTAGCTGAGTTTTGACTGCAAATCAAACTAATAACTTCCTTGGCCTGCAGTGAAAAAGGATAACAGTGCTTTCCCAACCAGTTCATTTTTGCTATTAGTAGGATTTATTGACATAACTGTAGTATTAAGAGGCCCAGCTAAGACTCCTGGATTGAACTTCTCCACCACTTCCTCCAAACCTCCACTTTTGTCCCTGATATTTATATTTCTATTTCTGTTCCATCAATTATGTGACTGAAATTAGAGTATCCCAATACATGACCGTCACATTCTCATCATACCATGAAATTAAGTTCAATACAAAGACTGTGCAGAAGCAACAGAAGGGTTGTAGAATCAAATAACAAATAATACATTCAAAACAACCTTTTGTGTATAAATTGCAGGGTAAAAAACCTCATTAATTAGAAATGGGTTCATGAGGAAAGCATAAGTTCCTAAGACTTCTACATTAAGAAGCTTGATTTCTGCTGTAGCTGCCACACACAACCTGCAACACATGCTTTGTTTCATTTCTGAGGGAAAAATTCTCCTCTTTGAGATTCAAGACAGAATGCTTTCTTTACAGGTTCTTTCCCACTTTCTCCAGTGGTACACACATAATTCAAGTTCCAGAAAGACTGGCTGCACCAATGCCAGTGTTAATGCACACACACACACGGAAGTTTTTAGTTCTTTTAACAATTTTACACTTTTTAATTCTTCATCAAATTACTGAATTCTTTGGAAGGGTAGAATGGATTGGTTCCAGAAAACAACACAGAGGAAAAAGCTGTTATCCAGTATTTGCAAGGGTTGAAATCCAGTACAAATAGAGTCATGGATTAAGTCCAATCTTGCAAATGTAAAAATGACTGAATTTGCATGTTTCAGAGTGAAATCTGTAAAATTGCATGGCCTGTCAATACAAAGTCCTTCATTGTAACATAATGTATGTATCCCACTGTAGCTGCATTGGACAATGATTATTGTTAGTTCTCCTCTTAGGTGTAAAGCTCATTTAAACCAGAGTAGTGCCTTTCTTCTGGTACTGAAAATGAGATTCTCTTGGTGTAGCCATATTGATCATGCCTTTTCTTATGAGGATGTTGACTACCACTGCAGTGCCCAGATTGAGCTTCTGAGTAGTGGCCAGACTAATTCTGAGGTGGACCCTAATCCTTGTTCTTTTGCTGGAGCACACGGGCGGAAGTTTCAGAAGAGCAGCCATCCATCTCATTTTGCATTCTACCAGCTATGTGAGTTGCAGTAACATAGCTTGTCAATGCTGTCACTCATAAGACATGTTCTCCTGTTAATGAGTACTTTAGCATCTTAGCAGATTTCTAAGCTCTATTTTTGATGATGTCAGGTTCAAAGAGAGGTCTAAGTTGCATGAAGAGAGAGATGCCTATAAATGGCACCTATTTCTGTATATACCTTCCCATATCAATTTCAAAAAAAATCTTCTGTATGATAAAGTTTTCTTCCAACTTTTTTCCACACTCTTCCTCATACAGCTGGAAGCCACATCTTTATTTAATACTGAGGGGTTTGGAAAGATAGAAAAAATTCAAGGATGAAAAAGGGGAGTATGAAACTGAGAACTAGAGGTTTGTGAACTGCTGGAAACAGATTGGTCAAAAGAGAGAGAGAAGAAAGCTCTCAGAAGTGTAAAAGTGAGGTAGAAAGAAAGAAGGGTTGGGGAGGACACCAATTTTGATAAGCCAAGTTTTCTTGGCCAATGAGGTGCTGTTCTTCACTTTCTACTAAAGCCCAGCTTGTCTTTAATGACCTAATTATTCTTGCTTAGCAGTTACAGCGCCCTAGCCTCGTGTTGCTCGTGAGTTTGCTGCTCACTCTCCAGGTTTGTCTGCTGCAGCCCCAGGCTTCACATTTTGTTGATATGCCGATGAGCCCTTTGGTCTTCCTGTCCTCATCACAGATGCTCTAACGACAGCTGATCTGCACGAAAGAGAGCTGAGAGATGTAGTGAGCTGCAAAGTAGGTGTGCTGGGGACTCTCCACAAAGCTCTGGGTGAACTGAGCCCTGTGGGGCTCAGGTACTTACCACAGTGAGGCTGAGTCACCAGCAGAGGCTTCTGGAATCCATAGTTTTAACCTGAAGAGCAAAGCATACAGAAAGGAAATTACAAATCCTAATGAATGGCTGCTTTGAGTATGGATTAGACATTGCTAGCAATACGCCACTGTTTATAGCACATCATTAGCCTGCAAGAGCTGTAGCAATTGAACTTTTGTGTTTGTTTCAAAAGTGCCACAGTACAACATTTTAGTCTTTCTGCTGCAGTAACCACTGGTTGTTACAAATCCCTTCATGAATGCATTATGGAAAACTGGGGCAGAGTTCTTCACTAGCTAGCCAAGTGCATGCCTGCTGGGGCTTTGTACTAGGAAACAGTGAATAATGTTTTTAAAGCCAAAGTACAGTAGAAACCCATTTTACACACATAAGCATGTTGCACAAGACTAATATTCATTGAAGTTCCCTGCTGGTATGTGAAATTTATATCAGTATGCAATGCAGAACTTATTTTTCAGGTGTTTCTTTAAGTGGGTTCATTCTTATTTCATTTCACCTGTTAGTGTCCTCAAAATAACTTACCTCTGTAAGTCTATTATTTTATTGAATATTCATGTAAAAAGGTCTCATTGTTCTTTTCTCTATGGTCCTGGGCACAGAAAATACCTCTAAGGAGAGGCAGCACACATTTAATTTTGCCCTGTTTTACTTATTGGTGTTATTACAGGCAGAAAATCTTCCTGTTTGACATCCTCTGACACCCTACCTGGCTATATGTTGCACCATCTTTAGCAATGTCTCTAAAGGGATTAAGATCTTTGCATTTTTAGCATAGCAAAAAATAGTAAGACCTGATGGGTTTGAAGGGGAATCCCTGGAGTTGGGACACAATCCATCTACCAAGTCTAGACATTTCTGTAGATACACAATGGATAAGCTTGTGCCTCTAACTTTTGCTTCATTAAGGAGACAGGAGGTATTAATGACAGCAATTATGTATTCTCAGTTAATTTAATGCATGACAATATAAAAGACCATAAGTAATTATATTATTGGAGAAGTTTGTTAATTTTATTTGATACTTAGGAATTTAAGGTACCATTTAGAAAACTGATCATATGATGAGTTAAATAGTAACTCAGTAAATTGAGAACCTTTGGAAAAATTAGTTGACATAGTTATTTTTTGGGGTATTTAAGAACGAGGAGAAAAAACCACTATTTTAATACTATTGCAAATAAAACATGTAGGTGGCTGAATGATAGAAAAAGATAGGAATTTGGTACTCTGTGGTTTTTACATTCTCAGGCCAATTTAAAATTGAGCGTACAGGGTGTTGTTGCTCTTCCTTTTCCCCACTCCATGTGGTTTTACTCCTGCTGTCCAGCTAAGAAAAGAAAGCAAATGACAACATTTTTTTAAGAGAAAGGAACAAAGAAATAGAAACTCAGGCATTGTCTTGTAGAAAAGTAAAGGCAGTAAAGCAAAGGGAATTTAAAAGTATGAGGAAGAAAGAAGAGTAAGGAAGAAGGATTCATGTTTAACAAAGGAAGGGGAAGCAAAAACAAAAGATTGAAAACAAGTAACCCCAGAACAGCCTAGTTATCAATATTTATTTTATTTTATCATCTCAGTGTGTGAATCTTACAAATAGTTACCCATTTGCATTACACATATATATTCTCTCCCTTTTATAGGAAACAGTGACTGAAAACCCTGATGACTGATGCAAGTTTCATATTTTAAGTTTATGTTCTTGGTCATTAAATAAACAAACTAAATGATTAAGAGGACAAGTGTAGAAAAAAACCTACAGTTGTGATTACAGGCAAGGCAGGAGCTAAGCACCACTCCATTATCTTCTGAATTTTAACACAGAATTTAGTTCTTTCCCTTTTTTTCTTCTCTTCTTTAAACCATCTCTCCAGACCCATAGTGATAACCAAACTCTGTTGGCCAACTAGACCAGATAGTTAGGATCAGTAACATATAGTAGAAGTTACTTCCTCTGGAAATGTATAAGTTGGAGAAACACTATTTAAGGCAAAGAACCCCCACCAAAAAATACAGTCAAAACCAGCATATGTATTCCAACCACTGGAGCAGCATTCCTGTGCCAGGTTCTAGAACATCACCCCATTATCTACAGGTAGGTTCTGGGCCCCTCAGTTCAGGAAGGATATTGAGGTGCTGGAGCAGGTCCAGAGAAGAGCAACCAGGCTGGTGAAGGACTTGAGCACAAGTCCTGTGAGGAGAGGCTGAGGGAGCTGGGGTTGTTTAGCCTGGAGAAGAGGAGGGTCAGGGGTGACTTCATCACTTTCTACAACTACCTGAGAGGAGGTTGTTGCCAAGTGGGGGTTGGTCTCTTCTCCCAGGCAGCTATCAGTAAGACAAGAGGACATGGTCTCAAGTTCTGTCAGGGGAGGTTTAGGTTGGATATTAGGAAGAAATTCTTTACAGGGAGGATAATCAAACATTGGAATGGGCTGCCCAGGGAGGTGGTGGATTCTCCAACCCTGGAGGTATTTAAGAAGAGACTGGATGTGGCACTTAGTGCCATGGTCTAGTAACTGTGGTGGTAGTGGACCAAAGGTTGGACTTGATGATCTCCGAGGTCCTTTCCAACCCATCTGATTCTACGATTCTCTGATTCTATGACAAGATGCCATTCCATTTTTGAGATGGAGCAGGTATTTTAGAAAGCGTGGTTGCCTAAGACAGTAGGCTGGACTTGCTTATCCAGGAGATCCCTCTGAAACCTAACCCATCCATTTGGGTATCTTAAACATTTATCTATGCTTTGAATCAAGCTGAAACCATCTCACTGTACACCTAGCTGAAGTCGCCATCATATTAATAGAGTACAGCAAAGAATACTATACTTTATTTATTTAGAGAAAATAGATAATTATAAATAGTTTTAGTGTCATCAGTAGTTAGGTCTTGAGTTGCAAATTGCATTCATCAACAACAACAACAACATATACCAAGTCAGTGAATAATAGCCAGTAAGCAATTTAACATAATCAAACAAACTTCCAGACATACCACCACCACATCTTCCCAAGAGTCATGTGGAAAATGGTCATTTATGATCTAGACAACACCTTTCTTTCAATTTCCTATTTCAGCTGCTGTCACTGAGGTTGCTCCTGGTGTCCATACCAAATGGATTCCCTATAGGTGCCTGAGTTTTCTTGCTTCACCTTGACTCTATGGAGAAAGAGGGAGGACGGGAAAGTAAAAGGGCCTCAAAATCAGAAGTAGTGATTTGTAAGGCCATTACAATAACTGCTTTACAATTTTGATGGTTGCAGGAAATGAGGAGGAATTACAAAAAAAAATCCCAACAGTTTAGGGAGGGAGAAAGAGGAGACTTTGAGAAATCAAGAGACTATTTTGCTGACAGGCAAGGGCTACTTGGAAAATCTGGTGTTTAGATGAAAATCTGAACCCCAAAACATGGTGTAACACAGTGTTTGCCCTGAGACATTTCAAAGTTCTGAATGAGCCAGAAAGCCAGATATGTTCATTCAGGCACACTCAGTATAGTTCTCCACTACTGAAAATCCATGTTATCCAGGTCCAGTAAGACACATTAGTAGCAAAGCAGTGGCAGATGCCAATAACTTTTGCAAAACTGACCTGTTTTTCTACTGACCATAAGTACATATGCAGGACTCTTCTTCTATCACTCCTGCTAAAGGCAAATTTGAATCAGGATTGCAGAGAAAACTGGTTGCTGATTAACCTATTTGACCTGTCACCTAAGAGACTTGTGATATAAAATATTACTTGAGTTTTTTAAACAAATAACTGTAATTTCCATTTAATTGATTTTTGACCTCACACTGCAATTATTCAATGTTAATTTATCTCAGGATAGAAGAACAGCAATTGCATGTAAACTAAATGATGCTGTAAAAAGATATGTGCACAGGAGAAAGACTGCATTTGTTATGTTAGCTTACATTTGCACAGTAGACAGATGAATGTTTCCTTTTTCTGCAATGTAATTATCAAAAGCAACTACATTCACAAGGAATACTTCGAGAAACACATGGAAGTTGGTGTTATGCAAAGCATAAAAATCCTTGTTTGAAAGCAGTTCTATTTCTCTGTTTTTAGGACTGTTTTTTATTATTTATTACAAGACCCAGGAGTGTGCTTGGAATTTTACAGAGCAACAAGCAGTAACAGGTCCCAGCCCTGAGCAGCATACAACCCAGGAGAATGAAGAAAACAGTAATGCACAGGAGGTGAAATTTTGTTCTTTGCCTGAAACAACAATAGTTTAAGAACAAGGTAGTTCAGATTCTGTCCTTGATATTCAATCCATGATTTTGGATGAAAACTTTCTGTTAATCATCATCCAGGTTGTCTTACTGATATGAATATGTCTTTATTATGCTGATTTTGAGGTATATAAATCACAACTCCTATCACTGTTATTGCTTTCCAGGGCATAGGAAAGATTTTTTTTTTCTTTACTGCTGAACCCACACTACTGTAAAATGCAGAGACTACGATTTCCTTAATTAGGATATGGACAGAGTTTGGCTTCTGCAGAATAAATAGGAGAAGAAAGAGAAGATGGACAGTGACAGCCTTGAGTTTCTGCTACTCCAAGTGCAGAAGAGTAGTCAGTGTTACTTAAGAAAAACATTATTTACTTACTGAATAAAGTGTAAGTCACTCCTCCAAACTGTGAGCCTTCCCGATTTTATGTCATGTGTGTAGGTCACACTACAGAAATAAAAAGTTTTCTTTTTAACATTTCTTCAGTGAAGAACTTGAAAAACAAAACTTCATTGCAAAAGGCTGAAAAAATGCTAAATTCAACTATATAAATCGTGGTCCCGACTTGAACAAAACCTTTTAAATTAACTGATAAAGGATTCAGTGATACCCTTGAAATCAGCTGTCTGTCACAAGCCTATAATCTCTTTGCAGCGCGATTGAATTTGTAGAATGGAAATTACAGGCATAGCTGAGAACTGACCTTGATGCTGAGGCACTGCCAATATCCCATTTTTAGATTTACTACCACTATGACAACTATCATAGCGTGTGTACTGGCGAGGAGAAGGGCTGTGTGCAAGGCCCTTCATTCAGCCTTCCTCTTTCAGCTCCTCTCAGGAAATTATCTGCACAAATGGTTCCCACATCTTATATTGCCACTGCAAGGGGTGGCAGAATATAACAAGAGCTCTTACCACTTACCTCCTATACCTGATGGAGAGGCCAGGGTCAGTTTTACCCACTCTGGCCAATAATATGCTGTTTAACTGCAACTTCTCTGCCTGCATGCTGGATGTGATTCCCTGACCTTGTGCTCATAACATTCACATTTGGAGTAGCTTGGTTTGGAGTTAGAATGTTCCTGGTGCTCTATGAAGCACGAATTATCCTAGTAATGGCAGCAGAAGAAGGCAGGAACATCCAAGCTACTGCAAGGGGAAACATGAGCTTGTGAGAGCTAATAATGCCACCTGCATTGGTTACAGGCAGCCTGAAAGAAGCTTTCCATAAGTGGCCCATAAGCACGACAGTGGTCGAGCACTTGACGTTTACAGCTCCCACTACGTTTATATCCAAGGACATGAATATGGGAGGTTTGTGTTTGTGTTAAGGGAACTGCTTCAAGGAAACTAAAGTCTGAGCATGAAGCAAACATGGAGAATGTAGATGTATCCCATTGGAAATGCAGTTTTCTGAAGAATAAGAAATTCCAGCAAAACCAGGGATAAATATGGTACAGGTGTTCATAGCTCAGGTGCTGAGAAAAGGGAGATTGGAGAACAAAGCTGGGTTGCAGTGCCTCATAACTTTTGTAACTTTCTGAAGAATCAGCTCATCTGTCTCTTCAAGTGTTTAAAAAATGCATCCTGCTAACAGTGATGTATAGAGCAGAAAAAAAACTCTCTAAGGATTTTTTATTTTTTTTAATTTTTTTTTTAGCACAGAGAAATATATAAGGTGCTAAATATTTCAGGGCAAGTCAGGAAGATCAATGAATAGATTTATAACAAACATTCATCTAGGAAATCATTCATCAGTGATACATGGGGATGTAGTTGCCACTAAGTAGGACAGCTAGCTCAAAAACAGGACATGCAGTGGACAAAATTAAGTCACAGAATACCATTGTGGACGTAGAAGAGAAATGAAGGTTGCCAAGAGATGGCAAATGGATGTGATCACAGCATTTACCTGGACAAGATATATGAACAAAGTACAAGGCAGAGAAAAATGGCAGTAGCTCTCTTACTCCACCAATTGCCTTCTATCAGCAGCTGTTACTGTTAATATGTTACTATCTATGTTATCCATAATGAAAGTTCTATATTTTCAGTTGATTTGCAATATCAGATAGAGCTTCTGTGTAAAAAAGAAATGTGCTCTCATTAGCAGTGTTGAGGATATGTTGTGGCAGAGCTTTGCAAAGAGAATTGCTGCTGGGCTTCTAGTGTAGTGCTACTGCTGTAGCAAAGCAGTGAACTAATGTATTAATTCCTGTTTTGAAATATTCTCCATGGGATCACTCATAAAACACATACCTTGTTTGCACAAGGAACAGAAATAAGTAACAGTCATCTGCCCTGAATCTCTGCATACTCCACAAAACTACACATACACAATTCTCTCTGTGCTGTTGTTTACTAGATGAATAATCATAGTCTGCTGGTATAAGCCCATGTATGATTACTGACAAATTTACAGAAGAAAGGAGAGAAAGAAGTGGCAGCTTGATGGAATGACAAATGGGATTCAGTGGCTCAGAAAGCGTCAGTTGCTTTTCAATTATATCAGCTGATCAAATCAGGTGTATTCTCCCCTTGGACAAAGCTTGGCTGTCTTGTCTAGGTATGAGGAGTAAAGAAAAAAAATCAGGAGTTCTTCCTTGGACACTATTAATTACATACAGATGCATGTGTATATGCATATATATTATATGCACATATATATATATATATATATATATGTATGTAATTGTACCATATCCTGTCCTCAGAGCTGCAATCAGTCTGGTCCCAGATGTACTGGCTAGGAAGCTAGTGCAAATCTAGATATAGCCACCTAAAGACAAATCCCATGGTCTCATTAACACGCTCAAGTTAAAAGCACAGAAGGTATCCACAGAACTAGATTTCCTTCTTCGTTTCCTTCAAAGAGACGAAAATAAAGCAACCTGTAGTTAATGAATGCCTGAGAAATATAACTGTACAATACAGTTTGGTGAAGTAATTCTATGACTAAAAGCTCTCTTGAGCTAATCCACTAATGACTGAGTGCAAGTGAACAGGTCAGGAAATATGACTACAAATAGGTCTGGAGGTAAATATGCCTGGCTGCCCTCCTGAACGTGATGTGAGATGACTGAGTGACTGGTTCAATATGGCTGAGCACGAGTAAAAGAGCATACTGATCTAATATGACTGCAAGGATAAAAGATCATGTGAATGAATGATTATCTCACTGACTCTATGAGTAGAAGACGAGGAGAAATGACAGGAGTAAGTGAAGGAAAATCGGAACATCTGAAATGTAGAAAACAGTGACAGAAGCAGTTGCAGGTGGTCCATTGCTGGTAATCAATGGAAAATCCATATTGACAATTGACTTACATGAAGGATGGAATTTTACTACTGAGGGCCTGAATTTGTCAAGCCCTGACTCTGGCTTATCCCAAAAATCCAACAAGTTAAATTGTGATATGAAGAATAATTGCAAAGAGTTCTTACTATTGAGAGGACTTTCTTAAACAGAGTCTCCCATGACTTTCCTAAAGTGACTTTATAAACAGGATATATGCAAAGGGCCAGGTCTTCCAGACATCTTTGCAGAATAATAGGAACACTTTTTGAAGGGGAGTGGGGATAGAATACCTCTTTCTACTAGGGAACTACTAAATTTATAAGCTCATCTGTTCATTAATATATATTTAGTTTCAATTTTTCTAGGTAATGTAAGTGACCTTATTCTTTTTTGCTCTTTCTTGAACAGTCTCTTGTGCATGTGAGTGGACGATATTAAATATGGTTATAAAATACCACTTCATTCATTTTCATCAACAGTTTTGTACCCTGTTGTGTGAGGAGAATTACAACACAGGGCATAGCAGTAGCAAATAAAATCTTCTTGCACAGCTGTCTACCTGAGTAAAGTGCAAAGTATGGTTCACAAGATGACTTGTCTACCCAACAGATATAACAAGACCAGAATAACTGAAGTATCACAACTCTCAGCATGCAGTTACTCCAAGTAAAATTAGATTCGTGCCTTGTATGTAAATGTAATGGTATAATCACCTTAACATCAATCTTTCCTCCCTCCATAGGTTTTACAACGCTACAGTCACAATAAAATAAATGCACAAACATGTGTGTATGTCTGTGTCTGTCCATCTTTCCACCTCAATATAAAAACAGAGTTCGTAAGCAAATAACTGAGATATCCCTGCTCTTTGCAATTTGTAACACTCTTATATAGACTTTGTGTATTTATTTTAATCTAATTTTGTCTTGTCGCAGCAGCTTTCAACATTTTGTAAACTGTTGACTGTTTCAGGTTATTAAAAGATGCTATACACCCTTCTCGGGTATGAAAGACAAAAAATCAACTTCTGTTATTGTGATTACCTTTAGATGTCATTAGCATGTTCAGAAATTACAGAAATATAGATATTCATATATATCTACTTCTCTTCCATTGCCATCTGAAAAGGGGGATGGAGCAGGCTACAAACATAACTTGCTTGGTACTTCAGATCATTGTTTTGCTGAAGACCTAAATGGATAAAAGAAAATTCTTTCTGACACAAGACAATGACATGTTCTCAGAACGAAAAATAGCAAGAGCAGTGGAAGTTACATACACAAAACCTTCTGTTGCTGTCATAAATTGATAATAATGTCTTTGGGGTAGGAAGGTTATCCTTATCTCTGGGGTATAAACCAGTGTGTTTCTGCTGATGAAAGGATTATGAAATTTGAAAAGATAAGCAATCACAAATTTAAAATTATAATACTGGTTGAGATATTAGGCAAGAGGCAGCTACTCTCTGAGTAGCTTTGTGGACTTGCTATAAATGTTAGAAATAGGAATGACACCGGAATACATTTTAAAATCACTTCACAGCATTTTTTTCCCCTTTTACAAACTTTCAATTAATATACCAGCATAAATTCATAATACAAAAAGACCTCATCTTGAGACTGTAAGAAAAATGAAAATTTGTATTTCCAGCGTTTTTGCAATGTCATCAGTGTTCCTCTTGTGTGGCCCCTTCCTTCTTCAGAGAAGGAAGCCACAGAAAAAGATGCCTTGCCTCCTTCAGGTTAAGGACTGAAATTCACACACTTCATTACAGGCCTGTTTGCTCCTGTGAGCTGCAGATGTCTTCACTAAGCAGCAATCAGGTTGCACAAGTTTCACTTGTTTCTTTCAAGTCAAGAACATTTTAGTGTATTTTAATAATTGTCCCTTTTCTCAAAATTGCAGCATGAGTGTTTTCTCCCCAACACGTCTCACACCCTTCTGAGAGAAATGTATGTTTGTTCCTGACCAAGCCCGTGAGAAACTTTGGGCATAGGTCTGGACTGCTGCATATTTAAATTCATGAGAAGGAGTCCGAAAGCAGCTGGGCTGCAAAGTTCTGTGTTAGACCTGTGTTCAGTCCATCCTAAAGGTGCAGGTTCAGTAGCCAGAAGCACCATCTGCAACTTGAGCAACCTACACAGAAAGCTCTCTGTGGCTGTTGCAAGCAAAGTTGCCTGCTCCTAGTGTGGACTGTGAAATTGCTCCTCAGTCCCGGTGAACTACCATTCACCACCACACCAGCCTCTGGAGATCTGAGTACCCTCAGGCCATTCTTATTGCATCCTCAGCAGCCTGGGCTGTCATTCTCACCTTTTCCTGAGCCCAGAAACCCAAGGACACTCTCCACAGGTTCCTTTCTAAAGCATTTTAATACATTGTGTTTGTGCAATAGTGACTCATCTCCATCCTGAGAAACCTATCTCTGCTCTACTGCAACCTAAAAAAATGAAGTCAAATGTCAGCTAACCACATCAGCTTAAAAAACCTTGCAGATGCCCTTAAGAGATAATCATAAAAAGAAACTAGGAAGTCATTTAGGCAAAATAAAGCATATCAGTTGACTTATCTCTGTCACTAATATCAAAAGTCACTTACTAATTTATTCTGCAGCAGGGTGTAGGCATAGTCCTCCTCCTGTCTGTTACCACTTCTGTCCCCTCAGTGAGCACATTACATTTGCAGCAATTGCAGACTACTCCCATTTTGGTGAGTGTTATACCTCTGTCAGAGAGCACAGGAATGACATGAAGATAGATTGCAGTGGGGGTGAGGGATGGGAGAAATAATGAAGAATAAAAATTCTTTAATTCACAATTATTTGATTGGGTATAGTTTGAAAACTTACACCAACTCCATAATGGACAAGACTGCTCGAGGAATAGAAATTATTCCATTGTCATATTGGTGGGTCAGTGAAGGAGACAGAAATATAGGAGCAATAAAATGTAAGGGGCCTTGTGATTTTATGATTAGGTTTTATATTACGATAGCAGCAAACTGCTGTTTAATGGACAGATTTTCCTTCCACTTAAGTCAATGAGTCTTTTCTGCTGATTTCAGTGTTATAGATTCTCAACTTGCTCTTCACTTATTTGATGATTTTAGATTTTATATGTCTGTCAATTGGTGTTTCAGCAAGTTCTTGGTGATCCATCAAAAAGACCAATAGGCTTTCATCATCCTGTCAGCTATTTTATAACCTTCCTTTATTTTAAAATATCCAAGTCCACAAATAATAATTTTCTCTTTCTCTCTGTTGACTGTGGAGACCCTTATAACAAATTTTAAATAAAACTGTGGAGTTCTGTTAGAACTCAGTCTGAGGAGAAAGCAATTATGTCATATGACATGGGACTTTTCCTTCTATCTCTTCTTCTCCTTGATGATCTTACAAGGAAAATAATTTATGAAACATTAAGAATCACAACAAGCCCTCAGAGATGCAAAGGAGGACTGGGACTAGCAATTAGACACCACATTATATCAGTGTAACTAATCACAGAGGTAGTTTTCCTTCACCAGCAACAGGACATGACCAGAATTGTTGAGATTGTGAGTCCAACATCTTAAATCCTGACAACATCTGTTCTGACTAACAGTATCCTTATGGATAGTCAGTTGCCTGTCCAATAGTAGTCAGTTTAAGAGAAAGCAGACTTTCAACCTACCACTACAGTGTGTGATGTCTTTTCTTTGGATGCTAGCAACATCTGCAAAGAGGTCACGAATTCGACTTTAGGACATCCTTGTATTTGAGTACTGCAAATTCAGAAAATATTCCAGTATTTCAGTTAAAGTTTTGTAAAAGTAGCTCAGTGCAAATGATGTTGAAATAGTGTTCAGTTTCCTTTCTGATGTGACTTAGCAATGCTTTGTCAAAAATGAGACTCTTTGAAGGCTTCTTATTGTTTGTGAAACTCCTGTGACAGAGATAGTGCTTAATGGTATTTTTCTGAAAAAGCATACTAAAGGGTATTACCCCACTTGTTTGTTTGTTAATAGCTATTTCTGGACTGTAAAGTGAGGAGGAGACAAAGAGTGAGGGCCATATCCAGACTGAAATCCACCAAAGACTGGTGATGATGAGGTTTAGAAGAAGAACTGCAGAACCAAAGAACTCAGTCTGACATACTTTTTTCTGCTATTTTAATGAATGACGTCAAATAAATCACTGAAAGTTTTTGTTCTCTTCCATACCAGGATAAGACAAGTCTTAATTTGGGCTAGTTAACATATACAAATAATGCAGTATCAAAAACCTTTTAGGCAATAGGTCATTTTGCAAACAAGTTGCCCAGAGAAGCTGTGGATGTGTTCAAGGCCAGGTTGGATGGGATTCTGAATAACCAGGGAAAGTGTCCCTGCCCATGGCAGGGGGGTTGAAACTAGATGGTCTTTAAGGTCTCTTAAAACTCAAACCATTCTCTGATTCTTTGATTCTATAATTCTGTGATTCTATGATTCAATGGTTAAGTAAAACACAGCAGAGTCTGCAGGACTAGAACATGTAAAAATGCACACTAGGTGGCCTAGAATTTCAGCTGAGAGAAGCTACAGCAAAAGACTTGTCCAGTGACCATAGACCTTCTGGGGCCTTTGCTGGAAGCTGCTGTGGGACAGACTCTTCACAGGCTTCCCTAGATGAAAGCATTCTGGGGTAAAAACAGTGGAAGTCTGGAAAAACAGTGGGAATCACATCTAGGAGGCCTGGCACATAGGTGAATGAGTGGTTCCACAAATTTTTTGAGCTTAAAAGTGTAATTTGAGCTGAGTTGTATGATTTGAGTATTAACAATTAACAAATACTTTTTAGTGCCATTTTTGAAGTAGGCTATTGAAACTATTCTCCACACCTTGCAGGTCTTGTAGAGTAGTCCTCAGAAACAGATAAGATAGATGGTACCTGTAGCTGCACTTCACTTGGGGAATAATTAGTAACATACAGTTTCAAAGAACTTAACTCACCACTTCCACTATTGCCAAGAGCCAGGGGCTAGACAGGGAGCCTGGGAAAACACTGCTTGTGAGCAGGAAACTTCATCAAAGGGAAAGATTTCTCTTGGGAATGTCTGCATACTGCAGCTCTCTGGGCTTCTCAGGGTGACCTTCAAACACTTGCATGATGTGGGGAGATCTCACTAGTGATGCAAGAGTTATTCAGTACTTTTTCTACTTACTATAAATGTTTTCCTCAATGAAGAGGGAGAGCCACTGCTCTCACTCTCTTGTAATACCCATTTTTGGGTTTAAATATACAGTCAAGCATTGTTTCTATGGGAAGGTGATCTTACCCATGACAGGAAGGTAGGAACTAGATGGTTTTAAAGCTCCCTTACAATTCAAGCCATTCTGTGATTCTATGACTCTTAGTGTGGCCACCATGTTGCCCCCAGCATCACCTGGGCTAGGACATGTCACTCTTCACTGGGAAAAGATCCCAAACTGCTCCGGAGGGTAGACAGATCTTACATAACAGGCACTGCGGGGACGGGTGAGGTGACTTCCTCTGCGCTGTGTTATCACTGTGATAAAGCCTAATGCCAGCTGACACCGTTCTGCCAAGGTTAAAGTGATTTGTGGGGCTCTGTTAAGATGCTGCTGAAATGTCTTTTCAATCCACAACATTTTTAAAAAAACAGCAAGACCTCATAACTTTTGATCTACTGCCAATGCGTCGTGTTTCATATTGTAGGTACCTTACTTGGTAGACACAGGTATCTGTGCTTATCTCAACAATAGTATTTTAGGTTGGGATGCACTTTGGGAAGGAAACACTCTGTTTATCTCAGCTCTATGAAACGTAATCAGAGGCATTGATGAGCCACCCCAGGGTGGAATCCTGCTCTGACGCTACTCTGCTCTGGTCAGCTGTTCTGTGCCTCTGAGACTGGAAGCAGCTTCACAATCTATATTGAGCAAATCTAACTGTAAAAGCAGAAGTAAATAATACGTAGCATCTCTCCCTGGGGGTGTGTGCTGTGTACACATAACAATACTTCCAGCTGAGAAAGCCGTTCCCAGTGTGCCTCTTTGATGGGAGGAAACTAGCACTTCATACAAATACTTCAGTAGCGTGCACCCCCATCCTGCTTAATCTTAGCAAGGCTTCTTTTTTCCTGTTTTAAATTCAAAGCTTCAGTTCCGTTGATCCAAGAGGTTAAATACTTCAAATCACATCAGTGCCCCAAGACTGTGAAGGGCCAGCTCAATGATGATGACTGCAAGTTGAAACATTAAGAATTCAAATTATCAGTCAAGTGACAACTGTTAAGCTGTATTAAAAACTATGTTGCTTCTGCTTAACAGACACACAGATAGAAATGATGCTACTGTGAAATTTGCAGGGGTAACAGAGTTCAAAGTAGAGAGAAAGCATTTGTTCTCTTGTCTGTTCAATTGCTGTTTTGAAAACAAGCAACAGTATCACCTCAAGAAATCTGCAGCTGAGATCTGTCACCAGGCAATGTCCTTATTAATAAATACAGGATGTTGATGAGTAAAGAAAAATAATAAAAGACCCTTTTGTATTATAACAAATTCACCTTATTAGACTACTTTAATACTTTCTGTCATTCACAGGTGGTATAAAATTGCATTTAAAGTCAAAAGCGTCTTACTGATGACTGATTGTTAATGCCATATAAATTCCAAGAACTGATAGAACTTGTCCAAATTCTTCTGTACATCACACTGATTTCATCTTTTCCTTCTATCAGGATACAATCCTAAACTGTATCAGAATTCATTTGCTTTAAGTGTGCAAAAGAGATTTCTTTAGAAAGTCAACAGACAGTATGCAAGGAACAGTACTTTTCAGTTCCCTTTTCTTGATTTTCCGTGGTACCCATTCTGCTGTTAAACCTCAAATTCAAATGTACCAGCAAAAATATATCCACTTCTTCCTCCTGCCTCTGAAATTTATTGTTGTTGGAGGTCAGAGGGTTAAATACTATCTCTGGGGTTTGTTGTTTTTTTTTTTTAATAGCTGAATGATTTTATGACACTGCTCAGATCCCACTCTGGCATGGCGCAATTCACAGTGTGAATTATATTTTGGCTGTCTCGTGACATTTCATCTTTGACTCCAATAAAAGAAGGATCAAACCTCATTTTCTTCTAAATAATGAGGTTAATATTGTGGCTTCACCAGCGTGTCCATCCTGAACTTGATGCATCACTTAGCCAATCTGCTATGATAAATGCCACATCCCTACTCCGTCAGTGTGCTTTTATGACAGTGCAAAAGCTGATGAAAGCATTAGTACCAGCCAGTAAGATGGTACTGTCTTACTGAGACCAGTGATGTTACCCTCATCATAAAATTTCTGACACTTTCGAGGCCTGTTAGTATCTTGTTTAATGATGGACATCCTAACTCTAGGCAGTTTGCAAGCAGAAACCCAGTCAAATATAAATACAGTAACAAACTAAGTTTATAGAAAAATTGTTTTTAATGGGCAGATCTAAGTACTCACCTTGCAGCAAGGAAATCAGACACAGCACAACTGAGCCAATCAGAAAGGTTTCACTAATGCCCAGGGCTTATAAATTATTGTTTCTGAAAATCATGAGAGAATACTTTGCACTTTGACATGGAAATTAGTCATACACAACTACTCTATATACTGCAATACTACATATATGGCAATTTACATTCAATCCTGGTGTCAAACCTGCATTCCTAATAAGATGATTCTTTGGTGAATTATTCTCAAATGCACAAACCAGTTTGTGACATTTGGACATTTTCTCTCTGGCTATCATCACTGCTGCTTATAAGTGGTCTTCCAGACAGAAATGGCTCGGAGGTCTGGTGCAGTCCATTAATTTTTGAGACACTTCCTTTGGAATTGGTCCATACAGGATTGCAACTATCCAACAAACATCTTTACTTGCTTGGCCCGTAGTACTTGTTAGACATTTTTCCTTGGCATTTTGAACACCAGGTTCTGTGTAATAAAGCACAATTTAGCTCCTTTGGAGAAGCATCTGGAATTCATCTGTTTAAAGAGTGAGCATAGACTTGTAGAAGATAATATTTGTAAAATGATTACTCGCCTTCTTGATTTAATAAAGTTTTATAGAACTCCAGATTCAAGTTAATACAGATCTGAAAAAACCAGTTGTACTTATCATATAAAGTAACAACTAATCACAATCTATTTTATTTGCTGTTTTTCATTTGCTGCACCTCAAAATACTTCACAAGGAGGTAAATATCATTATCCCTAATTTATGAATGGTACAACTGGCAGATAGAGAAGTAAGACCAACCACCTTCCAAGCTTTTATAAACTTTACAAAACTAAGATCACAAACAGCAGCTCAGCAACTGACATCAAACACGGCTCGATGAGAGGGTGCTGGATAATTGTAATATGCAAAGATGTCAAACATCTAGAGTTGTTAATATGTTACCATATCTGACACAGATTTGCTGCACTGACTTACCCACAGGGGAAGTCACCAGAAAGAGAGAGACCTCTACTACTGTCAAAAGTATTTCCCTGTTGTCCAGAGCAGGATTCTGAGGCAAGCACAGCTATTCTGCTGTGAAAAATACATCTGCAGCCAACTACACCTGCTGAATACTTAAGAGGGCAGAAAACTAGCTCTAGCCTAGAGAGCCTGAAGTGACCCTTTTGGAATTATAAGTAGTTTGTAAGTAGGTAATAACCAACATATAGTTGGAACTTCCTCTAAAGAGTCATCGTCTTCCTTCTTAGTGAACTGAAGCTCCACCCAACAGCTCAAGTGTAGGAATGCACTGTTACATAACTCCTGACATTCAGGTAATGTGACTTTGTATTTTACATAGCTATAATTTGGAGGAAGTGTGATAGGATTAAGGAAATGTGTTTGTTATCTCTAGCCAATGACTTAGCACGAAAACAATGTGATAACTGCATTTCCTGAAACAAAGTAATAGATATTGGAATGATATCACCACTGTTTCCTACAGCAAAAACATTGTCTTGTCTTACATTTGTTATACAGAAATCTTATTGTTATATACTTCTTTTAAACTTCAGTTGGTTTCTACAGAAGTCTTTAATATTGCTATGCAATAATTTTATTTTATGAGCATAAAAAACTATTTTTATCACATCCTCCAGCTATAGAGTGATAAGCTGTTTAAACTCCCCCAAACAATTTTGCCAATGCACCTTCACCCTGACTAGGAATTTATTATTATTTCAGTCTTAGGCTTCTCTTGGTGAGAAATTGTAATTTGTGCAAAACTTGCATAGCAATCTCTGCATTGGTAAAAGTACTGTAAGAATTAAAGCTCTGTCATTTCTCAGTTACAGCAAATAATATAATTTCCAAAAAAATCAAGGCTGACTTTCATTCCCAGGTTGGTTTTCGGCATGGTCACAAGCCAGCACCATGGTCTGGCATGAGAAAGCTGCCAGGTTAAGTCGACTTCTGAATCTAAATTCCTTCAACGTGGTTATGAATAGAAGTGCAGCCCCAGACTGGAAAAGAAGGCCCTGAAAAACACACATATGAAAGAGTAATTGTTGCTTTTGCTGTGAAGAACATTGGCTTGGGAAAGGCATCCTGCGTCATTGTGTCCAATCCCCTGCTGTCTTAGGCAACCGCAGCACATAATCCTTTTCATAAATTTATCAAGTTTCATCTTAAACTCAGTTAGGCTTCTTGCCCCCAATGAGAAGGCTGTTCCCAAGCCTCACTGTGCTGAGGGTTAGAAATATTCTTCTAATTTCCAGCTTACATTTATTCATGGCCAATTCAGGCCCATTTGTTCTTGTGCCAACATTGTTCTGTAGCTTAAATAGCTTCTCTCCCTTTCTTGTGTTTACCACCCCCAATGAACTTATAGAGAGCAGGCTGTCCCTTTGGCCTCTTGCTGTCATGCCATCTTGTTTGTACATGAGCTGCAGTCCCCCCAAACAATGGATGAGCTATTGTTTTAAGAGGGTTAGCTGAAAATAAAAGCAACCCTCTGCCTTGCTGGCTGGGACAGGCAAAATCCATCACTGGCATGTCAGGGGATCAGCAGAACCCTCTGGAGCTAAAAGCATCCCAGGGAAAACAGAAGCATAAAGTCATAATAGACCAGTCATAATAGACTCAGCATAATAACGCCAGTTTAACACATTTGCCCAATTATCCCTTACTACTTCTGAGTCTGAAAGAGCAACAACTATTCACTGTGAAACAAACCTACTGGTCCAGAGCAGCTAGGCAGGGGGAAATTAGCATTAGCAACTGGGCTAAACTAATATTTTTAACAATGTCAGTGTACCTGTGGGAGGAAGAAATCGCATCCATGCTTTTAGGCATAATAGGAGTAACTGGTCTGAGAGCCTGTGGTGTGTCCGAGCCAAATGTTTCTCTCACAAAGGCTCCTCTGTGCATGCCTCACTTAGGTTAGTTGCAGCTGTTAACTTCCAGGAGGCAGGTTCTGAGATTTCTTTGACAGCCTCCAATTTCAACATTGAAAGACTAACCATATTTCTTAACATATGCCAGAACAATTTAAAAAGGTTCGGGCCCCCTTGTGTTTCTAGCCTCTGTGGTTTTTCCAATGCTTTCATGATTAGGGTAGGAATTTCCAGACCATCATAACATAAATGGTATTTTCTCAGTGAGAAGATTGAAATGGTGGTCATATAAAGAATGAAGTTTTATTCAAATTTCTCCTTTCACGTGTTTTTATGTATAAATCCTATCATATCACGTCATATCGTATAATTTCTATTCTATTCTATTCTATTACCTAGTGGTTTTGATAAGAGAGTTAGGAATGGTAAAATCTCCTGTAAACACCTCATAGCTTGAGGACTGATGACCTGATAATGTAATTCTTGCTATCATGACTACAGGTGCTGTTATAAGTGTGCAAGTCTCTTGCAGCTTCACTAAAATATCAGTCTTTTAAGCAAAACACATTGTTCAGGGCACTTTCTACTTTCCAATATACTCACAGAGGTCAGAAAATTCATCCATATTTTCTTTTCAAAACTATCCTTGAGCTAGACACTGATTCTTACATGCTGCTCAGGGAAAAGAAGAAAGAAAGTAAGAATAAAGAAAAGAAAAGAAAAGCAAGGAGAAAAGGCTTAAACTTCCAAAATTTCTAAAGACTCCAAGCCAAACCCAAGAAAAAAAAGAAAGGGTCAAATACAGATTCACAAAAAGTCCCATAAATTTATTAAAATGAAGTGAGTTACAACTGCAGGACAGTTCCTGCTTTAATGCTTTAAAAAAGGATTTCATCCTGTTACAAAAAGCTTGCTTTTGATTTCATACACAAAGATGAAGGGCTTCTAGCATGTCTTTTTCTGGAAATCTCTGGTTTGCACATCACACATAGCGATACTAAGCCCAAAATGGAGAAGTGGACTCTTTGGGATAACATCCATCCACAACATTGTCTCTCTATGTGTTAGTCTGCTGCACGTCTTTGAAGAGCCAGTGGGACCCACTGCTCTGCAACACCCATGTCAGCAGTGTCACGGAAAGCCTCCTCCACACTAGGAACCCCTGAGCATGGCATTCAACACAAGACCAGACCCTGCAGATGGAGCTGAAAGAACTGAAGAAATGTTTTCTCAAGTTGTAATCATCCCCTGCTCATGTTTTGGAAGCAAGTTGGTCCATATGGCTCCTCTTTACCAAGATGACTTTTTGGCATAGGCATCGTGTCTGCCACAGAGGCTAACACCAAAAAGAAGGGACTTGCTCTCATTGTAAGTGCATCACGAAGGGGTGGATGGATCTAACTCCACTCCCATTCAACTCCTGATATTTCACTTTCAGTTGAAACAGATTTGCTATTGTCCTTGACACGTAATCAAACTCAGCTTCAGCTCATGTATATCTCAGCAAGACAGATTTGGCAGTGGGAGCTGGTGTTGGGCTTCTCAATAAAATTAAGCAGTCTGGGTGCAATGGATGAGACTATTCCCTTGAATCATCTCTCTGTGATTCTGACTTCCTTTTGCAGTGGGTTGGAGGGAGGCCAGTGGTTTGTCAGGGTGCCTTGGGCCAGGAAGAACATTAGGAGAGATAGCAGGGATTTATCCACTCTGTTGGAAATTAGTCCCTCAGTGATCAATGCTGATTTGCTGCTTCTCTGGACAGTCTTTCCTGGCTTCATGGATTAGATGCTGGTAGTGTGGGGAATAACAATAAAACCATTTGCTAGCTGCATCTGGTGCAGGGAAACCTTTCCAGAGATTATTAGTTTAAGCATCCTAGAGAGACATAATAAAGGGGAATCATTATTATAGTGTGTGTTTTAGGATATCCATTACTGCAGAGTCTTGGCATTATTACGTCATTTAAAATAATAAAAACAATTATCCTTCAGGATAAAGGAGACTTTGAAGGCCCTGAGCTATATGTCATTGCCTATGTATTTGTTAGGATAGAAGCACCCTGGTTTGGCCATCAGGAGCTGAGTAAAATTCAAGCTCCAGAGGTGAATTTTGGGCAGCAGTAGGAAAGCTGAAAGAGTTGGTTTCGACATTATCTCCAGCAGAAGTAACTTCTACATCTCAGAGCTCGCCACTGGGCTGCTGCATAGCTCAGACCTCAGCCTGTTTGCCCTCAGCTTTATAATTCTCTGTTGTGCAGGGAAGTACAGAAGAGGAGGGGTGGGTTTTGTCCACAAGGGATGTAGTTTTTCTGCATAGCCACCCCATCAAGACTGTATCTGCAGATGTATTCGGACACAAAAATCAAAAGGAGATTCCCAAAGTTTTTATTACATCTCAAAATCTCAAGCTGAAAAATTTCTTCTTGAAACAAACTACTTGAATGCTTTAAGTCTCAATGTTTGTGACCCCGGTAGCAAGTCTGAGATGGCAGGATCAAATTCCAAAAGGAAACCAGAAGGATCTGTGAGGTATCCAACTCCTGAGTTATAATTATTGTAACCCATGATAATTGCTTCATGGATATGCATGTGAATGATTTGGATCTGAGTACGGGGGCTCTTCCCCCTCATACTTTTTCCTTCTGTGTCATTGACTTGCTGTATGACTTGCATCATACTGTAGGTATCGGAAACTAGAGGGACTCTGAATTTTTTAGTAAGGGAATGCTCTTTCTGAGCCTTCACTACAGATTTAGTTGCTTCACTTCAACCCTCCAACTTTATAAATGTCAGTTTTCACTTACTTGTCTCAAAAAAGACTTGGAAAACCCAACCAATTCAAATCAGTAATATGCCTAGCAGACACTGCATAAAATGTGTTACTTACAGGCAAAGTATTAGTGATTATGTATTATTTTGTCTATATTAAAATATATCAACACTGAACATATTGTCATAGTTACTGGAGGACGTGAGAGGGCTACACAGGCAAGTTGTCTTTATAAAATACCATGTGTTTGGCATGTAAGTTAACTGAGGCAAACATTCTGTTTCAGTAGATGTCATACAACCACCAGTGTGTGGAGATGACCCTCTCCCACACTAACAGAGCCTTGAAGGACTGGTATTATGGAAAGCATCCCAGTTTCAAAATGCTGGACCACTTTCATCTCCCTTGCACACTGCAAACTCCTCTTGAAGTCGGTGGGTGGTTGGTCCTAAAAGAAAAGCTGTGTTGAGAGTTGTGTTTTTCTTAGATAAAAGTTACATAGAGAACTCACCCTCCCTGTGCCTTCCTCTGCTTTCCCCAAGTATCAACAGCAGCAACTATTTGTATTGGCCACACCATTATTTTAAACAGAAGGGACTGACTTGCACGCAGCCCACACACAATCAAAATCACCATGTAGCATAAAGCTGATGTCACCTCTTGCTGCTACTCACATAATGGATTTTGTTCTCAGCCTGTGCACTAGAACAACTTTTTTTTTTCTGCTAGGCAAAATCGTTCCAGAAGAAAGAAATTACTGAATCAAAACAGTCTGAAGGATCACCAAAATTCAAAATGAAATGGAAAATACAATGATGTCACATGAATATTCTTCTTAAAATTCTCTATCAATCTGATTTTCACAATCCATTTTTCTTTTCAACCTGTGGAACATCCCCCTCCAAGAGCTAAATGTACACAAATTTCGGGCTTCTCTTCTTTTTCTCCAAAACAATCACTTTGTCACCAAGACACATATGGGAAATTTATGCCTGTCTCTGCTTGGCATCACTGCCTCCTCATGGATTAATGAATTCTGTGTCCTCTAATTCCCCCACATTATGCACCTCTGTTTTGTATGAGTAGCCAAATGTATCAAGATTCATTTTAATGAATGTGAGTCATTCCCCTTATTCAGAAGGCAGGGTTGTTATGTTGTAAGTAAGCACACCATTAGCTGTGCTAAAAATAAACAGGCACTACCTGCAGGAAAACCTATATAGTAAAAGTACACACTGCTAAGTACATTAAAAAAAAAAAGACATGCCCTGGAATGGTGTTCATTCTGTAGGCGAAGGAAACAGGATGGATTGCATGGGGTATCTAATGTATCTTTCCACCAACAGGTCTGAAAGAAGAGTAGGACCTGAAGATTACTTTGCCTTGACATTTAAATTCAAAACACTCAATGTCAGCATATATTTTGTCAATACTCTACTATACTTAAGGTTTTCTTTACGTGTTAGTGCTGAAAGAAAAACAAATACTTCTTTTGACATGGGTTTTCTTCTGTGTCTTGGTTGGTGTAGAACAAGTATTTCCTGTGTGGTTTGACAGAGATTTCAAGGTTTGGAGATTCAAATATTTCAAGGTCAGCCCAATGTTGGCGAAACAGAAAGCATGCATGACTTCGCCATGTGGTATTTCTGTTCCATTATTTTCATGACTTTTAGTGTGGTTCAATGGGAAAGGCTCTGGTTGAGTCTCAGAAACCAAGCTCATAAATCAGTAAGTCAATCAACAAGTCTGGGGAACAATATGTTCTTCTATTTTAATTTCTTTGTGGGAAATGTGTAAATAGATACTGGCAATGAAGCTGGAATATAATGGGTACTTACAAATTAAGGCATCCCATGATTTATCTTCTCTACGTGCAATGTAAAAAGAGGTTATGCTTTCTGATCTGTAAAAACTCTATTTTTAAAATAATAAAACATCTTTAGTTTTTAAGGATGGGAATTACTGTCTTCTGACCGGTTTCCAGAAATGTGGGAAGTAAACACACTGCGAAGAAAATTTAAAGACTCCTACCAGAACATTTCTACATGACTGCACATTACCAGAGACCTACCAGCTGCCTGACCTGGGCAGGTATGGCACTAGTTACCTCAGGTTCAACCTGTTCCTGCAGTTCCCTCAGTGCAGGACCTCTGTGTGTCTCTGCCCAGGTGTTTCCTACCATAAAACTGGATGACAAACAACAGGTTTACTGTTTTCTCAGCAGTGTCTGGAGATTAATTAGTTAATGTTTGCACAGAACTGATAAAGGCAGTCATAAACCATAAAATGCAAAGCCTTTAGCAAAAGAGAGGAAAAAGGTTTAAAATCACTTTGTGCCTATGTCTTTGCTAATTAGTTTTTACTAGTGTTTGAACAACCAAAGTGTTGTCTGTACAATTGATCCCAAGCAGCTAATTTAAGCCCCCTTACTGAAGTTCTTTTAAACAAAACAAACAATATGTATTATATGCTGAAATTTTATTATGGAAAGAAACAGAAGTCATTTATAAAGTTACATCATCTATTCCAGGAAAATAATGCAGAACTTGTGATTTAGGAAGCCAAACATGAATCCTACATCAAAGAGTCAACCGAATATTTACTACAAACAGCTGACAAATGACAATTTATAGCTTTAAAATGTCCACAAAACTACTAGTCAACTTATTTTAAATAATTTTATTACCTCTTTTGCTATTGTGGGAGAGGTCCATATTTCTGGATGACTTAAAAATGGGAGGAAAAAATTAGCACTCGAGAAACCATTTGCTTCCAAACAGTAGTCTGTCCTGCCCTAAGGACCTGACTTTCAAGGTGTATTTGGGCAGAGAAACCATAAGTGGACTTTTCAAAAGCTTCTAAATATCTAAATGAGGTACCTATAAATTTTTAAAATCTCATTTCTACCTGTCCAAATCTTGGCATGTTTAAATGCCTTTAAAAGCTGACCCCATGTTTTTGTAATGTGAGAGGTGTTGTCCTGAAGGCTCTTCACCATTTCAAGAGGCAGCTACTATAACTACCACAGTCATGTTCCTCAGATAAGGCCAACAAGGGTAAGCCAACACGACCAAGCAGCACAGCAACACACAGTGAGTTGTGCTATTTCTGGCTTCTCCTGCCTTTATCATGAGGAGACAATTAGCTGGAGCGCTACCTCCCATCTTCAACCTGGTCTCTGAAACTGCAATCTAGCTTAAGCTTAAACATGGTGTAAACTGTGCAAGAACAGTTACTGCAGAGGAATGGCAAGATAGTGTCTCAGACTTGAGTGAGAAAGCTTCCAGTGACAAATTTTAATCAGTTACATCTCCAGGTATCATTTAGTATTTGAGTTGCAATCTAAAACATGGAGTCCATCCTTCTACTTTGTAAAGATATATGGTATTTCTAAAAGTGTAATTCCTGGTGAAGTGAACTGAAGAGTATGCCCTGAGTTCAGTCACAGATGTAAAGACTTAGTATAGGATTTTTCAACTTGAAAGATAGCTTCTCCCTTGCAAAAGTATGGAGGCCAGATGTGTCAGTGGTAGCTTGAAGACTAGTTATAAATGTGCATCACTCAATTCTACTATAAATTGCAGAAGGTAAATTTTTATCTGAAAATAAAGTTCTGAAACAACAAATACGTGAGTAGTTTAGAAGCTGCCCACTTCTACCTGTAAAATAGACAACAGTAAAACTAATTTGGAGTGTGTTCCAAGTGCCTGGTTGGAACCACTGGTGAAAGAGTTGTTCTCTAGAAAACAAAATGTTGTCAGCTTCCCTTGAATGCAGTGATCAATTCAAACTCAAAAGGAAGGTATAGGAAGACAAAAGCTAAGAAAATATAAACAAATAAAATACCATAAAGTGTACAATGCAGAAAAATCTGGCTGGCTTTGAACCTTGTTGATGATAACATAAAAAAAGAAAATCTTAATTTGAAATTTTTTCTTAATTTGTGAGTTTTCCAGGTATTTTTCTTGAATAATATCTACCATGTAAAATACTAGTAGGTTTGGAAAAAACTTTGTATAAAAATATATATCGTTGTATGTAAAGAGTTTAGCGTATATAAGGTTTACAAAAATGCACAGCACACAGTACATTGTTGATGCTTATACCACAAAAATAGGTTGTTTTTCTGGACAAAATGGTCCATTCTCTGTCTCTGTTACAATGACTTAGAACTAAAATCCCAGCAAAAATTTGGACACCTGAGTTTAAACTTGAACTTTCCAAACTATATTTGCAGTACTCTGGGAAACACTCCTTCCATTTAATTAACTTTCTAGAATATTCCTGTAGTGCAAACAGAGTATCAGATGCAAAACCAGCTAATGTAGATTACGTTAAAAACATAGTTGAATTACTGTCATCATAACACTTGGTCAGCTACTCAGTCACATTTTTCAGAGCAATAAAGGCTGGCCTTAGACTTGCAAAAACAGGCAGCTGCACAAGGTGTCTCCTTGCAATGAAATTACTTTCTGGCTGCTTTGTCAACAACGTGGCTTCCCCTAGGCAAGTCTTGCTTGCCCTTGAAAGAGTTGCAAGACCCGTTCTGCACCATAAATATGATCAACGGATAGTGGGACAGATTTACAGTGTCTCAGTCCTGTTCTAATCTCTTCCTACAATATCATCAGTACCCTCCTTCTGTTGCAAAAATTTCCTAGCACAACAGTGTGAGACTGCAAATGCTTGCCTTTGCTCTACTGCAGCTGAGTTGATGGCTCCTCAGTATCCTCAAGGAGGGAAACTGGAGAATATGTGCAGCAGATGTGAGTAGCATGGGGGTCTCCACATGAGTTAATCAGAAAGGATTCCCTGAGAATCCCCAGCTGCCACTGTGACTTTGTCAAGGCCTTTGGACAACACAGTGACATTGCAGAGGTCTCAGCTTTATGAGAGGAAGAATCATGCAGCATACAAATCAAAGTACAGTAGTGCAATTGTGAGACACCTGTGGAAGACTTGGAAGGTAGAAAAAAGTCACAGAATTCTGATTGCCTTGTGCTTCCTGGATTAACTCAGCTGCTGTAATTTCCTGCTCTAAAACTCCTCTTTGACAGTGCACTCCTCAATCCTCATTTGCAGTAGGAGCTATTGTGCTGTCTGGAATCAATTAACATAAAAGTACTTTTTTTATTAATGTAGTTTCCTTGTTGCAGTTTCTGCTGTGATTGAAGGCTTTCAAAGGTCAACCCGAGCATATCAATGGGAGGGTGTATCAGGCGCTGTAGAAATGCACTGACAAGCCCTTTAACAACTACTCTTTAAGCTGGGCAGACAGTGAAAGATAGCCAGTATGAAACAGCTTGGAATAGAATATGAGCAGGATGCTAAAGTCTGTAATATCCAACCAAACTCCAGCTGCCTAAACAGAAATCAAACCTCAAAGATTTCCACATCATGAATGGCACTTGAAGCCAACACATTGGATTAAATGACAGACTTTTATAGATGAACCCTTTTCTAATTTTTTTTTTTTTTTCATTTCTTGGAGTATACCAGAGTGTCTTTGGATTCTAAATGAAATAACTTTTATTGGCTACCTACTAACAAAATCAAACAACTTTCAGTAGCATTTTTCAGGGATTTGTTTCCTCATATCCCCCTAACCATACTCCTTCTGCAGATCTTCCCTGATGAGGAAGACAACTGAACAGCTTGGTCGTAAATCAAACCATGACCTTGGATGCTGAAAGACATTACTTTTGGACAGTCTCTGTAACATATGCCCTACTGCCAGCAAACTAACCAATGTCCAAAGATATTTGCTAAGGGTTTCTTAGTATAAGAAATCCACCTGTGTGTCATATGTAATATAAAAAGTTCATCCTAATGTCTATACTGAAGTGTGAGAGGAGTCCTTAGAGAAAACAAATAAACAAACAGTAAAGGTTGACTTCTTTTATGAACACATTATGAAACAATTATAGTCTTAAAATTAAACTATTAATCTGGACTATTTATTAATGATTGGAGTTGATGATTTTAAAGGTCATTTCCAACCTATGCAATTCTATGGTTCTATGATTTTTCAGCAGTAAATCAAAACAGATAGGTAGACACTTTCCTAGAAAAATGTACAAAAAGACTAATGAAGTCTGGCAGGATGACTGGTAACTATAGCTCTGTGTTTGACAGCCCTGTGTTTGAGTTTACCTGGTCAGTAGCTGAGACAGGAGCAGTTCTGAAAAGGATGTCCAGAAACACAAGAATGTAAAACCTTGACAGACCTAAGCTAGGAAACTAAAATGGAAGCTTAAGAAATCATACAACTTCCCTCAGCAGGTTATGTCATACCAGAAGTAAAGTGCAATGTTTTTTTTTTTTTTCATTATCTTATATATGTAGTGCAACTTACTATATAGAAAAAGTCTAACAGATTGATAACATATAGAAGAAAGTCTTCCAGAGAAGCTCTGAAGGCCAATCTTTAACTGTCAGTTGCTGTGCTTATTTTTCAATGTTTAGACCCTACTGGAATTGAAACCTCTTTCACCTGTTTTAGATTGTATTCTGAAAACAATGATCAAGTCTCAGAAAGTCCAAGGTCCTCAATAGCCACCTTATACTGCTTTTAAGTCTGGCTTCAATTGATACACAAGTATAAAACAAGTTCAGTAAAGAAGCACATTTTTTCCCATATGTTTTTGTTTATTTTATGTAAAATTATGTGTATATTTAATTGCCACTTTAGGATGTTAGTTCTGATTCCAATTTTTGGTATTATTAGCAATGAATTGACCAATCTGATAATTTAAAAATTTCCTCACTACATCATATGTCATATATATATATATATAAAATATATATATATATAATTATAACAAAAATCCTAGTCACACAATTGTCACATAAGTGGCTAATTTATCAATTGTTTTGTTAAACCTTGCTCTTCTGATTGTCTATTAATTGACAAATAATGGCCTTGAAGTTATAACTGTTCTTAATTACTAATGTCTGATCTGTCTAGTTATAATGATTTTATTGACAATATCTGAATCATAAAATCAACTTGCTTCTCTTAGGTAAAGAGGTCATTTAACTAAAATCAGCATTTAACAAGGGGGGAACATGAACACATTACATAACAGCTATCTTTTTCATAATTACATTAAACAGCACACCTTCATATGTACACTTCTATGTGGTTTAAAAAAACCCAAACAACCAGCATTGCATTAAAAGGTTTATATTTGTGATTGCTTCACCTTCTCATTTGAATAGTTGTGTATATCAACATAGAATAGCATTAACATGAAGAACAAGCATAGATATAAACCACCAAGTGAAGGCATCTCTGTGAATGTAAGAGTGATGAGGGGCCAGCAAATCATGGTTGTCTAATTGCTTCGTTTACATGGACATCAGTGTTCACAACGAAACATTGGTTGTTGTACTAGAAATGTGTCTGTGAGTACAGTTGAAATCACATGAAAGTGGGTTAATGTATGTTCTGGAAGATGTTGTCAAATGGAAATGTGCCAGGAAAATGTTTTCAAATTTACTCAAGGACCTAAAAGGAAGAGTAGCCCAGACAAACTTAGTAAAAGAGAGGACAGAGCCTGAATGAACCACATTCTGCAAGACCCACATGGAGAAAAGAAGAAAAAAAGATTATTTACTTTTTTTTTTCTTTAATCACAGTAAAAAGTAGACTCTGGTAAACAGTAAAATCAGTATGACTTATATCTGATGCTTACTTTTAAATCAATTGCAATGGCATAGTGTTTCCATTGGCATCTACAAGATTTGGTAATCACTAGAGATTTCACTGTAAGAAAATAGTATTTCAAATCATGCAGTGCATTTCCAGTTTGGCATCTAGATACTACAGCAAAAATCCATGATAAGTAATGAGAAATGTGACTAAGGAAGTGATAGACAGCCTAGAAATCTGAGATCCCATAGTATCATTGACTAGGCCATTCAGAGCTGCTCATAATCGTGTCAGAGAGCATTGCTAGATTTGTTCCTGCTCTGACTTGCATCCTATCAATCTACACAGACAATTTGTGGACCCTTTTGTTCAGCCTCAGGTGGAAGATGCAGATGCCACCACTCCTTGAAGTCCTCAGTCTTCAAAACAGAAAGTCTGTCCCTGCCTTCAGGTGTGCAAACACAGTTTCTTCATCCTGCAAGTGCAGTTTATGGGGGTTTTCACCTGGCAAGCAGTACTTCAGCTCCCTTTTTTTTTAAACAGAGCTACTATGTGCAAGAGTCCTACCCAGATGCTGTGAGTTTAGCAGCCGTAGCCTGGGGTCCATGGGCAGCACTGCCAAGCACTCTGTGCTTGCCTTTCTGTGGAAAAAGAAGTCCCAGAGGTAGCACAGGTGAGGTAAGAGCATGTAGGCACTGAATACGGCTACATTAGTTCCATACCTTCTGTGATCTTGTGATCCTAAGCAAGACTCCTGGAGTTCCTTATCTGCTCTTAGACCACACTGTAGCATGAGAGTGAAATCAAACTCTGTTTAGCATGTGATGTTATTTAAACCAAGGGGAAAAAACCTCAGTACTAAAAAAAGAAAGCATGAGGCAGAGGATTAGTATATGAATACATAAGTAATACAAAGGTAGAAATTTTCTAATGAAAGAATAAGGTTGCAGAGTGGTTATCTGTGAGTAAGAAAAACACAGGTGTATACATAAGAAATACCATTTTCATTCAGGAATTCTGGCAGTATAGTTTTTACTTGCATGTTCTGCCATGAATGGAATACACACATAACTATTTTTAGTAGCACTTGGCTTAATAATAGTGATACTCAGAGATTTGGTGCATAACATTTTATAATAAGTTGCCATATAATTTGAAAGTAATGTGATGCCTTCTGCTTCTTGTGCAATGAGCCTGCTCATGCTTTGAGAACAGTTGGGAAAATTGTTTCTACACAGAATATTTTACTATCTGTCTCCTACAGCTTCTGAAATCAACATGCAGTTTTGTGTGCAACATCATCTTAGTCGCAGGGCTGACCATAGTAAAAGCTACCTTAATTTTTGTTATAATCTTTTAGGAATCCCAGGCCTCAGTGGACAGCAACAACAAAGTCTTTGTAGAGATCTTTAGGTACTGGCACCAGAACTGCAATTAACTCAGAAAGATTGCAAAGAAAGGAAGAAAGGTGAAGGCATGCCAAAGAAATAAGATCCGGATTTGAATCCTACATCTCAGTTGCAAAGTAAGTCCAGATTTCATCATGTTACAGCGAGAATCTATCAGAAGCTGTTTTGTATGCCCTAAAATATTATGTGAGATTCCCTTTAAATATTATATGATCCTTGCCAGTTGAAAACATTTGCACACAGTTCCCTCCAAATACCATTATTTTGCATACAAGTGATTAAGGGAAACATAAGGTACTTCATTGCCTCAAAGGCTTGGACAGTTCCATTTAAAGTAAGTGAAAAGGCTCCTCGTACCTTTGGTCTCATCCAGTCTGATCCCAGGGGAGCTCTCTCTCCTTCTGCTCTTGCTTCTGGTAGCTCTTACTTGTTACTGCTACTGTGCTTTGAATGGGGGAGAATAAGTGAACATTTCCCATCCTTTTATCAGTCACAAAATGAAAAGCAAAAGAAGAGCCTGTGAAACGCACTCTCAGGAGAATACAGGGAAAATGTGACCATTTAAATTGAATTTAATGTCCTATGTCATAATGTCACATGTGTGCACTACAAGCAGCAGAAGAGGGGATACCTAAATGGTTCCATGAAGAAATCTCCCCACAGCTCACTGCCAGAAAAAAAGGAAGCAGTTTGAATTCAGCCCCTATTATTTAAACTTAGGACTATAAGATCAGTAAGTAAGAGCTGACTTGCTGCATTGGGATGTGCTACACTCTTTAAATATCATTTACCATGTAGCAAAATGTCTAAACTGACACGTGCACCAGTCCAAGTTGCTGGGGTCCCATCCTTCCCTAGGCAAACTGTTATGACTTCTCCCCACTTCCTGTGGCTGGTTTTCCTCCCCCAATAAACAAGAAACTGAGGAGATGAATAGTGTAGATATCCAAACCTGATCCTCCAAAATGAGGGTGGCATCAGGATACACAACTTGATCTGTGATCTCGGAAGTACTTCCAGGTGCTGCATACTAAACATACCCAAAGAGTGCTCTGGCAGAAAGCCTAGATCTCATGGCATGGAAAAACTGTAATAAGCTGTTGACGATGCATATATGGAGATTGCATATACAAAATTTTCTAAAACTTCTTCAACTCAGCTTCTTCCAGAGAGTTGGACACCCCATATGTTTTTTCTTAATTGTTGCCTCAAAACAAATCATTGTTAAATCCATACATATTTTGCATGCATCTTCACTGGGGAGGAGTAGAACAAGCCCATACACAGCATTTTCAGGTTGAAAGCATCTGACAAGCATCAACTAATTATGCCATTTAGAATAAAACTAAGAGGGACTCATCTGCATAGCTATAGACAAGCTAGTTACCCTTGCTTCCCTTTCAGTCAAATGGCATATAGGCAATATAGACAAGAGTCTAGGACACTATTCATCTTGTCTTAAAGCAGACACCTAAAGTAGATAAGATGTGTTTAACCTAAAACCAGCTTTTTCTCTCTACTGATTGTAGGCTGTGTCTACTCTGGCTGTCTTAACTGTAGGACACTTCAGGTATCCAAGCCTAACTGGGAATAACTTTGTGTTCTATATCAATGATATCCATCTCAATTGTACCCAGCTAAGGAACCAACCCTTTCAATAATTTAAATTGACTGAAGAAGGAATAAGAAATTTCAGATGTACAATAGGGTATATCACAGTAAGTATTTGTTAGCGGTATGCTCCTCCTGTTAAATTCAGCAAATGGATTCAATATTTGCTGTTTGTACTGTGATTTTTAGTTTATAAAAGACCTGTTTTCTCTACTCTGCAGGGATTTTTGTTTCACGTTACAAATGATAACCATAGTTTCTTCACTCCAAAATACTGATAACATTAGCTATTTTAGCTATTTTGACAGCAGTATGGTGGTCAAAATTGACCATCCCTCTATACTTTCAAACTATATTGTCATATTTTTGTGCCATTTAAATATTTTACATATCTACTTTTTCTACAAGAAATCGTGTTCATTTGTTAGGGAAAAAAAAAAAGCCTTACAAAGAGGAATCATGAAGAAGCAGCTGACATGTAAGTTAGTCATACTTCCTTGTGGCTTATCTCCTAAAGACATACATGGCCAATCTGCTCATAAAATCCCCAGGCACACTGTTAATAGTGAGAGATGTAAAGCCTATAGCATTTAAACTTTTGGCTGAACTTCTTAAAGTTTTCAGGTATTAGGCTAAATATTAATGGTTTAGCAATAAAGAAGAAGAAACAACCAAGAAGAGAAAGCCAGTCTCACATAACAATTTGGTAGCAGATGATTCAATGAAGCCTCTTTGAGGGAGGGCTGTAGCCAATGCCACAATAGCAGCACTATTAGCCATATGGGAGTCTAAGATTTGGAAGGATGGTTGCAAGTACAAACCCACCCCCTCATCTCCTGGTTCCCAAGGGAAAAGGGCAGCAAAGCATCTCGATTTCAAATCTTACCCACTTTTAAAGAATATCTAATTTTTTTTAGTCTTTGTGTGTGAGAGTACAGCATTCACACAGTGAGCCCTCTACTCCCCAGGAGCATGGAAGAAAGAGTGACTCATGACTCAGGATGATGACGCTGCCTTGGCAATGGTGGAGGCTCCCACAGCGAAGCTCAGAGGTGATCCATGGTCCTTTAATACAATTTAGGGCAACCACCAGATGTCTTAAACTACACAGAGAAGGAGTCATATGAAGTAGCAATGAGCTACTGCATTGAGCAAGAGCAGTGAACTCTCTGTACTGAAAGCATGGAGAGCTCTAAGACTTCCAGCTCTAGTCTATCAAAAAATCCCTCCACAAGGAGACAATTAGCTGGGCTGAGCTCAGTGTGTTATTGTTTACAAGCAGCCATAGATAGACAGATACATAAACAGTGCAGCAAACATTTTCTATCACACAATGTATTTGTCCTTATATGGCAGCTTACTTCCATGATTTCTTCTAATAGGATTACAAAAGAGAAAAGAAAAAAGTGTGGTATTCAAGGAGAAATAAGTTTGGCAGCAAGAAGAAAAGGAGATGAGTAATACTTCTGTTTCTGCTTTTCAGAAGGTTTTATTTGAAAGCTCTGTTGTGCCTAAAGTGTTGACTCACCCATGACACTTTTCAGCATCTACATTTACCCTGAAGCAGAGCAAGCTTCTATATGGAGAAGTAAAACAGGGTTGCATTGGGAAATAGTGAGGGGTTCATAGAGTTAGTGCATGGGAGTATAGTTTGAGGAGCTTTATAGAAAATCTGCTCATTATAAAAAAAAAAAAAAAAAAAGTTAAAGGAAAAGAGAAAATTTGCATTCAACTCTCAGTCTGATAAACCTCAGTTAAAATATGAAAGTCAAAATGGGTTTATTCTTTCCTGCACATTATTGCTGGTACCAATGAGCCTAAGAGACAGATTGTCCTTGAGAAGCCCTACACTTCAGTGTACACCTTCAGTGACCTCTGAGCACCCTGACTGCCACCTGTGGGTGTGCACAGGTGGGACCAGCTGTACTTTGGAGTGACTTACAGGGAGTTACACTACTGACAGTGAACTAGGAGGAATGGGATGTGGCTCAGCCTCTTAGCCTGTATTCCTCATCAGGTTTAGTAAGTTTAAAGATCAGTAAAACTATTTCTGTAGCTTAAGGTCACCAGATGTAACTCTGAATGCACACAGGCAGCAAAACTGGGGAAGAACTTGTCATTTTACGTAGTCCCTTTTCAAAGCAGAGCTTTCAAAATCCTTTGTTTCTTACACACATGAATAGGCTTCTGCCTTCTCCCTCTCCTATTCTGCATAATAAATCTGAATCCTCTCTGTGGACTGTAAGCAAAATCTCAGCTTCTGCTGAGACAAAATGATTAGAAGAGTTCAGAAAATGGACAACCATTTCTAGGAACTCTTCTGAAAAATTGCTTTCAATGATTTTATTATACTATGTGTAATTTTTCTCTCACTATTATTTTGCTTGCTAATACTCTGTTGTTTCCTGAAATTAGTATTGTTTGCATTTAATTCACTGAAGGGAGTTGAATGTTGAAATGTTTTCAAGTGTTTCAAGTAAAATAGAAACTGACAACTCTGAGATTAGAAGTTTCCTCAATAAGAAAAATTCAAAGCCCAATCCTGTAGATGTAAGAGCATATGAGTAATTTGACTAGTAATTGCTCATAGACTACTGAGTAAAAATTTCCCATATCTGCAGAAAAAAAAATAGTTCTGATAACAATTTGCCAACAAAAAGGGAACCAAAATAACAAAGGATGAGATGAAAAATGAATACATATATGAGATCAAACATGAATACCTCTGTGAGAACAAATATCAAGACAGTATATATGAAAATGAGAGAATGGGGGACAAGAGCTCCAGATTCAGGCTTCTGGGATCATGAATATAACAGCTACAACTATAACCTGTCAGCTGGATCTTACAACAGTTAATAACCACAAATATAAATTTGTTATCCAAATCTGTAAGAAAACATCTAACCTACTAGACAGAAACATAACCACATTTTATAATCCATTCTGACGTCAGAATTATAATTAATTCACAAAATGCAGATTTAAAGGTGGTGAAATACATATATATATAGATCTATAGATATATGAAAGACACTCAGAAAAGAAAATATGCTCACACAGTACAACTAACTACTAGCAATAAAAGTCTCTCAGGAGCTGTGTGCAAATCTCCTCTTTTTTTTTTTTTTCACACCCTTTTCCAGAACACCTGACAGTGACAATAGGGACTCAGAGATGAGCAGGCCAGAAGGTGAAACATGCATGCAAGGCTCAGCCTCAACTCTGAATGGCATCACATGGCACTCTGTAAAACACCTTTCTCCAAATCTCAGGATAGCAGTGCATAGGAAAGTTATTACATCAAATATCTTCAGATTATTTCTATGGAAATGACCAACAACCTAAGGGGTTGATTTTTGAGTGTTCAGCTACACTATAGATCAGAATGTCTCTGAACTCACAATATAGCATTGCTAACCTGCATGAAATCAATTGTGCTCTTTTTGGGCTTACCTTTCACTGTGCTACAAGCTGTTTTGTATTTAGAGGTGAAACTAGTGTTAGAGAAAAAACATGTTTTCTTCCAGTTTCATTTCCAATGAACACATTGGTCCTCCAATGAAGATGTTGGTGACTGCTCTAGCAGACTGATACCCGAGCAAGGGAGTCTAGACTGACAGCTGAAGACAGATTTAATAATAAAATTGTATCTATTTAAATCAGCCTCTCCCCACCAAATTAGACAACAAGCCTCAGTTTTGACAAGAAGAATGAATGTCACTCATGCACAAGAAAAAATACCATGTATTACAGTACCCTCTAGTGACTCCTACCATAGCTGGATTTCAGCTAGCTTTCAGCACATCCCAGGATAGATCCCACCATGGCAAAAGTGCAAGCCCCAGAGTGCCCCAGGGTCCCCCCTGAATGTAAGGAAATCAGTGTCCAGCTTTCTTTCTTAGGTAGAGTAACACTGAGTGTTGAGTGTTCATGCATTTCTTGTTTGCTTCAGGGTTTGACTTTCTTAATTCCAAATACCCAGCTTTTAAAATCTATGTGAGCTAGCAGCTAGACACTCACTATTCTTTGATCTCACAGTATGAGCTTCCTACACAGCAGGAAGATGATATTTTTTCGTGTCAAAATCCAGTCATATTTCGGAAGGAAACAAAAATAAGCTTTTTCTTCTCTGCCCCAGTTTTCATCACAAAACCTTTGGCCCCTGTTGCTTTCATAAGATCTTTCCTCCCTGTCTGACACATGAACTGTGGGAAATCTTTCCCAAGTGCGATTAAGCTCTTCCCATCCACCCATTCCAAAAGCTGCTTTGGATTCAGTGTCCCTCAATTCAAAAACTCCTTTCCCCTCCCGTGGGCTTTAACTCAGGAACTGGCAAAAATATTAATATCACCTGAATGGCCTGGTCTTGAAAGGTCATTTTCAAAAGTATTGTAACTCCCTTCTTGACTGGTGTTCTATACAGCAGACTGGAAAGAAAAGAAAACTTCATCTAGCTTTGTGTCTGATTTCCTTACTTTTTAACTGTATTTCTTTGTTATTCCAGTTTCTTGAAAATAGTCAAAGAAATTTTCTGACTTAGATCACAGGTAACACAAAGAGATTGATATTAGCAAAGCAAAAGGGTATAATATCTGTAGGGTTCCATATGTGCTACATATTTTCAATAGTTGCAAACTCTACCTGTAATGAGGTCTAGCTGTTTTTCTTTTCAAAGTTACAGACCTAAGGCTTTGAAACAGTTGCCTTTTAGTCAATGGACCATAAAGCCGGTCACAATTTAGGCAAGAACGTTTTGAGAGGCGAGAGTGAAGAAGAGCTTTTTGGGAGAGAGTTTCAGTCTCCCTTCAGAAACTTTATATCTCATGGCTGAACAGTTGTTCGTGCAGGCGTAGCTGGAAAAATGTGCCGAGCAGGCTGTCGGAGAAGCATAAACACTTCTTGAATGGATTTATGGAAGGATACCTGAGCAGTCAGCACTACATGATGTGGTATTGAGTTATTTTAATCCTTTTCTCTGACCATTTATGCCTTTGGTCCCATTCCCAGAGTGGCTGAGTCACCTTTCTGAACTTATGGCAGAAAAAGGCAGTAACTTGGAAGGGAGCAGGATGCCAGTGTTTGAACCCTAAGCTGGGTCTGCTGATGTTACGTCCCCACCATTCCCGGAACTTGCAGGGAAAACTGTGCCTGGTCTACTTCATTTAATACAGCAAACCACTCCACAAACAGTTCCATGCACCATGGATACTCCAGAGGATGGACACAGCATCTCCAAATTCTCCAAGTCCCCAGATATCAGCTGCAGAAGCTTTTCTGAATTTGGGCTTATGGATGAACAGACAGTAACGTGACAGGCAGCTATCATGACTCAACCTTGATACTAGGCAAATTGAGTAGTCAAATAAATCACTGTAATTCAGCCTAGCAATTCAAAATACTGCACGGTCCTGATTCTCTGGCAAGCTACCTCATGTAGGATACGATATATTTTTTCAGCAGTTTTGAACTGCCAAAAATTTGGTATTATTTCTCAAACAGGAAATAAATTAATGAAGGATATGAGAGGTAAATGAAAACATGTCACAGAATGAAAACATAGTTCAAAAGCTCTTAATAAATTAAAAGTTACAAAAAGCAATTTACAGAGTGTTTTATGTATGTCACTATGATGAGGTTTTATTGGTGTGATATCATAATTTGGCTGTCTCTGATCTCTCTCTTGGCAGCAATAGCTCCAAAGACATTTTGTGCTGATCATGCCAGCTCAGAAAGCTGAATGCCAGAGGTCTGCTTTATTTGGGCAGTAATCAACAGGACTTGTAGATTTACCTAAGAACTTCCACATCAATTCTCATAGCACCAGGTCTTTTGGCCTTTCTTTTTTGACTTTAGTAATTGATTTTGTGCAGAGAAACTTAGAAAAGTTGTCAGAATTCACAGCCTAAATTGCATGTTTTTCAGTTGTTTTCCAAATTTCCCATGGAATTATCTGTGTTTACAAATTTATCCAGATTTTACTTTGAACTTTCTCCCCTCCTCCTGCCCTTAAAGATAAATGAATTCCTTAACATGTTTGTACTTGCAAATTCATAAATTTATACACTTCATGCCACTTTAATCCTTATTAAACTAATTTGAAGTCATGTCAGGCCAGCTATCCACAGTAAAATGGATTAGAAAAGCCAGTTGATCAGATATAGAAAGGACTCTGGGCATTTTTTCTGTCTAGCCTCCATGAATTTAGAGTACTATTTTCATACAAATAATTCTGTTCTCTTTAATTCCTTTGTGATTAAGCTAATTCACAAATAACATTGGTTCTTAGAGAACCATTAGTGTAAAGCAGAGCAGACAATGTTTTTAATTAGGGCTTTTCATACCTCCTCTATCCATTTGGTAATAAAATTACTTCTGTATTAATTGATTAGTTATTTTAATTTACACAGCAATAAGTGCTGATATACAGTAGCCATAGAACTTCTTTGTTAAATAATTTTTGAGGACAACTGATAGTTATTTCCTGGAGAAATTGAAGATGTTTTGTTTAAAGCTTTCTGATGTATGTGCTGTAGCTCCTGACAATCATTCTCACCAGAACATAATAGACATACAAGTGAATTTTAACTGAACACTTAATTCAACTCTACTTCTATTTTTACTAGAGATTTTCATATTACTAAAGGAATACAGGGGTTCTTTGGATGTCTTAAAATTATGTATAAGACTTCGCAGTAAAAAGAGAGTCTTCAATTGCAAAAGAATGCTTATCTAATGAAAGCTAAGAGAAATTTTGTGTTCTCAATTTTATTTACAATTCTGTTAGGTTTTGACACAAAGAAATAAATTTAAATACTTCAGCTTACTGAAGTGATTAGTCATTTTGGATGGTTGTCGGAAAATCAGTTTCTCATGCATTTTTAAATTGAATAAATCCACATCTGGAATAATGGATTAACATTATTAGATCATACACAAAACTTCTATTCAGGTGGCTATGTCAACATGGATATAAGATTAAAATTTTTCTGAAATCCTGCTTTCCACATTTTATTTTGAGAACAATTTCTTCATACTGAAGGATAGAGTTGAAAGGGGGGTTCAGATTGATTAATTACAAATGACCTCACTCAAATGGCCATGTGTACTGCTTGGTGAATGTAACAGTGTTGATGCAAATATTAATCAGGATCTGCTTACTGTGCCTTTCCTCTGGAGAAGGAAAGCTGCTGGCCACACTCCCACATTCATGTCCCTTTGCAGGAAGGCAGCTGACTGATGCAGTGCACTCCATGCCCACCCCCAGCCACTTATCCCTGTCCCTGGGGATTATTTCTCCCTCCCTCAGGAACGGGGCTTTCATACACACCTCACTCCCACCATAATGACATGCCATAGTCAGAAAATCAGTGGATAATACTCTGCTGTTCTCCTCAGTAGCTGAAAGGTTTGTCATGTGGTTACTGGCATGCATAAAATTATCTGATCCTCTCTTACTTTTGTCAGCAAGGGTGGAAATTGAAGAATTCATGAGTTCTCATCTCAAATCTCTGGTATGCCCCTCACTGTCATGCCTTCAGGCCATGCTTTGGACCAGGAAGAGAAGAGCTGAGTGAAAGTGAAAACAAAAATTAAGTCTCCTAACAGAAGTTTAAAACAAAGTGTTTGATGCTCAAAAAAGACAAATTTTGGGCTTAGATTTTCAACCTGGGTTAATCAGGTTTATCATATTTTATCGTAGCTGTTAATGTTAGCAGACATTTCTGAACACTTCTCCAACAATGTGCAAGCACAAGTGACTAAGAAAATACAGAGATTAGTGAAATAATCTCCAGCGGTATCTCACATCTCATGGTAAAGCACAGGGCAAAATGGTTAACATCTGGGAGAGAAGAATAACAATTGCTACTCTACAGTTCTATTATCTCCTTATCATTTGATGAAGCATCAATCAATCTGAAGCCAGACGTGTTTCCAGTTGAATTTATTTAGTTTATTTTTCGCTCAAAAAGAGGCCAGAAGACAGAAAATACATTTTTTCCACCCAACTAGAAAACAACCTCGTTGAGGCATTTATTTTTACAAGTTACAGCATTCTGACACAGAAAAATCATTAAGTGATTGTCACCCATTCTGCTCATTGAGTGAGGCCAACATCCCCTGGGAAAATAACATACAATCATGTAGTCACAAGCTGCATATTTGGGACATTTTGCAATTCTGGAATATTTGGTTTTTGAAGACTTACCAATCTCTTAAGACAATTTTTGCATGCCATGTTTATGATTCTGCTTTGTCCATCCTTTTCCTTTCTCATACTTCTGCTTCCTGTAGCTGTTGCTTTGCATCTGCCACCGGACTTACATCTTTTAGGGTAGGAAATACATCTGTGGAAAAGTCAGGATGACAACCAGCACATAAACACATTAGCACAACAGCTAAAAGAAGGCCAACCTAAGTCACCATTTTAAGTCATAAAACAGTATTTCATGAAAGAGGAATCTGTTGCATTTGGGAAGACTATATTAGGCGTATACCAAGTATAGAATATGCTGAGAATATGTCTAGTTACTGTAAGGTGAGCTTTGCACTGAGCCTTCAGGAAAGTTTCAACCCAAACAATGATAATCAACAGAGATAGTGACAAATGGAAAGGAAGTGGGGAAGAATAGTGACATTTGGTGCTGAACCATATGTGCGTGGTTTGAAAGACATGACTGAATTGTTTTTGGTGCTCTATTATTCTGACATTTAGAATGAGGCAAGTTTCCATTTCCATTAATGTACTGCCAACTCAAAGGGGAACTGTCGCAAATTTGAGACTAAAGAAAGCTGTTCCTCAAACTTCTCTTGAGCATAATCAATGCCTTCGCTAAGCAACAGAGTAGTGTCACAGGGTAGACTCTAAGTGATTATTATGCTTTCTGCTTGTTGAATACAAGAGTGTACTTTATACCTTATGATGTTATGGCGTAAGCTCCTTTGACAAAAGACCATGAATTTATATATGAATGGAGAACAACCGGTGCAAAGGAACTCTGTGGACCAAGATTTTCTGATTGCTGACCCGGCAAGACATGGACAAAGTGATTCAACCTTAGGTGGAGGATGTTCAGGTGAAAGAATCCAAAAGCCTGAAATCTCACAAATTGTAGGGAAACCCAAAAACTTTGGAGGAAAAATACAATGGCCATTGGTTTCCTTTATTGTTTTTTAAAGTAGCTGTCTATCTTTACCAAAAAAGACTAAAAATGGAGAGGAAGAGGGAGAAAAGGGAGAAAAGAGAGAAAGGGTAGAAACTGAAAGTAGCACCAGTAATCCAGGATGGGGCAAGGAGGCTCTGGACCTCTAGATTAGTCCCTCTTTGAAACAGTTCCTGTATGCTGAAAATTCCATCTGGAAGCATCTGTTTAGCAGCTTTACAAACAACATGAATTTGAAGGACTCTTCTGACCTTGCGTGATGACAGATGAGCTCAATGTTAGCAACATCTCTCAGAGATCAAAGACAAAGGGATGATTTTTCTCAAAATCATCCTTGCAAGTTTTTTTTTCCTAAAAAATCTTTCCCTCTTGTGACTATTTAATTTCTGAAACCTTGGTGGTAGTGGCTTAATTTCATTTTCTCTAGGAGGCAATGACTGTTCTTAAGTAATGAAAAAAAATCAGACTGTTAGCTCATTGCCATACTGATTGTATAGAAAGTTATTAGCATTTGTTTGGCAGAGGGTTGGGTTTTTTTTCGCAGTTATCTGGTAGCAGTTTAAGAAAGTCTCCAGGTGATGAACATCAGTTTTATGCAGCAGACATGAAGCTCAGAGAATACCATTTCACCTAGGAATAACAGAAGAGCAAATGCACCAAATTCTGCACGCTGTTAATCCCATGGAAGAGTGTTGAATCACTTGAATCCCCTTTTCACTCATTCCTGGAACTCTCCCTGAACGCCTCAGAAATTAATTTCCTTGCTTGCTTCACAAATTCCCTTATGGGAATAAGGGTCTTACAGGACCATGGTGCCATCCTGTGCATTTTTTCTTTTTGGTTTGGACCAACTTCCTTGTTTTTTATCAGCTTGAATTTGCATCCCGTGGTATTTTTCCATTCTGCTAGCATAGAAAAAGATAAGAAAATAGTGAACACACTGTGTATATACCTTGATTTTATATAAATTAATTTATTACCAGAAGAGGTGCCAGGGCTGGCAGTCATGGTATCTGAAGTTCTTCATTCACCCACAAAGCAAGTGATATAAAGATTAAATGCTCTGTAATACTGAAGTGTAAGCTCCCCCTAAACACCTCTCCATTTGGTCTCAGTATTGGACCAAATGGAAGAAATAGATCATACCATGAATGAGAGCTAAGAATAACCAATAGAAATGTCAAGAGGCACAGTTTGAGTATAAATCACATAATTTACCTTACAAGGAATCACAGAATCATAGAATGGTTTGGGTTGAAAGAGACCTTAAAAATCATTTGTTTCCAACCTCTGCCATGGACAGAAACATCTTCCACCAGACCAGGTTGCTCAAAGCCCGGTCCAACTTGAACTCTTCCAGGAATGAGAAATCTACAGTTTCTCTGGGCAACCTGTTCCAGTGCCTCACCACTCCTCACAGTAAAGAGTTTCCTCCTAAGATCTAATCTAATCTCACCCTCTTTCAGTTTAAAGCCATTCCCCCTTGTCCTATCACTACTTGCCCTTTTAAAAAGTCCCTCTCCAGCTCTCCTTTATCCCCCTTCAGATACTGGCATGTGCTGTAAGGTCTCTCTGGAGCCCTGTCTTCTCCAGACAGAACAACCCCAACTCTCTCAGCCTGTCAGAAGAGCACAAACACAATTTCTAGAATTGCTGAAGATTTGTGAACCAAGCATTGAATTTAACATTCTTTAAAACACAAATAAGGACTAAAACAATTTCATGTGAGATGAGAGAATAAACAAAACATAAAAAGAAGGAAAAAATAAACAAAGAAATGAACGCTGACAGACAATCTAACGATCTGTCTGCAGTGATCGTTAACAAAATAATACCGCAGATAATGAAGCCTTCTACAGAAATAAGCTGAAACTTCTATGCCATTTGACATAAGAAGTGGAGAAACCATCCTCTGGAGCAGTTTCTCGTAGTTATCATTCTGCTCTGCAATTCACTTGCTGCCATTTGGTCCCCAGAAACCACCCACTGAACATTTGCCTTCAAAGTGCACCACCTTCTCCAATGTAGCATGAGTGACTTCTTGGGTTTCTCTCAATTCACCACAGACAGCTTCTGAAATCTCCAAGTTGTGTGCTACTTCTTTTTTTTTTTTTTTTTTTTTTAGGAGTTGCTGCAACATCTTATGCTCAAACCAGCAACCTTGGAAGAAAAGAACTACTGGCTTGGGTTATTCAAGCAAGACCAGACCAATAGTGAACACAATCGTCATGGGTAAATGCTTAAATATGCTTAACCTCTGTTCAATCCATTGCAAAGCTGCAGACACTCACTACCCTAGATTTTATTTGAAAAGCTTTTTTTTTATGTATTTAATTCACTGTGTACAAAACACTGCAGAATTATGCAGGGTTACTACTTATCACACCTCAGTACAATCTCTGACTCTTTGAAATGTTTTCTCAGTCACCTAAGACCAGTCATTTCTCTATATGAAGGTTGCTGTATTTTATATTCAGTATTTCTATTATTAGTCTCCCACTTAAACAGTTTCCTTGCATCTGGCTGGTAGATATTATTGCATTATTTGATAAATCACTCATAAATTCTTTGCATTTTGTTTATGTTCCCTTTCTAGCATAAAAACATTTGTTGCTGAATTTAGAGCTCTAAAGATCAGAGATCCACATGAAAAAATTACAGGCATGTATTTCTGCCATTCTTAGGAACATAGCTGGTAATTATTTCTTTATTGAATTCTACTGGAAGTTGGGTTTTATTATTTAAAAGAAAGTCCTTTCTGGCCATGCCTGCTGTCTGGGTTATTGTTTGAGAGAACTTGCAGACCACGCTAACTTCAATATAGTTTGGATGAATTCATGGCACTGAATATTCATACAGCGTATGATACAGACACTGAACCCAATTTAGTAAATGAATACTTGTAATTTCACCAAAGCCCCTCTGAGAGATTATTATGCAGATTTATGAAGGAATATTGCTGAAGCAATTCTTGGCTGTGTTTTCAGTCACTGAGGACCTAAAGTATGTAAACCTAAAATAATTTCAGACTTATTTACTGTCATTGCTTTCATCTTCTGAACCTTTCTGACATTATTTCTCTCACTGGTTTGTATCCAGAATCCCCTCTGCTATCCTTGCCCTTGAGCAAAGAGCTGGTGTCAGAACACCTATAAGTGTTGCCAAGTTACTCCCAACAATATCCTTGCTGCCATAATGCCAGCAATCTGTTCTAATCCTTCTGCTGCAAAACTGCATTACAAGCAGAGGGTTTTATGGACATGGTCATGTGGGCTAGTATCACTCACCTGGAAATACAGAGACCACCACACAACCAGATTGCGAACAGACTTTCATGCCTCTTCTGTATGATGAAGATTACCTCACTATTTTGGGACCACTGAACTTATAAAAGAAGGAATAATCAGGCTGAGGAAAGTTGGAGATACTTGACCCAATAGTATAATACAGTTCTTTAAAATTCAGCAAGTGTGCTGTAAGTTGTTCTCTGAGTTACTGATTTTATAGGCAGTATCTTTTTTAGTGTCACTGACCCATGTCCTTTTGCAGCTGCCTGCCATACCCACCGTAACACCTTCAACTTCATCTCTCTGTCTGTCAGAAAGAAAATTCATTTCTACTTGCTGAATGTCCCTCAAAATAACACTCGATTCTCTGACATTGCTACTGAAAATAATAATTAAAACAATTAGATCATTATCCCTCTAGTCAATGTTACCTCTCCTACCCCACTCATTAAGGGAATTAGTCACCACCGGACTATCTTAGTTTGCTAGTGGGCATGGAGCCAGATCCTGAATCCTTATTCATATTGCGTCATTTGTTCCTCAGCAATCAGAGTCCCACCTCACACAAGATGGGGTAAAACACGAGTAAAGTCTTTGAGATGTGTCCTACAGGCTTCAGAAGGCTACAGCAACAGTTAAATTTTAACATACTGTAAATACCACAGTTCTTCTCGGTTACATCTCTTGGTATACAGTATAGTAACATATGCTACATGGAAGTGAATCGTAAAGGCCAACTTCTGCTCTTGGATTCAGATCTCCCTGACTTCAGTGAGACTGAAAAGCAAGGGAGCCTGGTGACACCTGCAAACAGCAAGTAACCATGGTAAAGACTCCATGGGGAAGCTGAGGGAAAGATCAGCAGAGAATTCCTGAAGGTTTCTCGTGCTTCTTGTAAATTGTCACCCTGTGTCTCGTTCCAGGCATGTTTTGTGTGGTGAATATATGTATGTTCTTCTTGAACTCCTTTTACAAATTAATATACATTAGAGTAAGGCAAGAGAAGCCTATGGGCCAAAAAACTAGAAAGTCTGCGTGTCAGAGAGACATATTCATGAAAGAGGAGAACTGGAGATAGATGATGATGGGAAAAACACCCATATTCCTTTTTTTTTTTTTTTAACTAAAGAATAGTTTATGAATTTATTTAAAAATATTTTCCTGTTTCATCCTTCTTCATTTTATTCTTTGTATTTCTTATCTTTTTTCCTGGATTATCTTTCTGTTTTCATTTCTTCATTCCCTGATCCTCTGTCTTTTTCTCCTTGTTCCTCTGTGCTTGATTGACTGTCAAGATAGATATGGGAAGAGGGAACTATCTTTGAAAATGTCAAAGAGTAACTGCGAAAAGGCACATATTTGCACACTTTACAGGAAACATGTTCAACTCTACACAGACCGAATCCAAGACAGCGAGGTACAGAAAAGGAATTAAAGAAATCCTCCTCCTTTCTACTCTACAACCACTAAGATATTACTAGCACAATTAAAGCACGAGATGACTGAAACCTAAGGATGGGTCCAACCACTCAGCCCTTTGTGAATGAAAATAACAAAATTCAAGTCGATGTTTCTGGAGGGTGAGTCATGGCTGTAGTTGACTCAATTAGATCAATAAATAGCACTTGGCTTAAGGAAGATTTTTCTCGTTGTCAGAAAGTTCCCCTTCACTTGTTGCACCCCTTCAATAGTAGCAATAAGCATCACAAGGGTTGGAAGGTTTAAGAGGAGTTTTTCTGAGGTGCTGCTGGGCATTTATTGTCTTTAAACAGAATCAGTCAAAACCCCATGAATGGCAAATAAGTGGCACTACATTTAACATCCTAATGCCAGGAAGTGATGATGTTGTTCCACAAAACATCAACCCAATCTTCTCTTAGGAGCCCTTTCCAACACCCATCTCAAATACAAAACCAAGCCTTGCAATATTTGAAGTTGGAACCAACTCTGCCTGACTCACAATCAGCTTTACTTGAAGATTATTATTTAGGGGTGCTATTAAGAAGGAGTTTGAGGTGGTTCTCTCAGACAGTCCATCACCAGTACCCCAGCTGCCAGCTGCAGATGCCAGACACTATTTTTCATCATTGGGAAAGCTGGGTACGGTGGGCAGAGATTATTCTAAAGTATGTAAAGAATTTCAATAGAGGATCAATATATTTTATCTATCTTTATAGTGCACTATTTTCATAAAGGGTGATGAAATTTTAAAAGTACAGTAGTCCCAAGTAGCAACGTCAAGGTTGTAGGTTATTTTTTCACTTATAATAAATGTCATTCTTTAGGGGTGCCAACCTTTTAACTCCCAGTACAACCTGCTTTTCCTGCAGCTCTTCCAATGGACCATGGATATTTTTTCACAATTTCTTCTGCTCCTTTAGAAGAAGAAAGTAGAAGAAAGTATTAAGCTTATATACGGACTGAAAATTTGAGGACATATTAATTCTTGTGTGACATTATTCTTGGCTCACACATCAAGTTACATTGGAATTGAGACAGTCCACACAGCCGTAAGCCAGCGCTCTGCTCCCTCCATCATCTTTCAGCCAGTCAAATGGCGTCAGTGCCTGTGGTTTCTGACCTGGGCCAGAGCTGAACTAGATGAGAGGCCTTACAGCTGCAGTATACCAACAGCCAGCTACACCAGCCGTGCTTCCCAGAGTACGTGCTAGTAATACAAGGCATTGTTCAAGTTCTACTGACTCCGAGGAAGACTGGTATACTCCAGCTCTGGAACCACTTCTTGCTTCAGCAAGGAATAAAGGAAAATTGTTGACAATGTTCTGAGAATGAAAGTTACATTATTGCTTGAATATGTACACAATAGGAGACAGCAAAGGAGGAAAATCCAGGTACAGTACCTCTGCAATAACTACAAGATACCTACCACAGAATGCCCCCAGTAATTCACCCAGCCCAATGTAGTAAGCCCCCTCAAGAAAAAGGAACCATGAGAGCATCCAAAGACTGCTTTCCTTGTGACATTCATTTTAGTACAGTGATCTCCCTAATTTCAGAGTTCTTTTATCCACCAAAGCAGAACAATTTTCCTGCTCTTCAGTCAAGGCCAATCTTTTTAATTTGTACATAAAGCTCTATTGTCTGACATTTAGCTTTTCACTAGACAGCACCCAAAGCATGTACTATTTCAGGTAGTTATAGTAATTACAAACCATAGAACATCAGCTGTACTTTTAATTTGAAGAAGGTGCTTCTGTAATAAAGACAAGAGCTTGAATATAACAAGTAGTTTCTTTTTTTCTAAATAAAAATTCTTTGAGATTTAAAAGCCAAGTCTGAGGCATCTTAAGCAAAATCTGTTACTATGGATTTCTTGGCTGTGTTTGTATATAAACGTAGTTTTCCTTTTGTTCAAGTGACCAAAAATTGGATGCAAGTATACTTTCAGATACAAAAGGTGCAGTCAGAATCTTGTCTGGGTTGTATAATACCCCCTGAGATTTGCTTCAAGCTCTAACTGAGGTTTTTCAAAACCTCTTCCTTCTGTTTGTACAAATTTTCTCTCACAAATAGCATGCTTCCTAGTGGAAACACCCAGGGCTCTAGAGCATGCAAGCCTGACACTTGCTCCTCTCCATGAAAACTTTAGAGTATAGAAAAATAAATCAGTTACTCAAGAATTTCTGAAAAGTGGAAAAAGTGATGTTGTACAGCTGCAGGAAATTCATTTTATAATCTGAATAGCTGCTCAAGATTTTTTAATAAAAACCACCTAGTTTTAATGGGGACATTTTCATATTGCTCATTCTGTATCCTGAATACCCATCTGATACTTTGTTAGAAGTACTTTCAATATCATTTAAATGAAGCAGAACTATTCATTTTCCTTCCTTTCCACCTCAACAAGATTTGCCTTTTTTGACTCTGAAAAGCCCATACCCTTCTGCTTGTCAGTCCTCTCAAAACACTGTGGGAAGATATTCAGTAAATCCCAAATACACCTTACTACCCCGCTAATGCCATCCATCATCATTCTCTCTCCAATATCAATCTTCTCCTGTCTCTGTTTGCACTTGGTACCAGAAGGAGCTTCGAGAAGGTGACCCACATGACTCCTATCTTAAGTTATCTGCTGTGGTCCCAGAAGTGATTCATGATCATATCAAATCTATCTCCCTGGTGCTGTTTTGTCCTTAAGGCTTCGGCAATTGCAGAGACTGACTAGAGACTCCAATCAACCATCTGGTGTCTGCCAACTGGAGTGTCTAGTCAGGTTACACTGAATGCAAAGAGAAATGTGCTTTGTATTTGGATCCTTAATACGCTCATCTCTTCCCACGGGCCAAGCAGAATATTAAGCAGTTGATACTCTGAAAGGCTGGGATGGCAGCAAAAGAAAACCTTAGATTTAAAAAGAAAATTTAAAGTCAGATTTAAAACTTGACTGCATGGAAGCACTTCTATAACATATGCAGCAGCTCTGTACTGGCAAAGGATGGATTTATTAAGTGACGGGATGTTTTCCATCAGTTCCTTCTACGATTCTGTTTTTTAATCGTAATTTGCCTATTTATATGTGATTACAATGCTGTTAGGGAGCTCATTTTTTACTTTAAACTCTGCTTGTCTTCTAAATTTAAAAAAAAGGAAATTCTAGAAACCTGAAAAACTCATTATATTCCTTTTGCCAAATATTTTTCAGACCAGGCTGCATCAATCTTCGCATGGACTGTTTTACCCTGTGTATTTTGAGATGAGCCTTCCCTTCTAATCTCTCTGCTTTCCTTTCTCCCCTTCCAGGGACACCACGCAACTGGAAATACAAATGCTTTGGCCAGGCCCGGTCTTACCACATTATTGTCACGTGAAAAGTCCTATTAGTTGTAAGCCCTTAATAATAAGCTTCTTACTCAGCTGGTTTCCTTCTCCCATGACAAGTTTTATCACGGGCTTGCACAATCACGACAATCAAATGCCTGAAGTGATCATTTGGGGAATTATTTTTCAAAGGTGGCAACACTATCTGCCTTGGCACTATGTGCCTCTAGGTAGAGGGCACCAAGGGCGTGTCCTCCATGACATGTTGGCACCTCAGTGTACCATCCTTGAGCACCAGAAGCAGTCTTTGTGTCCTTGAAGAGCGATTTTCATAATACCACTCAGTCCTCAGTTATGTGCATCAGCTTTTCACAGGCTGATTTGATGGGTAATATCACCTATGGTTTTGAAACCGGCTGGGAAAGTGCTGTGGGATTTTCATAATTCTCAGTGATTTTGATAGGAACCATAAACTGGCACTAAATTCACTATTTTGTTTCTACAAACTAAAGGGCAGTTGCCCTGCAGGAGACAGCGAGTTGGCCATGAACCCATTTGAATTAAATTAGAGGGAAAGCCAGGCTGGCTACAGCAGTGCTGGTCAGCTTATGTGGAATGATGTCAGTGTCTGTCAGGGTGCATCTTCACCTCTACCTCCATTATCCCATTTCCTGGGGGACAGTAGAGCAGCAGGGATGCTTCTGGTTCTGGAGGGATTTCCCTGCATGCCTACCCACTTTTCAACCTCCCAGGGCTGGGACTGAGTCCTGTCCTTCAACCCAGCCTGATGACCAGAATTTGGACATTAAGGTGGTAGGATCTGCTAAGCAGCCAAGGTTTAAACACCTGCTTAACCTAGTACAGAGCAAGGATTTGAGCCTGAAGCTCCCCAGTCCCCGGGGACCACTTCATTTACCTGCCTGCTCTCCATTCTGCCTCCCTCCCTCCCCCTAGCTGAGATCCAAAATTTCATCCAACACCTGGTAAGCTTTCCCAGTCAGAATGTTGTTGAGATTTGGTCTGAAAAATGTGCTTTCCATCAGAAGCTGGATTTTTATACATTTACCTAGCCAGTCCTACTCAGGTTTAAGACCATGGTTAAAGCTCAGGTTCCTGTTTATATCTGTTCTTCAAGATTTATTAATCAGTTTTTCCTTTCACATTCCTCACATAAGGAGCATCTCTACCTGTCAGAAGGACTGTAGTCCAGTGGATGCACAAATGGAACAACAATAAACAATTTCTGATCAAAATATGAAGGGAAAATAGAGCAATTTGCTGTTCCATGTGATACTACATAAATTCTCCTTTCGGACATCTAGATATGAATGGAGGCTAGAGTTTTAGATTGGTCCAAATGTACTCAGTTTGCCTGTGTCTTTTAAGGAAAAATGCCTGCAGTGAAGTCTGGTTAGAAAAAAAAAAAAAGAACTATGATTTTCAGCTGGGTATGAAATATCATAAGAAATCAGGCCCGTAACTTCTGAAAGCAAGCTCCTTAACACCAGCGTGTTGAGATCATTTTAGCAGACTCTTCATTTGCTCAGTTTTAACCAGGGCTGTCCATGTGTTACACACTTCCAGAGCACTGCTTTGTCTAAAGGTAAACCCCCAAAACAACTACAACGGCAACAATAATAAATCCTGGGGAGGCAGTTCAGACTATATTTACTATATACCATCTGCACCGAGCCCAGAGAGACATAATGTTCCACATTCCCTGTCTGTACTACGGAGAGCTTTTCTGATGTGTAAACCATCATTTATCTTGTCTTTGATTCCCTTCATGTGACCTTTTTCAGAGTATGGCAGTATAACATCCTTGCTATGGCAGGCTCCGAGACCATTTGAGGACAGGCCTCATAAAGCCTGCCTTTAACAATAATCGATCACTTTATTATGGAAGTAAATCAAAGCAGTTAAATTCAGGTCTTTGGGGAGTTGAAGGTCAAACAGGAAAAAACAAACTTTATTCTGGGAAGAACACAGAAAAATTCTTTCAGCCCCATCCCTTTGTTCTTTGCCTTAGAGGCATGACAAAAGCACGTACTGCACGCACCAGTTAGGGAAGCCCAAAAGCAAATGTACATTAATATACACAAAGTGTTTTCCTGTGTCTCATTGTCTTTTTCATCTCTGTATTCCAAGCAGTTTTGCAAAGCCCTTCTTTCATATCCCAGAAAGCAGGGGAGGGAGAAGAGGGGTGGTCAAGAAGAGAATACAGACGAACTTGCTTTCCTGGCAGCTCAGCTGAAGAAGGAGAGGAAAAGAGGAACAAGTACTGCGGAGGAAGGTTCTAGCAGATCTGGTCTTCGTTCATCATTGCCTCGTGCTGTACCTTCTCTGACATAATTTGAGAAGTGCAGAAGGACCTCCACACCTGTGCCCACAGGGGCTGCAGGAGCACAGGTACAGCTGTAGATGGGGGTAGAAGGGGGTGAATATATAAATATTTTCAGAGAGAAAATTCAGATTGAAGTTATACAAATAAGAAAATCTGAAATTTCAGTCCTCCTCCCCTCTGCAAGGCTGGATACACTGAAAGTCAACATTGTTTCTTCCCAGAGGAAGAAGCCCAGAGGGGATATCACACTCTGCCACGGCCAGGCTTCTCTGTGGTGCCCCAGACATGAGTGGCTTTTGTGCTTTATTACTGTAACACATCGTATCTTGAACTAAAACTGTAAGGCTTGAAAAAGCGCCACAAGACAGAGTGATAGGGCTGTGTGAGAAGCAGAGCCAAGTAGAAGGCTGCTGCCTCACAGTGTGCCCAGCTCAAGGCGATGCTGATGCCCAGGACTTGGTCCTTCCCCGCCAGTTGCAGTGCCTGAGGCACTGCCCACATCCCCACAGCCTGCAGAACACACCGCCTCTGCTTGGCAAGCACACGTGAAATGCTGAAAAGCTGTCCCTTCCCACGCTGGCAGTGGGACAGAGATGCAAGGGTAGTTGCAGAAGTGAGGTTGTCCCCTGGGAGTGACAGAGAGCTGTCTGCCAGCCAAAGGCAGATGAACAGACCTCAACATCACCCTAGACCAGTCTCTAATTTCTGTGCCTCATTTCTCCCTTGTTGAAACAAGGAATATTAAATGTTATTTTTTTACTTGTTCTAACTATTGGGGTTCTTTCAGAGAAAAAAGTCAGCACTGCCTTTGCCTTTAGCCTTGTGTTCTTCAAGTTCTGTGAACTGTAGTTGAAGTGTTTCCTTGACCTGTTTTGCTTTCTGACTTACCTTGGATTTTTCAGGGCTTTACAAACACACAGGCACACCCGAATGACACAGGAGGGTGTTGGTCAGTAATGAGCTTTCTAGTCAGGGAACCTGCCAGTTGAATTTATTTTTTTGTTAGGCAGCCATTTTTTAAACACAGAAATTTGCTGACATGGTGAGTAATAAGAGTGCAAGCACTGATCAACTCTTACTTACTGTATTTAATGTGTTGAAAAGAACACATGTGAAGACATTGTCCCTGTCCTGAAGTGTCCAAAATTTGAATGTAGACATGTGGTGACACAGGATGGTAAAGCATCACTGGAAGAAGGCAGGGTTAGGAGAGGTGAAGGTTACAAAATAAGATGATGCCACTGATCAGCTATGGAATGTTCTCATCTTGGCATCTCCATTAATAATGGCCAGTCTTCGCGAGTGAAGATCCGGGGAAGGTCTTTACACCTTCCAGCCTGCGCATTGGATTTTTTAGGTGAGACACAGTGTGCGCGGAACTGAGCCCACCCTTTAATCCTAAGGTTCATCTGCCGGGGCCAAGCGAGCTTGGACGGTGGCAGCGAGGTCCTCAGGACATAGGTGGGTTGCCTTTAAGGGCTAACGAGCCCCACCTGCCTGGGAGTGGCCCTGACCAGGAATCGAACCCAGGTCTCGGCGGTGATAGCGCCGCCATCTCCATTAGAAACATAAGAAATAAGCTTATTTAATTGACAGTAGAGCAATGGTTAACTCACAGGCAAGGTAACCACGTTGGAAAAACGTGCATGTGAAGGAAGTATTCCCAGTTACTAGAAGCAAGACACAAGTGTTTATGGGTGAAATGACAAACAGACTATGGCAAGCAACACTGTGAATGGAGTGGGAAATATGAGTGAATTTATGATAGATCACAGACAGAAAAGCAGGAAAAGAAGAGCTATATAGAATATATGTATCTATTGTATCTATTAATGGAAAGCCAAGGAAGGAAAAAGAGCACTGTCAGTTTGAAATATAATACATTTCAAGGAGTTATGTTTTCCTATTTTTAAGTGATTTCATCTCTTTTTCTTTTATGCAGTGAATCATCTGAAAAAGACAGGGAAAACTGACTGCACTATTAATTAGAGGAAAATTGAAACGTAAAGTGGTATGAAGTACAGAGCACTAAAAACCTAGAATAAGTATACATATTTCCACATTACAGTAGTATTAAAAGTATTACCAGTAGACAGGAAAAATCACAAAAATATGTTTTCAGTATAACAGTGACCCTTTTAGGCCTGAGGTGCTGGGAAAAGAAGAGGATTTGAAGACAGCATAATGTTGCCAGTCAGTACGAGAAAGGTCATTTTTCTGAAGAACTCTCTGAAATTTAATCAGGTTGATTGAACAGCACAGTGTGGGTCACCAGGTTCAAGAACAAGACTACGTGAGTGCTCACAGAGTGGTAACTGTTACTCTAACCACAGACAAAATGGAAAACTGAGGCTGCCCTAGAAATTACAAGTTCTTAGTTATGGTCGTTTATGATGGGAAGCATCTATAGAATCAGAGACAGGATCCAATCCTAAAATTGGCATGGGAAATACAATGTCCACTTGAAAAGAAGCAAGGGTCCAGCTCTAAACATTACAGATGACCCCTCTACTGAGACAAACCCAATAGGACACTTTGGGTCCAAATCCTTCCTCACTTCTAGCAGGAACATCAATCTGAATTTGAATGCTGCAGCTGAGGTCCATATCTTTTAGGTTTTCTGATCTGGTTTGGACAGGCATCCAAATCCCAAACGATCTGAACCTCTGGGATATGCCCAATTAAGTTGGAAATATTTATAGCAGGACTTCCTGAAAAATCTTGGTGCTTTCTGATTCTTAGTAGGTCAAGGAAACACAGGACTGAGTATTCTAATAATTCCATCCCACTGACAACTGCAAATTCATCGGTCCAAGTAAAAGACAAATAAAAAAAGGAAGATTCTGTCTGTATGATCTCAAATCTCATCAGAAGTTTCTACTGGCTTTTGCTTTGAGTACTTGAGTAAAAACTTATTATTTCATCCCAACAGACTTGTACGCTATGTTAACAGTCAGTTAGTGTTGGAGCGCTTCCCTCTGAATTCACATGTGCATGTAAATAATTCCAATAATTTCCCTGGACACAAATTCCAGCTAATGATTTGTTTCTAGCTATAATATTTGTGCACACTCCTTCCCCAACACGCTGTTTCAGTGATATAAGATTTTTTTTTTTAATCTTCTTGCAAACTGATAATGAAAATAAATTCCCAGGTTAAAATAATAAGAAAAAAAGTCCCAAATTTTCCCATGAGGATTCCCATTTAAAACAGTCCTCTCTACCTGAAAAAGTATAAACATGCATCTATCTGGCTGTGCCAAAATCTATTCAGCATTCAGTGTGTCATTTGTTCCTGACAGACCTGTTCTACAAGGAAAGAAAGGAATTTTGTCCAATCATTCACAGTCCTGGTTCCTCAGATTTCAGTGTCCCCCAGACTGCTGGAGGCCAAAGCCTGAACTTACCGGTAAACCTTTTAAAAGATAATTTACCCTGTATTTGTGTTTAGATGTTCAGCTGAAGTGCTGGTCACAGCTCCTAAGAGTATTTGCAATCTTTATATAGCTGATGTGTGACAAAACATCCTCTTTTATACTGCTCTTTAGCATTTGCTAAAATTATTCTCATTTACTGGATGAAGCTTAAAAAGAAGAATTCATTCACTTTAGGACATAGCTTCTTATAAAATGCTGGTTCTCTAGATAGGAAAACTAAGCTTAAATGTTGGCTTTGAGACTGACAGTCCAAAATGACAACACTTGCAAATGGATTACTTATGCACCTATGTGCTTTAGCTCCGCTGGAATAAAATACGGTCAGGAGGGCTATTTTCATGATATACTGCATTAATAATCAATTTTTATATAATCTGTTCTTCTACTCAAAAAAATGGAACCTTTCAGAAAAGGTAAAACACCATTGTTTAATGAAAAATATATAATAACTAGGTTGGCGAATGTTGTATGTGAAATTTCAACAGAAACCATAAATTATTTTAAATGCCCAATAAAAATGTTCAATCAAAAGCTCATTTTAAGATACATTGTTAATGAACTGTATGAAATGATGCTTAATCAAAACCCGACACCCTACAGGAGAGAGAGATTCCACAGGACCTCAGGAGCACTATTGTTCTGAACAAAAGATAACAATAGAACAGGGTAATTAATAGTCTGCACTCCTGTGGCATTCTCCAGGGAATTCCAATTTCTAAATGAGCTCCATTGTTTTTCAAGAAAGCAGAAATTATGCTGCATGATACTGTTAATGCTTTGAATTTGATCAGACATTAAGACATCATTTGTCAGGAAGGATTTGGTTGCTCCAGAGTATTGATTGTTCTCCTGTTTAAAGTTATTGTGCGAAAAGTAGAAGAGAGTTTTCTTGTAAAAGGTCATTTTGCAAAAAGATTGCAGTGTCCTTATCTTGTCTGTCTGTAGTTTTTAAATTGCGTAAAACAAGTTAAAGAAAACATCAAGGAAGAACTCTTCATCAGAGTGATATTAGTAAGAGGTTAAGTGTAGATATATTGATATGCATAACAGATTTTCATATTTGGTTCCCTTTCAATTGGCACCCTGTAATGAGTATGTCATATTCATCATATATAAATTTCTAAATTTTCCTAGCCAAAGATAGAAAACACTACTCTTCCCAGCAGAGCAGAAGAGGGGGATAAAGTACTGCAAGGACAACGTACTGAAATACTCAAGTCATCCTAATTACTGGCAGCATTACTGTTGTAAATAGTTTCAAATTCAGTTCTGTGCATATTTTTTCTCCTCTTAAATCTTCATTCCTTGGAACAACTTGGAAACATTAATTTTCTACAAATGCAATTTTTCAAAACAGTCATAAGCTGCTATTATTATTAATCACGATATTCATGTTAGTACAAAAATGGATTTACTGAAGAGCAGAGGAAGACGTAGCCCCCCTCCCCTCCTTTTCACTACAGCCTCCCACTCTGAGATACGTTCCTGCTTGCTCAGTCTGGAACGTTTAGCACTAGGAAAAACACGAACATACTATCAACAAACAATTCCTGAAAAATATTAATGCCTTGAAAGTCATGGTTCCTAACAGGAAAGTCAAGTTTTTATATTGGACTTGTGCTCCCCTGAGACCACCGGCAGGTGATCAAGTTCCAGGAAGATGGGATGTGCATTTGTAGCCCACTGGCAATGCCATGGCTACTCTTCACGTGTACTTGTTCCTCCTTCACCTGGGGACACAGCACATCCACAGTCACTGACAAGAGACCAAACACACCACAAATTGCTGCTGCTTCATTCCTGGCAACATATCTGCATCCTTAAGCACTTTTGAGAAGTTGTCCCACTCTCCTGTAAATGGAGCAACTGCATTTGGTGGGGTGGGAAGTGAGAAAGTTACCTTCTTCTGGTGACTTCCAAGTCTGCCACAGCGTTAAGAAAACACAAGTAAGAGAAATGGATTTATATTAAAGACAGTTAGATGTGAAATGTTCCTTCCATGAAAAGAACCATTTAATGCATTTTGTGCTGGACTGCAGACAGCTGTAGTGAAATGAGCAAAACAGGCTGAGCAGGGAGGCTGTGAAGGGTATTGTATGGCTGCACAGGACAGCTTTTTGTGTGCCTTGGTGTATATGTCTCAGTACAAAAAAATAGTTCAGATTATTAGGGTTAGAAATGCACATTTGGATGTTGATTTTTCTGACAGAGGTCTTACTACTTCAGCGGTACATAGGATGTAGCACTTTAGGAGCAGTGGCCTTATTTTTGTTGTTTTCAGCAGCGGGAGCAGCACTTTGGGTCCCCTTTAAGAAGAGCCCACTGTTGGGCTGACACAGACAGAGGAACTGCTTCTTCCACCCGCTGCAGACACAGCCTGGGTCCGGCCCAAAACTCAGTCCCTGCAGGGAAAGGGGCTGGCTGGCTCCTCAGCTGCTGTAATGTGCACGTCAGCAGCTCTTCACTGCCAGAAGGGTTGCTCCTTCTGGCCTTCAGGGTCTTTATTCCACAGTCAAATGCAGGCAAATGAAGTAAAACTATGTGGAAATTCAGGAAAAGTAGATTTAGTCACGGAATCACTGTGTTCATCAATCTTTGTGTGTTTTCTGAAAAAACTCACAACGTTTTTTTCTTTACTTTTGCTCCTTATAAATGAATGTATGTACAAAGAGAACTGTGAAGAAATTAGATATGCGGCCAAGATAACATGCAAAAAAAACCCGGAATGTGGCAAGGGATATCTCTCATATCTCAAAGTTGTCCTTTAACAAGACCATTTTTTGCTCTATCCAACTATCAGTTCCAACTCTTTTCCTCAAATTTCTACACAGTAAATATGGTCTTATTGCTATCTTTATTCCTTAAATATCTAATACAATGGCTTTTTATATTTTTTAGGCAATGTTCTTCCCAAGTAATAATTTAAATGGATTTTCTTTTTTTATTTTCAGTAGTGAATGACACTATACTTTTTCTTATTTTTAATTTCAGATATGAAGCTCCTTCCTCTTCCATTTTTAAACCTTTACTTACGATTTCTTTTTCATACCTTGCAGCATCTTATAAAATATAAAATAAAAAAAATGTAATGAAACATTCAGAGGTTTCTTCTTCTTGTGGGTTTTAGAAGATGCAGCATTGTGCTGAAGTTCCAGCCTGCATTTTATTACTTCCAAGAAGGTGCAAAGAATAACAATAAACACCTAGCTGCACTTGTAAGCTGACAAATAGAACGTGCTCAAAGGTTCTCTCACCTCCATTTCGAGTCTCAACTTGATACCTCCAAGGCAGAGATGAGGGCATTATAGTATGTTGTCATTCTTTTTTGCATATGGAGATTCCCCAATCATTAATTTAAATATACAGTGTTCACACAGACTTGACTTATTGTTGAAGGGGACAATGCTCTCTTGCATTCTCACCAGAATGATTTGCTGCTGCCGCTATAGCCCCAACTAGCAATGCTCACTTTTGGCTCATTCTGTTTTTCTTTTAAGGAAAAACTTATGGTTTAGTGTCTGTGGTTGTCTGGGCCTCTGTGGTGATTTCACAGCATATTTTCCCACCTGTCTTGTTCCACTCCCTTTTTCCTGCCCATCAAGATATTCATTACAACATTCTTTCTCTTAGTCATATGCATTTCTGCTACATGAGCTACTCCCGCCAACCAGGAAACTAAGTGAGATAACATCAGAAATCTCTGGTTCTAAGCAGTTCTATCCCTCTTCCTCGATTGCTTGGGATGGCTGTTTAGGACCAGTTGCTGCTTAAAAGTATGCCTGCACAGACAAAACAAAATCTGACAGTGAGGACACATGTACACGATGCTGGAAGTACCACCAGGGCACCACTCTCCACAGAAGAGATGGGTCTGAAAATGAAGGACTGAGAATCAGTTCCGGGAGTACAGCACTTCTGCGTCAAATGGACAGTTTATGGATGTTTGAAGAGTGATGTTCTAGTAGACTCCTGAATTTAAAAGTGAAAAGGGCAAATGGTACTTGTTAGTTTCTGTTGAAGTGTAGGAAGATATTTAGATGTATATATTAGATGAAGAGAAAAATAGTATACTATTAATAGGCTTTTTAATGATGGTGTGCTATAAAAAGGCCTAATATAGACCATGGCAGGGGGTTTGGAAGGAAATTTTCTCTAAGGTCCCTTCCAACGCAAATCATTCTGTGATTCTATGGTTGTATATTCTTGTCATCCCATAGGTAATCCTTATGTTTGAAAACAAAAGTCTCTATAAGACTGCAAGATTTGAGTGTACCTGGAAAATACTTTGAGATATAATTAATGTTTCAAGGTCAGGTTTGGGCTTTTACTGATATATATGAAATATTGGTCACAGGAGCAAAGGAAGTTCATGAGTTGATCATGAACTACACTGCATTCAAAATAAATTAAGGTTCAAATGCAATGGATTTAAATATGTCACTGGTAAAACACACAAAATTACACTGAAAATCCAAGCCTAAACAGAAGACAATGTGTTTCTGCAGATTTAAAAAAAAAAAATCTCTGCCAAAAGTGAGCAGACTGAACATGTATACAAAGAGAAGAAGAAATAGGAAGTGTGTGAAAATACAAAACACAGATGAATGTCTAAAAAAAGACTGGGAAATTGGAAATGTGTGGATCTGAGAGTTAATGCAGTGGACTCAGGGTCACAGAACAGAAGGGATGATGCAGTGGACACACAGTGCTGTATGAATAGAAATAATAGAAGGTTCAGCTGTAATAGCACAGCATAGTCACAAAGGTTACCAGCATGGAGAAATGACACCAGGGTAAATATTAGTTCATATTTAGTGTACATGATGTTTTAATATCCATAAAGATATTTGAATAGGTAAAGCTATTCAAGCTTACCACAGTCATTGTCTAAAAACCAGACTCATTTTGCAGATTAGTCATAAATGTGCAAAATGTGTGTATGCATTAAAGCAGATAAAATATTTACAATTCTAAATTGCAGATACAATGTTCCACTACTGCTTGCTTTCAAACCATGCCTGAATCTTAAATTGATCGTGTAGATATTAAGACTGGGAACTATCTGACTTACAGTGCTACCAGCTTTAAGCCAGAAGATGTAATGGAAGGATACAGAGATTCATTTCATAAAGCCCAGCAGTTTCCTGGGGAATAGAAGATTAAAGTGAATCCTCCACTATGAGCACCATGAAATATCCCCCTTGCACTTAAACAGATTGGCTAGCAAGACTCTTTGAGACTAAAAACGTACAAAAGATCCATGCCAAAACCATAAAAAGGCATTCATGGGAGAGCTGTGACTGCTTCTAAGTCCATGATCAAGAATATGTCTAAATTACTGTATTTGATTGTATATACATTTATATATGCAATTTAGGCTATACTAAATATTTCAAATGATGGATGTAAATACAGCTCTAGTTTATTGTTCTGTGTATTATATCCTCTTAAATCTTACTGCTTGTCTGCATTGAGTCTATAAATTTCCTTTGTCTGCAATGCACTTTCCACAGGACACCACACCTCAAGACATTCAGTTGTGGCAAAACCACACCTTTATTTCCACTCCCACCTTGGTAGTACACCTTCCCTCATCAGACGAAAACACCCTCTACACCCTCATTTTACCCCAAGAGCCTACACACATGTAACCATCATTTTCCTTTATGATGGTTTAACCAGGCTGGGCTCTTCAAAGCTCTTGCATTTTTTACAGGCTCAAACTTTGCGATACACTACAACACTTGTCGCCATCACTAAATGAAAATCCTGCAGCAGGATTCTAGCCTTATGTAAGTGAAACCAGAAATCACAAATTCAAAGTTACTCTGTGCTAAAAGCAATACTCCCAAGCATAAGGGCTTGGGAGTATTGCTTTTAGCACAGAGTAACTCTCAAGCATAAGGGCTTGGGCTTGGGAGTAACTGGGTCCAAGAGGACCAGTCAGCAATTGATACACACAAATCTCTAGTTTTTAGGAAAACATGATGTCCACCAAACAAATATGCCCAGGAAATTTCAGCTGCACTTCCATCAGCAAAGTTATGCCTGAGTTTTGACTAAAACCTCATGAAATTTGGCAAGGCAATGTCCAGTCTCCAGAGAATAGTATTATGACTATGGAAATACAGTAATGGAGAGAAACAGACTCAGGAACAGATATGCCAGCAGCTGGCACCTGAAACAGACTATGGCCAATCATCATCATACAGAGAAGTCACTCGAGGTGGGTGATGAATGCAATATAACTAAGGGTTTCATCTAAGCCAGACATCGGTTATGTTCATTTCTAGATATTTTATTTGAGTGCTAATCAAAATAAATTCTCTGAACATCATATTTCCAAACAGGAATTCTTTCTCAAATCTGTGTTAGTTCCAAACAAAACAGTGATGGATAACAAATTGAACTATATATGTGAAAGACTGCTTAGTCCGTGATCAATGAAAGGTCATGTAATCATTTATATTGTATGTAAAATAAGAAAGAAGTCCCAAAATGTACTATTCTTACAAATAAATTAATATCTTTGCCAGTCTGTATATATTACCTGAATATACCAACATTAAATTGCCTGCTGTGAATTTTCTTTAGACTGGGAATAGAAGAATACTTTACAAACTTAAATTAGTAGCTCATTGTAATCCATGTACTTCAGATTACCTTTCATGAATTTTTATCTTCAGATTAGATAAGATTTGCCTCAGTCTAAATTCTTCTGTTGCAGTCCACAGAGAAACTAAAAGATACGGGAAATATCTGTTGCCATTTAGTGTTACTTGTACTCTGAAATCACCTTAAGGCTTGAATATATGAATATTTGCTCTGAAGCCGACATTAAATGTTCCTACTGAAAGGCAAAATGTAGTGCACTGGAATATTAGCAGAGCACTGTCTAAAACCCACCTTATTTCTAAATTCAAAGGGATTTGCTCTGTCAGGCAGGCACTGAGCTCCTGAAGCAATGATAATCTGGACCCACCACGGCAGCAGGGAGAACAGTGGCTGTAGTTAGGTAGGGGTGCAGTATTTGGGGGAATCACTAGATGGTGGTATGGCTGACACCCCTATACCACCGTCAGTTCTGCTTAGCCAAATGCCACGTGAAAATCTTCATTCTCTGATGTTCATACCCTCCTTGCAGAAGCAGTGTATATTATTAGTAAAACCTTCCTATCATAACTTTTCTGACTATAAATTATTTCTTATCTATAGTTAATACCCCAGGCTAGATATAAATTTTAAAATCTAAGTCTGGACTCCCCAGCCTTTCTTCTGGAGCTCCAGCAGACGGGGTGGTGCCGACTGCTCTGCTTCCAGGCTTTGCATCTTTGGAGATACCAAATTCCCCTAAGACTCTGTCATGGTTTAACCTCAGCCAGCAAATAAGCCTCACACAGCAGATCTCTCACTCCCTCTTGGTGAGATGGGGGAGAGTACAGGAAGAGCAAAAGTGAGAAAACTTGGGGATCTAGATAAAGATAGTTTAATAGGTAAAGCAAAAGTTGTAAAATCAAGCAAAGCAAAACAAGGAATTCATTCACCATTTCCCATGGACAAACAGGTTTTCAGCCATCCCCAGGAAAGCAGCACCCCATCACACATAATGGTTACTTGGGGAGACAAATCCATGACTCTGAACGTCCCTCCCCCTGGCCTCTTCCTTCTTTTTCTCCCAACTTTATATGCTGAGCATGACTCCATATGGTCTAAAATCAGCCGGGGTCAGGTGTCCTGGCTGTGGCAGGGGGGGTGAGATGCAGAAAAGGCCTTGAGACTTGGTGTACACCCTACTCAGCAGTAGCAAAAACATCTCTGTATTGTCACCACTGTTACCAGCACAAATCCGAAACATAGCCCCATCCCAGCTACTGTGAAAAAAAAAACAAACAACTTTCTCCCTGCCAAAACCAGCACAGACTCTAATCTGAAAGGTCTTCTCACTTTCAACCATTTTTGAGTCCAGATGTGGTTCAGAAAACAGCGATGCATATCGCTGGGTGTGTGGGAGCTGCTTGTCTGCTCCAGACAAGGCAACACAGGTTATGAAAGGCCAACAGTCTAAAACTAGAGCAGTGACAGAGGAGGAGGTGATATCTTTGGTCAGGGAGGTGATGGAGAGCTGCAGCAATATGGGAATCTCCAGTAGAAGCTCAGGAGATGGTGCCCAACTGCTGGCCCAGAGGCATGAGGGCCTGAGAAGCTCCTTGTTGGCTGTGGTGCACATCCCTTCACTTGGTCAAGTTTCACCTTATGTACAATTCCTGCTACTGCAGCAACAAGTTACAGACGTCTGCCCATGCCCTGGATTTCACTGTGGGGATTCACTTTACCATTCAACTGCACCAAAAACTTTCTTTGTTCGAAGCTGGTTGTGTCTTCGTTGTTTCTGTTGGTCTGGACAGGTACAGAGAATTAAAAGAGTGGAATGTAACGTATTGATTTTTAAAAACATATTTATCATGTCTTTCAGTACACTTTAATAAAAGGTTCTACATCAGAAGACCATGCTTTGCTTTTCATTCCTTTCACAAGTCTGACAACTTGCTGCGCTCCTTGCAATGAAGGCAAGGATGATGAGTCTTACTGCTTCTGCTACTGCAATTCCAAAGTAATTGGTTGGTTTTAACCCTTGATCAACAGGCCAAGTATGAAATATGCTATGAGGAAACAATGTTTCTGGCAATGTTATTTATAAATGCTAAATGCATCTTTAGAATGTTTTTTTTCCAGTTCTTTACCACTGTTTCAAAAGCTCTCGCCTTGATTATTACCACAGAAATGCACATGCTTACCTTGAATATCTCATTATGAACTTTTGCACAAAGACCTTCAGGAGTTTGAAAGGAAAAAAAAAATCTGTTATTCAAAATAATCTCATCTCAGTAGACAGTTTTCCTGTAGCCAGTCTGGGTGCAGGGTGAGTGTTTTGCAGGTGCATTCTTGCTGACCTTGGATGTAGCAAATAGGTGTAAATGACATTCAGGCCCCTCTGCTGCTGTCATTATGGGCTCTTTGTTATACTGCAGGAGTCACATTAGCATTACACTGAGAATACAGTATTGCAGGTGAAAGAGAAAACTGAACCTCATGGATATTACAGTATAACAGCTTTGGCTCAGACTCCTGAGGCATTGAGCCAAGCGATAACAAAATGTAAGTTAAATTAAATACAAAAACCCCTCCTACATTAGCATTAAGGATTTGACTTACACTCCTAAGGAAAAAATGTTCTGAGTTAGTTCTGTTTCTGTCTGAATTTGGAATTAAAGCAATATAGACATTTTAAACTTTTAAAAAATGGACAATTGCTTTGCTTGGTTTTGTATTATGTTTGGGTTTAATTCTGCTTTGGATAGTTTAAAAATGTAGTATATAATAGGTTTTGGGTTTAAACCTTTATGTGTTTGATCAGAATATTTTTTTTTCAGACAGGAAAAATTAAGGGTACAATCTGTTATTGTAATCAAACTTAGTAGACTGAAGCAGGTGATGACAACTCGGGAATACACATGAAAAAAAAGAAATTGCCAAAAACATGAAAAGAGTTTATGCTGGAATATGTTTTTCAAAATAACTTCTTCACAGAGTTGTTCAGCTTGTGTTAATTTCCAGAACTGCATGCATCCATTGTAGGTTCACATTTTTTGCAGTAAGAAATATGATTTTCTAATTGATAGAGTCTTGCTTAACTATACAATTAATTAGTGAAGTTTAAAAAATCAGCTTATGTTTTAAAAACCAGAGAAGGCAAATTGTTAAGCATATATAAATTCCCCTAAAAAAAAAAATGGAGGGTCTTAGGTGAGCAAACAACAGAGTCTCAGGCTTGTTGTAAAACTGAACTGTATATTTGATCTGCCATTCCTTTTTAACCATAGTTGCATGTATACAGCACAAGTAATCTAGAAAGCAACGTATGACTTGGACTATAAAAAAAGAGGCTGATAAGAAGTTCGTCCTCTCCTTCAAAAGACAGAAGAAAGAAAATACCAAAAGCTATATAGTAATCTATTCTGGTGGTAGGGAAGGAGCAGGACTTTAAGTCATTCTTCATCCACAGGCATGGAAAAAAATAAAGCAGAATGTGATATAATTCTAAACCTGATTTTTCAAAAAAAATTCTTTTTTGAGTAGTTCCTTTTCTTATTAATTACCAGATCTTGTGAACCATTATATGTCAGAGAAACGAGTCAGACAAGATGTTTGCTTATGATTAAAGCGATGAAGAAACATTGAAATAACGTCCCAGTTCAATAAAACTTAATAAAAATGAAAATATAATGCATGTCCTGACAACAAATAATGTGAACATGCCTGAAATATATAAGGTAGGAGTCAAAAGGGACACTGAAAAACCTGCAGCCTACTGATAGTCTGAATGGTCCTGCATATAGTGAAATGTTTACCTATCCACCTCTCTTATGGAAATTTATGTATATGAAACCTATTGGAAATGATCTTAGCTTAAATTGAAATTGTTGCATCCACAGGGAGACAAAAGTGCCCATGGGGCTTCCTTTGTTTATTTCTTATTAATTGAATTTGAAGTAGAAATGAAAGAGGCTGGCATTTATTAAAACAAAAAAAAATATTAACATGAAGACATATAAATTTCAAAACAGAATCAATTTCTTATTGATGTTGAATAACAACATCAGGACATTTTATATCTTCAAAACTGAAGTATGAAAAGGAAGATTTCTGTCTCAATATTTTTACTGTTTAATTTGCTTTTGCTCACTGTCACAAATTCTCAGAAAAAAATAGTCCTTTCTAACCAACACTTCTTTCTCCAATTTATCTTGGCTCCCTTTTTTTTTTTTTTTTTTTTTTTTTTTAATTGGGACTGACCAGCAGACAATAAAATGAAAGTCAATAAACAGGTCAGCTTCTATCCAGCCCTCTGGGCATTCCTGCTTTTGTCTGGAGAAACCCTAAACCTCCAGTCATACGACAAATGTTCTGGCAAAAAATAATGATGACAAGTTATGAAAAAAGATTGAAGGGCTAAGAGAGTTTGAAAAACAATCTTTGTCCTTGCAATAAAAAATTGCAGATTGGTGACTGTGAAATGAAAAGGCAGCAGGTCTTTTTCATGTACCATGCACAACAAGAGGCAGGATCAAGCGTCTGAGATGGGAGCCTTCCTGGTGCTGCCTTGGGCTCATTGCCCATGGCCACATTCTCATGCAGGGGAGAGCCCATGGGCAATCCGTGGGGTTTTGTCCATTTTTATAAATGCTAGCCTTTTAACCTCCAGGTGGACCAGATCACTCCTGCAGCATGTGGTCAAAATACACATTGAAGGTGAAGTTTCACTGACATTTCACAGTAATTGGCAAAAGCTCCCATGTCCAGGGAATTGATGGTGTTCTTAGGTGAGCTCATGCTTCCAGCTGGTTCATGTTCCTAGTCTGGCTCAAAGTCCTCTGATATGTCCTAGGACAGGTTTTAGATGCTTTCCTGGATTTAGTGTCCTTGTGCCACAGTTGCTACTGTCCTTGTTCATGCTGATTAGTGTGTGGGACAAGTCCATCCGCTGTGCGCTGAGTCACCACATTAATCAGTGATTTGCTGCCTCTTGTCTCCTCCCGGCATAGAGGCTGGAAACACACTTGGTATTCTTGAAACTGGGATCCAAGATGTGAACAGGATGTGAAGCTAGTCATACTCTGAGTACCCCAATACATTAGTCTCTTTAGAGCATCAGCTGCATATGAAGATCCCTTTTTCACCCACTTGCTTACAGTGAGACAGCACTGATGTCTCACTGATGTAATTCCTCTAGAGCCAGATGAGATGCACTGTTTGGCTGAAGAAAGCTTCTTGATTGCCAGCTGATTGACAAGTAGCACTGATCCACAAATCCCAAATAGACCTTCCCTGTGCTCACATCCTCTTCTCTCCCTCTGAGTCCAAGGTAATGAAGTAGTTTAGGGAGGCAGTTAAGGAAAGCTTCTAATCTTTACCAGGTTTTTTTACCCTTTTATACCATAATAATAAAATCATTTATTCAAACCAAGGAAGGGACAGACAATTCCTAAACTGAAATAGAGGTATCATTGAATTTGAAGTACGGTATACAAAGACACTTGCTCTGAACAAGTAGAGTAGGTTGCAGGCTTCCTCCAAAAGAGACAGTAGATGCAGACTGGGGAGATGCTGGGCTGTTGGGTTTGAGGACCCTCTCAGACATCATGTGTGAGCTGCAGGGGGGAACTTGGGGTAGAAATATGTCTTTGCACAGGCAGAGCAACATCAGTGTGGAGTCACTCATTCCTCTTCTAGCCTGCACAGATGGTTCCCCAATCAATACATCCTTAATTGAAGGAGAGGCTTTGAGTAGCTTCATCTAAAAGCTTTGGACTGGCCCAGGAGGTTGTTCAGCCATGTCACATCTCTAGGCTTTCTCATCATGGTCAGCAGTTACTCCTGTAGGATACAACATGCCAAGCACAATCAGTTAAACCAACCATGAGGACTTCTGAGTGACGATCAAGCTCTTTCCACATTTTCTTCCAGCAGTAACAGTAATCCTGCCAAGAGGAGGTGGATTAGCCATATTGACTTCAAGTTGCTGCTGATGAATTATTACTTCTCCAGTAGGCTTCTGAGAGTTGAAAACTGGAGAAGAGATCTAACCTCCAAACAAACTGAAGAAGAACTTGTTGCTGATGGGGACAGCAGGAGAGACAAGATTAGGAGCAAAGTGCTGACCTGGAGGCAAGTTGAGCACATCTTGCTTTCCTGAAAGGTTCTGAATTTGCCGGAGTTATATGTGACCATATTAAAAAAAATGGGCCTTGCAGACTTTGGCAGAAATGGTGCTAAACCAATCCTAATATAATTCTCCTAATAGACTACTGTGTAATTGCCTGTTTCCTTCTTAATGGGAAACATTCACACCACGCCTGGTGAACACCATCAGAAGCCCACTCCAGTTCAAGCTGTCCATCAAGGCAGGCTGGCCCTCCTGTCTCAGTTTCAACAGCCTCTAGTCCTGTATTCATTTACAATAGGAGAGAATAAGGTTTAGCAAAATAAGGGTGATGGCAGCAGCTCTGGTAATCCTTCCCTAACCAATGCTAAACCTGTATGAAAATGATAGCCCTTGCAGGCACAGGCCAGAGTGTTAAAGCTTGATGCTTGGTGAACACTAGACAGTAGGAATTCAAACTAAAAAGGGCTGGAAAATCTTCATTACCATCATAACTAAGCAGTAGGAGGGTCCTAGCTGATCACTTCCTACCTCAGCTTGTCTGAAGCCCTCAGTAAGGAAACAGGTGTTTTTAACTGCATGATGGGTCAGATGAATTAGAGAATTCCTGTCTTTCAATGAAGATTTCAGGGCAAGTATGTACATTAGCAAATTATTTTGGTGCATTTTTTGTGCCAGATCTTGCATATTTCCGTCAGTTCATCAGAAATTCAGCTCAAGTCCTGCAGGAGGCTGGGCCTTCTGACACATGGAAAGTTACTTTCATATGATGGTCATTTAAAGCTCATGCAGAAGAACAGAATACAACCTGTGTAACACAGAGAGAAAATGGAGTTGAAGCAGAAAATCCAGATTTGCCACTAACATAAATGATGAACACTTCACTGAAACCCTCTAAAACAAAGGCAGCTTTAAAAATTCAGATCACAAAGCCACACCCAGCCTCAGTTTTCATCCTCTGAACAATGAGCCACTGTCACCCTCTCATCATACCCAAAGGAGAATAGAGGAAAGGGGAGTTCTGGTTGCAAAGCAATGCCTTCATTTGCTTAGATATTCCCACTATGGAGAGAGAGGGCAGGTTTGCTATATGTCAGCATATTAATTTCTTTATCTTTCAAGAGAGCTCGGAAGCAGAAATGTCTGTTTACTGATTTGTACAGACACTAACTAAATAACAATTATAAGGCTTTGTGGATTTAAGCTAGAGGATACAGCTATTAAAGGAAATATCCAAAACGTATCTGGAGGGATGGTACCGACTAGCTGTACATGGTAAGGTTGTTATGCATAAATACTATTTCTCTTAGAGTATTCATGGCTTATAGATGAATCAACATTCCAGTCATAGTGACTAATTTGACCATGCCAAGTCAAGTGGTTCATCTGACCTGTGGCTCAAGAACTGAGCACCAATAAAACCAAGAGCTACAGCCACTGGGTGAGGGAATTCATAGTCCAGGTCTCTTCTGTCACTGATAATGAAAACACTCCTACAGAGGGAATCATTCCTGCCTATCAGGATGAATTTAAAGCCTTGCACCCCTGTAGAGCAGTTGAAGTTTTGTTTGCAGCAGAGATAAGTGAATGGCTGTGGTTTTAAAAAAATAATAAAAAATAATAACAAATCTTCACTGCAGCCTCAGGTAGGAATTTTAGGCTGCCAGTGAGGTGCAACACCATAGTTCAATCTCTCCTGCCATTCCCTTGCCACTTGTCAGCCATGTTTGATTAAGCACACTAGAGCACACAGGCACATCCTGCCTTCAGTCATGCCCTTACAGCTCAGTGTGCAGCTGGTCAGCAGAATATTGCAGCTTGTAAATCAGCAGCTCTTTTTATATACCTGTTGACTGTGCACAAGTTCTCTGAGCCTCACAGCCATGCATGGTGGGACTCATCAGCACTGCAACAACCGGTACTCAGCAGAGCCAGAGAAATTTCAGCTCGGCAGAATGACCTGGCAGGACAAAATCACTCAGTTCTGGCATAGGGAGAATTTGGAGCGAAGGCCTAATTGATGCTCTTTGCAAAAACTCAAGCAGAGTCTTATGCCTTTATAAGTCCTCTGCATGATTTTAGATCTGATGAAAGCTGAACTGGGAATTCAGCAGAGGAAAAATTTGTCTGTGTGCAGGGGAATGAGGGGGATGAGGTTGAGTGCCTTATGTGCAAGAATATGGCTTCAGTGAGACTTAGAGGTATACTGACCTTTTCCAAACACTCTGCCCAGGGAGGAATTTCTCCCTAGATGAAAAACAGCTCTACAGTAAGTAAAACCTTCTAGAAATATCTTGTATGACCAATATATCACACGGTACATCATGTACTGCATTTCCCCCCCAGGTAATCTGCCTGAACAAAGACTCACTTTTGTCCTCAAGTTCTTTTGCCTCCTTGTATCACTCATTCCTCAGCAATGCCCTCCATGCTGAGGGGACACCATGAAGCCTTGCTGTATTGTGCAACGTTGTCAAAAAATTTATGACCCAATATTTTGGTTTTTGAAAGGCTGATCCTCCCCTTTCTGCTTTAGCAAAGAATTTACTCTGGTCAAGGTCATGTGAATTTCACCGGTGGGGATACTTGACTGACAGTCTACCTGAGCGTGCCCCAGAGATGTATTGCCTTTCAAAATACACGACAACAAGGTATTAAACCCATACTCAGCCTACAGCTTTCTTAATTCCAGGTTTGACTAGGTTTGCACGCTATTCAGACAGAACTTGGTGGTTGATTAAAAAAAAAAGAAAAAAAAAATTGATAAGTTAGAATAAAAGCATGAATCCATATCAATCACTCACAGAGGTTTATACACAGATAGGTGTGTGGGAAAACTGGAAGAACTCAATCAAAACTGATGTGGAGAAGAAATGACTGGCTACATTGACAATGAAGGATAATAACTATAGAGATACATGGCAGGAAGACTTACAAAAGGAAGCCTCAGAACTAGTGACATAATTTGAATGAGAAATGTCTCAGGAAAACTTAAATGTCATTGCTGTTCAGGTTGTCAACAGTAATTCTGTCATTTAGGTAAATGCTCCATTATTTTATTACAAGCCTTTAATTACCGTTCTTGCATTCTAAATATGTTTTGTTCTCTGAAGCTCAACGTTGAAGTGACCCATTATTTATTAAAGGTAAAATGGCAGCATAATAGCATGCTAGCCCAAAAAATCCTCTTAGTACTGTGATACATTCATGGAGTTAATGCTGGACAGCCATGCACAGCACTTCAGAAATACGTCAGGGCTGTTGTTTGGTTTGTCTATTTGTGTTTGTCACATCTTCAAACAAGTATGAAGTCCAGCCTTCCTCCATACATCAAGGGCATGACAATGTGTTTTTAAAGATTGTGGAAAACTGACTGAAAACCAATGAGAATCTGTTCCAGTAATCTGCCAGGATGGGTTCATGGCAGGGCCCCTAGCCCTCCAGAAGTTAGATTTTACGGAGGGATTGCAATCAGTGTGCTTTTCAAAAGGAGGGCTTCACATCTTGCCAAGTACTTCTTAAAGAGAGATTGCATCGGATAGCTTCCCAGCCCAGGCTTCCTTAAGGACATTAATTCTTGAGTCTATTTGATAACTGACAGCTGAACTGTGAACTTTGGGTTTTTTGCACAGTCTGTGAGACTGTGCTTCCAAACCCCCAGACAATGCAGTGGAAAAAAACTGGAAAATGCAGTTATACCTCAGTCCCATCACATGACTTGTCTGTTCTTGACCCCAAGTTCACATTCAACTTAACTAAGAAAATGAAACAGATATATAACAAGGGAAATGGGCCTGGGGGAGGGGAGCAATAATGGCCACATGCTGCAATACAGAGAAGAACTGGAGCAAAGTATTAACACGTGAAAATCACAATTCAAGGCAGGAATAAATCAAATGGGCTGCAAAGACTGCAGTGTATCCAAGGTACTTTCTGTGAGGTAGAGAAAAGAGGCCATCCAGGGATTTGCAAAAGGGAAAGGTTTCAGCCCTGGAAAAAAAGAATTCTATTGAAAAAGTAACAAATATCACCCTCTGATCTAATTTTCTTACTTTGCATTTTTTTTCTTGACCTACTGTAATTTTACAATGAGCTCTACAACTTTGTGGGTTGTCTGTTGCTTGAAACAAACTGACTCATCAAATGATGCACTTTTACTGCTATTTACACAACAGTAACAGCCTTATCTAAAGTACAATAGTTCATTGAAATACCTGAATATATAAAGACAGGCAAAGCTACCCAAGATATATGTATAATCTCATCTTGAGGGTCCATACCAGAAATTGCATAGTGCACTAAATTGTTAATAGACTTGGTGTGTGTTTTCCATCCGCAGTATGAAGCATTCCACCCTTGTTGGATTTATTTATGTCAAGATTTCAGATAAGACTGCTTCTGGCTTCAAGAAACCTCAGTATGAAACACAGGATTTAGACTGGAAAGAGGAGGGATGTCAGGCAGAAAAGAACCTGAAATTGTTCATAAAACTACCTTTGCACATACCATACAGAGAGGAAGTGGTAAAGTGGTGAGAGGAACTGCATAGAAAGGGGAGAAAGAGTTGGCCTGAGACGATTTAAAAAACACACTTAAGCCCCTCCAGAATTTGTTCCCCACCGCTTAACTTGCTTTTTTCCTTCATTTTCAACAGTGTCTTTGAACCACCACAAATCCTTGAAACTTCATTTAACTCAGTGCTTTAAAAAGGAAGAGGTTAACACCACCATCAGGAGCCAAGGAGTAGTTGTGGGTAGGTCTGTGCAAGTTTTAAATGCACAGCTCTCCTATAGTACCTCTGCCTTACCTATAATACCCCTTGTGCCAAGTCCAGGGGCTTGAAACTCTGAGTGAAGTAGAAGGAAATTAAATCACGAGAGTCTTTTGTGATATGAGGAAATCTTCTTTGGAGGCTGTTTTTCAGAGACAACCCAAATACTGTATAAGACTGAGCATAATTCCTGAGTGTAGCTCTGCCCTATATATCTCAGGCTGTTTTGTTCAGTGCTCTGTACAAGGCAGACATTTCAAGACTGCATGAGCAGAAATAGGAACATAATTGAGTAGTTAATGGGAAGCATTTGTTATTGCCTAATTGCATCAAATATATCGGTATTTAAGGAAGTAAAATATAAATATAAGAGGCAGTCATGGATTTGTTCAAGGTTGAGCACAGTCCTGCAGTCAAAGATTAAATAGCCTTTGTCTGCCATAATTCATCATCGTGAACCTGTGGGTATAATGGCAACCAAGGAGATTTTGGCTGAGGAGAGAATTCATAACATATGACAACTCAGTGGATTTCAAGTTACTTTAAATGTCTTTTTTCTTTAAATATAGACCATCTATATGAATATCTACTCATTGTTCTATAAGGGTCGACTATTAGCCCTTTACAATTATTCTTGTAGCCTGTGGGGCTCAATGATACCTTTTTTTGTTCTTCCACATTTTGAGACAGTTCTCAGGTGACCACTTACAGAGAAACCTGCTGTGGTGAACAACCACAAAACTTAATTTCACATACAGAGTTGAAATAGACAGATGAAAAAAGCAGGCTAACAAATGCAGGCTTTTCACATGATGATGATAACAGCCCACATAAATGGGACTTGTAATAATAAATTACTTGTGATTTGACCAGTAAGTTTTTTACAGAAAATCAAATTCACTATTGATATAAACAATAGATTGGAATATCTTTGTTCTTCAGAGAAGTAAGTGACTCCTAAAAGCCGGGTCCTGAAAGCAACAGTACTATTCCTTGCTTGGAAAAATGTTGCTCTATGAAATATAGCTATCTCCAAATGCTGTGAGTGGCTACACTTCTTGTTTGATTTCATGAAGGACCTCTCTTAAAAAGGCAAAATACGTAAAGAAGAATAATAAAAATTATACTGTAGGTGAAAAACAAATTACATTTAGACTTCTAAAATACCTTAAAATAAAACCAAGCAGAGATCACAACAAAGTAAATACTTTTCATTAACATGAATGAAATTCAACCTGTCACTCTTGGGTTGACACCATTAAAAAGCTGTATTAAGGAGCTCCACATGAGGTGTACTAGAATAAGTCACATTAGGACATCATGAAAAGATGAAACCAGCTCCAAATGCATAAAAGTACTACTGCAGTCTTTAGTCTAAGTTTTCTATTTTGTAGTTTAACATTTTTGGTTATTAAATCATTATGTGTCACTTTCATCAAAAAAATCATAAAACAGGAGGCAACCTTCAAGCCTAGGGGGTTATGGCTGTGGCTGTTGTGAAAGAAGGAGTTTTCAGCAGTTTCAATAATCCCATAAAACTGCTATTAGAGTACCCAGATTTAACATGACCATCACAGACTGCAGAAAGCAGATGAGGCCTCTTTTTATCTTCTTCTACAAGCTGAAGAGTTGATGAGCCATGTGCTTTTAGTGCTACTAAGGTTATCAGATTATACTCTAGTGGGAAAAAAAAAGTAAGAGCAAAGATGAATCTAAATAAGTGACAAAACTCATGCAGAATAGGAGGAAGTAAAATGAGCTAGAGACTTTTCACAAACTCTGCATGGGCATGAACATCTTCTCAGATGTTCATGCTGACTTGTGAAGGGCGTGTTTTTCTCCTCACAGGGCAGCTGAAAATATTGGTCTATACAGAACAAAAAGGCCATTATATTGTGTATGAAACAAATCCTGCACTGTTCTGGTAGACTTGATCATTGCATACTTCTGTGTCCTTTGGATGAATTCTGCTATAAGCTCTCATTTTCCTGGCACTCCAGGAAATGTCTCCTCCATTTATGCACTGAGTTACTTCAGATGAAACTACTGTGTAAAGCCTAACGAAAGCAGCAAAACTCATTTTGATGTTCTCTTGATGTGCAGTGGGCCCGGACATAGGTTCTCACAATCATTCCAGTGTAAAGAAAGAAATCAGTCCCATGTCTTCCTTTTTATTATATATTAAACCTCAGCTACCAAAACTGTGATCAGAAAAAGAAGCAATGATCAATACTGCTATGTGTCTCTGATAAGAATGGAAAAAACAGAGGCCACTGATAGATTCATTTGGAAAGAAGAAAAAAACACAGAAACATTATTTTCAGTCAGGTAACATCATCTTCTGCAATATTAAAAAAATTGATATTAGATGCCATTGTACAGACCAGAAAAATATTCACCAGGTGCTCACACTGAAATTCGTGGTAGCATTGCTGTTTAATTACCTGCAGTGAATTAAAGGATCAAAGTCCTGAGGAAGTGAAAATAAGTTCTCTTGTGCTTTAAAATTATGGATTTTACTAAAGCATACCGAAATATTCAACTTCATTCCCTCTGCAAGTTAACAAACAAGGCAAAAGCTACCTCTCAAAGGCACTTGTTCTCTAATATGAAATTAGTTTTCATTTACCTTAATTTGTTCTGTTTGCTAAGAATTACTGGAGCTATTAAAGCTCAGACTTGAATTTTAAGATCAAATGACTTTCTTATGAAAAAATAATCTCACCACTGGCATCTTCCTTTACCAACATCTACATATCCCCTGTTCATTTCAGGAGTGGTAAGCTGCCTATACTGTCTGTAATTATACCCATTTTATAGTAGTCTGGAGAGTTCATATAACCTTCCTGGTGGCTGGGCCACCCCAAGCCTTGGTCTCAACTTTCAAGTTGAGAAAATAAACAGAGAAGTAAATTATTTCTCCTTTTTTTTTTTTTTTTTAATTCAAACACTCCGGAGGAATTTTTTTTTATATCTTTGTGCTCCTTGGCAGTAACAGATCTTGGGAGAGCAGTTTTTAGTGGCCCCTGTCGCCACAAAGCTGATTGCTCTCATCTCCCTCAGGAAAGCATTTGCCTCCTCACCCTCAGATTCATCAGGACTTCTCCAATTGTATGTGCATAAATAAACAAATTCACGTGCCACATACTGTCCTGAAATTATGAAGATTAACTACTAAAAGTAACTGAGCAATTACAGACATAATGCAGGTCATATATCTTGATACATTGATGACCAAATGTAGAATGTAACATCTCACAAGAATGTTTTTTTAGGGTAATTAATTTATATAATATCTGCTTCCCAGATAGATTAATGGCAACGTTAGAAATACTTTTCAAAAACAATAGAATGCAAGGCATAGTCTTCTCCTGAAACTAGACATCCTGAAATGAGAGGCATTTAAACTTTTTTTAACAAAGAGAATCTACTAAAGACCTCAGTTATTTTGTTTACCCTAAATCATTTCAGACAAACCTTTTAATGTCACTAACAAGATATTCCCTACACTTGACCAAGAAGCTGACACAGATGGTCAAGGTATCCTTATGAATGAAGAAAGCTCATCTCTGACATCAGAACAGGACATGGGAGCTGGCACTGGGTTTCTGCTTTACCTAAATGTGAGCAGGGAAGACCTAGGCAGGTTTTGATTGCAAAAAACAAGCTATCAGATAATAACTGGAATGGAAGCCCCACAAAGAGATTCTGGCAATTAATTTATAGGGTCTTTAAATAGTATGATCTAAAACAAGTGCCCTCACCACACATGCATCGATATCAAACCCCTCTCACACAGGGGGATGACAAAGATGTGAAGTTAATCTCCTGAATTCCCAGAAAAGAAAAGCTAGAGAGCATGATAGAAACATCACAGACAAGAAAGCTCAAATCTGATCTCAAAATGAACATGAAAAAACAGCATAACAAACAACCAGGATGTCAAATCAAAGGATTTTATTATTGTACTGTGCCATTGGAGAAAACAGATGACTTTGCAATACCTATGGGAACAGATAAGCATTAATGACAGCATGGGAAAGATGAAAGAGATTAACTAGCTATTCTGGCAATGTGTCCTTCTTGCCTTGACCTACAGTGAAATGCAATTTCACTTAATTTTTGCATAAAATACTTAACATGTCTCATAAAATGCTTTATAGGGAGCGTCAGCCAAGGTAGAGGAAGACTACAGAGAAATGCAATCCCCAGGGAAAGTCCTAAGTAGTTGAGATAAAAGTTTGCACTATTTCCTGTTCTCCCTTCTCTGTCCACACCTTCTGTCAAATATGTAGATTTTTATTCATGTTTTCTCCCCCTCTGTGCCTGCTTTCATACTTTAATGTCACAAGCTAATGTGAGGCACCATGTATTTATTACCTTAATTTACTTAACATACAAAACTTAGTCTTCTGTTTGCTGCTGAGTTGCGTTTACAGAAGAAAGAAAACCACATCCCCTGCATCTGGCACATCTCCCACATTTTATGTGATTCTGGTAAATTCAGTGTTTAAATATTCTCAAAATAAAGGGAGATTTATTCTTCAAGTGGAATTCTTACAACAAATTTTCTTTGGTATCTCTTCTTAAATCAGTATTCAGCAAATAGACATACTTGATTACTCCTGAGGAGCATCATCTAGGTGTTTACTGTAAACTGTCCAGCACTGAAAGGCTTGGATAAGTCTGCATTTCAAATGCATAAATTTGCATCCAGAGTCTGAAATGTTTGTTACTTCTAGATGATGGACATTATTTGTTATAGCACTTTGGGTGTTTTTTGTTTGTTTGGTCTGGTTTGGTTTGGTTTTGTGAACTCAAAATGAATAAAAAATCATACTGGGTATCTTTTCATTTAGCAAAACACTTTACTTTTACCAGAGTCCTATGTTTACATGTGCTATGTAAAAACAAAAGCAAAACTCCCCAAAGTCAAAACCACAAGCCCAGACATCTAGAGTTTCTACTTATACTGATTCTCAAAACTGGAGGGACAAAGGGAGAAATTGGTGTGGAAACTGTGAGGAAGATAGAGTGTTTTTTTGCTGAGAGGGTGTAGATAAATAACAGGAGACAGGTCAAACTGCCTCACCTTCCCAAGTCGCCGTGGTGAGACTGTAGAGGATGGGACCCAAGGGAGGCAGACACCACCAGGATGAACAGAAATGTGAATTTAGATTGGTGGCAGAGACCCATGGAACGAACTACAGGAAGTTTTCACTTTTATGAGATCTAAGCGCAATTTTACAGTTGGGTTTAGAGGCAGCAGGTGCGTGTGAAACTAATAAAGGAGATAACAAAGTCATTGGTTAGCACTGAGATGTGCAGTGCATCCATAGTGCCAAGTCCATCCTGTTAGCAGTGGCCCTAACTCTGATGTCAGAGGAGCTGTGCTTGTAGATGCCAAGACTGACTTGGGCCCGTTTACACCTATCAAACATGCCAAGAGACACCAGGTGAAGTGGAAAAATAAGGAGGAAAGAGTGACAGGAATAGTGATGAGCTGCCATAAAAAGTAGCCAAGGAAGGAGCAAAAGCCACAAATCAAGCAGTGTGTTGAAATGAGCAAGAGGGTAATGGGCCAAGGCAAGGTACAGGCATCACTGTGGTCTGTGGTGTGCAGGGCATCAGCGAGCACAGCTGTGGGAGGTGTACCCAGGCAGAGGAACTCCACTGCTACAGTGTTGGAAAGTCTTCCCCTGGAAAGAGAAGGGCTTTTTGCACCTGAAGTAGTTTAGTTTGGATGCAGCATCCATGGGATGAGATCACTCTCCAAGCAGCTGTGGAGTTTGGGTTAGAACTTCTAGAAATCAAGTTCCATTAGAAAAGGAATGAAAACAGCCCACAGCATGAGCAAGGATTAACCTAAAGACAGTATACTTTTTGGGTAGCTGCCCATCACCAGCCATGAGAGGGATTTACCTGAAATCCCAGTCTTGACAGATACCAAACATGAAGGTCCCTCTGGAACAAGATGTCTCCACTTGCTGATCATAGTTTTGGGATGTAGGTGGCCTGTAATCCACAGTATTGAGCTCATGTAAAGCAGCTTCTTGTAAGATGAGTTCCAGTGGCTGGAGGCAGAGGGAGAGAAAAGGTTTTTATGTTTGTACTCCTTCCATCTAAACAGGACTTTGCAGCAAAAAAATACAGGAACCTGACCAAGGACCAAAGATACTTCTCCTTTTCAGGGCTGCATATTTTGCTAATCCTATCTGCTTACCTTCCTTGCATTGAGTGGGGTAGGATAGCCTTCTGTGTGGGACAGGACGTGTCCAAGAATTATAGACTTTGGCTACTTGTTTAATTAGTCGGGTCATCCAGTGATCTCACAGCACCGACTGGGGTAATTGGGTCAAAGAACTTCCATAGTGGGTTGCAGAGCACTGATTATTATACTGTAAACAAGAACTGAGCACCATGTGTGTGATGAATGCTAGAGTATTAAATGCATTCCTCCGCTTAAGGCTCAGAGTTCTTTCAAGGATTGTGTTCTGAAAAAAACACCCTTGCAATGTCTACTAGAGATACTAATGTTGCATAATTTTGAGATTTTGTGACTTCTACATTGTTTTATTGGAAAATAAAACCTTCCTTCAGCCACTAATGAGAATGAAATACTTATATTTAATAGAGTTTAAGTGGTAGTGGAGAAAAACTGTGTCTTAAATTGAGACTTCAGCTCCTAATTGGCCCTCTCAAACTGGATGAGACCATTTATATGCTGAAGAAAGTTGCTGCAGTACCTAGCCATCCATATAACCCACCATCTCTATTTTGTTTATATGAATTATAATGGAGATTTACAGGAATCTGTGGTCTGCAGAATATCTCTGTTTAAAATATAATTGCTATGTATCAGCAGGAGTTCTCCTCTGAAGAGGCCTGAACAGCCAGTGCAAATAAATATTCTGGATGGCACTTTCTTTTCCATCTGACAAATTATTGTCCTGCTTGGGTGCATGAAACAGGATGGAGCAAAGCAGACTGGGAGGTATTTTCTGAGGCAGCAGAAATTAGCTAGCCAATTTATTTATCATATAACTATTTTAAAACACAAGCATTAAACCTCCTATGACTTAACTTTTTGGTGATGAGATGTATGTAAAACAAGTTTTATACTGACAGTGGTACAATGTTTTATGTGTCTGCTGGGAAAATAAATAGAAAGAGCAAAAAAAGGAGGGTTGACACAGATGACTCACTGCAGAGGTTACTTTTATTTCTCACTTCACGTGGCCTCTGAGGACTCGTTTAATCAAGAACAGTATTGCATTTCATCACAATATTCCATCCTTTTTAATAATAACAGGTAGGTCCCCAAAAAGCGCCAGGAAAAAAAGTTTGTTAAAGAGGTCAGCCTTGAGTTCTGCTACACTTTCTGAATATAGGTCTCCTTCCTAATGATTCTCAAATGGTAGCCATCTGATAAGGAAGAAGATGTATGTGACTTCAAGAAACAATTAAGTACTTACATCCCATGTATATTTATATACATGTATATATACGTAAATATGAGTGTATATGTATGTCTAAATTGTAAAATAACATGATTTCTCCTTTACCTGATGAATTTTGACCCATTAGTCTTTGTGGTGGGCTCCTTGAAAGTGAACAGTTCTAGTGCAGAGCTTCAGATAACCTCGTCTTTAGCAAGCTTTCTTGTTCTCACAGTGGTCTGTTTGAAGTCTCTCATTTTACTAAGAAATTGCTTCAGAGGTAGAAGGTCACATTGGTTTTTCTTTCTTACTCTCCAGTCACAGGCTGTTTTACTGTAGTAACAAGGTTAAGTCACTGGAAATAAATATAAGAGCAGAATGTTATCTATTTGAGGAAAAATAAAGATTCTTTTAGATTTGCTGTATTGACCATTAGGGTTTGCACACCAACACTCTTGAAATGACATCAGATCCTATTTTATGTATTTGTCAGTGCTTCTCTGCAAAAGACATGTTCAGCCTGAACACTTAAACTCGCTGGAGACTGTTGTAGAGTAGATTGATTAGAACCTCAAGACAGACTTTGTACTACTCATAACTCCTACAAAACAGGAAGGCTGTAGGTCTTTTAAGCCCACAATGAACCCACTAAGGAGGTTAGGTTTTCACTTCTGGATACCCCTGAGTATGGTATCAAAATGTTTCACTACCCCAAAAAACCCTGGTGGTCAAACTGCGATTTACAGAGGTGGTAACTTAAAATTTTCACTCACAGATTTGGAGTGCAAAACTATGGATTTGTGCCCAAGGAACAGGTATATTTAAACAAGTCTACAAGAAAATTATACTTATATTTCCCTTGAATTTTTTGACTGTCTTTATAATTTTGCCAGGGATTGATAACTTTTTGTAATCCTAGTAATTAAAGATGGTAAACTTTTTCTCAAATTGAACGTTATCTCTATTACAAAGATGTTCTAGAGAGAGCTAAAAGACAGATCTGGGGTAGAATGCAGATGCCTAAGAGCATCTGTTTATAGCTATTTTAATTGCCCAGCAATATGCTTTATTGAAAGGGTCACCTATAGGTCTTTTGTTACATCTACCAGCTCTACATAGACACATCATACACAGAAAGTGTAGAAAATGATAATAGGTGTCTGTGTTAGGATCTAGAATAATTCTCTGGATCACCAGAAAGTTTTTTTCTAGAAGTAAATTTTTCTTTTTGATTTAAAGCACCTCTGCACACATTTCCCAAAGAAAACGGTGACAGAAGTAGACTAAAGCTAAAAACAAATTGCAAAGTTTTGATATTTGAAATGTTATTGCATGGCAAGCTTGCCCCGTGCTAATCCCATCTCTCTAGTGCAGAAAATATGATGATGATGTAATTTGGATGAAAATTACCACATCATTTCAGATAAGTTCTTGAATAGAATAGTATAGTGGAAGCAAAAATCTGGCTAAATAAAGTCTTTGGGTACATAACTAATCCCACTACAGAGAAACAGGACTGCTTGTGTGCTCCAAGATAAATGTATTTTTAAATGCTACAATAAGTTGAAGCCAAAGAAAATAGGCATGGAACAGAGACAAGAAAGACATGTTAGTGGGAATGCAGAAAAGAGGAAAAATCAGTGCAAGAATGTGAAAGCAAAAAAGTTCAATCAATCAGCAGGGATAAGAATAGGGGAAAGAACCTGAAATTATGTTCTGGGAAAGAAAAATTGATATGTTTTTACTTAATTCTCAGTGATTATTGCTGTGGATGAACATTCAGGTTGAGAAAGTTTTCAGTAAGCAAAAGGGAGCATTTGCTGAAGATGAATTATGCACTAAGTTTTATCATGGTTTTTTTTGAGATATTTCATCGTACAGGTTACATTTGCCCCACCAGTGAGCTGCAATACCATAGGGTCCATGAGCCCAAATAAAACAAGATGTCTCAAATAACTAAGAAACCAAGGTCCTCTGCCAAGGGAAAAAAAAAAAAAAAAAAAAAAGGATAAGACAAAGGCTAAGGAATGAGGCAAATTATAAATTTTATAGTAAATACACTTGTGAATTGCAAACTGCTATGTTCACAGAAAGAAAATGATATGGATTTGTCAAGTCGCGTTTCACAGGAAACACTTCCTTCAGCTTAAAGTTACTACTTCTAATGTGGTTTGTTCTGGGCATTACAGTTGAACCCACATGCTTCTGAGCCTGATGCAAGGGAAAATCCCACTGCTTTGGTCCTCATTGATACTATCAGGGAGCTGAATCATGCAAAGAGGTGCACTCCCATGTGCTTCAATGGTAATACTGAAATTCCTGTCTCTTCTCCCAGCTGACTTCCTCTCCATCCCAGTTGTTAACCCATCTACCAATCGTTCCTTGCAAGCAAACTCCTTCCAAGGCTTCTTTCTAAACCAGATACATTAAATGAATGTCTTTGGCATTCATAAACCAGCCAGAGGACAGGTAGCAAAGCAAGAGATGGAACACTGTATGGAGAAGAAAATTCAGATTAAAATGTACCATATAGTCATGGTAGATCATTCAACCAGCTGGGCTAAATGTCAAAGTGACTGACACTTAACTCATGCAAAACTCCCACAGATTGGAATAAGAGCGATGCATAAATAGTGACTTCAGGATCAAGTCTGTTCCCGGGAGCTACTGAACACTTCACTGCAGTCCTGGAATACGCTTGTCAGCATCCAAAAATCTGCCCCAAATTCTGGCTGTGTTTTGCAGAGCACCAGAAACTGTAAAATTCTTATTTTACCCCATCAGAACAAAATCTTTATTTTGTTTTTCTATAAAAATATATGTAAGTTTTTAATGGTTTTAAGGATAGTCTAACTGACAGAGAACAACAAATACAAATCACTTGGGGTTCTGTGTAATGAAAAAGAAAACATGCCAATGATGTGGTCAGCAAGAGACTGAAATACTGTTGTCCAGACGTTGATTGCACATTTGTAGCCATTTAATGTGCCTAAATCTACTTGTCCTCTTACTAGGGAATAGTGTGAATAACACAGGAAGCTTATATAGGTTTTCATCCTATCCTACTCTCACCATAGTTAGCTCAGAATCAAAATCTTCTGGATTGACAAGAAGCCTATATTATTAAAGTAAATTAAATAATTAGACACATTATGCACATTAAAAATGATTAAGTATTTGAGCACTATAGCCTTGCAGTTTACATGAAGGCCATACGTAGTTGTTCGTAACTCTCCTTAACCTAATGCAACTCAAGAGTTTGGAACCTTTCCACACTGTTTCTAGGAGGACCCTCATATAGTATTTTTTTGTTTCTGCAACACTAGAAGAGTTTTTGCCCTTTTTTTTTTTTTTAATATTGTCAGAATTGCTTACCCAGTTTTTCAAGACAGAAACACCAATAAAATTAATAAACATTATTATTCTATTCAAAGCTAAACAACTTCTTTTATTTCAGGGATTGGCACCAACAGATTTCAACTCTTTCTGAAGTTAATTCCATCACCTGCCATACAGATCATTGTATTGTGCCATGGAAAATGAGGAAATACAAAGATAGAAAAGGTAAAACTTTGCTTTCCACTGTTGTTCCTGTTCAGTGTGGCAAGTATCTCTGACATGTTACTTAGATGGAGCCTGTATCTACCCCAGAATAAACTGAACTACCATATATGATTCAGAACGGAAGGCAATAGTTTTACTAAAACCCTTTCTCCTTAGCTTCTGTGAGTGATAGAGAGAGGCGAGTTTCTCTTGTATAAACTGCAGAGTTACACAGTTTCACTATCTTGCCAGTGCAACAGCATGTTCATCACTGCTGGCTCCAGTGGAGCACGCAGCCTCACTGAAGCAGAGCGTGGGGCTGTGTTTAACAGGTCGCTATAATTCTCTGGTCCTTTGGTTCAACAAATGACTGCATGTTCATTGGTAGAAAAGTAATCTAGTTTTGTCAGAAATATCTATAGTCTGTCTTCTGCAGAACCTGCACCATTATCGCATAACCAAGCGCTTTTTTCTTCGAACAGTTCCATCTTTTCCTGTTTGGTTTTTTTTGCTTGTTTGTTTGTTTGTTTTGGGGGGTTTTTTGTGGTTTTTTGGGGTTTTTTTTGGACAACATTTCCCTGCAAATGTAGTGTCAGCCAGCTGTACATTTTTTTAGAATTTCAAAGTATAATCAAATGCTTCAGTGTTCTTATGACCCTGGGTTATTACTTTCTTCATAAGAGGTACAACCTACTAAGGATTATTCTTCTGCTTTTCATAATTATTCTTTTTTGTTGGCTTTTGACAGCAGCTCTCACTTCACACCTGGTCGTTTCAGGAGCAGCAACCTGACATCTCTCTCTGTCTTCAGCGGATTAAAATGTATAGTCAGTTTTCATGAACTCGCACAGAATTTCACGCAGAGCTGCCCGAAAGGAATTCATCAGCTTTTGAGTTTCACCCCAACTTATACTACTTCAAAGTAATTTCACCTCTGATGCCCTTTGCAGTTTTCAGTCATATTCACAAACTCCAGCTCGTCCCAGTCCCGGTCTCCCATCAGATGTCAGCAGGCAGGATGGCAGCCAGGGAGTGCTGATGGTGTCGCAGTTCCAGGATGGACCAGAGCTCCATGTGCATCTGCAGCATAACCAGCCCTGGGAATGGATTCTGCCATACCTGCAACATCCTTCTGTACAGGAACCTTTGTTCCTTGTGAAAATATTTAATGACTAGCTCAAAATCAGAGAGACAATAAATTAACGTTTAAAATGTATGCTGAAACAAAGAAAAACTATTATTTCTCTATTAGCATCTGTTTGCTTCAAAAGCTAAGAAATGGAATTTCATATAAAAGAAAATTGTTTGTTTTAATTTGAATAAACATTTTCTTTTCTGTATCTTTCTTCAGGAAAATAATCATGGTTGTAACTAACATATACAGCTCTCGATTCAGAGATTGGCTGAACATTCACGGAGAAATATTTGTTTTCCAGTTTGCAATAGAGCAGCTGTTTAGCAGAGTGCAATGCTTTCTCTGCTAGGTCCTACAGCAGTGACATTACTTGTTACATTCATGGTGAGGAAGAAAGAAATGGTCTTGTGGTTGAGACGCAGAAGCCGAGCACCTCAGTCCTACTCTCGGCCCCACCACAAATTTCCTGCACACTCTGGGGCAAGTGACAAAATCTCTCTGTGCCTACATTTCTTCCTCTCTAAACTCTGTCTGTGTTTTTATAGACATCTTTATCACTGCAGCTGGGGAAGACCTGCTCAGGGCAAGGCAAAAAAAATGCTCAGCTTCTTCAAGTATTAAGCCCCCCTGCTTTTACTTCAGCAGAGACACTCGGAGGCAGAGTACAAAATGCTCTGCAAACCTCCAGCCAGTGGAAGCTGGAGGCTCGAACAGCAGCCCAGCTTCCTCAGTTATGTAGAGGATGTGCACTTCCACCCAGCCGATGACATAAACTGTGGTGTCAGGAAGATAAGGACAGTCAATATTTCACAGATGATTGTTCTCTCAAATAGAGATGGAAAGAACTAGTCTTGAAAAGGTCATCGAGGCACAAATCTGACCAATTAAATCAATTTATAGGTTGCTATTAAAATATTTTTATGTATTTAAAATTGATTATTTTTTAGTGGGGAAAAAAATATTTTCTCAGTATGTTCTTGAACAGCCCCAAAACTGAGATGATGGTAAATGTAGAAGTGCAATGCAATCCAGTCTTAAATTTTAACTTGTACATCACAGGTTACTAAAAGGCTAAAAATATCCCTTTTCCCTTTTCTATCCTTCTGATATTAAATAAAAGATCACATACATAGGAAAACAAACTGAAATATTAAACTAAAACATTGCTTTTAGAAAAAAAATCTACTTTGAAATAAGAATTAAGTATAGAAAATCACTAGAGTAACCTGTTCTAATATTTTCTGCTGTTATCATGACGATTTTCCAACTTAAGGGATTCTGATATTGCACAAAATCATTAAGTAAATATCCAGAGTTTTTGATCTGTAGCTGAAATAAATTCTGAGTGTTGTTTGGTGATGAGTATCATTACTTCCCAGATACTCTGTTGTCCTGAAATGACCTTGAAAAGAAGCATCACAAAAATACATTGTAGATTTTATGAGGTCAGTTTCAATTATATCCAGTCTGTTACTTCTAACACACTTTCCTCTGAGTGCTGTATTATTTGAAAACACTACTCTATATTTCCAGTTATATTCTCCAGATTTTTAATAAAATTCCTTTGAAAATGCCTATTTATCAATAGCAAGCGTAAGTCTGATTTTTGCCTTGGGAAACAATGATATTCCTGGAAGAACTACTCTGGGTAGCTAGAAAGATTAAAAACATAATTTAGTCTTACACAAACATGAAGTATGACTATAAAAACCTGCCCTCCTAGATATATGATTTGTTCTTTGATCAAAATTAAAACAAAGAGTGAAAATACTTAGCTAAAAGGTGTACTTTTCATCTTCTACTTGCTCTTTATAGCAGAAATCCACTTATCTTGGCTTTCTATATAAGGTATTTTACATCATCTAGAATTATGTCCGGGTGTGTATAAAGGTTGTGTCAGCATTTCCATTATAAAACCATATTTTAGGGGGTTTATAACTCAGTCATAAAAACTCACTCTGCACTGAAACTTGGCATACAAAATCCCAGGCTGGAACACTTTTTTTATCATTATAATGTTATTTAAAAAACAAAACAAAACAAACCACCAGGCATGCCTGACTTTTCATGACACATGAAAAGAGAAGAATTTTAGGTGGAGTGAAGGACAGTGGTTGACTGGTGGTAATGTTGAAGGAATGGAGAATGGCACAACTTCAGCCTTTTCTAATTATTCCTTGAGTAGTGCACAGGATCCTATGGAAGGTATGGCCGCTGGCAAGCTACCGTCCTATACACCTAATAGTGACCACACTGTATTCAAATTTAGCACTGTCATGTTAGATGAGAAACACTCCCATTCCAATATTTGTACATCACATAAAATAAGGGAGGTAGATAAAAGGTCAGGGAAAGGAGGAGCACCAAAAAAAAAAAAAAAAAAAAAAAGGAATATAATGTTTGCAATTAGGAGATTTGTTTAACGAAACACTTAGAAAGGTATACCTGCCCTCCAATTCTACCACTGGCAAGAAGTCTCAGAAAGGAGCTCAAGTAGCAGAGGGAAGGTGGCTATAGGTAAAAGTGATACCCTTCAGAAGGAACAAATCACATCCCAGAAAGGAGAAGCACATAAATTGTGACAAGTTAAATGTTAAACCTCAGGAAGGCATGCCAATTTAGTGAGGAGCAACTTGTTAAAGGAACTCATTAAAGGAATAAAAGTTAATAATAAAACCTTTTTCAAATGTTTCAGGAGCAGGAAGTCTGTCAGAATGTCAGTGGGGTGAATCCCAGATCTGAGAGAAAAAAAGTTCTTGGTGACAATAAAACTCTCAGAAATGTTACATGAATTATTTGTAACTTGTCTTTGTAGAATCAGTCATGCAGGCTCCCAAACCAAAGCCGGACTCTGGGAGAAATGAATTGAAGGACCCGTCTCAAACTGGATCTATAGAAGTGTTTTTAAAATTTTGTAAAACTGAGAAGTGCTCTATTAAGAAAAATGGTACCTATTGAAAAAAAAAAAAGCTGAAGGGACCAATTCAACTAAATTGCAAACCATAATGTGGAAATTATCACTTAAACTAACCTCTGTGTGTGCCAGTGTCCCTACGAGATCAGACGATAAACTGACCTTTGCTTTGAGTCAATATGGAGGATCTTATGGTCTATGTACTTACAAGTATTTTTTTCTTTAAATTATATACTTATACCTAATGTTTTGTTCCTTTTATGGAAGCTCCATTTCTGGTGACCTAGATACTCCAGCTGCACAAGATTAGAAGTACTAATACAAAAAATAGATTTTTCTTCCCTAAGTCTCCTTGCTAGAGCTTCCACCTAACATCTACTGGACTGATTGTTTTCATCAGGAAGTGGCAAAAGAAGCCATTTGTTCACAATAGTATCCAGGAGATTAGCCTTGCACATTCCTGCTCCCTTTGCACCACTGAGCCCTGTGGTCTGAAGACAGTGGCCACCGTGCTGAGAGTCATGATGCTGGGAGGTAGAAGTTTATGAATGTTACTTCAAAAATCCACCACCGAGTGAAGAGACCACTTTCATGACAATATTTTTGGCTCAGAGGAGGCTGGATCCAAGACCATCTGTGTTAAAAGGGATAAATCCATTAATTAACATCCTTAATCCTTTTGAAACAAATCCAATCTGAAGCTGACTATGAACATAGCCCTCAGGAGTGGCTTGCATGCTGAGATCACCCAGGGCTGCAGAGCTGTTTACACCACCACAGGTGCTTTTGAAGAGGACTAACAGTCCTCTAGTAGCAGGGCATGAGTGCTGGGCTGTGCCCTCCCCCAGCAACTGGGCTGAGGGCTGTGCCATTGACTTCCCAAGATACTCCCCAGGCACTCAGTTCTGGCTGTCCAGCCCTGCTACCACATCTTTCTCCAACTGGATTATCATCTTGGAAAGGTCGTTAGACGCAGATGCAGACAGTTCAAAGTCCCGATGCCAGGTCACTAGTAACAAAAACTTGCCTTTCTTTCTGAAAAAAGCCCAACATCCTAGTTATCTTTGTTCTTGTCATTTAGCTTTCTTCCCTGTTAGACACTTAATTGGTCTTGATTGCTATAAACAACTGTTTGAAAGGTGGCAGCACTACAGCACAATGTCACCCACACAGACAACATCCTGCCCATTAATTGTAGTTATTGTCACTCAGTAACAGCATCGGGACATCACACAGTTCTTCTGTTTCTGCCACCTTCTGCAGAGGAAAACAAACTTTGCCTGTGTCCTTGATTATTCCTGCTTCAAAGCAATGTCTTACAATCTTAGATATTAGCTTTGATTGTTGTCTTGGTTTCTCAGTTACACACCTGTTAGAGCTTACTTCTCTAAAGGGGATAGGTGGGGATCTCGTATATGGAGGCTGCATTCCAGTGCAAGACTGGATCTCACATCATTGATGCTTCAAGCTAGGAACCTTACCTTTTTTTGACTCTTTCCTATTTTTACTTTGTGAAAGACCTCATATAACTCACTGGTACTGAGAACAACCCATATGACTCCTTCATGAAAAAAATGTCTGGTTTGGTTCTGGGTTTTTGCTCCCCCACATCAAAACTGTGGGCAGTGTGAAACACGGCATGATAATAGGCTCTACTTCCCAGATGGTCTTGGTCATGGCTATAATGCACTCACATTCCATTCCAGTGTGGATGGAGAGACAGAAACAGGGATCACCAGCTCTTAGACCCATTGAGCAAGTCCTGGATATTCATTGGTAGTAATCCCAGTTCTTTGTTCAGCATATCTTGAGAGACAACATGTTTTTTTAATTAAGGTTCTGCATCTTCCAGTAAGAATGTTGCTCACATTTATGAAGTGGTGTCCCTCCACAAAATTACTTTCCCAGAGCTTTCCAGTTGTTAACCCAGGTTTTCATGACCATATCTGTTGTGCACTTAGGTATAAGAAAACATATATTCCCCTCTGGTAGTGCGTAGAGAAAGTGTTCATTTTTATACTCCTGTCAATTCACCTCTCAGACAGACTGCATCACTACTTTCCGTCCTTCAGGCCACATCACTAAGATCCAAGTACAAAACATGCTTGTGTTAGGGAAGACAAGGAGTTAAAGAAAAAGAAGTTGAAAATGCTGCAAACTTCTGAAAGCTTCAGTGTTGCATTTGATGTTTAACCTTACAATACTGCATATCATACTGTTGTTTTAGTGCTGGTTTTGTTTTCTCTTGTCCTTCACAAGTATGTTATGAGGACAGTGCTATATGGTGTTTTAGCAAATAGGTGTCACTGGGGCCAACTCTAACCTGTGCTCATCCCATTGCTGATTCTGCTTTCTTGGTGACAAAAGTATACACAGGAATTGGTGCTCAGGTGTATTGAGAGGTTCCTCTCAGACAAGGTAGGGAAACCTTGCCTGTGAGAGGTTACTGCTCTAAGAAAGTTCCACCCCCCCTTTCCCCTGCAGTCCCAGCATAGGGTTGGTTTTAGGGTGGGGTTTTTGGTGTTTCTCCCATACACCCCCACAAAATCATAGCTGTGCAGAGACTCGGTTACCATCACTGCACAGTTGGTGGTCACTAAAGCCTGAGAGCACTTTGCCTAGTTGTGCTGCAGCTTCTGGGCTTTGTCTAAAACTCAGACTAAGCTGCATGTTCTCACTGCTGTCACAGCCCTAAAACTTCCCAAGGCTTTGAGGAATGCTCCTCTTTCCCTGTAGCCTGGACGGGCCAGGCATCATGGAGGGCTTACTAGACCCGATGTCCTTCCCTAAAGTGATCTTGTAAGCAATGTGAACCTAGATGATGAATCTTACGGATTGACAGATGATTTTTTTGGTTGCTCTGGGAAACTGAGACCATAGTCCAAACTGTGTGTTAGAGAAGAGGCTGGCGGTGGACAGGTGAAGATGAAAGTTGTCATGAGCCAGGCATTGTCTGTGAATGACCTACAGCAGATAAAATAAGAGATGTAAGGGTGGGAAAATAGTAACACTAATAGGTCACCACAATTACTTAATGCAGACTGTGAAGCTTTCCACCTCACAGTGAATAGGAGGTGAGAAGTGGACAACTGCACTCTCAAAAATGACAACCTGTAAGCAGGTGGCAGAAAGCTTCCCACCTTCACACAGTCCAAAGCACGGGGATCCTGAATCCTGAGCAACGTAACCTGCATCTGAAAAAGCAAAGCTCTTCAAAGGCAAATATATTTAGGAAATATTTTATAGGTAATCTCTATTCAAGAGAGTTTCTCTTGATTTATACTACTTGAATTGTAGTCCTCGCTGTGTCATAGGGAATGGAAATGTTTGATTTTCTCATTATGTAAATCTATAAAGGAAGTTCTCTTGGTTTGAAGAAGGAAAGAATTAACCAGTGTTGTAAATTATGTCGATTTCTACTAATACTGGATTTATTTTCATGGACAGAACCTTATAAATGTACCATTTTGAGCATAATGTCAGAAGAAAGCCCGCATTTGCTTTTTTTTCCACCCAGCTTGTTGTTTTCTGGTTTTTGGCAGGGAACAATCTGCACAGCTTCCAGATCACAAAGCAGAAGTAGCACTTCAACAAAAGAAGAAAAGTTGGATTGCTCATAGTGTTAAGTAGTTGGAAATCAGAGATTAAATGTGGGGAAAAACATTGAAATAAGGATTACTTAGAATAGTTATTTGCTTTATTTTTTCCACTGTGTCACACAAAAAAATACTTTTTAACTTCTCATCTGTTTTCTGTATTTCCCTAAGGCCAGGTCTAGAATAGAAGCATTTAGGTTCATATTACTATATGATACAAGGTGGACACTGCTTGTATTGGTAAAATTAATGTTTGCAAGAACTTGCTACCCACCCTGAACAACGTAATCACTACCTATTGGAGTGCATATTTCCTATAACAAATCCAGCAGTGGTGGGGCTTTTGTAGACACAGGTATATCACTCAGCCCCTCCTGACAGGCTGGTACAGCCTGTTGGAAAAACTGTTGGAAAAACTATGTTGGAAAACACTGGTACTGTAGATATGGTTACATTGCTATTTGTGACTTATTTCTTTTCTGTCAATCACCCCAGCATTAAGCAGGAAAGCCTCACAAACCTGAGTGAAAAAACCCAGCAAGCATCATTTTAATTATAGGAAGGAAAGAAGAGTTTTAATCCTGCCTTCATATGTGGTAGAAATACAGTGAATTAAAGGCCAAAAGCAAAAATGTTGATGTATTTGTTAAATCGCAGCTCCTAATACATGTGAAAAGAAGATTTCCACAGGAGCAGTGCCCCAAGTACGGTCAATCTTAGTTATTCCAGGGAAGTCAGCTATGGGAATCCAAGTCAGATAGGAATATGGGCAGTAAGTAATTGACTAATTGGTAGTACAGCTTCCACTGTATAGCAAATGATTAAACAGATTGATCTGCAAAAAACAGTGAGTTTTGTGTTTTCTTGTGATAAATGCTTTCTCCACTGTGCTACCCAAGACATTGCCCTGTATATTCCCTTTGTGCTAGAAAAATCAAAAAAGTGCTTTTGCTGTCTGAAGAGTACTGTCAATAATGATCAGAACAAGAGATGTAAAAGTCACAGTTGCTTGAGTTGAACATTTATAGAAACTTGTTGAATGAGATCAGTAACTGACTGTTTCATAGTGCTGTTATTGGGGTTTTTTTGAGGGCCACTGTCTTTCTTGTAAAATATGTGACAACATTAATTAAAAGCTAAAACTGAAGCAAGAAATTAATCAAAAACTACTTATGTGCTAGATTGCCTGTCCAAAGACTGAATTAGATAACAATAGCAGCTGTTTACTTTGCAAATGGAAACCAGTACAGCTCAATTGACTGTAAAACTGAATGTCAATCAAATCACACACTGAAGGCTGTGGGGAGCCTGAATGGAATATACATATATAAAAAATAAATATTACATACACCTCAAACCCATTTTAGCTATGATCTTGCTGCATTATCTCATTACTTGTATGTGTACATGTACATGCTGTATTGCATTAAATCAAAAGGGGACATCTAAAAGGAAAGGAAATTTATGACAGATTTAAGGAACCATGGTGGAGGATGTCATGGATTGATAGAAAAGGAACAAGGAAGCACAATAATGTTAGTGCACAGCCTTGTCTAGTTTCATGGGTCCTGGAGATGCTTACTTAACTGTATGTAACATAGAAGCACAACTATGAGCTTCCAGCCGATGGGAATAAGAGGAGAGAAGGAGCTGGCAGCAGGCAGAGGAGGCATAGAAAGCATGTTTCTTCTCCAAGGCAGAGATATCCCAACAGTAGAACTCACCTCTGGTAGCAAGGAAAAACTAAGTTTTTATTATGATGAACTCAGATTACCTTGATTTTACCTTTCTAATTTGCCTTTCAGTAAGCAAATGTTTTTGTTCTCAAGGAAGGTCTTCCTTTACCCTTATCACTGCCATAAAAAATTCAGAGGAAAAGAGGTTTACTGATGTCATACTGCATTTGACCTGTATATTTTCTCTGTTGAAATACCAGAGATGGTAAGCTCCTAGAGCTGTGGGACTTCAGAGCTCAGATAAGAAATAGGTGTAGGAGACCAGGTCTCTTGTCTGATAGCCGTAGGATAGACAAACTTACTGGCCCCTTATTCATGACAGGTAAATTGGAAAAAGGTCATAGGACTTTCACTTTGGGATTAACTTATAGTGCACATTAAAGTATCTGCAGCTGTTACATGCTGAATTGGAACACATGCCCATTTTCTCATACTGGGACGCACATCAGACTATCATATGCAAATTACTTGTGTAACTACTTGAGATGCAGTCTTCCAGTTCAGCACTTCTATGGAAATATATCAAACAATAAGCATAATTCATGAAGATATGATCTAACTTTGGCAGCCTTGGTGTGTTCTGTGCAGTTCTCACAGCGGTGGGCTTCTGAAAAGGTGCCCCTTCTGGGCCTGCCCCAGGAGTGAGTCCACAAGCCTGCTCTGTAGCCAAGGGTGATGTGGAAATGGGTGAGTGCCAGGTTCTAACCAAGTCCAGCCAACGTCAACATATACTGCAGAGGATAATTGCCTGTAACACCATTACACCGGAAACTAAAACCTGATTACTTTAAGATATGGAAACAGGACAATGTTCCTAACTCCCATGAAATGTTCATCACTCACACAGCAGTTACTGCCCGCTAACTTCAGCTTCTCAGATTTGCTGAAGAACATGTAAAGGTCAAAATAAACATCCAGGAGATATAAAATCCCATTTCCTTTTCAGTTGAACTACCTCCAAAGTACTAAAACATGAACATATGTTACAGTATTACTCACTACATAAAAATACATATGTTAGTAGATATACAGTATAGTTAAAACACAAAATTATACAATCTACATATACTTATATAAACCTTCAACAACATCATCTATCAACACACTCAGTCAATCAAATCCTAGATATAAAAATATTTTCTTATTCTCTAACAGACACTAGAGAAAAAGTTACAGAACTTTCAAATGTCTTGAAAATTTCATTACATTCGTAAGTGACGGGATGTTTTTAAATCAAAATATACAGTGTTGCCACTTCCCATGATGTCAATGAATTCTCATTAGTTGACAGTTTCTAAAGTCTCAGCTCCTGAAACTCCAGCTTCAGCTTTTTAAAAACAAAGGCTTTGTCTTCATCCTAGAGAGAAACAGTTGATGTCAGTTTTGATACTAAGAATTCAATTACCAGAAATAAATAAAAGGAACTCAACTCAGTATTTTGAAAATCTCACTCCTTACCCCAACAGTGAAGTTTATCATTAAATCCACATGAATCTTCTGATTATTTTTTTCAGAGACATTTCCTTCCAAATTACTGTTGTTTAAGATAAAATCTAAAAAAAATGTTGGGGTATGTTTTAGTTGCTTTTTTTAAATTATTTATTAGAAAGTAAAGTGAGTTTTCTAAACCTATCTTCTCCTGCTGAAAGTTCCTTTAATTTTTAAAAAGGAAAGGAGAATTGAAGGCTCAAGTTTGGCAGAACTTACTGATTTTAAACCCTGAATACAATTTTTTTAAAATATTTTGTCATTGCCTCAGCCACAGGTAAGATGTTTTCTTTCTATCTGCCAGTCTTGAAACTTCCTCTACTGATGGCTGAGGTCAGAGGTTCTGATACAAGCAAATCACATGCAGAAGGCCAACACCTCTTATGCATTGCTGTAGGAAGATATAACAATTAGCAGTGGCAGAAGTTTATGCCTTTCAAATCTCACAGCAGTCTGCAGCCTAAAACATGGTTCCTTGAAAGCCCTCCATCAGCATCTTGTGCCCAAAGTAGCTGTAGACTGCACTTTCTTATTCAGGATGCAGCAACTGAATACTATGGATTCCTAGGAACTAAGCATGTCACCTGGCAAACCCTTGGCACTGGCAAGGCAGTACATTGCTTCGAAAGTTGTTGCATTTAGTCAAAATCTTTTCCTCCATTTCACTATCCAAGAACTTTTCTATCACTTCATCTCCTCAAGGAAACATCTCCTGGTAAAGAAGCCTCAAAGCACCACCTATGTACAAAAATCAGATGTTATGCTCCCTATAGAAATGGCAGATACTGATTTTTTTAATTTGTTGCTAGGCAGTAGAGAAAAATTTATATTTAGTTCAAGTTTTGAGCTGGGTCTGTACAGATCAAGCAGTTTAAGCTGAGGTTACAGGAATATATTTTTTCAACTGATTGCATGGCAGCCCTGCCATTGGCCCCCAAGCACAGAAGCTGGCTCAAAAAATTAGACATTATGGCATGTAGAAGTTCTTTTTGTACTATTGGTCTCCCTGTGGTTTTCTTAGACTGGTTGATTTACCAGTAATCATAATTGCTGATGAAATACAGTGTAATCAGCAGATGTGATCAGTAGAGGAAGCTTTAGTAGAGCCTCAAACTTTCAAGCCAACATAGTGATCCAAAAGATTTTTCATTCTCCAGATTAAATTTACACTTAGTGTAAGCATCTAGGAAAACACCCACCTTCTAACAGCATTTAGCTAAATAATATTGTAATCAAAAAAACTAAGTCTGTGTGTCTAACATTAAAGCCCTACTACATTCATGGTCAACGGCTAAGTACCCTGAGCACTTGCAAGTCTCATCTTTACTGTGATGAGGGATGTTTGGCACTTCTCTGAGGTAAAATACTCATGATTTTTCCTACTCAATTTCTGTTACTGAATAAACCTTAGAAAGTCAGTCAGCTTGTAAATGCTGCCAGTTTCCATCTTTCCAGCTCCTCGTTCATTTATTGTTTGGTTCTCATTTACTTTCTTGGGCAATTTTTAGACACTTGACAAATTTTGAGAGAACTTCAAAAAGAAACTTCTGAAGTCTTCTGTAAGTCTGTTCCTTGGGGTTTTTAAATAAAGTGTTAATAAAAAAACACAAAAAACAAAAACAAAACAAACAAAAACCAAAAACAAAAACAAAACAAAACAAAACAAAACACCAGTGGAATATACATGAAGGCTTTTTCCTGTAGGGAAGTGTTCCAATAACTACAGTGATTTTTATATTTTTTAACTAGCTTAAGGAGGATTATTACTTACTTAATTCTTGATTACTTTTTTACACTGGAACGCGATTTAGTAAGTCAACACTCACCTTTGTCTGACCCTGTAAGGCCTACAGTTTACTATTCATAATGATGAGCAATAGCTTGAATATTTGTTCCTGCACAGATCTTTATCTTCTTGGACACAACAAACTATGTAAACCTTTCCCATTTATGTGCCCGGTCATTTTTTCAATGTACTGAAGTGTTTGGATTTCCAGGGTCAGAAAATGATTAATCTTATTAAATGTTTGACAGAATAAACTAAGAAAAACATCTTTTGATAGTATAAAGAGAAGATAAAAGAATGAATTCTTATCACTGTAATGCTTTAGCTGCATGACTTCAAGGCTCTTAGGCTATCATAATATAATGTTTATTAGAAGCCAAAATAAAGATTTCTCTCTTAAAGAAATATCAGGATATAATGCAGAACAATCTCATAGATATATCCTATTAAAAAAGAAAGCACAGTTTTTGCAAAATGCTAGGAATATGAAGCAAAAAAAAAATTGTTTAAAGGCAGTAAAATGAGAAACTCCATTCTGCGCAAGACACTCGCGGTGCCTAACATGCTAACAATAAAGATTTTCAGTGGAATGTATAACAAACCTGGGGGACTTTTATTGAAAAATGGCCACGGGCAGCCATATTTTGGTTTTGGCTAAGCCTCAGTCATCATGTTTTGATTTAAAAGGAGAAAACCCAAACCACCTGTGGTTTTCATTTTTAATTCATGGCCCATAGGAATACAGGCTTTACACATTCCAATTTTTCCTACCCATGTGCAGCCTGTTAATCAGAAAAATAATATTATAAAGCTATTCCTATCCATGTGTAGAATTTTAAAGAGACTAAAGTGAAAATGCACAGAAGCAAACATCTGGATTGTCCATGAACACCGAGGGGGGATCTTGCAAGTCCAAACCTCCAACCTGGGTGTCAATGGTTGCCCTTTCTAGACAGAGCACATGTCCAACAGTGCCTCTCCAACTTAAGGTTATATGTTACTTTCTTTCCTTATTTAATAATATTGGAGATAAGTAAAATAACAGCACATCTAATGTGACCAGGAGAAAGACTTCTCCTAGGTAATGCTTATTTTCTACAAGCATATCGAGTGGTTTTGAAGACAACACACCTCCTTACTCAGTGACAATCTAGGTAGCAAGATGAAGGCAATGGGACAGTACTCTGGAAAATAAAAAGGAGACTGCAAATTGAAAAAGTATGCACACAATCTCCTGCAGAGTAAGGGTGAGACTGCAAATTAAAATGAAACCACCAATGTTCTGAAACCTGGTAGCTCATGTGAGGGACCACTCACTTCACAGTTGTGCCTTATGTGATTATGCCTACAAAGATGCACCAAAACAGAAATATCAGGCAAGTATTTTACCCTGTTTTGTTTTAAAGGAAAAAAGTACGTTTTGTGTGCTAATCTACCAGAGCAGACTTTCAAAGCCTTCACCCTTTGTCATGCAATGAAATGCTGACACACATTTCTTTTGTCTTAACCCACATCTAACTGGATCTCCAGCTGGCAGATGTTACTGGCAGCTCTCTTTGAGAAAATACACAGGGTGAAATACAGATGCCTTTGAAGATGGTGGGAGATTTGCCATGGACTTTAGTAGGTCCATATTTCACACACTTCCTTTTGATAAAGGCAGCAAACTAATAGAAATAATTTGGTTTTAAAGCCTCTGTCAACATATATGTACTTGTTTCCTTAGCTGAACTCAGCTTTACCTTCTGTACTATAGCACTCCCACTACAAGCAGTTGAATTTATATATTTAAATAGTTGTGTAGATGCACACACACATGAATACAAAATAAGCATACATACAGTTTGCATTAAACATCTTTCAAGTACAAAATGCATTTAACTAAAATCCAGTTATTCAAGCTGTTACCTTTTCTTTTACAGTTAAACTTTTTTTACAAAATGGTCATCTTCCCCACAGAAATTAAGGATAAAATAGTTAAAGAGCTAGCATGTAAATGTATATAAACCATTACATATATATAAAAAACTGAAAAACTCAGTCTTTTGCACTATCTCATATATATATATGTGTATATATGTTTATAAAATCCTATACATTTGATAGTAAAATACAAAAAAAAAAAAATTCAAATAAAGCAATTTCTCTGTGAAAGTTTTACAAAACAGAGAAGGACCACAATGGCAATCAATGGTTTAATGAACAATTCTGTGGTCAGAGGCATGATCATACAAACTAGTCATGACAAAATTATAGTTCAAGGTCCCCTGTAGAAACGCCATAAATTCCAGAGACTCTCATCACCTTAACAGAATGTGACTAATATTCATGTTTGTTGGTGCAGATCCTTCTGTACAGTCTCTGTGATCTGCCTCTCAATGGCAATTTTCTGAAATCCTCCCTGAAGCAAATGAGAGAACCCAACCCATACTTAATATTTAGATATTTTGTGACTCTGCCTGGATTAGTCCTTCATTATTTAAGCAGACATATATCCATTGGACTTTTTACAGAGATTTTGTTCTAAGTTATGTAGCAGGATTGGATGCCTTGCACACACTCACATTTTTTAAGGTTTTCAATTTTCTTAACAATTTGTAAGCTTTAAAACAGTGAATAACATGATCCACTGATACAACAACATAGCAAATGTTTCTCCAAAAGTGCTTAGGACATGAAATATGACTGAACCCAGCAGATTTGTGAGATAGATAAATGTTATCCAAGTCTCGTAAATGAGGAAGCCAAAGCAAAAAATACTCGGCAAATGAAGTATAAGATTCTTAGTGCAGTGAGGAGTGGAACACAGAAAGCCCACTATGCTGGATGTCAGGAGAACAGACTGGTCTCTTCAGGGATCTGCTTGGTTGAGTACCATGGGACAAAGCCCTGGAGAGAAGAAGGTCCCAAGAAAGTTGGTTGACATTAAAGGATCACCTCCTCTAAGCTCAGAAGTGATGCATCCCAACTAAGAGAAAGTCAGGCAAAAATGCCAGGAAGTCTGTGGATGGTCTGTGAGATCTTGGGCAAACTCAAACACAAAAAGGAAGCCTACAGAGGGTGGAAATAGGGGCAGGAAGTCTGGTTGGGATACAGAGAGATTAACCAAGCAGCCAGGGATCAGGTTAGGAAAGCTAAAGCCTTCACAGAATTAAATTTTCTCAGCGACATCAAGGGCAACATGTAAAGCTTTTTGTACATGGGTAATAAAAGGAATATTAGGGAAAATGTGATCTCTCTCCAGAAGGAAACAAGACACCTGGTTACCTGGGATATGGAGAAGGCTGAGATGCTTAATGAGTTTTTTGCCTTGGTCTTCACCAGAAAGTGTTGGGAGAATGAAGAGCTGCTCACTGTGAGAGAAGATCAGGTTTGAGACTATCTAAGGAACCTGAAGTTCACAGATTCATGGGTCTTGATGAGATACATTCAGAGGTCCTGAAGGAACTGGCAGATGAAGTGACTGAGCCACTATCCATCATATTTAAGAAGTCATGGCAGTCCAGTGAAATTCCCGCTGGCTGGAATAATGGAAAGATAACCCCCATTTTTAAAAAGGGGGAAAAGGAAGACCAAGGGAAGTACAGGCTGCTCAGCCTCAGCTCAGTGACAGGTAATATTTTGGAGAAGATCCTCCTGGAAACTATTCTAAGGCACACAGAAAATAATGAGGAGCTTGGAGACAGACAACAAGGTTTCACTAAGGGCAAATTTTGCCTGACAAATTTGATGGCCTTCTATGATAGAGTTACAGCAGTGGTGGATGAGGGAAGAGGAACTGATATAATTCACCTGGACTTCTTCAAAGCATTTTTTCCTAGGCATTGTCTTGCATGACATCCATGTCTCAAAATTAGAGACACATGGGTTTGATGGATGGGTCACTCTTTGGATAAGGAATCAGCTAGATATTCTCACTGAAAGATTGGCAGTCAATGGCTCAATTTCCAAGTGAAGTCCAGTGTTGAGTGGTGTTCCTCATGGATTTGTATGGGGACCAGTGCAGTTTGTTGGAGGTACGGGCAGTGGGATTGAGTGCACCCTTGGTAAATTTGCCAACACCACCAAGCAGTGTGTTGCAGTTGACATTCTGGAGAGAAGAGATACCGTCCAGAGGGATCTGGACAGGCTTGAGAGGTGGGCCCCTGTGAACTTCATGAAGTTCAATAGGACCAAATGCAAAATCCTGAATGTGGGCTGGGGCAATCCCAAGTGCAAATACAGGCGAAGCTGAGAATGGATTGAGAACAGCTCTGAGGAGATGGACTTGGGGGCATTGGTTTATGAGAGGTTCAACATGACTCAGCAAAATGCAGTCATCCCCCAGAAAGTAACTATATCCTGGGCTATATCAAAAGCAGTGTAGCCAGGAGGTCAAGGGAGGTGATTCTCCCCCTCTGTTCCATTCTCATGAGACTCCACTGGGACTACTGAATCCAGCTCTAGGGCCCCCAACATAGGAAGGACATGGATCAGTTGGAGGTCCAGAGGGGGCTACAAAAATGATCAGAGGTCTGGAACCCTTTTTCTATGAAGACATGTTGAGAGAGTCGGAGTTCTTAGGCCTGGAGAAGAGAAGGCTCCAGAGAGAGCTTATAGATCCTTCCAGTAGCCAAAACGGGCCTTCAAGAAAGATGTAGAAGGACTTTTTACAAGGGCATGCAGTGACAGGACAAGAGATAATGCTTTTAGACTCAAAGAGAGGGTAGTTTTAGAGGAGATATTAGGAGTAAATTCTTCACTTTGAATGTGATGAGGCACTGGCACAGGTTGTCCAGAGAAGTCACAGATTATTCTGAGTTGGAAGGGACTCACAAGGATCGAGTCCAACTCCTAAGTGACTGGCTCATACAGGGATCGAACCCACAACCTTGGTGTTATTGGCACCCTGCTCTAACCAACTGAGCTAAAGTCATATATGCCCCACCCCTGGAAGTTTTCAAGGTCGGATTGGATGGGGCTTTGAGCAAACTGGTCTAATGAAAGATGTCCCTGCTCATGAGAGGGAGATTGGAACTTAAAGAGAATGTATTTATATGTCCTGTGGTAAACCAGGTCTGCCAAAAGCTTCCCTTTCTTGACTGCATGTTGAGAAAAAAAACACAGAAGAAGTAAAAATCAAACAAATTTTTGATTATTGAATAGTTACAGCTACCATAATTTCTATGTCTTTCTAGATGGATGCTCCCAAGAGGGCCTGGGGTGGGAAGGTAAAATAGTGCAGATTCTTGAGGGAGAAGAGTTTTAAGTTTGTTTGATTCAATGCAGAAAGTAATATTTAAAAGCTATTCATGCAGACAAGAAGAAAGTAACACATATACAGAGATACATTTATAAAACTGAAAAAATTTTGCAAGCATGCCTATACAATATAACTGAAAATCTCCATCATTTTTGTCATGCTGACTTGCTTATATTCATGTGGTTTCAGTCTCACAGATGTTCTGGAGGCTAGGACATGTAATATGGCTCCATAGTTTTCTAACCACAGAATATCCAAAATATATAACCAGGAAATCACTTGCAGTCTGTGTGGGGTTTGGCAGATGGTATTTCTAAAAATGCAAATATCCAATATGGAGGCAGTGGAGAAGACGGATTTCACAAGGGAACAGTGTAACTCTTTATATGGAGTGTAAACTTTACACAGTATTCCAATATAGAACTGGTGAGCACTGTTAAAAAAGTTTCCAATGAATATTCATTTCAGTTTATAAACATATTCTCTTCAACTGTTTCAATGCCCTCTTTGTGTTTGCTTACTGTGCATGTTCTAGCTATTGCATTTACTGGCAAGAACGTTTGTAGAAACAGCAAATTCTAAGCAAGTATTAGAGAATATATATGGGTAATTAATTTTTCATATGGAAATATAGGTGCTGGCACCAGAAATTGCTTCCAAACAGGTATCCTCATCCGCTCTAGATAGGAATGTATATGCTCTCCAAGATCAAAACCAGCTTAGATTTAATTTAGGTTGTCAAATGTTCACAACTACATGTACTAGCAGTGGTCAGATGAGGGAAAATTTGGAAAGGAGCGAGTTTTCTTGGTATGGAACTTGCATGTAATAGAAGAAAGTGGGATAGTGTTGGATACTGGCTGGGCTGCATCCTGATTTCTGGTTTGATACCAGTCAACCTGCTGCAGTTACAAAAGGGGTACAGAGCAGAAGGCAGGTCTCTGCCAGGGGGCAGCCTCCCAGCCAGCCTGCTTAGGCTATGACCAAGCTTTTTCAGTTGTCAGAGCTGCACCAAGTATCCCTCCCTTCGCTCTGGAACACAATTTTGGGATAGAGTGGAAGAAAGCCCATTTCTAACTGCAGAGGCAATATACTGTGCCCTGACAAAGCAAAAGCCACCACCTGAGAGGCAACATGAGGCATGCTGCCCACCATTAGCAGCACAAAAGATTTGCTTCTAGTTTTTGTGGCTGGCTGGAAAAAAATCCTGAGATGAACAGAACAACTCTTGGCTCCTTACAGCTGAAGGAATGTCTGCCACTGATGTTCCTCACCTGACAAGCCATGTAGCTTCTAGTTCTGAGGGCTTTGAAAGCTAAGTGGTCAATATGCAATATGAATGGATGAAATATGTGAAATATGAAAGTTATTTGAGCCAAGAATTGCTCACATGGGACCTGAATGACATTAAATCCTTGGTAATGATGGTTTAATTATAGAAAACAGTAAGCACAGAAAAGACCAGGCAGATTTCATACGATGGAATATTTTATGTTGTGCTGCGCAGCTGCAGTGTAACATAAGTCCCCATCTTAATATACCATAAAACATATAAATCCAAGTCCCTAACTGGTGCAAGCAATTACTGATCCATCAAGCTGATTTACAGGGGAACTGAAACATATCATTCGCCTAGCAATTCTACCATAAACAGACTGGATTCTCTGCTCGTATTGACTAGTAGTTTTATAACCCATAAATATATTTACTAGAAAAAAAAATTGACACAGAGCAGACAGAAATGCATGTCCTCCCTTAAAATTTTTGTGAAGTTTACCAGAAACAGATTTTTTTCTAAAAGCTTTTCTACACACATGTCATGGTTTAGCTTTATATACATGTATACACATCTCAAGCACACTACTCATCTGACAGTGAGAATTTAATCATCTGACAGTGAGAATTTCAAACTTAATCAAGTTCTGCAGCATTTTAAGGTTGGGGATTAAGTTTAATATCTATTTTTTCTCTATTCTTTTTTGCTCCAACTTTTGTATGGTTTTTCAATTTAAATTTTGTCAAAGAAGATTCATAGAAAAGGGAAAACAGTTACCTATGTCTGAATTGCTGACTTTACTAAAGGGTCAGGTTCTTTCCAAGTTGTATCAAGCTCAGACAGCTTTCTGGCACTTTCAGTTCAGCTGCAAACAGCCAAGATAATGCGAGATGATCCAAAAAGATTCCTAAAATATTAGATATGCCTGTATATATAGTTCAGACCAAATATTTTCATGAATGCAATCACATAAAAGAAAAAAAGATCCTTAACACACATGAAAGCCCAGATTTACATATTTTAGACTCTACTTATGAACCAATAAGCTGTATAGATTGGATTGTTTCTTTCTTAGTGGCTTACCTGGGCCACTAAGTAAGTAAGTTTCAGCTGCAGTGAGCTTACATCCCACATCTCATCAATAATGTTTCACCACAATGAAGGGACCACATAGTCCGTAATAACGACAATCCACCTTCTCGGGTGACAGGGCCTGATCCATGGCCACTTAGGTTCCTTAAGTTGAGGCCATCACGTTAATTCATTTTCAGTGTGGCAATTGTCAGTTTGTATAGAAGCTGTTACTTCTTCCAAATGTATAACAAAATACCAATACAAATTTCTGTATCTGTAGTTAAACATTTTCTTTCCAAACTCTGACCAAAATTTGTGTGAAATTTTTCTTTTTTTTGCTTGCAAATAATTAGCAATGATTTAGCAAAAAAAACTTATCCTGCGCTTGTGTACATCAGTAGTACAACTTTGGTGCAAAACAAATCCCCATTAACTTCATTCATTGCTGTATATCAGTGGATATATTTATTTACACAAAGAAAATAATTAATTTGTGAAGCCATGCTTTCAAGTTACCATATTTCTAAGTGTTAATTTCCAGGCTACTCAGTTTTGCAACCGCAAAACCTGAAGAAATTTCTAACTCAAAGTACCCTGTGGCCCAGGTTCCTGGATTTCACACTCATTTCTGACTCCAGGTAAGTCAGTCAGACTTGTGAGCTTTCATGACAATGGACCACTGCTGAAGCTGTGCAACAGCTCCTAACTCCTAAGCATTCCATCTCCTCTGCAGCAATCAGAATACAGGCTACTTGGCTGAGGCGCAAAGCCATAATGCCATATCACAGACCTGAAACACACACAGGTAATGCAGGAGTATTAACTTGGTTCTGAAATTCATTACCTAAGGGAAGAAACAGGCACAAAATCAAAATAATTTGGTGTCACAGAGTTCTTCTCTGTGAAACAGAATAAATGATCATTAGCTTTTCAGTCAGAGACATGAGTATCTGTAACACCGAGCAAAGTTGAAAATTTTCAACCCTGCCTCATGTCACAGTATTGGAATTGGAACAAAGCTTTTAGCATTTTTTTTCCAAGAAATTTTAAAGGAAGGAGTGCTGATCAATGTGAAAAGTTGAATAATCAGTACCAGTGTGACTCATAAGCTGCTAATGCTGTAAAGAAGGGTGGTAAAGAGTTACTTATATTCCATCAAACTTGATTCTCCTGTGACTTACTGCACTTTTACTCTAAAATAACACAGCTGGACTTCTTGAGAAGTTTCTCTTTTTAGTATTGCAACTGATAGTGTAATCCAAGTATGGATTTAAATGCATTTTCTATGGATTCACACCATTAAAACAGAAATTGATACATTACACTAAGAATTTTCAGCGTATTAAAGGTAGAATATGTTTTCTTCCATAATTTTGAAAGGAAGTATTTATATTTTTCCATTTACAAAGTGCAAAAAGGCACGATGACTTTCATTTCTGAATGGATGAAGACAAGCCAAACATGAAACAGCACTGAAGCCTTATTCCTCCTGCAGTCAAGGGCAAAGCACCTTGTGGGAAGGAGCACGATCGTACTCCAGAGAAAAGAATCTCTGATGTTTTTCCCCAAAAGCCATCAGCAGAGATCTGGGTACATGCAGCTGTGAAAGAGCAGAAATATGTGAAGTGCTTAAAAATGTAAGCACTACATAGAATCAGAATACACCACTTTTCATGGATCTAAGACCTTACCACATTCTTATTTTCTTCCTGTGGGAGGTCAGTGTTTATACTGCAGATGTGCTTGCCAGGAGGAACATTTTTGCACTTGCTCCTCTTCCAGTTGCTAATCTGCACGTTCATTTGCCTCTGCTTGAAGAATGGTCTGTCTGAACATTTCCAACACTGCTGGCACTAGACCTAAACATTTTCACAGAATCATAGCATTTTGCAGGCACAGGATGGAAATTTTATCTTCCCCTGATTTGCCTTTCCCGTGGTACCAGGATGTGGCTGCCTTCTGTCCTGTCCTAGCTGCTAGACTGGCTTTTTGGAAACAGGCTCTGAAATTAGAGAAACCTTGACAGTGGAGGTGTGTCCTTCTCTGACCAGGAGGCTGAGAGCCAGCTTTGCTGACTGCTGTCTTGGTCCTCACTTCTGGTAAAGTCCCTGGGTCCCCTCATGAACCCAAGTTTTGCTGCATTGGCACCAACCAAGATTGTCCTCCTGGAGCTTCATGTTGGTGTATTTAAAAGTGCTCAGAAAACCCTTAGTTTTTTGGGCAATAAGCTGGAGAAGAAACATAGTACACAATGTTTCACTGTTTATTTTGCAGTTGTTAAGTTTACCACAGTCTTTTATTTGTTTTGTGACAGGAAAATAGCAAAATAACTAAACAGCAGCGTTCCCTTTTAGGGATATTTCCTAGAGGTATTTAATATGCCTTATTCTCTGTAGTACATTTTGTTACAAATTTAACCAGAGTGCAGGAAAAATGAAAAGTCAAGATGGTCCCTCCTACAGATTCTCATGAACTTGAAGTGAGCACAACAAGAGCAAGACCTTGGTGTGAGACTTATGCCCCCAAAACACTCTCAGATTTCAGTTTGTTGTATTGGAGGTAACTAGTGTTGGATGCAAAACAGACACAAAACAGCCTGCTCAGATCTTTTTACTTTGTGTCTTGCTAATTAGGAAAAAAAAAAAGGGGGAGGAATAAGAGATGCATTAACTTCTCGCCCTGGTTTCTGAGTATCTATCTGTGGCCAGTCTATCACAAGTAGCATCTGCTGCTGACTCCCTGACCATGCCGGAGCCAGCAAACTGCCTCTCCTGCGCCCCAGCTGCACAGTCAGCAGCTCCATGGCACACACTCACTTTTCTGAAGGATTCTGCAGATGCTAAGCTAATCTCAAATTATCTAAGACCGAAACTCATGGCTCTCACCCCTGCCTGGGGATAGCCAAGGCGGTGAGCAAAAATGAGAACCTGCACAGCGCAGTGTCCTGCTGCTGCTCTCCCCAGCCCTGTGGTTTGTGGGGAGATCTTAATGGAGAGCTTCCTGGTTTTCTAATGTCTGTTTGGGGTTTTATTCTCACACGTCCCAGGAGGCACAATTTGAAGGAGGCATTGCAAGAGACTGCAGCCAAAGCTCCATCTTGATAACATTTTTATGGGGGTAAAACTACAAAGAGCAACTCAACAGCTGCCAGCAGGGCTGTGTTAGCGTGAAAGAATCGCCAGAAGCAGGCAAGTAACATTCATGCTGAAAATATGATTGATCACTTCTTCTTTCCCCTGCAACTCTGCCCTGGTACAAATCCAGTCTCAGTGAGAAGTGACTTCAACTCGGGCTGAGTTCAGAGGCAGCTGCACTTACTTCCACTAAATCATTGGTTCACATACCAAGCCTAGGGCAAAGCTGGAGGATTGGGAATGGCATGTTGCCCCGGTCTGTGGTTTGCGTAAAAGTGACAGAAGCAGACATTGGTCATTTTTTGAATTCCATCCAAAAGACAAGTCAATTCATGTATGGGTGTGCCAAAAAGCTGAGGTAGTTAGTTGATCACTTTGTGTTTATAAAATACAGCTTGCTGCTAGTAAAGGTCACCACCTTTGTTTCAAGAAGAGTGCAGGATTTTCCAGAGAGGTAAAGGGATGAATCACTGTTCACCTTCCAGTACTGGCTCACTGTACATGCCTCTCTGATTAACATTTACACTAAGAGAAAGCAGTACTAGCAGCGCTAAAGTTAAGGACACTAAAAAGATGTACAACCACACATGCCCTTAGTTCGACGTGCTGATTCGTCCCAATCTCAGGTACACTGTATAACTTGTGTAAGAGCACATTTACGTAATTTGCTTAATTTAACATCTTGTTTGCATATTCAAATATCTACCAAAGAATTTGCCTCTGAGTAGGGTTTTTAGAAAAAAAAAAAATCAGTATAGAATCTGGAAAATATATTAAGACCTTTTTCTTAATTCTTTAAGTTCCCTGCCGCTTACAGGAATTAAGTATGGAAACAACATCTGTGTAATATTGTGAAGGATTTCAAAAGGGCTCCTCAAAAAGGGCTGACACAATCTTACTCCTTTTAGAAGAGGATATGAAATGAATTGCTTACTTTGGCTATTACATGCACTCCCTTCCCCCCAGCAGCAGAGCCAAGAAGTAGTGGCACGTCTGAGAATTTTTTTTACAGGAGTCCTTCAAATATTTTTGACTATTTGCAATAAGACCTAAGAGAGGTCCCCTCCCATAAACATAACAAAGGCAATTGCTACACTAAAACCCCACTTAAATGAATGAATAATAGATTAATAGAATCTTATGATTAATTATTTACATCTTGTTTTGCATATGACCCTGACAGCTGAAAAGGGTAAATGAGTAAAACATATATATAGAAACTTCTAAAGTACCACAGACACTTGTTAAACCTTAATTAGTTATACAAAACTAATATTATTATCCAACCTAGCAGGTATTAGACATAAATTAGTAACGATCATCAAGAAATGTCATTTGATAGTAGGCAACACCTCTATCAGTGAAACTATAAATGGATGGTGCCCTGTCCCCCTTCCTGTGTAGATAGTGAAGTTATTAGCCAGAACAGATCATCTGCCTAGAGTCTTGTAATACCATCCTTGAAAAGGCAGACACCTCCACTTTGGCATATAAACCCAGGTATGTTTCCAAAGTAATTAATTAAAGTCTTAATGTCAGTGTGGAGCTCGATTTGATTTAGCTCTGCTTTAAAGATCACCTTAATAATACTTTCAGAACTTGCCTGGGCCTAACTACATTTATTTTGTATGAACTCTGAGGTTAGTCATGTGTGAACACACAAAAATAGCATCTTTCTTCTACTTTTCAGAAACATTCTAATTGTTTTCAAGTGAGGAGTTTGCCTAAAAAGAAAAGATGTCTTTTTGAATTGAAAGACCACAGAATGATTTGGGATGAAGCTACATGTTACGTAAAGCTTTCTCCTTCCTTAGGGAAGGTAACCACGAAGTTCCCTTTGACTTGTAATTAGAATGACAGAACACAGTGCTCTCTTTTAAGAAAAGGTATTTGCAAATGCTATATATCTGAGATGGGTAATGAGTGTCTCTCCTTTACCCCACTTCCAGCATACCCAATTCCATGGTTTGCTACTCCCACATCTTCTTTGTATCATGAATGAGGCTTGCTGTACCCCGCTGAACCGTCATCTCCTAGCAAGAGTAGATACAGATGTTTTAGGACAGTGTCTTGCAGAGGGGACACCAGCATCCTTTAGACTCAGACATAAGAGCAGCTCCTGAAATGTATTATATTTTGTCCATTAGGTACTTATAAACACATACTATAATTATCAGAAAACTGCCACAATGGCAACTCCACCTGGACACTCTTCCATTAAGATTTGGACCAAGTTGTCCAATATAGTTTTTTAAATAAAAAAGTCTCAGAGACCAGCCCCTACTTAACACCAGGCATTCTTAACTCAGGAAGAGCCACAGTGATGAAGCTCCCTGTGCCTGTTAAGACAAGGTTGCTGTACCCTGATTCTCCGTGCCTCTCCTTCAGTACCAGGCACTGGAGCGTGGTTCGCCTTTAACTTGCCAGTTTGGCAGGAACAGTGGAGTTCACTGAAAAGATTATTTGTGGCAAGGATATTTCCATGCATCAAGCCAGAATCCAACAACACTCTTTCAAAATAAAGCTGTCTAGTAAAATCAACCAGCTGAAAGGCATTTTGCACAGTATCAAAAATGTAAATAGAATGGACAGTTGGCCCGCTATTATGCATTTGTATATATATGTAGTCCCTGGGCAAATCCAAAACACACATGTACTTTATAAAATAAAACAGATACATGTAACTTAGATTGCTTTATAATAATTTGTCTGTACAGTTATGGTGTTATAGTTCCTGTGTAACAGGAACTGATCAGGAAAGAGAAGGTGCCCGTATTCTCATAAGAGTTTTTTAAATCTCTGTTCTTACTCTCATGAACTTCTTATTCATAGAAAAAGTCCCAACTGAAGCCAAAAATACTGGAGTCCTCCAGGATCAAGCCCTTACTTTGTGCTTCAACAGAGTTTGTTAGCCTTCAGTATATTTAATCTCCTGTATCCAAAAATTTCCCAGTAGTACCACAAATACTTTATGAAAAATAAATATTTAGACAAGTGTGGAACCTATTTAACATTGATTTTTTTTCTTTTCATTGCAACTCATCTAATGTCATAGCCTGATTAGATCAGCCTGCATACACGTCAACAAGGCTTGCAATCATCTAATTTATCCTCAGGGTACTAACTACTAAAATTGTAACATTTGGGAATTAAATGTAAATAAAATGCTTTCATTTTCCAGTCAACATTCAACTCTTCATTTCAAAAGATAAAAGTAGTCTGAATACTAAAAAAAAAAATCATCAGAGTGTCAGCAGTATGATCAGAGGACTTTTTCTTCACTGGCACCAAGGACTTAAGAAGCAGCAGCCAAATCAGTCAGGAAAGCAGTGCAGGACATCGTCTGTGCCTTTTATCCACTGAGCCTTTCAAGGGGATCATGGTGCATGGCCATAAGCTGCATCCATAGTGTGGATGCATGTCCAGACACATGATTCCAATCAGGTAGCTGGAATAACTGTTCTATCAGCAGCCTATGAAACGCTGGCCAAGGCACCTTTTGGACCCAGAACTGCTGCAAGGGTTTGATCCCACTTTACGATGTTCTGCTTGTGAGAGAGCAGACCTGTGCCCAGAAGGGTAGAAGGACAGCTGAGTGCCGGCTGAGCCTCCATGTCCACAGTATCCCAGAGAGCTGCCACATCATCCACCATGCTCAGTGTCTCACCAGGAGACTGCTGTGCCTCCCTGGTGGGCAGCTGCTGGGATTGGCCAGTCCCAGGAATGGCTGCAGGTTGGAGGTGGCTGACCCACACCTGCTCCTCACAATGGCTTGTGCCTGCTTGTGTGAGGCTGTGAGCTGGCATCACTCTCCCCAAATGACGAGGCCTTTGGTTGCAAAGAAGAGGAAGGGAAGGGTCATGTAATGTGGAAAAAACTCCTCCGGGGCCCTGAGACAAAATGTGTTGGAGTCAGAAGCCCAGATAAAAAAGCCAAAGAAGTGTTTGAGCCCAGAAAAAGATTAAATGGATTTGCTGGGTCCAAAGAAAAACCAAGCAGAAACAAGGGGGAAAATACACTGTTTTGGTCTCTTCAGTTCACTGCTATTCAAGAGAGAAGACATATGCATTACAACGAACTGAGAAAGCATTTTCCTGAGTACCTGAAAGGAAAAAATATATTGTTGTCCAATAAGCCAATCTGGGAAAGAAACAAGCCATATAGACTTCTGTATATTCATTGGGAACAGAGAAAGGGAAACTGGGGCAGTGGGCAGATTGCTTCAGCCACCTGCTACAGGCTGGTGCTGGAGAAATGGTTCTTTCAGATTACCTTGTCAGTGGTATTTTCTGCCATGCAGTATTTGGGTAAAGGCTGTCTGTCCCACAGCCCACAGTTCCTTTCAAGAACCACAGAACTGCCCAAACCTGAGTATGGCTGCAGCACTGCATGTGTTAGTGGATGCCATATAGTTTTTCTATTTCTCTTATAATCTCTGTTTCTTGTGTATCAATAAAGTGCCCATGATCCCCACTTAGAAAATTCACCTTTGAAATGGGTGCTCGTATACAGGCTTTCTCTTTACTTATGTTTGTATTTAACTTACCCTTTTTTAATACTCTAAGTCTGCTTATCTGTAGGAGACACTTTAATAAGCTGATGTGAATAATATTGATACCTAAGGATGAACGGAAATTCATGATTCAAAAGCAGGTGCTGAGACTGAATTTCTGCTAGTGCAATCATTTATTTGTTGAAAGAACGGTAGGCCTCTATTTCTGTTTAAATATCAGCTGAAGATAGGAAAATATTAATAAAGAAAGACAGACTTACCACTAATTTACCAGAAAGTGTCATAAACAGAGCTCAGTAAAATAGCAGAAGTTGCTTTGTGGATCTCAGAACCAGATCTCCAGCAAAATTTCCAGCCACTCCTATGGAGTATTTTCTTAATTTTTTTGTTTTTCCCTGCAGATTATACATGGCATCATCATTTCTACTGTGCTTCTATGTCAGCCCAAATATTTTACTGGTGTGAAAAGCCATTTTTGTGCCTTTGAATATCTCTTTCTTTCTCTCTTTGGGCTATTCCTCTTTTAAAACATGGGCAGGGACCTGTTTTGGAAGAAATGCATTTCCACATATCTTTGTATACTCAAGGCCATGTTTGTTTGCAGCAATTTGCTGACATGCTGCATGGTCACGTTCTTATTTCTTCATTTTCAGCTTTATGTAATCCATTTCTATAAGAACGAATATCTGGACCATGAACTCTCCTTTATCAAAGCATATATTTGTAGGCTGTGATATCTCTGAGTACACAGATACCTGATTAGGTAACGTGTTTGCATTTGGGCTGTTTGTGTAGCTATTGAGCAGCAAGAGTCACTGAAGCACCGTAACCGAGTGCCAAATTTGCTGAAGTCTGAGAACCCTTTATGGGCTTCAGATAGCAATGCTTTGGTTCCCACTCGTGTGCATAGCAGATAAATAAGTTATTGTAGTGTACTCCATCACCAGTCAAACAGAAATCATTTTACCATTACACGGCTTTAGCAATAAGGAGTATGCATCAGGATTGCCTTACTAACCTGAATGAGAATGATAAATGTCAATAATACCTGAGTCTGATCCTCCTTTGCTTTTCCTCTAGTTCTTGTGCTTAGACCCATGAAAAATGAATATAAAAGGGTTCATACCCACTGTGCATGTAATATGCAAAGCCACATGTGCACAGCGTGGGAAACGTTACTCTGAAAGCCAGCCCATCTTCACCCGTGTGATTGACTCATAAAAAATGTGGTCTTTTAAGAGGTTCAATAACTAATTATTTTGCTTAAAAGATTTGCATAGGTGCTTTTTTGTTTTCTATTTTTTCTTTTTTTTTCTTTTTTTTTTAACAACGGAGAATCAACAATATAAGAAAAAAACTTCAGCAAATGTATTTTCTCTTATATCATGCTCCTCACGGACTTCCCCATTCCTTTTCACTCCACCTCAAAGGAATAATTAGCTTCTAAAAAATGTTTTTCATTTTGGCTGGGAGAAGACAGAGCATGTTCTTAATTAAAGAAGTGTTATTAAAATAAACTTTCCTAGGAAAATGTGCATGGGGTAATATATAACATAATTAGAAAAAAATTTTTGTTGTTTTTTGGGGGTTTGTTTCAAAAATCATTGACTGAAAAGTTGCCAGTCAAATCAAGTATCAGCTCTATCTTCCCTTGCAAGTGGTCTCGTTCTGTTCTCTTCCTCCTCCTGGGTATATTCACTTCTTTGCTATTTTTTTCCTCAAAAAGCAGTTTCATAGCTTTTGCTACTTCACATTCTATTTTAATTGCTTCTAAATTTGCATCCAGAATAAGTATGGATATCTTTCTTTTGATCAATATGTGTCTGCCAGTCTGTAGCCTTGCCTCTAATGTTTTGCTGGTCACATAGTTTTTATGCCTCATCCTTCTCTCTGATTCTACTGCATCTGTTACAGCTGCATCCACATGTATAGAAATTCCAGGGTTTCACTGAAATGTGTGTCTTGCCTCACGTGTTTACTCCCGCCAGGGTTTCAGCCCAGAATCTCTGTGCTAACCTGCACTGCTTAAAAACTACTGGCATGCTGTTGGCTTTCTTAATGGCTTCAGCTTTGTGTTGATTTCTTTTCTGAAGTCTGAACTTCTCATCAATAACTCAGGGTTGAAGTTTATAGAAACGTTATAATTTGTGCAAATCTTCTATTAGTCGGGCCCTGGGGAACCTTCAAACCACCCAGCAAATGGTGTGTTTCCTCCTGTAAAATGCAATTGAACTGTAACTCTTTTCTCTTGTGCTGTCTCATTAACTTCAAAATATTGCTTCATTCCCTGTGTCTGCGTTGGGCAGGTCTCTCTATAAAATGTTATCAAAAGGCATCAGTTTTTCCAATATTCTCTGACATACTGTCAGCATAACTGAGTAAGTTACATTATTCAAAACACAATGGTAAATGCTGCTCAGATGGAAACAGCAAGCAAAGCAGCAGGTCATGTCATACCAAAACAAAATAGGAATGGTAGGGCTCCCTACCTCAGAGATGAAAAGGCACAAGTCCTTATTTTTGCAGGCAGTATCCCTGGCAGACTTTTGTTTCTAAAGTAGCCGTGCACTGATTCTGTGACTAATAACAGGGTTGCCTTGTTTGCTAATAATAGCCTCATTGAATAATAACACCACTTCAGAGAAAGCAGTACAAATCCAAACATTAGCTTTAATCTATTTGGACCTGTGATAACTTGAAATTTATGAGCTGCTCACTATAAATACATTTTGAAGACTGTCTACAAATGCCTTTTGCTTTTTTACTCCCTACATACAGCTGCATTTCAGTTATCATCTCCCATTGTCTTCTGTTGTACCACACAAGTATACTGTTATTTTCATCTTCTTTTTTCTTCAATTGAAAACTTAATAAGCACACCGATAAAATGTTTATAGTAAGTTCTAACACTTTCTCAAGTCAGTTTTAAATCAGCTGTGGTGCATAGGAGTAAATAAAGGTTTCAGGCTAAAGTCACGGAGGAGATTGGTGTTGTAACACAATGATGTTGGGCACCTTGCCATCTACCACAATCCCAAACTCCTAAGTAGGGCGCAAAGCTATGGTGCCTACAAGTGTGATTTACAGAGGGTGGATCAGGATGGGTGTTGTTGCTCATTTATTCACCAGAAAATGCTGAAGAAATGGGTCATATGTAAATACCCTCCTCTCTTGGGGTATTTTTCAGAGTACTTCTGCAGGCAGGGGCTGAGGACTGGGCAAGTGGATTTAGAGTTATGCTGTAGGAGAAGTTGTAGCAAGTGTTTGATGCTGGAATTGAGGTATGTATCATGCTGTGGGGGACAAGGGCTGCACCTCTGTGCCCCTCCAGGGTGGTTACACAGCTGCTGACCAGAGAAAACAGAAGTTTTCTAAAAACACAGAATTGAGGAGGGCTCACTTCTCACTTCACACTGCAAAGAATAAACAAAAAAACCTGAGGCTGGAGCAAGGACTGGTGCCATGGCTAGGTCAGAGAAACAGCAGACAACAGTGGGACTAACAACAAGAGATGCCATCTTCACATATGCTCTACCCCTCTGCCCTGAGACCCATGGAGACCCTGAAGACCTCTTGCAGGTGGATGAGCTGCAGGAGGCAGTGAGAAGGCTGTGTGATATCAGAGAGGCTGAGGAGGAGTTAGGTAGCTGGTTCCAATTGCAGTCTGCAGTGCACACACAGCTCGTGGCTAAACAGCCAAAAACTCCCCCATCAGTACACACAGAAGGGAGTGGGGCATAATGCAGAAGAATGGAAAGCTTGTAACAGTAAAGACCTGCAGGAGGAAGATGCTTCTCATGAAGCCCAAGGTGCCCTTGCAGAACTGCTTTGCTACTCTGCACAATGAAGAGGAAAAACTCATCACATCAGGAGAGAAGCTGGAGCCAAGCTAGGCAGCCCCAGAGCCACCTGCTCCTCCATATAACAATCAGCACGGCTAAGGAAAGGTGACTGCTGATAGCAGTAGGAGACTCTCCTGAAAGGTACAGAGGCCCCTGTTTGCCAACCTGGTGTGCCCTCTAAAGAGGTGTGCTGTTTACTGGGGATTTGTACCAGGAATGTCACCAGGAGACTACCAGGACTTTTACAGTCCACTATTATCTGGTGCTGTTGATTCACATGGGCACCAATGACACAGCCAGGAGCAGTTTGAGGAGCATCAAGAAGGATTGCAGAGCCCTAAGCGTGGTGGTAAGGGCAACAAGAAAAGCTTATATAGATACATGGGTGATAAAAGGAAGACTAGGGAAAATATGGGCCCTCTCTGGAAGGTGGTGTGGTTACCTGGAACATGGAGGTGACCGATGTACACCATGACCTTTCTACCTCAGTCTTTACCAGCAAGTGCTGCAGACACACCACCTGAGTTGCAGAGGGTAAAGACACTATTTATCATGTTAGAGAAGTCATGGCAGTCCGGTGAAGTTCCCACAGACTGAAAAAGGGAAAAAAGAAAGACCTGGGGAACTACAGGCTGATCAGTCCCACTTCTGTGGCTGGTAAGATCATGAAACAGATGGAAAATGAGGAGGTCATTGGTGAGAGCCAACATGGCCTCGTCAAGGAAAAATCATGCCTGACAAGCCTCCTGGCCTTCTACAATGGGGCTACAGCACTGGTGCTGTAACCTACCTGGACTTGTGCAAAGCATTTGGCACCGTCCCACCCAACATCCTTTTCTCTAAACTGGTAAGATATGGATCTGATGAATGGATGCTTGCTGTAAAAGGAACCAGTTGGATGATCACACTCAAACAGTTCTGGTCAGTGGCTCAATGTCTGAGTGGAGGCCAGTGGTAGTGGTGTCCCTTAGGGGTTGGTATTGGACCAGTGCTCTTTAACATCTTTGTCAGTGACACGGACAGTGTGACTGAGTGCACCCAAAGAAGTTTGCTGATGACACCAAGCTGCGTGGTGTGGTTGACAAGCTGGAGGGAAGCGATGCCATCCAGAGGGACCTGGACAGGCTTGAGACGTGGGCCCACGTGAACCTCATGAAGTTGAATAAGGCAAAGTGCAAAGTCCCAAACACAAGTACAGGCTGAGCAGAGAATGGATTGAGTGCAGCCCTGAGGAGAAGGACTTGGGATAGGCTCAACATGACCTGGCAATGTGCACACACCATGCCCAGAAAGACAACTGTATCCTGGGCTGTATCAAAAACAGTGTACCCAGCAGGCTGAGGGAAGTGGTTCTGCCCCCTTGCTCCACTCTCATGAGACACCACTGAGAGTTCTGCATCCAGCTCTGGGGCCCTCAGCATAAGGATATTGTTGGAGGGACTCCAGAGGGAGATGACAAAGATGATCAGAGGGATGGAGCACCTCTCCTATGTGACAGGGTGAGAGAGTTGGGGTTGTTCAGCCTGGAGAAGAGAAGGCTCCAGGGAGACCTTACAGCACCTTCCAGTACCTAAAGGGAGAAGTGTAAGAGAGTAGAAGAGGGACTTTTTACAGGGGCATGTAGTGATAGGACAAGAGATAATGGGGTTAACCTGAAAGAGGGTAGGATTAGATTAGATATTAGGAAGAAATTCTTTTTCATGAGGGTGGAGAGACACTGGAACAGGTTTCCCAAGAAGTTATGAGTGCCCCAATCCTGGAAGTGTTCAAGGACAGTTTGAAGGGGGCTTTGAGTCACCACTGTGTAGTAGAAGGTATCCCTGGCTGTGGCAAGGGATAGGAACTAGATGATCTTTTTCAACCCAAACTATTCAGTGATTGTATGATTTGCATGAGGAGATGTTGATGTCTTGGCACAGTGCACACTAGAGCAATGAGGCTTCATACGAGTGCTAAGATGAAGATTTATGCACCTGATTGGCAGGTCAGGGTCAAATGCAGGTAAATGTACATAAACATAAGAGAGAAATTAAGATTTATGTGAATTTTGGTGTTGATTTGAACATAAACTGTGAAAGAAGCCATAAAATGAATGAAATGACATGCTTAAAGAAGTATTAATACAGCAATTAAGTAGGGTAATAGGAAGGTTATAGAATTGGCATATGTTCACTTTTTGTTTTTATTTTATAGCTAAGCAAAGGCAAGGCGTATTATTTATATCTAAAGTGTGGTTAAAATTGACTCTAAAAATGGCATTAGACTGCCTAAACTTTAATTTATTTAATTTACTTCCAGGTATAATACTCTTTGCTGTTTAGAAATAAAATATCCTCTTTCTGAACCATCAGCTCAGAAAGCACAAACTGGCCTCTGAGATCTGGATATTCCCATGTCTGATCTGTCTCATAATAGAAGTTATGTTCTATATTCCCAACTCCTGCTATGCTATAATTTTCATGCTGGTTTTGGGTAAAGGTGTGCATTTAATGAGGGACTTGAATACGCAAATTTTGTTTTGTGCAAACAAAGGAGACTGTCAACTATACAAATAAACATGTGTATGTAAATCCTTCCCATGCAGCAAAATGCCTTTTTATTTGTCAGCAGTTTGCAGAATACAACAAAAAAGACAATCCTGCCTGTTGCTTGCAGTCAATATCTCAGGAAGGCACTGTAATGGCTTCCCTCATTTAATACCAGTGCAAGGCTCAGCCTGCCCCTAGCCATATAAAACCCCATTCAGAGAAATGTGCAGGGAGGAGTTTCCAGGAACTAGTTCATTGTCTTTCTTGCTGATAGTTTGCCAGATGATGTATGTGGGAAGGGATTCACAAAAACCTGAAGAGTAAGTGAGAGTAATCTCCTCCATGTTCTCTGCAGTCACTGGAGGAGTAGGCAGCCTCCTCCCTGCCCCAAGCAAGCATCAACGTCTTCCCATGAGGGAGACTGGGGAATTCAGGGATGACCCTGCAGGCTCTGGCAGCAACCCTGCCCCTGGTCCCCACAGGGTGGGTGAGTCAGTTGGCTGGGAGTTCAAGAGCCCAGAGGCTTCTCACTGGGCCCAACCAGAGACGTTCCTTATGCTCCCTCCCAGTCCTGCGATCCCCATCTGCAAACAAAGAGGGGGTCCCACGTAACAGCACCCAGTCGGTTTCTAGTGGTCTATGGGACAATGAAGACTTTAACATTTGAGCTGGGTTTGCCTTTGAAAATGTATCTATTGCACTTGAAGAAAATACGTTCTCAAAGTTGCTTGAAAGAGTCAAGAGTCATTAAAATATGTAAATGGTAAAATTGTACATGGATAATAGTCTGATTACCATTTCAGTGACAGATGTTCTCACACAGAACCAGATTTTCAAAGGAGATCCGGGTTAAATTTTCAAGTATTCAGCCCTGCATCTGGAGCTGAATTTTCAGATGAGCCCACCTCTTGCTGAGGCACTAAGTGGGCAATTCTCTGTAAAGCCCTCGACATGTAATTCCTGTTGTGATTTTAGTCACTCTACTTTTTTTTGTTTTGATTGCAAAAGAAAAGTTGCAAGCAACTGAACTTGTTTGAATATCTGGCCCTGGCTTTCAGTGCTGAAAACTCGTGGAAATCCAGCTTCTCACATGTACCTGACCTCCACAAGCACAAGTCATTAAATCATAGAATGGTCTGGGTTGGAAGGGACCTTAAAGATCATCTAGTTTCAATCCCCTGCCATGGACAGTGATGCCACCCACTAGATCAAGTTGCTCAGGGTCCTGTCCAACCTGACACCAAACACTTCCAGAGATGAGGCATCCACAACTTCTCTGGGCAACCAGTTCCAGTACCATGGAAGGATGTCTGACACACACCTTCTCCTGAGGGGTTTGTCAGGGACCTTGATACAGCAGAGTGGATTTCCTTGCCCTATTAAGGGCAATTTACAATGGCCTGTTGTATAAATAATGGCCAGTCTTCGCGAGCGAAGATCCGGGGAAGGTCTTTCCACCTTCCAGCCTGCGCATTGACTTTTAGGTAGACATAGTGTAAGCGCTGAACTGAGCTCCACCCCTTTAATCCTAAGGTTCATCGCCGAGTGCCATGAGCTTGACGGTGGCAGCGAGGTCCTTAGGACGGTGGGTTGGCCTCTTAAGGGCTGACGAGCCTCACCTACCCGGGATGGCCCTGACCGAATTAACCCGGTCTCCGCAGACAGCCGCGCTTTCCATTAGACCACCAGGGGCTCTCAATGGCCTGTTGTACCTCATGCTATACATCAGCCCCTCTAGGGTATCAGGGACAGTCAAAGAAATGGGTTAAACAGTAAAAACCCACACTGAAACCAAAGGCAGGCTTCCAAACACTGGTGCAATGCACATTAGAAACCAGGATCTCATCTTAGTCACAGTAGTTCAGTATTGGAACTACTATCAAAGTCATGGGAAACCAAGTGTGACTGGGAACCGTCTTTCTAGATGCGTGTACACATTGTCCAAGACGTGACAGAACCTCCCAGGCAACCTCCATCTGTCTCTTTACAAAGTTTCAAGTTAAAATAGGAGCTTGTAATGACAGTTAACTTCAGGAAGAGCATCACCATTTGACTTGCACACCATGCAGCGTTCACACTTAAGGCACTTCCATCCTGCTGAAGTTACTATGGAGGGAAGACAGCACTACTTAGCGGAGCTACTGTTGAGCACCTTTGCAAAGAGGATTGTATCACTACATTGCACAGCATGAAGCTATGACAGCTGAAACACAGCTAAGAATAAACACCATCACTGTTCTGCTGCATCGGGGAGATGCTGCAAGGAAGGGCATGGAGAAGTCAGGAAGAAGCTCCCAGAGGATACAGCCCACTGGGACAGCCCAGCACTGCCACCTGCACAATCAGCTCATATGGTGGAGTTGCCACCTACAGAAAAAAAATTTACATGCATTTCTGCTATTAAAAGTAGGCATTTTTTTAATCAATGTATGTAAATTGCTTAAGAGGGAGAAACATGCTGAAGTATGATGACTCATTTTGCATTCATATCTAGGAGTATACAACTAATACTGAAAGTACAGGAGCCGTTCTTGCACATTTGGTTTATTATGTGTTCAGATTGTTGAGTGTGTGAAACACTTTCATAATCACTTATTGTTTGACTTGGGTTTCCTTATTGCTGGGAGATAAAACTCACCCACTCCACTCACTCAGTATCTTGTCTTGCACCAGTGACCTTCACAGTTCACTCATATTAATGCTAAATTAGTATTCTGGGGGTGGCAATTTCCCCGCCCTTCAGTTTCTGAGACTTTTTTTTTTATTTCATTGTAATTTAAGCGAATCCCAGCAACTCATTTCTAAAACCCGTGACTTTTTTTAATGAACATTTATTTCAAAGTGATATGTCAATGGGAAAAGAAAAGGTTTTGGCAGGCATCCCCACAAACTCTCTGTATTTTGTCAACCCCAGTCACTACCGGCTGCCTCATTTTAAAAAGTGAGGCATTTGTGTTTTCTACAAGAAAATCAACCAGCTTTATTACTTCAGGATTATGATCTGTCCTTGCTCACCATTTGTGGAAGGTTTGTTAATCTCACATTTCATGAATTTTTCACCTAGGGTTGTCTATCAAGAAGTTTCATGTTGGAAGGATTTCATTTTGAAAGTCTGCACTCATAACCCTTTATTATGCTGTGATAGCAGAAGAAAATGTATTCTATAAATGCTGCCTAGAACTAGTGGCAGGATACTTTGGCACTGTGGAGAGCTGGCTAGTACCGGATGGCTAACATCTGCATAATGTTGATAGATAAAGTAAAATGTGACATTAATACAAGCCTTTATGACAAGCTGCTGGAGGAAGTAGTCTGAAATTTGGCTATCCTAGATTCTTGCAGTTGGGAGTCAATGACAGGAAAGTAGGAGCTAATTAATATGTGGGATGAGGAGAGATTAGAAAATTATTCTAAAATCCTATAAAGGTAGGTAATTAGTGAAATGATGTCTAATTGCCAGAATTATATGCAAGTATCAATGAGAATCTCTTCCTTTCTTCTTAACTAAATGCAAACATTTCTTGTGTTGGTAATAATTACTAGCTGTCTTTTGTCATTCTTATTTTTGCCTGTGAACAACTATTACTACTAAAAGCTACATCAAAGCAAGAAGATGCATTTACCATTTCTAGGTACGGCAAGGTTAACTATCGCTGCTACCTACTGTGAGATGAGTTTCATGCTCTGCATCTAGCTACTGAGAAAGGTTCATCCCTGGTGTTCACAGATCTCCTGTTTTGGTTGGAAGGTTTGCTTTGGTACTGCATTTCCCAGGGTTGTGAAAGGTTGTGATGGAAGTAAGTAAATAAAAAATAAATATTTCAACTAGCTACAGACACCCTTAAAAGAGATTGTGCATTGATTTCAGATTTTAGCCTTCCTAATTACTAATGTTTTGCTGAATGTGAACTGATTTTTTATCTTAACTAGCAGCACATTTTTCCTATAATCTTTTCTATGAATTCAGTCTCGCAGAATTTATTCCACTTTTATTTACCCATCCATTAGGAAGCCCAGACAAATGTTGCTGTTACATTTTATGATTGTTTCTGAGGATTAAACCTGCAAAATATCTGTACTATGTATTGTTTCTTAAGTAGAAATCTCCATACCTCAGCTAAAATGACTCTGCTGGGAGCCTGACAAGCATTGGGTCACCTGTGACTCTGCTCAGCAAAGGCTCATCACGATTAACAAGTCCCTATAAAATCTGCTGTTTGTTGCTAAGGCTGCTGTCAAATTGCACCATGCTTTTCCACTTTGTCCAAGTGTTTGAGAAAAATTTGATCATTCTCTGTCAGGCCGCATCAGATTCATTCAGAGAAAGCTCATTCTGATTGACAGTAATCTGAGGAGGCACTGTATGATCAGGAAGATACTTTCTTCAAGATAGACATTTAGGTGGAGAGAGTTTACCAGATGTCACAGCGTAATCGATTGCTTCCCATGGAGGAGCTATGTGAGACAACCATCAGCTCTGGCAGAGTGCAGATGATGGCTGTTCCTCTGCAGCTGGGCATCTCTGTCTGGAAGTGCTCAGCACTGCTGTGCAGGAGGTGATCCCATAGGAAATCACGTCTTTTCCTACCGTGAGAAGACCACAAAGTCACCACACATACAATCTTCAGTTATCAGCATCTGCTTGTGTTTTCCTCAGATGCTGATATTATACTTCACAGAGCTCTGGAAATGAGATTAATTTGCTGGGAATGTCAGAACGAAGGAAAAAACTGGGGTCCCACTGAGACATGTTTCAGTCAGCTTTTGCAACATCAGAAGTGTGAATTTCCACACATGCCACTGCCAGGACTTGGGGGTACCAAGATATTAGAAACAAGCCCTGCGATGAATGCAGCGTCCTTGGCTCAGAGAGGAAGGGAGACAGCCTGGCACTCACAGCAGGAGTCATGCCAAAGTGTCACTGACATTGTTCAGGCCATTTTTGTGTTATTTATTTCTTTTATCTGAGGCTCACCAACAAGAGGCAAAGGGCAGAGGGCAGTCCCATGTGGCATGGCATTCTAGAGATGGCGACAATCAAAATGGGAGGAATTGGGGATCTCCTCTTTCCTGATCCCAAGGTGTTGAGCTGCGTTTCTCTTCCTCTTCTGCGCATTTTCACCAGCCATAAAATATTGATAGGGCTTATTTAGCTCTTAGTCATGTTGTGAGCATTATTTTATGAGATTGTTACAGTGCTTTGAAAACTCTGTATTCTCTGAATTACTGCTTTAATGCCGTGCTAGAGATCAACGACACTGATAAGCTGGGTTACCTTCTCATTAAGTGATAGGTTTGACCATCACACAACAGGGAGAGTTGGGAGCTTTCCTCTTGCTCATGCCATCACCATAGCAAGAGGTTTATCTGTATTTGCTGAATCATTTGCTAGAGCTGCATAATCAATGTATTTGCTCTGGATACTATTTCCAGTGAAAATAACTGCCTGTGACGCCACACCTCACACTTGTAGTGAGATAAGTGGTTAACCATTGTCTCATCTAAAGATTGACACCAAGCTGATAAAGTCACAAAGCTAACTGAGCAGTAACTTCATTAACTCCCTACATGCCAATCAACCAGTGAGTTTTACAAGCTTCCCAGACACTAAGGCCCCCTGAAATGCTGGGCAGGACTCTCTAGCTGTTCCTAGGTGTTTACTGAGTAAATCTACCATTGTCAGTGTACACACTGTGCCAGCTTTAAAGCTTAACACTCATATGTTTCAACTAGCTTTGTAGGTAGCTGCAACCAAACCTTTACCATGGCTGTATGTATCAATTCAGACACCCTGGACAACCATCCTCCATAAAAATCCCCATCCCATTCTCTGGGCCGTGAGAACGCACTTCGTCATCTTGCTTCTTGTGTTCTTTTTTCTCCTTTACAGCAAGAAAAACATAGATCAATCACAACATGGATGGAACACCATAGTGGACAAGACACAGTTATCCCTACCCAGCAAAGATGTGCAAGCCCTCAAGATTTCTCTCGCTATGCCCAAAATGAAAATGTGGCACTTCTGCCTTTTCTCCCCTCCAGATGTTCAACCAGCTACTGTATGACTGGTGGGGTGGAGACACTACTTCAAGAACCTTTTTGAAACTCATTCGTTCTCAAGCAAATCCAGCTAAACCTTTGAGAGTGTGTTGGTTAGAGTTTTGTGGTCTTACAGCTGACTCAGATGAAATTGTCAGTCTTATTTTCTGCCTTTCGAAAACCATGGGCTGAGTGGACACAGTAACTTCTCTGACCCAGGAGCTGTCTTTTCAGGGAGGACTAAGGCACATTGCTATCTAATGTGCTGAAGCTGGGCTGGGGGCGTGATGAATACCAAGTTTCAGTTCCTCAAACTGCTCATCCAGAGCAGGGCCCCAACATAGGGTGTGCACTCTTTTTCCCCCAGCAGATTTAAGAGCCTGAGAAACTATCTTGTATATATTATAACAGTCTTGCTTGTAGTAATTCATCAATTGCAGAGAAAAAATATTTGATAGCTCCATGCTGTTGAGTGATCAACATCTTGCCCTTGGACTACATCATAACATTTACAGTGTGCCTCTGCAAAACATACTCTGCAAAGGAATCCCTGACTCCTTGCTCTTGCTGTTCATACATCGCTTTCATCTTTCCTGCAGATGAAATGTTACTGAATCTTTCACACCCCAGGAGATAGGGTAGGATTTTTTGAACTGAACTGCAAAGTAAGGAGTTCCTCACCAGAACAATTACGGTTTATTGTTTCAGTTGGTAAATGTTTAAAAAAAGCAGCCATCTCTTAAGAACATATCATAAAATGTGACTTGCACACAAACTGTAAATAAATAGAAATAATTGCTTGTGCTACAAGATCCATCTGGGATTGATTTCAGTTCCTTGTATAGTTGCAAACTTTCTGAGCATCTATGAGCAAACCAATTAATCTTCCCTGTATCTCATTTCCCTTTCAGTGCAACGAGCAAAATGTCTCCCCTGTCCAGAGAATGAGTTCTGCAGCTTGACTGAGCCCTAGCATACCTACCCCCTTACTCCCTGCCACAAGGAGGACTTTAGCAGGATCAAAGGAAATGCCTTGCAGTGATTTCACATATCCCTAGCCCCATGGGCTTAATGTGATTTTTAAAAAGAGAATTAATTTCTAGCCAATCTGTAATTTAGTTGTTTCCGATTTACACCAAAGATCCTAGAAAGGGTTTAAGTTAAGGTGTGACTTGATTGGCAGCACTTCTTTTCACAGATATCCCACTCTCTTTTAACACTATTGGTGTCCAGAGGAGCAAGGATTTACATGAGGGCCACAGACCACAGCTGCTTCCATAGTTCTTGAAACGAGCAATCAGATTTGTCCTTTGGTGATTTTTTTATCCTTGCTCTGTCATTTAATACTGTTAATCATGCAGCACTGGCAGTTAGAAGCAGTGCTTGTTTGCCACCCATTGTTCTTACATGCAACCATCCTCTCATATTAAAGTGCAGGGGCTCCTTCTCTCGTTTTCCCACCCACTTCTAGGATGCATCTGAAAAATCTTTGTGTCTCTACAGGGAGAGACAATAAAGCCTCGTGTCTGTGTTTTTCTGCACACTTTTTCCTGCTGAGCTGGTGATCTTGTCATTTATTTAGAAAGAAAAAAACAGGACTCATTTTCAAGGAGAATGAAAAATGGATCTCTGTAATTATGAGGGACTCACCTCTCAGTGCTTCACTGGTACCTTCAGTATCATGACAGTGGCTACCTAGCAACCATGTCTTTCAACTCAAGACAGCTTTATTTATATATATTTGTATTTCTACTGGCATGGGGGAAAGTTGGCCATAAAAATATTAATTTCCTTGGACATGGTAAGCTAAAGCATCTTCTTTCATAGAATTTAAAACACTATTTCAGCAACAGCTCGAAGAAGCACCAGCAGCTTGTTTGTTGGCACGGTAGCTGTACCTGTTTAACCTCACTATTGAGACGTGCTTCTTGTCAGGTTAGAGTGTGCAAAAAGTACTTACTGTAAAAAGTGAAAACCAACCAACCAACCAAAAAAAAACAACACCCCCAAAAAAAACACCCTCCTCTCAAATCCCTCAAAAGCAAGACCTTAACGTTTTACAGGAGAAAGTCCTCTTCCTAATAATGCACAGGAACAGTTAACCCCCACCAGTGTGTCATTTCCGGGCTTTCCATAACTTGAACTTTATATGTACACACTTAATGACTGTGACTTATTGCCTAGAAGACAGGGTGGAGTTAAATGTGCTTAAGATTTGTAGACAGAGGCAATCTAAGGTAATAAAGTTCTTCTGCCTCCCTTCTGTCTGAAGGCAGAGTTAGGTTAACCTTATAAAGCTCTGTAATTGTTCTGGTTGTTTGTATTTTAGATCACTGCCCTCCCTTTCAGTCCTCTCTCCTCCCTCCCCATCATCTACAAAAAGTAAAATTAAGCAGAAGGAGTAAATCACAGTGTGGAGCTTACCTAACTCATCCATCTTGCAGATGACAAGAAGTAAAACCTAGTAAATAGGTTTCACATGGCAAATTTTCATATAGCAACAGTTTTATCAATTCATGGGAGAAGATACTCTTCCAAAAATGCTTAAATGCAGTTCTGCATTCCTCCTGGTTGTCCTTCTGCTCCAAACTGTAGCCTTGTCATAGTGCTCCTTCCCCTGTTTTTTTTTTTCCAGCCTTCAGACTGGTATATTAAGTTTTTATCCATTTCAGCATTACTTATTTAGTATTATCCCACTAACTTTGAGATTTTCAGAATATTTAATAATTAATATTCCCAAAACTTTTGTGGAGTAGCAAACTGTTCCTGGTCCAATTTCACATGCAAGGAATAAGGCACTGTATTTAGTATTATATAGTATTGTGAAAAATTCCTGATTGCACTGGAATTGGGTATTGAATAAAAAGATTTTGTATAAGGAGACAGTATTCGGCCAACAGTTAGAAAGACTGAAACACAAACAACCAGTAGGCAAATCAATGGAAGGTGGGGAAAAGTGTTTCTGTAAAAGTAGACATGGTAATAAACAGATATTGAAAAAAATAGAGCAATTCTATACAGTATTGCAGAGAAAGATGAACAGCCAGTATTTTTGAATATCAGGCTACTCATCCCAGATATTAGAGATGTGAGTTCAAGTTCATGCTCTTGCAGGAGCTGTAAGAAGGTCCTGTAAGAAGCTCACAGTTAGCACACAAATACAAAATAAAGTGATTAAGTGAAATGTAGACCCAGACTAAGTGCTTGGACCCTTGAGATGTTCCAAATTAGATCCTAAACAGGTGTCACTTTGGGTAGTGACAGAAAAGAAACTGAGACATGAGAGGAGGGTCACTGTCTGCCAAGGTCTCAGTCACCTCAGGTGAGGCTTTAAGGACTCACTTCTATTCATTTGAAATCTGCAGACCAGTGGACATATGGACTCTGGTACCTGTAGGTAACTTCTTTCTTTTTTTCACATTGTTTGAAGGACTCTATGCAACTTTAAAACCATGGATTAGATCTCAGGTCTTCAACACATATGTCTCAGTCATGTAGTATCAATTCCTGTCTGCTTTATGCTATCCATTTGGATTACACCCGAAATCCTCGTTCTACAAGAAAGAATATGCCATTCAGTCAACCGAAATCTCCTGTGGTCCCAGCTGTTAGAGACAGTGAAGGATGGCCTGCTGTTGGAAGGTGCTGAACCCACAAGTCTCAGCAGCTGGGTGACTGTTTAAAGAGGACAGAGAGAGCATCAGTAGCAATTTAAAACATATCAGCTCTAGCTGGTTTCTTTGTGAGGTGCCCATCCCTTCAACATCTGAGACACTCCCTGAGAAAATGTCAAATTCCAGATGAGCACTGGAAATTTTGTTTTGACAGAAGGATCCAAAATCCATTTAAATCCTGCTCTGGGCACCAAGTCCTGGTCAAGACTTACCTTTAACAACTTATTTCATTGAGCCAAATGTGACACTGCTTCATGGGCAAAAGCTGCATAACAAACTGTGGCTCCATTTCTTCAACAGGTTCTGCAGAGAAGAGCAGTGCATTACCTTCACCACCCTTCCTGCTTTTGTTAGATCTGATATTAAACATGTTGGATGGAAAAAGGCAAAGAGACTGAGGCAAAGAGTAAGTTCAAGTTTAGCATGTGTTATATTCAAGATCTGTAAAATGGGGATGATACCACTTGCCTAACTCAAAGGAAAGTTAAAAGTTTGCGGAGGGTTCTGCAGATGTCTGAAGAATTATAACAATCATTAATTAGAAAATGATCATTCAACTTAGTCTTTGATTCTAAGCAGATTTCATCCTCTACCCTTTCTGTTACAACTGTTGAATTGCAATTTCATTTATCTTCATTGTCTGCAGTTTTGAAGTAATGGGAAAAGTTCACAGTGAAGGCTTTGAGGTGTCTTCCTGTTATCAGGGTTCCTATTAAATACATTGAATTGATTTAAACCTATTAGTTTATCAAAAGAGCATAATCCTATTCTTTAGCTTTCAAGGGAAAGCAGCAACTATCTCAGTTAATTACTGTTTCCTTGCTGGTACCCCAGAGCAAGCAATTGTTCCATAGTCCAAAATAATTGGTAATGACTGAGAATGAATGTGTATGTATGGTTCTACTAACTAGTAAGGTTAATTGGACAAACTGGAGAAGTGTGGGCTGTAAAATAAGTGAATTTTCTTCACAAAGGAAGGTGAAGTTTCCAGCTTACTGAAAACATATACAATGTTTTACTCAGTGTTTATATAAAAATATAAGGTTATAGGTCATGAAAGATCTCTAAATGACATAAATATGTAACTTCTGAGTCGCTACACGAATGCATCAAATGCAGTCAAAACGAGTTTTGACAAGATGTTGGATGTTTTCAATACACAAGTCTAATGCAAATTGCATGAGGAACCTTGTACAGGGACTGTAGAGGTTCATCTGCCCACTGATCCTGCTTGCCCTCACCACAGGCAGCTTTAGGGTCCTTCTTCTGAGGATCTTCTGTGTTGTTTCATGCAGAACTCACCTGTCTCCCACGAACCACATGAGGCCATTGCAAGGTGATAGTACAGCAGGAGTGGGGAGGGCAGGTTTGTCCTGACCGTGCTGCTGCAGAGACGTATTTGGCTACAGGGCACAGAGCTGATTTTTCCTGCCTCACGTGAGGGGGTGCTGATACAGGATTACCACAGGTGGATGGAAGAAACGCATCTCAGTATGGGAGAGATGAACAGGACCGAAGCAATGGGAACAGGTGGACAAAGCAAGTTGGGTGCAGGAGGAGGCATGAGAGGGAGTGATTCATTTTGCCTCACAAAGGTTTGAATCCAAGCCAGAGAGCACAACAAAGCAGAAAGCCTTTTGAAGAATATTTCAATAAATTTTTCCAGATTCTTAAGATATTTCTAATAAAATAGTCCTGTCAACTTCACTGAATCTTTGATTTATACTGACTGGGGATTTATGCTTCTGCTGAGGCATTTCTAAACTACCTATAATTTTGTTATACTATCAAGTCAGAGTTATTCTGATGTATGTATTATTGGTTAATACAGACTGTCATCAACCCTTCAGTCAGCTGGCCATGATTCATGAAAGAAAATCACTTCTAATTAAACATTCATCTAATTATTCTTGCCAGAAACAAATGAAATATGCAACCAATATGTTCCATAACAGCTTCAGAAGGGTACCACTAGGATTTGTGAAGCCAGATGATTGAATGCATGGGGAAGCTTTTCAGCACATGTTACATGATAAAATGATCCATTCCTACCTTTTAACTGTCTTCTGAACATTTCAAGTAGTATTTAATGTCAGACTAGATTTTGGAGCAAGGCACATTAATAACTACAGTAATTGCTCTTTGGGAGAACAGATTTGAGTGACAACACTTTCTCTAACCTCCAGGGTCTTACTTTCCTATGAACAGCTTAACATTTAAACAAACTGATTTCTCAATGTTTTACAAAAAAAAAAAAAAAAAAATCCTGCAGAGGCTCACGTAGCTATTTTTCTGTATTTAATTAAATATACTCTAGCATAACATTTTTCTTTGGTGTGTCAGTGTATTGCCAGTCTGTTTCATACCTGCATCTAAGCTATAGGATGCTGACCCCTTACAGAATGACTTCAAAATGCCTAAGACCTTATCATTCCCCTCCATGTCTGAGAGTGTAAATCTATTTACCAGGTGCCTGGAACAGTTTTGTGAGTCCTGCAAATTTCTTTCTTGCCCTAACTTATCTCATCTTACAAAGTCTTGAATAAGCAGTAGCTAAAGATTTTCTTCCTGATGTGTAGACATACATGTTGCAAATTGCTTATGTATGTTTGATTGCAATCAGTTGAATTTCCCTAGTATTTAAAGCTAGTCTAACTGAAAGGAGAAACAGAAATGAGCTTTAGCAATACTTGCCTCATCAAAAGGGCAAATGTATAAGGTCATTCTTTTATTGTATTTTTTTACAGCATAATCCAATAACCATTAACAGATGAGTTGCCAAAAGAGATATTGTGCCTTCATAGAAACTACAGTAAAAGCATTAAATTCTCAGTATTTGTTCACAATTGTAATAAAATAATTTCTGTTAAGAAACCTTCTCAGTTTGAGAAAAAAAGCCTGGAGATTCAGTGGGTTGCTTCTGATACCATCACATCTGCAGGTTATCAGGTTCTGGCATGCTACTTCTCTGTAATTATTTATTAAAAGACCTAAAATGAATGTTTCAAAAGGATTTGCAGAGCAGTTGGAGTTTGGGTTTGTTTCTCATATCCTGCCACAGCTTTTATGTGCAGAGAATTTAGAACCACACTGGCTGAAGCAGGTAGGTGATGATCTCCCTTTGAAATCAAGACTTACAGATGTTTCTTATGAAATCGGTGGGAAGTATACATCTAAAAAACTTCAAAAATCTAGCCTCTCTCTCTCTAGAATAATCTCTGATTGGAAGCAAGCAGTGCAATACCTGATATGGCTTGGGAGTTCAATGCAAATTGATCGTATCTTGGAGATTTCTTGGCTTGGCTTTTCATAAACATCTTAGTGTTCTAAGGACTTCTTTCAATAAACATAAAATATTCCAGTTTTTCACTGAAAGAGTTATGTTTTGAACACATAAAAGTGACTGTTAGACGATATTTTGATGCCAAACATGATTTGTTCCATATTTACTAGAAACAGGTAATTCAGCAAGACAAGAAATTGTAGTTGAGAACAATTATTGCAATCAAGAAGTTGAAGGGATATGAATGCCATTGTTGTTTCATACATGCTTAATATCTGTTCTTTGTGATTCATGACAATTGTGTCAAGATCTGGACTCAACACTCCCCTCTCCAAAAGCCATGTCTACATTACATGAGGCTGGCAGTCACAGCACAGCCAGGCCTTTATTAATATACTTTTGTATTGTAGGAATAGTTTGTGACTCTTGAATGCCACCATCAACATTTCCTCTTTCTCATTCTAATAATACAGGCATTTTACCTTTATTTTTCATTTTTAATAACCAGAGATTACCACTGTCCTTAATTCACAAATCATGTGTTTTACCACATTGGCCAGATTAGTCATCAAATAGTCAGATCTGTAGTCATCTTTCTCTCTTGGTTTCCTTATTATCATTTAATAAGCTGCAAATTTCTGCAAAACCACAGAGACTTCCTTTCCAAATCTGACTACCACTGCTCCCATAAGCCAGAGAAATATTTTAACAAGCTGTGGCCACAGAAGAAAGGCAATTAAGAAATTGCCACTATGGCAGCATCCTTCTGTGATTTCCAGCAAGCACCACAGAAGCAGTATGACATACACAGCACCCAAAACAGTAAGGAAGCATCAAGTCAGCAGAGGGATTTACTGAGATGCTGGAGGTGCAGGGTCTCTGGGAGAGCTTGCTCACACAGCCAAAACACCTGATTTTCTTCTCCTGCTGTCTTCTGCAGCTCCCAGAATTATGAAGCGCATTTTCCCATGGGAGATTTCTGCTTCCCACTTGTGCCGCAACACGTTAGCATTGAACTTGTGACTCACCCCTCGCACAGTAAGCATGGTGCTCTCTCCTCCCCTTGCACCATCAGCCCTCCTCACAGCACCCTCCAGCAGTGGGCCCAGCCCTGGCTTCAGACGCCAGGAGAACACCTGTCATGGGTCCTGAGTCTTGTGAGACAGACAAATTTAAAACCGTGCCCTTTGCTTACAGTTTTCAAGTAGACAAGTCTCCACTCAGCTGCAAGGGTTTTTTTAACAAGCCCTTTCAACGTTCCTGTGTGCTGTTCAAAGGGTCCAAGCTCTTAACTTTAGATTTTTGCTTCTATTCCAGGGACCAGTTGGCTAAATATTCAATTTGCAGCATCTAAACATATGGGCATCTACATTCTTTATCACATGTAGCTGAGAGTCCACTGAGCAATAAGACTTATTTACGCTAACTGTTCATTTTACATTGTTTTTAATACTGCAAAATAAGGATTTAAATTTGTTTGCAGACAGAAAGCAAATTATTTTTATGTTATGCTGCCAGAGTAAAATTTTGCTGCATGCAGCTTTCCTCTTCTTTTCTCAGAAGCTATCTAAAAATAAATGTACACCTGCCTTGTCTGTGTATACCAGGCAGTAACTAAAACTAAGCATGTATATAGCATTCTGATAAAAGCCTCAGTGAAGCCTAGAGGGAGAACTTCACAGGCACTCCCTTGTTTCCCCCATCAAGGAGCTTAGACCATCCTAGCCCAAGCTTCCCTCAAGAAACACCTCTGATATAACATGCTTTAACTTCTGGTCAGCCCTGAAGTGATCAGGCAGTTGGACTTGCTGGTCACTGTAGACCTCTACAAACTGAAATATTCTATCCTCTTCTCATCTAAATCAAAAATCCACTTCCTTTCTCTTTCCATTGTGGAGATTTGCCCAGTTTTTCCATTCAGTTTACTTCAGACTGCATTCTTACGTTGGCACGCCAGTAAACGTAGCAGTGCAGGTCGATCGCGACATGAACCGAGGCCAGAAGCACATTCCAGCACTGGGAAGATCCAACACCTCACACCACAGCTCCCCCTGGCAAAAGGGAATCACAAGCCAAAACGCTCCTGGCGCGCTAGCGTGTATGACAGACTCATTTTCCCAGAGCTCATGAACTGGCAAATTGTGGTTTCTGATTCAGATTGGGCCTCAACAAGTCTTGTGCTGTCAGATACACCTCAATGTCTGGAATTTTACGTCACCCAGATTTCTGTTGCGCACCAGTTATTTCTGCCTTCTTAAAGAAGCGCTCTTGCTCTTGTATTCTGGAAAACACTGCGACTGCTGTTGTGCTGCTACAGCAATACATCCCTGGCTAACAGCTGTTTTGGAAATTCATGTCAGGTCTGTTCAACCATTTTTATTATTTTCCTGTCCATTAAATCAGATTAGCATCGTGTGCCACAGTCACAGAAATCACAACCATTGATTTCTGACCTGTGCTAGTTAATGCAATTCCCCCAAAATTTCACGGTAACCTCAATCTTCTCCAAAGTTATATGGATGATCTGCTCATAAGCCAAGCCAGGAGCAGCTCCTGTTGGATTTCACAAGGATGGAATTCTCATGGTGTGCATACCCAGCCTCTGAGTTTCTGCAGATGGGAGACCACCTCAAGGAGTACTGGGATCAGATGGCTAAATCAGACTTTAAACCAAACTGGGGAGCAACCAGTCTGCTCTGACCCAGCTGTGTCCCTCTGCTTTGGAAAGTATAGAGATTAAAAGGCAAGAAAAGCATGTATCTTAGAAAGGTTTTACTGCACTGGACAACCAAACATAGCTCACTAGTGGCATAAAAAGCATTTTCAGGAAAAGGTTGTACTGCAGTATGGATTAGAAGTTTTTCACTTACACCTGTTACATTGAAATGACAAGTGTCAATCCCTTGCACTTTAAAGCATAAAATAAAGTCAGAAAAAAATTCCCTGAGGATGAAAGGTTTGCAAAGTTTTGTCAAAAAAAGGCACTGTAGAGTACTTCTACCTTCTGATGGAATATGTATAAATATCAGTGGAGACAAGTGATCGGACTAATCACTGCTATTTGACATTAATATCCCTACAGAGACAATCACTGCAAAATTGCTGAGAGACATTATAGGTGCACACTGTCTTCACCAATGAAAATAAAAATGTTGTGTGTAGCCTATAATATAAAACATCTAATTGCTACCAAATGAACACAAAAAGGTTTATCTTTTTTTATTATCACCATTTTTAGATGACCTGTTTTGAGACAAGGAAATTTTTTTTGTCATTAGTTGTTCGGATGTTCTGCTTCCAGGGCCAAGAGCTGTGGAGGCACCAATAATATACAGACTAAGGATTTCTCTCCTTTTACCAAAATGTGGCAGCCAATCAATTGTAGGAGAATCCACCAGCCTGAATGACTGCAATAATTTGTTAAAATTAGGAATGAATGTGATTGATCCTGACAAGAAGTAAATCACCAGAATGATGGGGAAGAATACAGTAGAATGCAACACAGATATGGTCACCAGTCAGGTAGTGCAGCTGTGAGCTTCCAAAGCTGTTAGAGAGTTGTACCCACAAGGAAAATAAATCAGTAATGTAGTAAACATTTCAGAATGGTTTTGGATTGGAGACTACAGTGTGTCAACATGCAACAATTTAATTAGCCTTCATTCTTCACTAAATACCTCAGAGCCCTCTCCTGCAGTTGGGCAAAGTGCCCATGAAAACCAAGAGGAAAGCGTAGAATCCCTTAGTATGAGGGGAAAAACACAGTTTGCATTTTTTTTTCTTTTAATAAATCTACAAATATCTCATCCAAGCTTTAAATAATTCAGGCAGCCTGTTTCCCTCTTCCTACAAATTTGTCTTTAAATGGAAACACACACTTCTTAATTTTAAATGGTCACTTCTGAGGGAAATACAGGGTTACATCCAAGTGATAAATTTTTGATTCTAGAATTAAAGAGGTAAAGGAATTCTGCTTCATAACAAATGCAGCAACTTTAAATTTCTTCTGTGCTTATGCTGTTGTATAGAGAGGGTATTATTAAGCTTTTTCAAACTTAGATTCATCATAGATGAATCAACGTAGTGTGAGCGCCTTTGAAAGCTGTGTGAGTTTATCTCAGGTGAGGATGCACCCGGCAGTTTGTGCTTGTGTGTGGGCATTAGTGTGTGCTGAGGAGAAAAACACATACACAAGCACAGATTTCTAGTTTTCTCCATTTTTTTATTTTTAGCAAGTTCTCAGTTCAGTCACTGTTTCAAGTGTAAGCTCTCTCAAAGCTCTTTTATAAGTACTACACTTTTTCGGAGACATTTGAAAAAATGTCTCTTAAGACAGAGAAAATAAGCTTTAACATGTCCAGGTCTCATAAAAGAGAATAAATCCCCTCTCAGTTAACATACAGTCAATCATCTAATAAGATTTAATCCAACTAGGAGACCAACTAAAAAATTGTTCTGGGGGCAAATCTTATAAATTAGAAATGTATTGTGGTGAGTAGTAATGGTGGCTTAGTAGTAGTAATAAATGGGTTTTGACCCATTTCTGCTTTATTCGGCCTTTCTCAACTCATTGTAAATCCCACTCTTACAGTTAAAAACTGAGTTAGAAAATAAAATATAGCACATCATCTTTTTGATGACATAGGAAATGAGAGTGGTATTTCCTCTTCTATTGTTCAACACTTACAAGTACTATTAGTTTTAGAAATTAGGAAAAAAATCTGTTGGACTGAATAACTTCTATATTTAAGATGAATGAATAACTTTAGATTTCTTGAACTGGTTAATTTCTCTTCCTTTCCCATGAAAAAAGAATTCCATATGAAAACCAAATTGCATGTTTCTTAAAACACAGATTGTCTTTTCCTGACTAAATAGAAAACTCTTCCATGAATGCTGAGGAAAAGTATTTATCCTTAGGCAGAACATAAGTACACGTGGTTATGAAGGTCAGCCTGGTTTCTAATCTGAGTGAAATATATGCACCATATTTAGCAGATGCACATCCAAGTATGCCCATGCAAGAAGAGAGAGTGAGAAAAGCAATTATAATTGCTATTCCGCAAATATATAATGAATTCTCAGATTTTTTTCTTGTGCTTTTACATTCCAAGAACAAACCTTCACAGGTCTTAGAGGGTGGGGGAAAGACAGAGAAACTCAGATTCTGATAAGACTTTTGGCTTGGTTAAATGTTGTAACAAAATTTAAAACATCTTTAGTATACTGAAATCCTTTTGTGATCTTTCAAAAATTTTATTAATCCGAAGAACAAATTTTGATCTAGGCAAAGTTGGATAGCAGAATTCTGCTCTCAGTGCAACACTTTGGGTGCCCACGAATTGCGTGAATCTGTCACTGAAAGTTGAATTTAATGCCAAATATCTTTATTTTCAGTGTCTATTGACAAGCCTACAAATAACGTATTTAACTAGTCTGCTAAAGAAAGAATAGTCTGATCTTTGTACTTTAAGGAGCTTTTGTATTTAAACAGCATTAAGGAAGACACCTTGGTATAAGGATATTAGTGGTTTATACATCCATGTGAAGAAACAGAATTGATTTCCTCTTTGATCGCTCTTCAAATTAACTCAAAGCAAACCCACAGTCTTTGGATTTCTTTGGCTTCATACCTGTTTCACAGACAAGCTAAGCCCTTTACCACGTACACCATCATTATGGCAATGCATATGGCATGTGTTTTTAGTACACATGATAGAGACAAGTAGACTTTCACATATCTTGAAAGAGCAAGAAGCTAAGAAATTTTATGCACATACCAGAATGGCTCAACTGTCAAGGTCTCATCTCTCTTCCCCTTTTTAATTCCACTGTAGCACAGGAAGAGTACAAAAATTCGATAGAAAAGAATTAAAGTAAAATCATTACATTTCTTATAGCAAATCATGACCAATTGTGTGGTGTCACTGAAGAGCATGAAGTGCAGTCAAGTCTAAAAGCTGTAAGTGCCCCATTATTCATTTTTACTGAAAATCTAAAAGAGCTTCTTGTAAACTCAAAATTTTTAATGTGACGCTTAAAGTAGGCCTTTCAAGACTTCAAACAGTTACTTCATTACTGATCTTCAGAACCATGAGTTATTTCTGTGTTTATGGGGCTCACAGCATTTATAGATGACTAAAGTGTTGTGTTAAGAAGCAAAATACAAAGTGAAAACCGAGTCTTTCTGGTTATCAACATAAAACTAAAACCTGTGTTCAAAATACAAACATATGGAGATTGAGAAAATAATTGCTTTCTCTCTTTCATCTAAAGTGCTTCAGTGATTTTGTCTTCACTTCTATCTAGCCTTTGCAAGAATTATACTTGTAAACCAAAAACTCTCAACCTAATAACTGAAAGGAATTTCTTCAAAACCTGGAATATCCACAATACTTTGCAGTTTATTGTTCTCTGAAATGAAATATACAAAAACTAAGAGTTGCCAAAGTGGACTTCAGAGTTTTGGAATGGTGACTGCTTGAGAAGACATGGACCAGCACCAACACTTCCCATACTCCTCCACAGACCAATTGGTCTAGTTTGAACATGCTCACACAAAAAGAAATATTGCACATGTGGACAGAGAATTAAAAGAATTCCTCTTCCAGAGCCTGTTTACACAGTGGGTAACACCTCTAAATATCTTCTCACCATCTAAAAGTTTTTGTTACTTTACTCCTTGTGCAAGTTCATCTGCATGGCCCATTCCAACAATTTTTGGGGGATGTTTTTTGTAATTTTCTAACCTTGTTTAACCATCTGCCATCTCATCCCACTTCACCTCAGTGTTCAAGGACTTTTGAATCGACTCTGTCTCAAAACATCTTTTTTTAATAGAAGACATCACTAACAGAAACTCTGACTGCCTTACACTGAGCATGTGTCTCCCAGCTAGGGGAAAGCCTTTTTTTCTGGTGACAGGACATGACTTTGTGGTGACACTACCTGCCATAGCCAGTGACTGCTCCACAGGCTGCCAGGCATCACACTACACCACAGGGCAAGATTAGCTCCTGACCATAGGCGGACCAGGTCCTCTGGCTTGGTTCCTTATTGCTTGAGATGATGATGATGGACCTCAAGCATCAGCTGTGCCAAAGTCCAACCATTTTTGTGAGTTTCTTGTTGTTGTGTTTGTTGTTTTTTTTTAATTCTCCATTCTGTAACAGACAATTAAGGCCTGAAATTGCACCAAGTACATGACAAAATGCCTGCAGAGAGCTGTGCTTCTTAGGAAGGGAACTTAGAGCCTCGGTACCAAGCAGCAGCAGCAGCCTGCGCCCATCCTGTATTCCACAGTCTGTAATTTCAGCTACATATCTATTTATTCCAATGCTGCAGTATTCCATTTCTGAATGAGTTCCCACATCATGGTGACACATGCCTAGCATTATTGCATTTTAGACAGCCATCTGTACTGATATATTCAGCCAATAATTTGCCACCAGGAAATTGGTTCCTCGGAATATATTTTTTATGCGGAGTGCATGCATGCCTGTCTCTAATTTCTAAAATCCATATATCCTTGATGTGTCTTGTAGGAAGATGAAATCCTATTTCATCCTGAACCATCCGTAAAATATAATGTTTGGTATTAATTAACGGTCAAGAAAATTTATGCCACAGCTCATCAGCAAAGCCTTAGTAGTAGCATAACAATCCCCAAAAGAATAAGTAGCAACATGGTAATGCCAGTTAGCTAAATATGGCAAATGGCAGGGAAGAATGAAATAGGTCTAAAGGGACACAGATCCTTTAACAGATGAAAGATGTGGGCTAAAAATATACTTTGGTGTGGATAAATATAGAATAATGATTGTAAAAAAAAATAATCCGAAGGTGCGTTGTAGCGTTTAGCGGAGCGATCTTACATGAACCTGAAAAAGGAAAGAGCCAGGTAGTTATTAATGAATAATCCTTCAGTATATTATCAGACTGGCTTATAATACCCATATGTAGTGAGAAATGGCCACCTAACTCCAGATCATTAAGTCCATTTCCTGTGACACTAGAACATGGTCCACCAGATGGGAGACACATGAAATATTAAAAAGATACTAAACATGTACTTTAACTTTGGGCAGAAAGCCAAGGGTAGTAGGAGCACAGGCAGGCAGCTCAAAAGGAGGACCAAGGAGGTAAGAGTTTCTCAGATGAAATCCGTGGTTCAAATTATGTGCAATGCAATTTTTATATCTGCTAAAGAAAGTGCTTTTTTTTCTTTCTTCTTTTTTTTTTTTTTTTTTTTTTTTTTTTTTTTTTTTCTTCTCTTTTTTTTTTTTTTTCTGGTATATGGAGGGTTAGAAGAGAGTGAGAGGATTAAAAATGGAAAGCTTTAAAGGATAGTTCAAAATGCTAAAAGATAAAGACAAATTCTATTACTTTAAGCTAAGAGAGACAGAGTTTTGGAAATAAAGATTTTTTTTTTCTTTTTTTCTTTTTTTTTTTTTTAATCAGAGATTTTCCTGTCCTCAGACAGACACCAGGCTGCTAATCAGGGGCATTCACAGCAGTTAATACCACTTTGAGTAGGATTAGCTCTAATATTTAAATAAATAATCTCCACGGCTGTTTTTGGGTGACAGGATTCTGGGGAGGAGAAAACTGGTAACAAGAGTTATAAATCAAGTCTGTTCTCCAGCAGATCTTGGAAGCTAAGCAGCAAAACTGGGGGAATATCTCGAAGGGCTCCACAGCTCTGGAAGAAATTTCAGAGGTACTGGTTCCAATAAATATAAGTTTGGTTTGTTCTTAGAGGAGAAAAGATATTCACAAGTATCTCCATGTCTCTTAAGTTTTTCCAGAGAAAATACTTAGTTCATAGTGAATAAGCATTCTCCAAGGTATTTTTGAATCTCCATATAAATATTTTTTGACTTATACAAAATTATCTTTGATGTACACTGATTTTCTCCCTTTTTTTTCATCAAATGTACAGAGTACTACAAAAATACTATGTTTTGCCAGTTGGTTTTCATAATTAAGAAATTATTTACTATCAGTTTAAATATTTTTACCAAAAAAAATCACTTAAATATGATTTGAGGTTTTTTCCTTTTCTGTATAGAATTACTTTTTTCTTCTGTATGTTCTGAACTTCTAACAGACCATCATAAGAGTGTTCTCAGTACATCATGAGCACAAGTCGAAGTATTGCTGCACTATTGCCTTTTATAATATAGACTGATATTTTATGTAATATCCTTTTTCAATCTCAAGAGAAAGATATTTAAACCAGTTTGGAATTAGAAAGGATAACCCATTTCCTTGGTTAATTGTAGCTTATAATAGCAGGTTTTGAGAAGGAAGTAAATTTTGGTAGCAATTTAAATGGAATGCAAGCTTTTGCAATAGGAGTCTCATCTTCGAGGTGTTTTTTAAGAACAATCCTGTTAAATTAAAATGAAACATAAACTATTGCAGGAAGGGAACAAGAAAAGTTGGATCAAGAGAAGTGACCAGGGTTTATACTTACTCAGGGCTCAGCCATCCTTAACTGGCACCAGCACAAGCTTTGGTACAGCCTTGCACTGTCTCCAGGGAGGGATCATTGCAGATTAACCCCTCCCCAACGCTTCTCCTCTCTGCATGGTCCCTCACATCGTGGGCTCAGGGGACAGGCACTTGCAGGAAGGGGTGCAGGGGAGGGCACAGACAGTCCTGCCGCTGCCACCAGCTCTTGCCTGGTTTGCAGAGCTGCGACTTAATACACATTCTTAGGACAAAGGGCGAGATTTTCTATTATCGTCTATCTACTTCAAACAAAACTGGGAAAATATGGAGTGCTCCAAGCTTCTTAGCTTTCCAGGACTGCAGATCCTAGGAGAATCATCCTAGAGGGAAAAATTCTCATTTTTACAGAAGTCTCCAGCAAAGAACTCTGGGTGAGGAGCCACAGAACTATTGATGTCAGCTACACTTAGATTGGCTCTTTTGGCATTACTAGAATGAAGAAAAAAGAAAGAGAAGCTGACTTCTAGGTTTAAATTTGTTGCATATGTTCAAAAAATACGAGTGACATTTGCTCCCATGTATTGCAGGCAGCAGTAACAGAAATTTGACATGTCAAATAGAGTACATGCCACTTAATCTCTCCAGCTCGAGATCTGGAACACAGTGTGTTACAAAGACCTGAGGAAAAAAAAAAGGAAAAAGAAACATTAAATATATGTGAAATGCTGTGGAAAAAAAGTGTAAATTCTGTTTTTCAGCCCCCAGCTTCACAATTCTTTCTTTTTGATGTAAATAGCTTCCAGCAGAAAGATTTGGGAGTGCAAATTTGTATGAAATGTTGGCAATTCAAAAAAAATGTTGAGAGAAATGACATAGTTTGTTTCCTTCAAAATTTCTAAAGTTCTTTTTTTTTTTTTTTTATGAAGCATCAGGAGATATTTCATAACAGGTCAGAATTAAATCTCCCTCAAATGTGTATATTAGCTTTCTCTTCAGTCCTTCAACAGAACAATGTGGCACAAATACCTAAGAAACCCTCTATATTAAAAAAAAATTAAAATCGAAACTGAATTCAAAGAGTTAACAACCACTGCAAATAGATTTACTGCACTTCATTATAAAGTTAAAGTAAATGGAGCATTTAAAAAGAAATAACAGATGCCATCATCCTGTATGGATAATTAACAGCAGACTCTTTAACACTTATATTTAAATGGGACTGAAACATTTCAAAAAGATTTTTTTCTCTGTTGCAAAACATTCAGATGTAAAAAAAAAGACCATTCTCCTTCAACAACCTCCTTAGGGAAATGAACTTCTGAATAAAATTGGTAGAACACTTCAGCAGTCCAGGTTTCCACAATTTTTGAGAGCAGTGTGGGCAGCGCGTTGAGTTCCTGGATGTAGAAGAACACTGAAGGTAATACCTAACCCACTGCCACTCCTTTTGGGCAGAGTTTCTCCTCCTCAGCCTTGCAGACCTCCACAACCCAGCTTCCCTGCCTCTAGGGGTCTTTCCAGGGCAGCTCTGCCTTGCCTGCTCCAAAACAGGTGCTGACATAGAGACAAGATGACACTGTCACCTTCTGCCCCATCATCTCAGGTATAGCTGCACGAAGGCACCTTCTTTTAGCAGGTGCTTGATAATAAAAATATTGTTTTATTTCCACATGCATGTTTTCTCCACCTTCACTTGAACAGCTCTGGGGTTTTTTTCCATCCTCCTGGTTTTGCAGAGATGCACAAAGCCAAGGTTTGCTCAAACCTATTCATTACAAAACTACACCTAGTTTGCCGTCACTTGGCACCTTTTTTTGGCTGCAACAGTAGAAAAACTGGCTCACACTGACAGAGAGGTTGGAACCCTCCTCTGTTTTCTAGAGGTGATCTCTCAAGGTAAGGATTAACACATTGTTCAGACAGTCTGTGGGAACAAAGGTGCCTTTGCCGTTCTCTGTGCCATTTCAAGGCATCGGATAACACCTTTCGCTTTAATTTTGAGGAATACAAAAACCTTTGAAAAGACAGCAAAACCATCAGCTGCCAGGTTGTGAAACTTGCTCTAAGTTACCTCCTCTGAATGTTGAAATTGGTGTGTAATATGTGGCTGCCCAGAGGCTGGGTATATACCTGCTAAGGATGGACAGTCATCCAGGTAGGATATTTTTCTCCCATCCTGGGTGTCTTCAGAACATAGCAGGGTTCAGCCATCAGCTGCCTCAATACATCATTTCAGGTTATGAGCATACATTGCTTATAAAACACAGCCTTTCAAGATAAACACAGGTTTCTCACTTTCTCTTTTTTTTTTGTTTACCAGACTGTATGTGTTACAGATTATTTTCTGAGTCAAGGCACACAGATGCTCTCCTTATTAATGTGAGAAAATAATAGTGCCAAGGGGCATTATAGATCTTTTCATTCAGGTGGGGGGGAAAAGATTACACAACATGATGAAGTCAGACAAATACCAGGAAATTAGGGACAGCCCCTCCCTTCAACTATTTACTTGTTAAATTGATTTTAAGTTTGAATATGAGGTCTGCATATGTAGTCATCATATTAGCAGATGCAAATTAATAATTGAAATTTTGGACAATCCTAGCATTAGAAACTTAATGTACAGCAATAGCAAAGTGTGTAGTTTGTTCCTGGCTTGGTACACAAACTGAAACAAGACTGAACAATACAAAAAAAACAGGCTCTATCTCATAATCAGGAACAATTGGGTTTGCCTGTGCCTACATAGAAAGCAAAGCTGCAACTCGAAGCATGCAGAGGGTAACTGATGAATTTGAACATCCAAGAACTACGATGACAGGAAGTTTACATAATGGTAACAGTATCTGTCATACTTTGCGATTCTCCCACATGTGATATCTGATGTCTGACAGTGACTCATGGGCCACGGCTCTCTTGTGGCTGCTCAGTTAGGTATGACTAAAAAACAAACTCCGAATCATGTAAATGGCATGCACGTGTGCCCCGATGCTGACAGATAAGTGGGCGTTTATTGGTGCTGGTATCAGACACCTGTATGCATCATCAGTGTTTAGAGGAAGGCACATGGGCACTAAATTGCATCTTTTACAAAACAGTGATTTTGAGATGTCTGGAAAGAGAAGTGATACTCAGAGTCACATGCCCCCACCCCCCCACCCCCCCCCCCGATAAGTCGATAAGTTAGCATTTCTGTCTCATTTACTTTTTCCCAAACTTCTACGTGTATGAAATTGCTATAGGCAACTGCCCAATGCCTTTGCATCTGCTAGAGCTGTTAAGTAGCTGATGAGGTCTTTTTCACAAGATCTGGCTTTTATTTAATTATTTTTTTTTTTTAAAACAATTTTTGAAGATATAGAATCTGTTTCAGCAATATGGCTAGTGCAAATGCTCCTATTGGAGATCTGCTGATATCCAAGAAGATGTCCTGCTTAGTCCTGCTCAGAAAATTATCTTTTGAGCATAAAAGTGTGAATAAGTACGTATAGATATATGTGAAGAAAAGGGATGTTATGATACATAAATGTCCAGTATCAGAGATATGTCTATGGTTCTCATGACAGAGATTCATTTTAATGGAAATTGCTGAAGGACAGTCAGCTTCTTCATGATATTGGTATTGAATATCAATATATTATATGATAAATAGAGAAGGTAGTGGGCTATATTCAGTCCTTAGTGCATGGTAAATCTACTACTGAAATTTGAAACTGGTGATGACATTCAGTTAACATTGATTGCTTTAGTGGATTACATTCAGTTAACTTGAAAAACCAGGGGAAAAAAACCCACATTGTTTTCCATAGTTAGCTGGATTTTTTAAATACTGTTCATAGCACTTTCATGACTGAACGGCTTCCCAGGAATCCTATGAATTGTTATAGACAACGTTTCACAGTTATTTTCTTACAGGGTTTTAAATTCCCTGAAATGCAGCCTGACTTCACAGGTTCCTTCCTTGTAAACTTGTTTGTGAAGGGAGGATCTCAGCAGTACGACGGCCGTCTGCTGAGGATGAAAGTGAGGCAAAGCACTGTAAAGCAAATAAAAAAGGGAGGGGCAAGATCAAAGTACCTCATTAAGAGCAGTACGTTACAACCCTGTCCAACCTCTGCTTGCAGAGATTGGATATATCTGTCCTCAGTTAGCTGATAGCCTGGTTCTGACAGGGAGGAGAGGCTAGAAGCAGGAACACATGGGTGCTAAAATTACCTGTGCTTCCCCACATGAGCTGTATTCTGAGCCATCCTCTCGGTAGTTAGATACAGGGGTCAGCCCCCTTGCTTGATTTTTAAGTAAGTTATGAGGCTGTCTGTGATGTTCTCTGGCAGCAGAGTTGCATTTCTACCTGAGTGCTCCTGGAAACACACAGAAGATATTTAATATTTATCTTAACAGAGGCTCCTAATTGTGTTGGGTTGTGTAGACCCACATGCTTACACCTCTTCTGACAAGTGCATGTCAAGGAGAAGATCTGTAAATTTCTGTATCTACATAATTTCCCACCTGAGTCAGCAACTGAGCAAACGTGGCTGAGCTCTGACCTTGCCCTCGTGCTTTGGCCATCTCTTGTTAATGCCAGGCTGTTCCCCAGCAGTGATATTGAGCCACATCTTGAACTTTCCATGATGAGGGTTTCCTCACATGAGCATGAGGGTATGGCCTGCCTTTCCTTCTCTGCACTGCTAGAGCCAAGAGGACTTCGGACCCATCCTTCCTGCCTGACAACTGCTTTTTATTTCTAAACAGAAGCCAGAAACTCTTCTGAGCTGACAATTCCTCTGGGGCCAGTTTCACACCCAGTCCTTGTGAGTGCTCTTCTAGGCTGGTACAGGCTCCTCCAGGCTGTCACATGCCCAGTAGAGCCCTTAGGAAGGAGGATGCATGGCTAGGACTTGAACCACCTTTCCAGTAGTGTAGCAATGCTGGTCTGAGTTCCAGATGGCAGAGGTGTGTTGGGATTTGCTCCTCTGTTGAAAAGAGGTAATCAGGAGCAAAAGCAATTGGTTTTCCATTGTACTGTGTGAGCTAGCTTCTGTCCTTCCTCCTACCAGGACACCCTGGCTTCTTTGCTGCCTTTTGAAATTCCCAGGCATTTGGTTTAGTTTAAAAGAAAGTTCAGTAGTAAGTAACCCTTGCCTTCACTGGCTTTAATCAGGCACTCTATGTCAGCACAAGAGGTGATTCTGAAGTACCTCAGAACACTTCAGCTACTGCTTGGGTGATATGGTACTGCCCGAGCAGGAATAACTGTGGGTTGAAAAGAGTTTTCAAAACCAAATGACCCTGTTGCACAGCTTACACAGGACATGTCTGCTGCAATTAGTAATGATCTTGTTTCCCACACTGGCCTGACCAGGTGTAGTCAACATGGTCTCCTCTCAAAACTGCTCCACCAAGGAGATGGGAGGCACCAGCTCAATGACTCTATGAAGGGCTGGATGCTAATCATTTTCAGTTGCAATGCTCTGGGTCTTTCTTGGTATTTTCGATTTGACTGGAAGATAAAATTTGTGTAGTCATAAAACAACAACAGGGCAAGCTTGGCAATCAGGCCCAGGGTTCGGATGTGGTAAGCTCCTTGCATTAAAGGTAATTCTTTAGAAAAGACCCTGTGTCTCTCATATTTCTAGTGAAATGTACCCGTTGCAGCATTTGGGCTTACCACACAGCATGTAATGAAGTTACTGGTGAAACTGAGTCAAACACCTGATCATCTGCTCTGGTGGCTACAGGCCTAGCCATAAACTGGCTTGTGGGCCTCTGTTGATCACCTCCCACACTGCAGGTATACAGCATACATCAGCATACCTCAAATCCTCTCTGAAATACAAAATTCACATCATCTTGCGCAGAAGAATGGCAAACACAATGGTACAGCCACCACCACAGCAGCTGCTCACTGCCACCTCCCAGGGGGAAACCTCCAGAGACCCACCCCAGAGTTGTCCAGCTGGGCTCACCTCAGACCTCACATGGGTAATTATGAATGGATTGCAAATGAGGAATCTAGAGGCTTAGAAACAGGAGGTGGATTGCCTTAGGACTTGGCTGTTGGTGTGGTGATTCAGCAGCCTTGGCTGTTTGACACGTGTGAGAGAGGCACTTAGGTTTCTCTGCATGTTTGAATGTTGAGGTGCTGCTCTCCTTGAAATGCAGGCTGATATTTATTTAGACATCTAGCCTTGGGCCTGTGGTGACTGTGGAAGCGAGAGAAATCACGAAGGTAAATTCCTGCCAAAGAGATGGATGACTAAGCAGTTTTGGATGCCTAAATTGATAAGATTAATCATATCCTTGATGCTTCCTAGACATACTGGTTGCACCTACCCATGGCTCCTGGGCAGAGGTGCAGCAGCTCCTACATCCCTTCAAAGATGAAGGCAGAGGCTGTCATTTCATTTTACACCCTACCTAAAACATTGTTAACCAAATCACAAGTGGTGCCTTGCAGACTGTATTGTTGTATAAATAACTACTAATAACAATAGTTCAAATATTTGTCAAGCTATAAAATTCTCCTTCCCACACCTATGAGAACATTATCTGATTCCACTGGAGTGAGATCTCACTCCTGAGCAATCAGCCTTGGTAAGTTTGCTCTTCCATGGCAGCCATTCACACGGCCTGCCTGCCCAATGAAGACCTGACACCTCTGGAGTATGGACTCAAAGAAGTTCATGGCTGGTCCTTTCTTTTTTGTTGTATTTTTGTTTGATTGGTTTTCTGTGTTTTTTTATAATTACTTACTAATGACCTACTAATAGCCTTACAAAAAGCTCCACTGGTTCTCCTCCAGCTGGACAAGTCAGTTTGTTATGCAGCTTATGAGAATTAGGTCTTTCATCAAAAATGGGAAAAACAGATGGTCTCTGCAGCAAAGAGTTTACAAAGAGGGTGAGCTACACTTTTTAGAGAATAGATACGTATTGAAGATGATTGTGAATGCACTCTCTCCCCCTCATTCTTTTTTCCCTGTCCTGTCCTCTGCCCATCCAACTCCTCCTAGGAGACAGGAACCACTTGAGGGCATCTTCACATCCTGGTGGTGCCTATAGCGCAAGGTGGCACTGGAGTATTTTTACACCTTTTAGGTGGCTGGTGGATTCCTTCCTAGAAACTAGGATTATTCCCATAAGGAATACAAACAAATTAGTGTACCATATAAATAATTACCTTTATGTAAATGCATGTGATAAGAAAAATGGAATCTGAAATGATTAACTAACCTTCCATTTAACAACATTTCTGACATTTGATTTGAGGAATGAAGTCCAACCAGCTTTCCTGTGCCTTTTACTGGGGAATAGCAAGGATGTGTAGTGGGCATTAAAATGACTGAACCATGCTTTGCTCTTCTTCCTAACACAGGCTGAAAATATGAAAAATGAGGAGAAAAAATTAGGAAGCAAACAAGTCAGCAATTTCTGATGTCCAGCCACAGTCAGCTGCTACCAAGGGAGAAGTACCTTCTTCTCCATACTTCATTGATTTCTTTTGATCTGTGCCTCAAGTTAAACTCAGGTTGACAAGAGGTCTTGAGTCCCAGCATCATCCAACCAGCACAGCACCACATGCTGGCCATCTGGGAAGCTGGTAATCCAGCAGCATTTTCCCAGGGTTGGCCCCAAGCTTACCGAAGCTCACTGTCAGTAGCTCCATGCAAACATGGCTGTTTTGGTTCAAGGTCTGGAGCTAGATCGTTCAGCATTCATCTGGGGATTTCTGCACCACGCCTTCCTGCCCAGTGTAGACATGCCCCAGGTCTATCATGATTTTCATCTGCCAAGCATTCAGACAAAATAATTAACTTACCTTTGCTGGCACACATTCTTCACTCTGAATTATTTGTATCAAAGAGCATTATTTCAACAAAATCTTTATATTTTAATAATGAAAAATAAACTTGAGAAGACTCAACAGTAACAACACTGATTAAAAATGTACAAGAACTTGACTGTGTTTTCTTTCACAGACAGATAATTAAGAGGATTTTTAAGGTCTTTTTTCTGTATCAGGTAAAGATTTAGTAGTATTTTGTGTTAATCACCTCTAGGCTGCAGAGACAATACCACTGCATAGCGCAAAATAAATGACCAGAAGGCTTAATGTTTTTTGTGATTTTATTTAAAGTGATTTCATATTGCAAGTTCATGCCAAAAAGTTCATTTGTTTCTGAGTTTCTGGCTCTGAGGACTGTTATCCATGCTGTGAATGTACCACTGTTTGTCCACACAGTTATTGGAGTACCTGTGAATAGTTTGCAGGTGCCATTCAAGCTTGTCTCTTTTCTGATCCCAAAACCACTTTTGACAGCTACTGATCAGTCCATTTTAACTACCTGCAATGCTGTATCTACTGTGAAGATTACTGTGAAAAAAAAAGTCTCTTATCAGGCTAGGAATATCTTTTGCATAAGAGCATACCTACTGTTGGAGTGTTATACAACACCTCCTGCAATAGGTGGAGAAGTCTTACCAGTCACTTCCCTACACTGTGAATCAAGTCCTAAATTGCTTGTGTGAGTTCTTTTATATATAAGATTGTTTTGAAGGAATCATTCTTTTTATGTTGCCCAGCTACAGTTTCAACCCCTTTTTTTTCATTCTGGACACCAAGACTTGATGCCTTTTGCCATATGCCTCTTCTTCTGCAAAGTTCCCAAAGGGCAGTTTGAGACACCTTTGGGTAAGACACAAGGTGACATTACCCACAGCCATCTCAATGGTGTTGTTTGAGACTGTTACAGCTGCAAAGTCAGCTACGCATATTTGAAGTATTTCCGAAGTGTCTGAGGACCTCAAGGTTCTGGGCAGCTGAATGTGTCACATCTGTAGCTTCACTTCCTTGGTAGACCCCTTTCCTCTGAAAGGCAGCAAGAAGCTGTGGCTCATTCTTCTGCTTTCAAAAGTGGTAGGGGAGGAGGCACCAAAAATTTTGGGGTTTGTGTTACAGGTTCATTATTTCAGGTCCTTCTGACTGATGCCCTGCTTGTTGTGCCAGCTTTCCATAAACAAACTTTGGGAATCCTTGTTCTAATAGTATCTTTCCATCTTCTTAATGGCTATGTTTTTTCACTCCATATGGCCACTTCATCTGCATTAAGCCTCCTCACTTATAACAAAAAATCCTTCTGTCGCTTCTGTGTTTAGCCAGGTCTGTTGCTCAGATGGTGCAACCACTGAATGCTTAAACTGAGTCTGTGTAAAATGTTGTTTCCCTAGCTATAGGCAAGGTCAGAAATAAATATATTTGGTACCATATCTATTTAACTGAAAATCTAACTAGACCTTCAAATCTGTGCACTTGGTTGCATATGTTAGAAACAGATCCTCTATGAATTGATTTGTAATAGCCATTCCTAACACCACCTCCTCCTCCCCAGAAGCCTGACTGCTCTTGATTACATCCCGATTGTGTCCAAGGAAAATTTTCTGGATTGAGTAAGGCTGAGAGAGAAATTTAATGCTGCTTTAACTACCTAACACACTGCCTATACTGGACCAAAGGTCCAATAGCTGACCTGTCATTAGCTGACAAGGAATGTAAGTAAAACAGATAGGAGCAGCAGAGTAGAGTGAATCTGTGATAGTACTTCTCCATGCAATCTTCTCTGTTCCAGGTATCTCTGCCCATTCTAAGCCACATATAACGTTCTTGCACATATGTCTTCCATGAATTTGTCAAATCAATTCTTGAGCACATTGAAAACCTTATCAGCAGCAGCATTCTATGACAAGCACATGTCAACATGACAAAATTCTTCCTCTTGTTTGTTTTGAATTTGCTGGATGATAATCTTATCTGGCCAACCCTAAATCTCATCATATACAGAACAATGACCAGGTGTTCCTGATTCACTTTCTCCATTGCCACAATTAACTTCACAGATCTCTATTGTATCTTTCTTTAGGTCTTATTCTACTGAGTTATTTCTTACAGGAGCTATCCCATGTGGGTTTTTTTATTACTGTTGTTGTCTGTTTCTCTTCCAGTTCTGCTTTATTTTTTATGAGAAAAAAAATCACAACTGCATGTGGTAGCAAGATGAGGAATTTAAAGTGACAAATACATCTTCTCCCTTCCCTTCCCTTCCCTTCCCTTCCCTTCCCTTCCCTTCCCTTCCCTTCCCTTCCCTTCCCTTCCCTTCCCTTCCTTCCTTCCCTTCCCTTCCCTTCCCTTCCCTTCCCTTCCCTTCTCTTATTTCACTTCACTTCTCTGCTCCTCTCCTATTAACTCTAAGCTAAATGTGTCCATTGAAGACCTTGTCCAAATTGCCTTTTGCTCATGAAAAAGGTTGGCATTAACTTAAAAATGAGTTTGGTGTAGGTTTTCCTACTGTCTGAAGATAGAACAACGAAACTGTGAAAACACATTATTGCAGTGACCCAGTTGAACAAATGTAGTATTACACTCACTTTATTCTATGCAATGGTCACACCAGATAAAGCCCAACCCATAAATCTGACAGTCAAACCTGGATTTTATGATGTTGAAAAGAACCATGCCATTTATTTCAATATGGTCAGGCTTTCTCTCCAGCTCTTTACTTGCTTCTGAGAGCCAAAAGTAGAGTGACTGAGAGCTGAAATGCTGCACCTATGACAGCACCCTGGTTGCCTCAGTCCCCAGCTGAGTGGACATGCTCCCCATTCCTATAAAGAAAACAAGAATATTTAAAATGCATTGACATATTAGCTGCAAACAGACTGGTTCTTTTTTTTGTGGCACTCTAAGACTTCTTTCTAGGTAGGATAAGACTGTTTCTATTTTGAGGTGATCATGAGAGATTGTCTCTACTGTATAATCTTCTTCTTCTTTTAAAATGTTGTCTTATATCTTTGTTCCAGCCAGCCTTCTTTTGCCTAAAGTCATGTTTACTCTTGACACCTAGAGTGTCTAGAGTGACCTGTGGGATTTTTATTATAGAATCACAGACGATGCTTAATTGGAAGGGACTCACAAGGATCATCAAGTCCAATTAGCCCTGCACCCATTAGCAAAGAAAGATGATTTAACTGGGGACTGGGCAGATGTAGCAGGCTGTTTCATGCTCAGAAATCTTCTTTTGGTTTCTGGTGATGCATTATTTCTGAATTTCTCCTTGCATGCTTTCTCTTAACAATTCCACTTTCCAGCATTAACTCACACTTTCATTACCTGAGAGCCATAAATATGTCTCCTGCAGCCTCCGTGGTAAGGTGCTGCTGCAAGGCATGATGCCTCTTTCACTATATCACTAGATGTGTCTGGAAACTTTGCCTCCCCTTTCTACCCTTGCTTTCCCTATTGTCAGGAAAGCAGATTTTCCAATCAGAGTATCTGGGCAGCCAGTTCAAAGGCAGGCTAATTCTTCAGTAGCTCTATAAATAAGCCTGTCTCTCTTTGCTCCTCCAGTTCAGCAGCTCAGGCCTCCTGGTACCATAAAAGTCGCTGTCACTGGAACCTTTGCTCCGTGGCTGCCCATTTTTGGGCAATAGGGCATGTAACACATTTTTGAGTCTTCATATGCCAAAGATGCAGAAAATCAATTTTAATGTCCCTACCCTACAAAGAAGAACTAGTGAAGCGAAATGCTATCAATATTGCCAGACACTCTCCTGAGCTGGAGGTATGAAGAGAAACGCTACAAAAATAAAAAGAGGTTCAGTGCTTTCTTTAGCCCATTACTGTTGTGAGAGTGATCAGCTGTATAACACTCAGGAGTGCAGGAGAATGGAAACAGAAAATGAGTGTCTTCTTCACCATTTCTTTAAGAAATATTTGTGTCAATAAAATGAAAAAGTGAAGGATTGTGATTTCTTTGCCTACTATCATAGAATCATAGAATAGTTTAGGTTGGAAGGGACCTTAAAGATCAATTAATTCCAACCTCCCTGCCATGGGGGGTGGGAGAAGTCCGTTAGTAGATTTTAATCTGTTTGTGTCAACAGCAGATCAGTAATCAAATGAGAAAATTGAAGAGCTTCATCTAGAAACCTACAATTCCTGAAGACAAAGCTTTGATAAAAATTTCCAAAGACAGAAGTAATTAGATAGTAAAGTAATGGTACTATAAGGATCTCCTTCTAGTTTTAATTAAAATCTCTAGTTCATATCACTCCGTAATAATTAGCTTTATCATATCTTGCTGCATATGAGGCATAAAACTACCCATATCTTTATTTTTTAAACCTTCATACTAGGTTCAAAATTCATAACGGTTGAACTTCACAGATGAGAAAATAGAAAGTGAAAAGAGGAGAGAGAAAAAGATCAAAGCAATCAATTCAAATATAATTGGTTTTTATACAAGCTGAACAGTAAATGTCTTCAGAACATTTCACTTCAGGTTTTTGACAGAGGCAAATTCTAAAATCTTGGAATACATGGTAGAGAACAAGTCAACAGTTTTGCCAGCAAGTAACACATAAATGGGAATTATTTCAATCATATGAGAATCTTAACCTTTGTAACTGTGTCTTTCTAGGGATATTTCAAGTTGAGCCTGAACTGACACTCTTTTGTGTGTTCACACAAGGCATGTTCTTGTTCTTCCAGTTTTCTTCGACGCGTCTGCTGCCACTAACCTCTTCCTTCCCGACTACATCCTGAAACAATTTCTCAGTGCAGCCCGAGCATTGCACATGGCTATCTGTTGGCTTTGTTTAGCAATGGGAAAGAGTTGTGCTGTGCAAGCCTGTGCAAATACCGATACCCACAAAATATCAGCACAGCATTTGGCACAGTGAAAGTCTTTTCAGGCTGGCTATGTACCTAATATAAATGTCTGTTCAACAGGTGGATTTAGATGGTGTTTTCCCCTAAATATCCTCTTAGTAGCAGCATCATTTAAGCAACTTCAGACAGAAAGAATGCTGAGTGAGAAGAGACAAATATATGAAAGCTGTGAGACACATTTTCACGCAGTGCATTTAAATGTGTACTGGATTATAAACAAGGTGATTCCAGAGAAACACCTGCAATGAAGAAAAGGTTTGGCGTGAATAGCTCTTTCTGTTATGAACAAGCTGTTTGCAGAATTTTGCAGGTATCATTGTGTAACACATTTAAAAAAAAATAAAAAAAACAACATAGTATAAGAAAGATTAAAAAAGAACAAGTTTGAGGGATTATATCAGAAAAAAACCTCAAACACACACACAAAAAAAATTAAGCACACCAAACAGGGACCTAAAAGCACTTAAAACACAGCATCCCATAGGATAAAAAACATACCGACATGGTATCAAAAAAGGAAGTCAGGCATTTTGAGTGCTGCAAGTCCTCAAAATACATAAAGTTGAAAATAGATATTGCATATGCAATGCAAAAAAATTTCTGAATTATTAAATGCATGCTGTTTTTCTCTGAGCAATGCTTGATTATAACAGCTACTTCAATGAAGCTTACTAAAAATACTGAAATAGTCACAGCTTTTACTACATTATTTCATGAAAGAATCATAGCTTAGTGTTTTGATGTGATGTGTGAAATAATTTTAATATTTGTACCACTGAAATACATGGTCAGTGTTCCACTACTACAAATAGTTATATTTTATTAGAAATTCGCTGGTGATAGGATGATTGGTGGCTGTGAATGCATGTGTAAATAATGTACTCAGAGTGCACAGAGCTGTCAGTTTCTGGAAATAAATAAATCACATGCTGAGTTATTTTACTAAATGATAGTGTGTACATCACTTTGATATGCAAAGTAATATTATATTTCTATCTGAGATAGAGAAGAATTTCACAATAATTATTTTTAACATATATTGCAACATATACATATAGACATGAAAAACACTCTGAGAAACGTGGGGTAGTTTGGCAGAGATGTTTTTCCCAATGGTAGGAAAAATTCATATCCTTAAGATATTGCTTTTAAATACAAAATCCTAGGGAAGCGGGGGGAGAAAATTATTCTGGGAAAATCAGATAGTTTTGGAAGTGAGAGAGAGAAGCTATTAGCTCTTCCTCCAGAGTGAGAAACATGCAGAGCCTCGCTGGCAGACAGGTACCATTGGTGCCCAGGGCGAGAGGGCTACCCGAAGCAGACTCTCCTGGCTAAACATCACGAGTGTGCCAGGACCCCCAGCACTGCAGGAGGACAGAGATGCCCAGGGGATCTCCCAGAACCTGTCACCCACAGCACAGCCACCCCTTCGTGGGACCTGGGGTCATCATAACATTCATGAACCCGCTGCAGTTCAACCAAGGTTCTAGCAAGGGTTTAACCTCTCTGCTTCCCAACACACCTCCATTTTGACAAACATGCATTATTTCTATTGGAAAGCTATTTTCTTGTAAAATTCCAAGCCAGTTGTAATCAGGAGTTATGGCTATTTTCTTTCAGAGTTTATTTTCTACAACAAAGAAGTACAAGTTGCAAGGCTTGTGAGAAATATGTCTTTAGCATCAATGGCATGCCAGGCAGCTGCTTTTCACCTGTGCATGCCAAGCTGTGCAGGATCAGGTGCTAGTTCTTCTTGTGCGCCGTTTTAAAATCAAGTGTCTGAGCTATTACTGCAAAACTCACCTCTGTCACAAAATAGTGTAGTAACACTAGGAGGTTTGCTGCTTTTCACACAGTATACTCTACTATTATGAGGTTTTGTTCATTGGTGAATTTAAACTAGTTTCTGATATAAATCTACAGACCTCCATGTCTTTTTTGGTTTTGTTTTTTTCACATTAGGAAACAATTCATTTCATGGTGTTCATGAACTGCTAAAAATAACCATACCTCTTTTTTTCTTTTCTACACTCTCAGTTCTCTGCAGAGGATACCACATGGAAATACAGTGATACAAATCTAGATGAACCTGCAGACACATTTATTCATGATTCATTTTAAGAGTTTAAAGAACAAATGCAATGCAGCTCATTAGCTTTCCTTTCAGTGGTCCTGAGGCATATATAAATAGCTTGTTATACTGATGTACTATACAGCTTGCTTTTTGCCACTCCTCAAAAAACAAGCAAGACTATACAAACAAAATTTAAATGATAACTTCTTGGTTAACTTCTCTCTATCTTTCTATTTACAGTATGTATGTACTGCAACATATTTGCTCTAGTCACTTGGTATTTATCAGCACTGTGAATAATTCTTACACAATTTGTGTATTAATTTGGGTGATTGGCAGAAGCTCTTCCTAGCATGTTTTCAGGTGTTCAATTCAGTTAGAAATGCATCCTGTAGAAATGCCTACCATCACTAATCTCTCAGGGCATGTAAGTATGACTAGGGGTGCAGGTAGGATTAAGGTTAGCTATTTTTTGACTCAGTGGCATCTGGCAGAGCATTTCTTGCAATTCCATAAACATCTGAAAGACTAATTAACAAGGCACAAGAAGCAGTATAAGTGTGAGATTTTTGTAAGCCTCTAACTTAACATCAGTTACATATTTCCAGAAGCCTAACTGAAGTTAGGAACAAGCTGACTACTTACATTAAGAAATAAATTTAAAAAAAAAAATTAAAAAAAAAAAGTGGTATGCCCTTTCTTTTGTGTTTTCTTCTCTCTGGTAGATCAAATAGTGTGATACACCATCAGTGAGAAATAGTGGCCATAATGTTGTTCTAAAGGAGTGAGAGAAGGATTGGAAGAAGAGAAAAGAAAGAAATTTAGAGAGTGCAGAAGACACACACCTTAGTGCAGCCTCTGCAGGTGTATGAGGAAGAGAATGGATGGAAAATAGTTTCAATCCCAGCTCCCTTTTCTTCCCACTGGCTTTCTTTTCAGTTTAAGAAACAAGAGGTCACAGTGCTTTATTCAAAGCTTTTCAAGTCATCAGCCAGCTGTTTATCCATCAGGAGCCTCAATGCTCTGACAGAGATCAGTGAAAACATTCACCATCCTATTTCCTTCTCAACCTGAATTTGAGAGCTTTCCTGATCAGAGGTGTAAAAACCCTTTCTAAGTATTCTGAGTCACAACCCTCCATTCAAACGGCTCCTTTCAAAGGTGTAGCATATTTTTATATAGCAAGAGACTTCTTTGATTTGGAAGAAGCTACTTTGGCTCTAGAAAGCACCACTGAATACTTGTCCTACATTGCTTCCTGAAAGGAAGCATTTCAGCTTCCACTGAGTCTGAAGGACCAGGGATGCTGCAGGATGGCTGTCAAAGGACAGTAAACATCACTCCAGTACAGGACAATTACAGCACCCCTGCCATCCAGCATGGGTACCTGTGCATCCTGTCCTATGGCTTAAAATATTAGAAAAATTGAAAATCTCTCTAGACAAGCTGTTCTTTAGAGAGAGCCTCCCTCCCTGGGTCTCTCTCCAGGTCTCACTGCGGAATGCCCTTTTCAGCCACTCCTCCTCCCTGCCCAGACACGTTCCTTCCTATCCCCTCCCACATCCCAAACCAAGGGCTTGAGAGTCTCCACAGGAGCCCTGGGCTCCTTGCATGACTGAATGGCTAAACATCTTCAAATGTGGTGACTCCTATACACCAAAACCAGTTTTCTTTATCCTGAGGGAAATATTATTATTTAGGTAAGCCTTTCTTAATGCTTTTATTCCTCTGTTTCCCACCTTACAAAAGGCAAATGAAATTAAACTCTCAGGCAACTGTTGATTTGGGAGAGGAAGAGCAAACACTGACTTGTATATACACACTTCTGAAGGATCTACCTCTTATTTTAACAAAAACAAGCTTCTGTTATTCAGCTTTAGTATGCCTGGACGATTTAAACAAAAGATTTGGAGCACTGCTCCTTCTTCCCTAAGGGGGATGTGAGGAGAGCAGAAGCCTTCCATGCAGCTCTAGACCACAGTTAAGGTTTTGTTCATCCAAGAGGAAGAACTGAAGCATACAGGGGAAAAAACCCTAAAACTCATTTCCAGAGCACAGGCTTTTCTAGACATTTCCCACAGGGTCCATGAGGTGCAAGAGACATAGCTCAGCACCAGAGCATGACTGCAAAGCAGCTCATGGGGGAACTGAGGACCCTGAGAGACACCATCCTGCAGGCACAGTACAGCGAAGAGCCACTCACAGAGGTCGCAGGCCACCCACTGCAAAGGCGTAAGTTACCCCTAGTCATCCTCATGCCATTGCCATAGATAGGATGGTGTAGTATGACTGCAAGCATTTCCCTGGGAGGCTCTTCCCCAACCAGGGAAGCTTCCCAAGCAGCACCACGCTGGGCGTCTCCTCTTCCCACAAGCCCTCGCTCCAGAGGGTTGTCCATGGGTGTTAGTTTTTATTTCCAAAGTTGAAACATTTCCTGAAATGTCAAAACTTGTCATTGGTAACTAGATCAGACTGGCTGGAGCACTGTGTAGGCTCCTCCTGAAACCTCACCAATGTGTCTCAACCAGTATCATTTCGTTCCTGGTCTTTTTTGCCATGCTCAAACCCAAGCCATACTGACAAATAAAAGCTAACTCTGAAACTCACTCTAACTTTTGTCCTAATGTGGCTTTGAGCCAAAGGCAAAGAGTTAGTGCTTTAATCCACTTCACCATCTATCCCTCTGGGGGTTCATAACTCAGCCATGAATGTTTGTTTTGAGCTGAAACTTGCAGTGCAGGTTCTCCACCGAAGAGCCGCAGCAGGGTGGAGGGCAGCCGCTCTCTGGCAAGCACTGTGGTACCCCGCAGGGAAAGCAGTGAGGGAGGTGAAGAAGAGGAAGGGCAGAGCCCCTCTGCAGGGAAAGAGGTGGGAAGTGAGGCAAGGTGCAGTCTGGAAAGGGAGGGAAGGAGGGAAACACTACAAGCCAGAAATGCAACAACGCCTTCATATTTGACTTGCGTATTCTTGCTTTGTTATGGTTTGCCTGCCTTGACTTTTCACTCTTTGCATGGAGACCCGGACTTACTTTCTCCTGATCCTGATTAGGTGTTGTTGGTTTCTTTATAATGCTCTGAATCATCATAACACCAAAGATAATGTAAGTGTGACTGTTTTATATTTCTGAAACAGACCCCATTTGTATATGTGAGCATACATCTCTACATTTCTTCAAGTTACATACAGATTTTTACAAGATTCAAGCAAACAATGCACTGTATCTGAGATCCTAGCACTGGACTGTCTGCATTTCTCAGGCTTCAGGGTATGGGTTTTTTTTTTTAGCACCCTTGAGAAGAGTGGAAATGCTACCTCTGTTTCACAGAAGAGGAACTGAGGTACAGAGAAACTAAATAATTTCCCAGAGGCCAGGTAGGATGTCTCAGGCAAAGCACAGAAAGGAAATGTTTCACGGAATCCAGATTGCTGAAGTCCTGTGGTGGATTTCCAAGCACAGGGGCACTGAGATGTGAACTATGATCTTTACTGACTAAAAAATAAAATTAGACATTCTCTTATCAGAACATAAAGTACTTAGATATACCATGTTTACCGATAGTTTTCTTTGATCTTGTTTTCTAGAGTAACATCTTTCATCGCTTTAATGCAAAGCTTGGTGGAATTATAACATTAATGGACCTAATGAAAGATTTTCCATTTCTAAAATCCTTTTTCTTTTCTGACATGAACCTTCTAAACACATCTTATTGAGCAGCTCTCTTGTCTTTCTTATGTAGCTACTCCTTACTTTAATAATCTTTCCACAGGTAGCAATTAGTTAATCTGAACTTTGAAACTCCATACGGAAAACAATCTTTATAACCTAATATCATTTATTTATGGGTATACCTATCACTATACATGATGACAGGTATGCCACCAAAGATTGTTGTGGATGTAAGCACATTAAATAGTGTTTTATTAACATGTTTAACATTTATTTAACAGGGGCACAGTCACCGAAGCTGTAAACTTCCTGAAAACTTTTTGATTGATCTAAGCTGTTTGATTTGCAGCAGGGACCATGTTTCAGCACAAAACTACAGGGGAGAACCACACTTTTAACAACTACTGACAAGTCAGTGTGAGGATAAGCATGTGAGTGAACATGAAGAGATGAAAAGCTGCAGTGTTTTTGGAAATGCAGCTCTTGGTGTACAGTGCTGCAGAAAGATCTGTCCACTTAAATCTGTCTGAGAGAGCATTAAATGGTCAATCAACAGCTCATACACACTTCCATTTATCTTCGATGGAGAAAGGGACAGCGCTTGCATGGGAAGAGGAGCCACCTACTCAGACAGGCAGTTGCAGAAGCTGAGAAGCTGGATGAGGAACAGTTCTGATGAGAAAAGCACATCCCAGTTTCCCATGGTACCTCAGTGCCATCTGCAACAAGATGTACCAAGCAGAATGACTGGCACAGCTTACATAACTCTGTGCTTTGTACAGGAAAATGTCCACAAAAAGGTGTCAAAGGAACACAACAGCCATAATCGACCACCTGCACAGGCTCTTGCAACAGAATATAATCACCAGGTTCGAAGTCCTCTTTGTTGTAAGTCCTCATCACACTCCCATCAGTATGCAAATAACAACACTTCATCTGTGGTCATGCTGATGAGGCATTGGCTCTGAGCCATCCAGCTACATCTCTGACCTTCTGACATCAGCAAGCCCACTTTAGCCAAATGCATTGCACAAGAACGCTTTTGCCAGATACCACTTAACAGGTCAAAACCACAGCAAGTGGTCACTCCCACATCTTGAGCAGCTGAGTCATTAGCAGGAAAAATATGAAATGATTCACCATATATGCATAGGATGGGTGCACTGCAGTGGCTACGCTGTGCTTGGTTACCAGCTGGCTTGCCACAAAGAGAAATCTTTGCATAGTTTCCAAACAGTATTTCACTATATGCTAATGACACAAAAAACCCAGAAAGCTTATTGAGATACCACCATTGATGACTGCAGATGACCCAGAAGTCTGGGACTTGTGGATCCTTATCTATAGGTACTTTGCACTGTAGGCACATACTGCAGTATACCATCAATAAATGTGGATCAGCACAGAAGAGATGTTGGAGTGTCATTTTAGGAATATTAACTTAAACTTCTTGAAAGTCATGCTCGCATTTCAAGCACATCTGATACCTGTGAATACATGACTGATTTCTCTTCTGCATTTTACTCTGTCCCACTTGTGGCATTACAAAAAGTGGCTCAGCTTTGTTCCCTAATGTATGCAATGAATACTTCACCTGGCCAAGTGAGAAACTGAGCCTGCAGGCGGGCAGAATAAGACATTACTGAGGATTCCCTTTGAGATGGAAAAATAACAATCATCAAACCCCAGTATTAATGCAGGATATCAAAATATGCCTCAGCAGAGGTCATGCAACTTACCTGTCTTCTCATTTCCAAAGCCAAATTAGCACAAACATTCTTTGAAGTACCAGTGTTTATGCAGGAGCTGTTAAATCATCTCTGGGTACTGGAAAAGATCTAATGAGTAAGCATCAACATTTTGCACCTCATTTCGACTGTGCATGCTGCTTTGAGCAGGTGCTCTAGTCACAGAGTGTGCTCTGGTCCCCCAGTATTCAACTGCAGAAAAGGGCTTGTAGTCCACCAAAGAAAAGCCTGCTCTGGGAAAGCCTTCAGACCACAGGATCACAGGCTAGCAGTCATTACTCACCTGCCAGCACAGGCAATCTGTCACCTTCCCCCTCTCTCACCTGTGTTTACCTGGCAGTTGGTCTGTTTTTCATTAAATAGCACAAAAGCAATATAAGTTGACCTCCTTGCACCCAGTTCCTGGAGTTCTCTGTTTAGTCCTTCTAACCACAGTCATGTTCTCACAAAAGAAGTAGAAAAAAAACACCAAGCAAAAATTCTTGAGAGAAAGAAGGACAAGGATTCAGCTAGTGGTGGAACATCCTATCTCCCCATCTCCCAGGAACTAGCATTTGCTCTTCCCGCAGTCCCTCTCAGGACGCAGCAGCACTAGATGACACACAGTAGGACTTTGTACTCTGGCTTTTTCTGTTTTTTGGTTTTTCTCTTTCCTTTGGGTGATTATTTAATGCATTCACTTCCACAATATTTGTCTCTTTGGTCTAGAAATAGCCCAGAAATAATATTTTAACTGAGTGAAAAAATGCTGAGTTCTGATGTTTTCCACAATAGATGGGTTGATGTGAATATGAAAGATTATGAACTTGATTTGCTTTGCTTTCGCCATCCTCCAGAGACTTTAATCTATCCAGAAAAGAAGTTTCTGCTTTTCTCTTCCTATGGGACTGGTAGTTCATCATCTTGTAAGACAGAGTTATTCTAAAAACAAAAAAGAATTAATAAGGCAACTTGATGAGTTTGACTCATCCTCTTTATAGTCAACTTCCTCTATGAGGTTATGATGAGATATGTTTAATTGGCCAGATACCATCAAAAAGGTGACACTGGATTCAGTGTTCAGACTTTGAAAGAAAGGGATTTTCTGTCTGTTACCAACTTACTGAACTGAAATGGTCAGATTCGGCTTTTAAATCTGGCCTAATGCAACACATGTTAACTTCATGTTTGATTACAAACCTAAGCTTATTTTGCATACTTCCAAATATTTGTTTTCACTCATTTTATTTCCCAAACAAGAGAAGAAAATGCTTTGAACATCATGCAACAAAATAAATATTTCTTAGGCCATGTACTCTTACTTTCATAAAGCTTTTCTTTAAATTCTCACAATAGGAAAATTATACATTAAATGTTATTAACAAGGATGTTCCTGATTCACTTAGATATGAGGATAAGTTTGACCAGCACAGACAAAGCTGTAAGATGGTGCAGAACAAGAGATCTCTTGCTCGATAAACACCAGCAGACAGACCCCACAGAGCCATGGCACCTCCTTACACATGACAACCCGTCCTTTACCTGATGCAGCACCACTTGCAGCCATTCAGCTTTAAGGTTTTCCATCAGCCAAAAAAAAAGCAGGAGACTTCCTTTTCAATTTAGTTCCCGGTACCTCTAGCTCAAATTCTGGTAAATACAGCCTTTCCCTGCTTTTATCGGACACACAAAGCCCCAAGTGGCACAAAAAATATGTAAGGGCATAAAACAAATGGATGTTGAGCAAGAGCTTCTGCTTTTCTTCCCTAGTCATATGAGGATAAGGTGACATTCAATTACATTAAAAATTGGCAGGTTTGACTAAAGGAGGTCCTCTTTCACATAATTAATGGATGGAAGTCCTGGCCCCAGGATGTCATCGAAAAGAAGTGCTACTACTTGACTCCAGTGAATCTGCAGGTATCTGCATGTGCTCCAGTCCCAGACCTGGGAATGCAGTCCTTTCCCTAGGACTCCCCAGGATCAATAGTCCGCAAAAATCCAGGGATGAGTCTTCAATGGGATTTTACAGGAAAAGAACCAGAATAAAAGGCCTCCTTTGACATGTCACTAAATGTTTGTTACATTTAGTGTAACAAATGTAACAGCAATTCTGAAGATCTAATTCATCAGCAACAAGTAGTGATGTGTAGCTTTTTACGACTAGCAGAATACTGACAGCTCTGCCAAAGCTAGGGGCTTCATTGCTAATGATTAAAGAATTTAAGATGATTAGTGCTTTTGGGCAACATTTATCAGCTACAAAATCTTTAGAAGTTCTACATTTTCATTCTCATTGTGGACTGCATTTTTTCTGTTGACACTGATGTTTATTTTGATGACCTAAAATCATATCAGAAATCTGCCTCAAGTAGCACATCAGCAAAATAATTAATAAAATAAACAAATGTCTTCTGTCAGGTGGATAGTTTTTGAAGGAATACTGAGTATACCATGTGACTGGAGTACTACCTGGTAGGTAGTCCTGGTTCCTTAGTAACCAGCAACTTTTTTGCCATGTTTTTAGCAAGCATTTTCAGACACATCTAATTGCATGATAAATGGAACATCTTCAAGAGGTTCGAAGTCACTCCTGAAGCTGTCTGATTTGTCTCCCCAAGACCTGGAGTGGTATGAATTGAGTATGTTCTACAATAACATTCATCTACAATAACATCTTTCATTTCAAGTTTTATTTATAACAGAAGGAAGTGCCTTTGAGAGTGCTGGTATCCAGATAACTAATGGGGAAAATGAAACAACAGGTGGAGCCAGTCTCTGCCCAAATTGCAGCACAAGTGCACCAGAGTTGTTGACAGGGTGTCCTTTTCAGAGCATAAGAAATATCAGACTGGAATTTAATTTTGTAGTTCAAGTAACATGAAAGTATCGTACATCAGAGTTTGACTAAGAAGAGGGACAGATTATGTTGGATATCTGTACTAGATATTGCACCTATAAAAACTGAGATGTACAAGCAGTTTTAGTAGGTAAGACAAAGCTATGTCTCACCCAATGTCCTACTGCCAGCTCTAGGAATGCCCAAAGAAGAGCAAGACAAGCAACAGCTGCAGTACAAAAATGTGCTAGCTTGTCTTAGAAGACCAGCTCCTGAATTTCTGTACTTCAAAGTAAATATTGGAGCAGCAAGATTAAGGACCCTCTTTTCCTCAGAAACACTCATGAGAAGTAGATACACAGGCAGAGATGTCATTTTCCATGCTGTAACCCAAGTAATTTGAAATTAGTACAGTTGTATTGTTAGAGGTTGAAAGGGACACATGATTATTAAAAGAAATCAGCTTCACCAAATCATTTATCTTATTTTTTTCACTCACAGAGGATAAGATCATGACAGTGTGATGAGGCAATTGCTCCTCTCTCCTTGCAGAATGTCTCTCCAGGTTTTTTTGAACAGGAAAGAAAACTGTGGAGAGGTGGAAGGTGCTGCTATCCCTGATGCCAGCAGCAGGCACCCACAAACCCACTGGACAGCCCAAAACTGAAGCAGTCTTGGGAGCATTGCTGAGCTGGACACATTTGTCCCAATGGTCAGAATACTCCAAATACCAACTTCTGTGAAAACCTTCAATCCTTACCAAAACCTTGTGCATATAAGAAGGGATGGGGAATTTAGGTAGAGCAGCTAAATATTATTTTAATTGATATTTGCCCTTTGTGGCAATTCAGCCCAGTGCCTGAAGTGCTAAAATACCAAACCAAAATGCATCTGACGTGCCAAATACACACGGTCAAGATAAGCACCTGAAAGTCAGGATTTCCACCTGAATTAAAAGCACTTTATCTATTGAGGTTAGAGGCTCACTATTTATAGCACAGCTAGGTGGGTCCAGGTCTTGCAGCCTTAAGCAGATGAATAGTCCCATTCACTACCACTGCTCAGGAGGGCAAGGACTGTAACAACATCTTTCACTGTGTCTTTCACCATTAGCAACTACCAGTGCCAAGGCTACTGAGCAGATGTGTGATAACACACCACCCCATCTCAATCCCAGTTTATGGTGGCAAATCATGGCTAAATCCACAGCAGTCACTGATGTTATGGCAGGAGTCAAACAGCTGTGAGCTGAGTGGCATCAGGATCAGATCATCTGCTTACAGCCTCATATGTTTCCAAAACATTCTCTGATGGGGCTGAAATTTTCCATGATTGATCTCCGGCTAAAGGCAACTCCTCTTTTTTTTTTTTCCCTTTGTTTTCTTATAAGTATAAGCAAAACCTTCATTTTCAAAACAGAAGATCTTGGAAGGAGGGCAGAGCAATCCTGTGAGGAACAATTCTGTAACCCACAGCCTTTGTATCCTCATAATGAAAAATATGATTTATTACCATAAGATAGCTAACTGCTAAAAAAGGCCAGAAAAAGTGCTATTGGACTGGTTTTATTGTACTTCATATACGAGAACAACTCCTGCATATATTATTCCTGTAATTGTATGTATTGTGCAACAGTGGAAATCAGAAAGTAATCACTATGCAGCTTTAAACAGAACGGGAGCTAATAAACCTGACTACAAAACAAATCTTTTTCTCTGTAGTTCTAAGAGTGTAAAAGCATCCTTTATTTTGCAGAGATTATGAAGGGGTCTAACCCACCAGTCCCACACCCAGGAGAAAGAACAAACTCAAAGCTAGCCATCAGAACAGACCTGAAGAGAAGGCCAGCTCATTTGCAAGTGAACAGTTTACACAAACACCAGAAAGTGCAGACCCGTTTTAAAAAGTGGTATAACTGTTAAAAATAATTTTAAAAAGGAAATCTATGAATGTATCTTCTACTGTTTGTTGCTGACTTTTGGATAAACTATCTCTTTACTAACCCAGAGCAGAAGATGGAGAGCCTTCTTTAGTTTCTCCAGGTTTTTGTTTCCAGCTCAGTGGTTTCTGTCTGAGCGCAGCCCAGATTCCCCGCGAGGTCAGCAGCCATTCAAAATCACTCCTGCTCCCAAGGACCAGCCAAGCCTCATTATATTTCTGTGCAAACATCCTCCTGAAATTGCAGCTCCACTGACAAACAGTTTTGCACAGCAGAAAACAACGGGGTAAATCACACTGGGCTACAAGTCGCCACTTCAGAGTTCCCAGTGAATCTATAAAAAGCATGTAAGAGCATAGAGGCACAAAATCTTTAAACATGACAAAAGCAGGCAGTGCCTGTGTGTTGGTCTAAGGAGGTGTTCAGAAACCATACAAGGGTCAATTTGATAAGATGGTCACATATCTAATGGGTTCCAAATGCACACAGTGAGAATCCAGCCCTGGTTCAACAACAGCATGAGTTGATCAGCAAAAAAGGTTGGTCTACAATGAGAGTCCAACACAAAAGGGGAAGAAAATGCCCCTTACTCCACAATGGAAGACACACCGCTGCTTGAAGGGGAGCTGCTTGAATCAATCACAGACTGCCTCTGACACCTCAGGCAAATCACACACCTGCTGCACAGGACCCAGGAGCAGGACTGTATCAGATGCTTGTATCCCCAAATCCCTGCCTCACTGTCCTTTACAGTCTATTTCTGCACAATCCCAGACTTTTTCAGTAGTGTTGACATCTCACTCTTAAACATCGCACAAGCTTTTCCTCAGCTCCCCAGACAACTCAATTAAATAAATTTCACATTTTAATAGTTCTTTAAAAAGAGAGATCAAGTGAAATGAGGATTTTCTTTCCACACAGGGATCCCATAAACACAAGGCTTCAGAGCCAATCTCACTGACATTGGACATCTTTGTCTCTGCACTACATTGCCTCAGCAAAGACCATGGGGAATGCAACCTCTCCCAGAGCCTACAGAACCACAGAACCATAGAATGGTTTAGGTTGGAAGGGACATCAGAGGTCATTTAGTTCCAAACCCCCTGCCATGGGCAGGGACACCTTCCAATAGATCAAATTACTCAAAGCCCCATCCAACTAGGCCTTGAACATGTAAGGGATAGGACATCCACAATTCTTTGTGTCAGTTTCTCACCATCCTTGCAGTAAAAAATGTTTTTCTAAAATCTAATCTAAACCTCCTTTCAATTTAAAGCCATTCCCTCTTTTTCTATCACTACATGCTCTTGTAAAAAGTCCTTCTCCATCTTTCCAAGGTTGGAGATTCCAGCCCCATAAAGCACAGGATGCTCTGAGACCAAACCTTTCTCATTAGGGAGGAGAGACACCCAAAGACACTATCTTTCTTCCCCAGCCAAAAAGAAAGAGCTGACCTCCGGGTGGAGAGCAGGAGTTAGGACTTCTTTCCACATGGGGCTGGGTGGCAAAGGCTGCCAGGGGCCAGGGAGCAGCTGCTTGGTTAATGTGGCTGCTGGCTGCAGTGTTCTGTGGGAACAGCCAGTGTGAGTGTAGAAAGCCTGGGGGTGCTGGGGATATGGGGTTTTGCTCCTGTGGTGTGGGTTGCTGCCAGAGTCCCAAAATCATGCTCAGCCCTTGCTGCAGCAGAGATGCTGGGCAGTATTGCTGAGATACAGTTCTTTGCTGCCGACTTGTATGACTAATGTCAAGAGAGGGCTTTGGTTTATGATTCTGGATTTCATCAAGAATCCTTCCTAAAGTCTAAATTTAAGCTTCTGCCTTCTGTTGGCAAGCTGGGGAGAGCTGCCTCCTCTGCCGCAGGGACTGTGCGCTTAGCGCGGGTTAAGGAAGGGAGGCGCAAAAATAGTGTGGCAATGAGTGACCACAGAAGCACCATAGTTAGACATGGTTTGTTTAGTGGCAGAAGTATGCAAGTCATTTTGCCAGACAAGAATCTTCCTCCCAGAGAGGCTCCCAAAAAGCCTATCATCAGTTTTTTAAACTGCAGTTTGCTGGCTGAAGCTTTCCAGTGGAGTTGGTCTTGCCTAGGGGCTATAAACTTGCAGGGTTGGAAAACATAGTGTTGATGTATTCTTGCCAAATCCAGCTTGTTCCTTGGATTGTTTCCTTCCTCTAATCACTGTTTATCTTTACATGGGCCAGATTGGCCCATTTCTTCCACTCTTTCACTAGTCTCTACAACAGACACATGATCTCTGAAATTCTTCCTTGGCTGACCACAGCTCATTCATCAGGGAATAAATTTGTCCTCTTCTTTGGAAATTAATTACCACTCGGTGAATTTCCAAAGGCATCTCTAATACCTCAGTCACCTTGGATTTCCAGGTGTCATGTGAGCACTACCCTGTGTGCACCCAGGATTTCCCCTTTTAGCAAAGCATCTGCCACCAACAGCCCACAAAAGCCCTGGTCCAGCTTTTGGAGAGGAGTCAGATCCGGCGCACTTCCCACAACTTTGGTAGGCACTGAAAAGAAAAGAGCTACCCAAAACTGCCCTCAGCTGTGTTTCTAAGCAGGGATTTTCACCGAGTCAACTGCATTTCTGATTTCTACTCTCTTTCTCATATTTGTTTTGATTCTTTCTACTGACCTCTGTTGCTCCTATACTCCCAGACCCATTTGCCTAATGTTCTGTTATTGTTGCTTACATTTCAGTATATATTCTACTCTTAATAGGTAAGAAAGAGGAACAAAAAATTATCATCCCTTTTGGCAGATAAACAAGTGAAAAAGTGGGAAAATCAGGTTATTCCCTCACAGATTGCAGCACAGTCACTAGGAGAGCCTCAGTCTCTTGCATTTGGTACCCTGATCCTGATTAGGATCCCATAATTTTCCACCTGAACCCATTCCAGCTATTACTGATTCAGAAGAGATGAGTGTGCTTTAATGGTACCTCTAGTTGCTTGGGACAGCAATACTTTACACTGAAGAGAGGGGAAGTAACTGGCCACTAAAACAACAGGAGGCAGATTCAGCCCTCACATAAGTGAAAGCAATTCTGCTTTGCCAAGCCTGAATTTGCCTCTGTATCCATAGCATTGCATTTTTTAAGTTCCTCTGGCCAGAATGAAAAGAGGTTTGGTAACCCAAAGAAACCATAAAGCCCAGCTCTGAACTGGCTATAACACAGCCGGCTGCCATCTATGACAGCTGGAGATCATTGGGCTGCGGACGCGGTGCCAGCGTGCAGATCCATCACCCATTGCCCCCCGCGGGGAAGCGAGGACCATCGCCAGACTATTCCCATCTTGCAGCCAGAACCACGAGGCTGAAGCAGCTCTGCTGCCATCTCACGCTGTGCTTCTTCTGGCCTGCCTCCGCCGAGAGCCTGCTCTCCGCCGATGGGAGCGGAAGCCGGGGCTGAGCACAGCAGTGCGGCGTAGGGCCCCGTGGGCCACGCCGTGGGAATTTTCACACATTAGCCTCTGCAGAACTCCCACTTAGGAATAGAAATTGCAAGTCTGGGGCAAAAAGCGTTTGCCAAGGCCCCTTAATTGGATGAGTTCGTATTCAATTTCCCAGGGGCTGTGAGGTATATTTATATACAATTTCTAACTTCTTTCCTCTTGAGCACATATTAAACATTTGGGTGTGCAGATCCTTATGGAAGAACAGATATGACTTTATGAAAGTCTTGTAAATATTGCCTGTGTAAGAGGGCACAGAGAGGGGTGATGTCCAGGCAGCTGGAATAAACGGGTGGATTCCTGTCATTGCCACAGTCATCTCTGCCAGCAATGAGTTAGACTTCATTCAAAAGAGTGACATCAACTTGCAGGTGGTAAAAACAAAAAAAATTGCTTGGGACTTCCATGTCAGTGTTCAAAGCCAGGCTGGATGAGGCTTTGAGGAACCTGGTGTCTTTAAGGTTTCTTTAGATGTCTTTAGGGTCTCTTTCAACCCAAACTCTTTTATGAATCTATGGCATCTGAACATGCTGTCCTGAAATGCTTATGATATATTGTTACCCTACCTGTGGTTTTTTCCACGTAAATAAAATTACTAAACTTACTTTTTTTATGTAATCTTCTTACCCATTAAAAAAAAAAAAAAGAGAGAGGCACAAATGCAGTATGTACAAATGCGACAGCATTTACAAAATTCAAAGCTCCAGCAAACATAAGACAATGATCCAGAATAACTGACTCTCCAGAGAAAATGGGAGAAATGAAAAAAAGGATAATGAGCCCTGTGATGCTGAGGCTGATCATGAGTGAGAAGCAGCAAAACCTCTCTGCTGATGTTGGTGAGAAGTCCTTCCTGTCCTCTGCCCTACAGCAGTCTCAGCCAAATTCAAAGATACCACAGATGGCAACGTACCCCTTGTCCATCAGCTCATAGCCAAAAGGCTACACCCTTTTGTGGTCTTGATTCCACTGGCCAGTGTGGTATCTCAAATTAGGCTCCTAGAGCCTTGTGAAAATTGTGGAAGGTGACTGCTGCACGTAGGAGGAAGTTTCCTGTGCCCCATTTCCTCCCTAAGACATCTGCACTATAGAGAACTCCAAAAAAGGCCACGGTTTTATTTAAGAAAAAAAAAAAAGGGGAAAAAAAAGAAGAAAAAAAAAGTAAGCGCTTTCAAGAAAGGGTCTAATCACATTCAGTTCCTTCAGTGCTTGCTGGAATAATCATGATGAACTCTGTCAGTGTTAATGGGGGTGTTATAAGTATCTGTGTAGGACTGCCTCTGTAATTCAGCATTAATTAGCTGAATCATTATTTTAGAGTGTTACAGAATTATCTTATAATTACTACCTAACTTGGTGCTTGTAAATGAGGCAACAGAAGGAAATGGCAATTCTTTTAAATGTACTTAAAATTAAGAAGGCATAATAAACACTCCATTCTGTCCTTTTGAGAAGATTTTTTATCTTCTGCAAGATGTAAGGCTAGTACAACTGCTTTCATCTATGCCTTGTAGATTTATTACAATCATTATAACAAATGGAAATGAATATTATTCAGGTTTATTACCCCATAGTATATCTTTATGAGCATGCAGGAAACCATGTTGCTTCTTTATCCTGACTGGGAAAACAGACTATTGTGATTAAAAAAAGATCATTTGATTCTCCAATATAACTGTTTTGCTAATAACTTATCTGCTCTGATTCCCAACACAATCAGACCTAATTGTTGCTCACTAAGAAGCCTCATTACAGCTTGACTGGGAAGGTAGTTAGGAAATACCATGTACATTTTTGTTGTCACTGATTCTGCTCTGGAAGTGCTAATTCCGTAGTACAAAGTCTATTGCACCATATCCCCCTGCCTCAAGTGTGCAGAAGCGAGGGGGAAAAAAGGGAATATACTTGTCACCAGGCAAATCAGAAAGGCTTCTCACACCTCACTGGTTTGGGTTCAGGAGCTTGGGATTGTCTTTGAATGCTGAGGGCAAGCCCCAGTGCTCTGACTGTCATACGTTTCCAAAAGACTATTCTCTATAAATTTTTGCAGGATTTTTCAATGGCACAGACACACATTTATAAAGTCATGAAGAAGCACGCTAAGCAAACTTCTCCTTATTCTCAGGCTTTTACTGGAAAGTACTTTTCGTAACTTCTCTGCTCACACTCGAAGAGATTGTCCAGGTCAACAGACCTGAGCTCTGCAAGACTAAAGGGGAGTCAATGTTGTGCAACCAGTTGTACCAGCAACCAGACATTTTTGGCGTGCTTTAGTTTTTCTGGGTGTATTCAGAGATTTGCAGCAGGCACTCACAGTCTGCATTCTCCTACCACATACTTCTTATGCAGCACTCACAGCATACCTATAACCTACATTTTCTTAATATTTTGCTGTCAGAGCTTGGGACACATTAGCACTTGAATTCTTTAGCATCTAAGTTGTTCTAATCTGAAACAAAATCAATACATATACACATATATATACATACACATATATATATCTATATATGAGGAATAGAGACACTTGAAAAATCTTCGTGGTGAACAGAGTCAGCCTGACTATTCTCAAATACATTGCTTCCTCAACACTAAATGTTATATGCAGTTTGAAATAGTGTAATAGTTTATCGTGGATGATTGCTGGGAGGACATTACTGATAGAATGAAGGTAAGAAACATTAAATCACACTTATCTTTTATATCTATAAGAAAGATGATGTTCATACTGTGGCATGTTTACTGCATTGAGACGCAGACTGTTATTTATTAGGGTTCACTCTGTAGTTCTTAGAAATGGCAGAATATTACTATTGTGATTGTTCTTCTTGCTAGAATCATGATAGTATTCATGCTCCATACAGAGCAGTTTAAATCATGGGAAAAATGCATAGCATGGTTAAACAATATGGTGGCAAACATAGCCCACAAATAACCACAACTTATGTGTAGTATGCTTTAACTATTTTTCTTTCCTCACGTTTCTCAACCCTCTTAGCAAAGATCAGTCAATTAAAAATGTGTGTCATAGTTGGTCTTCAAAAGCAACCTTCTAAATAGACAGCAGCAGTCCATTATTAGGAAACACAAGCATTCTGAAAACTAGAAAATAAAACACTTGAAAGCTTACATGATGGACATATGATGGAAAAGACTTTGGCAACCGATCTCCTTCTCAAGGCAGGAATAACTTTAACGTTTTGTCAGGCACCTTGATATCTCTCATAAGGAAATTTTGCCTACTTCCCAAACTTTCCAAAGCTCCAAGTGACAAAATGCATCTCTCTGTTCAGCTTACATCTATAATAACCCAGTTTGGGTGCATTTAGATTTGTGACTCCTACCTGCACTGCTAATGTCAGCACAGCAGTAGTTTTACATATTAGTAAAGCTGCCAAGCACCTTGAAGATCCCACTTCCAATTGTGCATGACATTTCCAAACACTACAAAACATCTCCATAGTGAGTGAATTCTCTTTCCTTTCATTTTAAAATACAAATTTCAGCTGAATTAGCTCAGCTGTTTCTAAGGAACAGAACAGGAACAAGCTTTCTGCTGAAAAACCTAGTGCCCCCCCATAACTCTGGAGCAAGGACAAGAAGCTCTGTCAAAGAACAGTTTCTCTGTGCAGCTTCTGTGCAGGTCCACCCACATTTTGTTAAAGGATGAGCTTTAAAAGAATTGTGATTGAATCCACTCAGTGTGGACTTGTTAACCTTTAACAGATATTGCCTGTGAGGATGCCAGACTCATGGAGTATATATGAACCAACCTCCTCCCTTCTATGGAGAGCAGACTTCAGCTGTGTGTCAGGGTGGGACCCCTGTACAAGAAAGACGGGAGCTGACCTGCAAACCAGTCCCTGCTGCCAAGGGGATGAAAGCCTGGTCACAGGGAGTGGCCAGGAGTTTGCTGTCACATTCACCATGTTGGCTGCAGGACACAGACACTAAGTGGAGGATGATGAAAAGTGGGTGGTGAGCAACCGTGGCACAGGGAGCATGAAGCCTAGGACAAGAGTCCAGAGACTGCCCCAGGTGGAAACAGAAGGATCAAGGCATGGATGGGGAGCCTGGAGAGGGAAGAGAGCAGGTACTGAGCAAGGAGCCTATGCCAGGGGGTGGTACCTTGCTATCAAGCCTTGGACCAGCCAAGTGGGCAGAGTGTGAGGGGCCAACACTGAGAGAGGGTCTGTGAAGACAGGACCGAGCTGGTAAATAAAATGCAGGCAGAATAATTTGCTCATGGTGCTCATCACTAGCAGTCCTGTGTGCTTTTCAAACATCAATGACTTCATTTTCACAGCACACTGTGAACTGAGGTGATACTATTAACAACATTTTAAAAGAAAATTTAAAACCTGGGGAGAAGGAGTTCCCAAGTTTCTACTACTCTTGGTGTCTGTTCTGAGTCATTATTTGTTTTTCTCAAAGCATTTACCACTACATAACATTTCAGGCTTTCAGAGTTCATTAGAGATGTAGCTGCTCATATGTCTGAAAACCAGAAGCCACAACCTAGTGTCTGTAAAAGACTAAATTAAGGATAACCTGTGAAAAATTGGTTTAAGCAACTACTTAAGGTCCTAATGGGACTCTCTGGCAGAGCTGGAATAGGAACCAGTTCCCATAGTGCAATACTCAGCTGAGGTTCCCTGTGCTCCAGATTTCCTAGTATGCCTCCACTTTCAGTTGGGCACCCTAGAAAAATCTGTCGTAGGCTGGCTTAGAAGAAGGAATTTTTCAAGATGGAAGGATAATTTGAAAAGTTATGAGAAGAATAAAATGGTAGGAAATAGTATTAAAATGTTGATGAATATGCTTAGTTTTCGCTGCTGCTACATCATCTCACTGTTTGGTCTGATCTGTGACTCTAACTTTCTCCAGGACAGGCACAACCCAGAGAGCTCTCAATGACATCTTTCCGGCTCCCATAAGCCATTTAGCCATCCAGAATAAATCTCCTGGGAGGTGTTTTTCTTCTCTAGCCCACAATTAAATGACTTCTCCTTTACTGCCTCTTCCTGTTTGTGCATTCCTCCTTCCCAGTGATTGGGCTCAGTGGCTGAAGAGTCACGTCTTTCTGCAAGGGGTGGCATCCTTCCTTCCCTCCCTCCCTCCTGAAAGTTGCTCACTTAAATTTTCTGCTGTGTATCTTAATTAGCACATTGCCATCTTTAGGCATCAGGACACTTTCTCCTGCTTAAAACCTCCCCGAAACACAATCACGTTACCTTGCACATTATAGAGTATGAAAACGTTTAATGATGAAAGCTCTTTTTAAGGTTTAGTCTGTTGAACCTGATGAGATTTTTCAATACCTCGCTGCATTAAATCTCCATGTACACAGACAAATGGAACAAAAGGTTTAAGAATGAAATAGTTTAGGCTACACAGTCGACATCTCAATTTGTTAGATTAGGGAAACGGCCTTGCACCTGCCCTGATTTTAGCACTGAGAGGTTAACTCCAGTTTCAAGGCATTAGCTTGAAAGCAAATAAAATATGTTTACTCAGTTAGGTTTGAACATGTGTTGCCTCAGTTGCCTGATAGCCTACCATGACATTTATAATCATGTTGATTCTTACTGTTAGGTTAAATCTCTGTACTATAACTTTTGTGCTATTTTTTGGTGTGCAAATGCCAAAGGGAAAAAAAAAAAAAAAAGGAAAAAATATGCAGAAGTACAGTATGTTTGATTTCTCTAGATTCATTCAGTGCTCAGATAAAATGATCCTATTTCCTCTTGGGTTTCTTTTTAAGAATCTCATTTTAGGAAACATTTTACATCCATTTCACACTCTTTCAGGCACAAAACTATTTGCCTTTGAGCTGGTGCTGTCACATGAGAAATTCTTAATTCCTGATTTTTTATGATTGTTTTGTTGGGATTTACTGACAGCAGCCATGGCCCATCCCAGCACTCCACTTCTGCAGAGTAGGGTAGCTCTTTGTAGCCCACCAGAAGGAGGCTCATAGCAAAAGTCAAACAATGATTACTCTAAAAAAGTTTGTCTGACAGATCCTCATACGTCATTTCTTGGCATCTATCTGTCAAATTATTTGGCAGTTCTCTCCATATGAATTGTAGCAGTTTAGCTGCAACGATTTCCAGATCAAAGCTGTCAATCACTAGGCAATTCCCACAAGGACATGGAAAAGGACCTGACAGGAAAATTAGCTAAAGCTGCAATAATCCAGAAGACAAGAAAAAGGGAAAAAAAATAATTACCAAGCTATATGGATTAATTTATTGGTACAATTTAAGACAGTGAACTATCATAGCCAATAGATCTGCAGGCAAAAATCTAGAAAGTGAATTGCAATGCATCTATTTCCTTGGCATTCCCTCCTTTTCCAATTAAATACGCTTTTCTTTTCTTCTCCATTATTCTGAGGAGGCAGTAAACCTCAGTCTAAATGAGCATTTACATGAAAATCAGAGCTCTCCAAGGCATCCATTGAAACTCCTTTAATACAATATTTGCTTTAATTTGATTTTCTTTTTTGCCTGTGGGAGAGTTTCAATCACATTTGGTATGATTTATAATTGTATGCTCCCTTGTCCTGCAGAGGTCATTCCTTTCCTAAAACTGCATCATTTGACTTTTACATCATTCCTTTTACAAGTAAACAGGTCAGCAATCAATACTGTCCACAGGTGATACTGAGCACAGTGCATTTTTTTAATAGAGCCTCTCAAATGTCAAAAATCTCACTTTAATCTCCAAGAAATATAATCTCTTTACATCACCTGCAGCCTCTCGGTTGTCTCCTTCAGGAAGACTTTCTTGGGCTCACTGAATAATCTCTTCTACTTTATTTTATGAAAAATGCATCTTCATCATGCATATTTCAAGTAAGCTTTACCTTCCTGAATACAAGAGAATCAGGTAATCATATTTTGTGATACTCCTTTATTTATCTCTCCACTTCAAGATATGAAACCACATACAAAGGGTTAGGATGCAAATATCTTCTTAAAGATATTTAATCCTGCTTCCATGATATTGATCTCACTTTGTTTTATTAAAATAATCTGCCACATGCTGTTGAAACTGTCTTTCAAAGAAACAAATGCTTCTTCTGAAGAGGGTACATTGAAGAAACATATTGCTCCAAGTATTAAAAATTAGCATTTAGCATTGTATTTATACAGATACACTAAACCTTTACCAAGCATGGCATGATGTGCAACAAAATGAAAGCTAAAATCATCAGCAGAAGAGCCAAATTCTAATAAACAAAATAACTATTTTTTTCTATTGCTAATCCATGCGATGACATGCGAAAGCACTACCATGCCTGATGGAGTACAAAAAAAACCAAACTACAATATATATTCTGGGTCTGATTTTTCTGTCCCCACATTTACCTTCACATATTTTCTTGCATATCTGCATAGTATTACATAAACATTTCATGAATTCAGTAAAGTAGGGACCTAGACTCCTCTGCATGAATATCTTCTGCTTAGCTGTGTGTGGTTGTGTTTTACTGATCAGCCATATAATTGATAGAAAAATTAGGGTTCATCTCTTTCAGTCAACGTATATCCACATAATCTTGGAGTTTGAATTTTGTTACGTTCCTCTTCCTTGCAATCTGAAGCTCTTAACAAGTGATTATTTATCTCCTAAACCAAATGATTTCCATTATTCCCCTATCTCAGCTTCAGGACTTAAGAGTTGTGGGAAAACCCAGGTGATTTCTACATAGTTCTTTGGCTTCTTCTGGGGAACTTTGGGCTTTCTTTCAGAAAGAGTGTGCATTACCCAGCCTCAGGTCAGCTATTCCATCTGTGTTACTCACTGGCTTAAAAGCATTTCCCTCTCTATGTTGTAAATTATAGCAGTCTTTCAATCTTTTTTTTCTTTTATTGTTCTTAATAGAATATCCTTACAAAAAAGATAACAAACTTTTCATGTGTGCATTGCGTGAAAAAAGCAGTACGTAGACAGTTAACCTTTCTCCAGAAGCCAGGTGAGGGACCAAAGTGTGGCTCCTCATGAGTTAACATAATCTGTAAAATAAATGGATATGCATTTCTGTAATGTATGTACTCTAACTTCTTTTACTTGCTTTTAGAGTGGCTATAGTCCAGCTGTGTAGCATAAAGAATATACATATGTATTTGCACACTGTTTCACTTTTCCCTATTATTAAAGATAAGGTAGAAAACCACAGAGAAAACCTGCCAAGCACTGAGACAGGATAAGAGCTGCAGCTTGCAGTGCTCACGTGAAGGGACATTCCCAAAGAAGTTGCAAACACATCATCAGTCTAACATTTTCCTAACCAGAAATCCCCTGTACTGCTCAGGAAATCCTACCAGCCTGCAACAAAACACCCAGAGCCACTGGCAACTGAAGAAGTGACTGAAACCACTTCACGCCATGCCAGAGACACTATGGTATTTTGGGAAAGGCTAAAACTCCTGTAATCCCCTTCCTAGGGATATGGCTTTTGGCTGGACTACTCTAGCTGACAGAACTTATCAGTCACATTACTGAGTGGGAGAGTGGGAGACCCTGAAATTTATCATCCCCAAATCAAAGTTGAGTATCAACAATACAGCTGTCCAGTTGCTGCTCAGAAATGAATGCTCACAGAGACTGTGCAAAATGAACTTACACTGATATTAAGGGGGTAAATCCAGAGAAGTAGTGTCTCCCAATCCTCTGAGCCACCAATTTGGTCACCACCTGTCCTCATAATGCACCCCAAAACCTATTCCACAACAGCATGGGATTTACTTTAAGGTTTCCAGTCTAACTGAAACCCTATCAGTCTGCTCAGCATCACAATCTCAAAATGTCCCTTTGTTTTTTCATCATCCCAGTAAGGTGAAGCTTCCTGTTTCCAGAAGTGCTACTACCCTGAAAGCAGAAGGCACCTTACAGGATCCATGCACAAACTTTGTTGCTCTGTGAGGGTACAACAAAGTTGCAATGCTCTGTGAGGATTACTTTTTTGCCTAACAGTAACTTCTGCTGTGCCTTCGACTGTCTTTATCAATGCATTTATCAAACCCTGTGATGAGCAACGTTTTGGAAGAGTACTCATTTCCATCTACAGGCATTAGCTGTGGGAAAAATCTAGTTTTGCTTATGGAAAACTCACTGTCCTTGAAAAAAAAGATACCCATTCACCTGAACCAGGGTTATGTCAGAATATTATTAACTTCAGTCCAACGAGTAAAAATAGAAAGGATGTACATCAATAACAGGAATCATATTTAATATTATGTTCTAGCAAGCCCCAAAGCAACATAATTACGTGGCCACTGCTGCATCAAACAAGGAATAACCACTGAACACACTTGAAGGCATAAACTGTCATTTACAGATAGGTTTTGGATAAGATTTGCAACATGCAAGTCTGAGTCTCCCTTTCAGCTATTACAGAGGTGCAGGGATCTGAAGAAGAAGAGGTACAGAAGGATGATGGAGAACCAGTTCTCTGATTTTGATTGACTCTCTTATCTTTCACCTCCAGCTAAGGTTTCTTTGAACTTCTCTCCCTACTGGTCCACAACAAGAATGGAGTATCATGTCTTATTCTTCACCAAGGTCATTTGACACAGCGTTGGAGAGCCTCACCTCTATTGTCTATGCAGGCACCTTGTAAGTGCCTTCTCACTTCACAGGAACCATACAGTGTTATCTCCCCATCCGAGAACTGATATGCCTTTGCCAATCCTGCCACACCCTCATGGAAATAAACTTTTAGGACAGGAGTTGTGAATTATTGCCCCTCTGTTACAACCCCTAAGGTGGTTCTCAAAAACTGCTGCCAGTCTCTTCCCACCAATCTGCATCCCTGAGGTCCCAGCCCCAGGCTGAACTAACAGGAAATTATCAAATGGATGTTTCAAATGAAGAACATTTCTGCTGCCTCCTTTTTCCAGTTCCACCTTTATCCTATTTTGACCACCACTGTTCTCATCTCTCTGTCTCCCTAGGGCAGTGGTCCTGGGTCACACACTACAGAACTCTACCCACACTGTACTTAGAGCTCTGCCTCATCACTTACTCTCCATCTGCTGCAGCTGAAAGGGACTCAGAGACAGGGGCCAGCTTGAGACTGCAGACATCCCCCTTCTCTCCCAGACAGAATGCTGAGCCCCCCACCCCATATCAACACTGATACTGGCCCTCTTTCAGTTCAATGTCTTCTAAAAACAGAGTCTCTCCCCTCTTGAAGGAGTGCTCCAAGCCTCCCACATTTCATTGGTCAGATTTTCCAAAGACTTTTGGTATTTTCCCAAGTATTGCTACCCTTAGTATATACCATTAAAAAAACCTCCACAAAGACATAAATGGAAATAGAAAATGACGGGCTTTTGTTAGTGTGCTTCAGATGTTCATTATCTTCTTAATTTTCTTTTGTAGCCTAAATTGTAGTCATCTTATAATGTCATTACTGGTATGAAAACAATCCTGCCAGGTTTCATGTACTTTATAAAGGTCATAGATACCCATTAATTTATATCACATTTCCTTTTGGTTCTTAATTGCCCAAATACTTTCCGCATTTTATATACATGCTTTCTGGGTTATGTGGCACCAAATTACTCCTCACTGTCCATCAAAAGGAAATGCATTCTTCATATTGCCCTAAGTATTAGATTTTTTCATATCAATCTGGATTACCTGCAATCCTTCCCTCTCACTCTTCAACTTACAGATTATCAAGATAGATGGAGAAGTTTTTAACTCGGTATCTATTTTTGTTTGTAAGGCAGAAGGTTGCAGCATCTCTTCTATGAAGCATTACAGTAATCTCTGCATTCATAAATTTCTTGCAATTTGTCTCTTTGATTAGTCTTCTTTTTTATTTTAATCAGAACTGGCATGAGGAAATACCTTAGGCTGTTTTGACCAATTACACCTTCAATCCTAGAAATCATATTTTTGGCAAGTTTGATTAAAATGGATCAATTAAAGGGGACGTTCTGCTGTTCCTTGACATGAACTCCTCACTTTTGGTCCCATCCCCTATTTTATTTCCCAAGAGTCATGGTACCACCAGAAGATTTTTTTTTTCCGTAATCAAACTGTAATAATTCTTTTTATAATGGTGCAATTATCTAGTCTCATCTGGTTTCACCTCAGCTAGTTCAATGAGTCATAGACCTTTACATCTACTGCATCTACGCCCACTGACGATCAACAAGGAGCGACAGTCCCTGGGACTCATTTGCTCTCTGCAATAGGATTACAAGGAAGCAGTTGCTCAGAACTAGACACCCTTTGGTATAGGCTCTGAAATAAAAATGTGCATGCACAGTGTACTGCCTACTTTATTTATTCATTTGTTTATGATCCCCAGTAAAAAATGGTCTAATTCTTTCTCTCCTGACAGTGTAAATCTTGTTACAATCACTATTGTTGCAAGTATATAAAACTAGTATAAATACTGCGAATTCAGCTCGGCATCCCTACTTCCTTAACAGTCCTGTGTCTCTTTTCACCTTTCTTATGTATTCCTTTTACAGAAAAGCATAAAGGTCAGGACTTGAAAAAAGGAGCGCCTCTGCAGGACTAGTATCACAGGGACAGTTGTCTTCTCCCTGGAACAGAACCAAAGCAACCAGATTGAAAAGATCAGTAGCTGTTCTTACATTTAGAAGTAGTCATGTCTTCCATGCAGCTGTTGAACACAAAAGATTTCTGATAGGCTCATGTTGTCAATTTTAAGTCACGCATAGAGGACATAACTGAACCACTCCAGGAGAAATTCTTGTTTGCTAAACCCTCTATCAGTCCTGCCCTGGACCAGCTTTGACTCTTATACAAACAATATTTCCTTTGAGTCCTGGTTGATCTTCCTTCAGAAATCTTGAGAGGGGTACATAGTTTCTACTCTATGACTGTCTAACCAGAGCTAAGAATGGAATGCAAAATGAATAAATAAAGAAAAAACATATGAAATTACTTTCATTTGGCCTCTTATGCATTTGCTTTCCCTGTATATACAAAGGAATGAATTTTGTTGTCTGAATTACTCATGAAAAGAACAGTTCAAAGTGGTGAGTGCATGAACAGCATGCATAGAAGCCAAAATGTAAATGTGCATGTATAAGAATTCATGCCAGAAATTCTTGCACATTTATGGAATGTGACTTTTCTGACCAAGTTCGAGCAGGCAAGGTAACATCCACCTTTAGCAGCTGCTACTAATCCATACAGTAAAAGTCCTGACAATATGGGTTTTCTAAATTCATTTCAACAATGAATGCATTCAAACAGACCATGGTGCATTTTCCTTCCCCAGACAACAACCAAATGTGTTTTAACTTTATGTCACTCATGCTCATGCAGCAATTTTGGGAAGGCAACAGCTGAAAAGGAAATCTGGCCCTGAAATGAAAGGCAGTGAGTGAGCTGTGATTTGGGAAGTATCAAGCTTTGCACTTTGTAGCCTTCTTAGGGGACCTGACATAAATCCTGCAATCTCTTTGTTCCTCCACTCCCTGTCTATAAAATGGTGATAATCTCTTCTTTCCAGAGCTCAGAAGAAATACATCTGTGTGGTACTTGAGTGCTGCAGGCGCCAGGATTGGACAAGTACTGATAGAGACAGCACCGTTTTTGGAAACTGAGTTGAGTGACTGTCACTTAAACCAAAAGAGAATAAATCATAGTCAGGCAACTGGGTTGGTGAGGGTATCAGCTCTCACCTGTGAATCAGTCTGTGTATTTACATGTTTGGGTTCATTAGGGACAAACCCATTCAATGTATCAAAATTTCTGTCACTCTTGGCTTGTGGGACAAGTATTGGTGAGTACAGTGAGAAAACAATGGAATTCATGACCTTTCATTCCCAGATATTTAGTCTAGGTCAGACAAACTCTGGTGTGACCTTTATCTTCAAAGCCAGGACACTTTCTCAGAATGCTGACTTATGGTTCCTTCTGACAAATACGTTCCTTTCTTAATCAAATCCATATAAATCAACATGCATCTGACAAGGACAAACTCTCCATGTTGTGTAAGACCAACTGTCCAGCCTGGGCCCAGCTTGGGCCCAAATGACATATGAATGAGCTGTTTGAGTGGGACCATAGCCTACACAGGAAGTGAGCACTTAATATATGCAAAAAATCAGCAAAATAAATCTATTTAAGAAAGCACTGCAACTTCCACGAAAATCAATAGGTTTGTTTTTGGTTTTTTTTTTTTTCCTTTTCTGTCTTGGTACATGTTAAATTAACACTTTTCTTGCGCATTCTCTTAATTCAGCTTCATAGCAATGCTCTCTTGGGTATCTTCTTCACTCTACACTTCGGGAAGAGCCCAGCCAAAACCTCTCTTCTCCAGGAAATAAACGTTTTTAAAAATTCAGAAAACAAAGGTCTTTCAAGTCTCAATATGAACATGATTTTGCAGGTTAATACCAAACCATCTCTCATTGCATAATATCTGAGAGCAGGTAATTTCAGGATTATAGAATAATCTGGAAAATTACATAGAAATTCTCCTTTTGCTGTAGGAGCTTTAAAGCTGCACCTTCATTCAATCAGGAAGATAATTTCCTCTATGCAGCAAGTTTCAAATACTGCTTATGACCTTGGTGTCATGACAATTTTGGCATTAACTTATTCCACACTAAAGTATTGCTACTAGAACTGTGAATAATCATCAAAATTAACTAGCCTATAGAGTGATTAAATAATTTCTTCCAATTTGCATTTGATACGTTTATTAAGTGCTGGAGGGTGCTATTTGCTCTCCTATTTTTACTGCTGTTAAACACTATGTCTGGATTTTTGTCATAGGTGCAGTACTATTATGGTTACTACAAAATTTTTATCAGATTATGGCATGAGTTACCATTTGAACCTGTAAAAATGCCAGTAAGTAGCAGATAAATATTAAGGTGCAGTTAGCTGCCACTACCTTTTACTGCTTTGAATTCACTAATATCAAGATAAGGCTGCTTTCTGTGGCAATGACAATTTTTTTACAAATTGCATTTTCTTACAAGTAATAGTGCAAGAACTAAACAAGAGAGAAGTTGGCTACAAACAATTTAAACATATACAGCCATATTAAAGCCACAACAATACAGAGTACTGCCTATGTGTTATTCCTTATGTTTTGTTTGCCCTACCATGGTCTACAAGACCTATTACCCACAACAACTAATTATTTGGGAGATGATTTCATTTTGAAGTAGATGAAATTATCGGTGCTAATAGTCAAATAAATAGTCAATTAAAACTGTGATTTTTAAATGTATTGGAAATATGTGTTTTTAAATGTGTTTCGGCCCTTTACACAAGCAAGCAGTTGCTAATGCCAATGCGCATTAGAAATGCAATTGTACTATACTTAGATGTGGTTCAACCACAGTTATAACAGGGCCATTAAAGAGCATTAAAAAAAAAAAAAAGTAGAAAAGAAAGAATACAGAATACAGGTTAAAAGGGAACATGTTCTCTTGCTCAGCTAAAAGATTTATCTAATCTATAATTAGAAAAACAAAATTGTTCAACATTAGATTAGATAAATAAAATATTTATATCTCAGAGAACATAAGCATACCATACAGAAAACATGCTTACTTACGTTTTGTCTTCTAAAGAACACTAAAGACTTTCATCATGTCTTGAGAAATTAGCTTTAACACAATTAAATTGCAAGCTGGAGAAAACTGCAGACTCCTCTCTCAAAAGACTCACACCTGTTGGACAGGGAAAGTGAACTCTCATCTGTCATCCCCAACGTTTTTCTAGTGTCTTCCCAAAATGCAACTACTCCTGATCAGCTGTAAATCTCAAATAATCAAAACTACTGAGCTAAATAGCATAAAAGTTAAATCTCCGGTGAATAATGTCAGGTAAGGGAATAATACGTGTGACCACGTGATTGCCTGCATTCCTGGGCTGGAGCTGGAGAGAAGTGGGAAATGCCCAGCTGCCTTAGTTGGAACCGACTCAAAACTTCATCCGCTTTGGTTCAGTTCTCAAAATAGGGCACATGACCTCTAAGTAAGACAGTACAGTAGGCTGCTTTTACACTACATTGCTGCTCCTGCAGCCCCTAATAACAATTCGCTTGCTTTACCGAGCACGGGAGGAGGTAAAATTTGACACTTGCTGAGTTTCAGCGTTATCTTGTTTTGTAATGCATTATCCATAGCAAATTTACCACTATCTTTAGGAACAGAGATGACATCTGCTACAGAGTGGCTTACACTTGTCTGTCTGCTGCTTTCAGTGTCATGTGTCTGACATGAGTTAACCTCTTATAAAATCTAACGTGAGGGAAGAGAATAGCTTGTTGGAGGTGGCCGTGCTGCTCCTCTTGACCTACTTGGAAAACTATGACTCGACTCTTTGCGGCTTCCCCCACTGAAACACAGCTGCAGAAGGCAGTAAAACAGGACCACTTTTAAACGAATCAGAAATGTGCTATAAATACATTGTATGTCTTTGAATAACACTATTTCCAAAACTTGCAAAGCCCTTTAGTTACTTTATCAAGCCCACTACAGATCGTTTTTTCCCCCATGGAATTGGTATAATGAGAAAAGATAGCCTTTTCTCTTCACAGATAAAGATCCAAATTGCATTTTATAATCTGACAATTATGTAGTTTGATTTTTTAAATAAAACAGATAAACTCCCCTCCTCGTTCAAGATGAGATCTTAGTTGTTAGTGACAGCTGTTAAAATCCTGCTAAAAATAGATATAGTGTCAACCACTAAAAAGCTAAGTGCCCCTGTGAACCGCAAGCAGAAAACAAATGAGGTTTCTGCTGAATTTGGGGAAAATTTGTGAGCATCTTGCATGTACCACGACAGGTGCTTTATTCTTCTAGCAGCCATCTCTGTCTGTAACACAAGGGGAAGGGAGGGGATCAGACAACTGGTATTAAGACAGAAGAGTGGCATATTCCCTCAATTTTAATTTCTCTCTTCTTTTTGCCCCCAAAAATATAATAAAAAAGATGATGCAACACAAAGACTGAGGCTACTTCCAAGCATGTCAAATGCCTTTTTCATTTACACTTTTGTCCTAAAGAAAAAGAAAAATCAGGAAGAGTAAAACAAAAAAAAAAAAGTGCAACCAAAGAACCAAGTACACTGATATTATAAACTAACAAAAAAATAAGAAAAATAGGTGTTCTGGCTACATCAGTTATTAATAGAGCAGCCAATGTGCTTAGGTGCTTTTTTTCATGGCTGTGATTTGCCAGGTTCCTCACAGAGTTGTGTGGAACTTTCCTCTGCCTTGGAATTGCAGCCTCCAACCCATCCACAGTAACTCTGTTCGATTAATAAATGAGCTGTATTCCAAACCAGATATATGACATGAAATGAGTAAAGAGAGAGAGAACAGAATTGTTCACATTGAATGTTATAATATATCTCAGCAGGTTCCTTCTTTTTAGCTACATTATGGCTAAAAATAGAGCACTAGTGTAGGCACAGTGAAATATGATTTGCTTCCAATAATACAGTAAACTAATTGTGAAATTAAGCTATTGAATGTGCCGTTATCTCCGAGTCTGGCCTCACCAGCACTTTCTGCTTCCCTGTTTAACATTTATCAAGTTACCCACAAACTTTGACGGATGCAAACAGCAGCTGATAAAATATCACCTTTTCCAAGGCCCCGATCCTACAGAGACTTCGGCACAGGTAAAATTCCCGGCGAGCAGCCCTTTTCCACGTTTATAGACTTCACTGAGGCTATTAAAATAAGGCCACGTTTTTTCTCCCTCCAATGCCTCGTTTTTTCCTTAAAGATGTTTAAATGAAGAGACATTCAATGCCCTGAACTTAAAACACAATCAGTTTCAGAAGACCTTAGCCACAAGTGAAATATTAATTTAAAACCAGCATCGCTGTTAGCACGGATTTTTTGCGGGGTTTGCTTTTTTTTTTTTTTTTTTTTTTCCGTTAATGTCTGAAATCGGAGTGGGTTTGCCCCACCGCAGCCCCGCGAGTGCGGCGCGGTCGCTCCCCCTTCCCACCCGTATCCCCGGGACCCAAGGGCACACCGCGGGGCAGCGGGGCCCCGGCTCCCCCCGCCTGGCAGCAGCGGGGATGAGGGGGATGGAAGGCGCAGGCCCGGCGCGGGCGGGTGCAGCCTCCTCCCGCAATCCTGCCCAGGGGCGCTCCGCTCCCCGCAGCCCGCCGGGGGGCCGAGCGGGGCGGTCGGAGCGGGGAGAGGAGGGGTGTTCCGCCGCCGCCGCCGCCAGGGCCGGGAGAGACGCTCCGCCTGGGGAAGGGCACGGGGAGACACTCCTCCTCCCCCGCCGCCCGCCCTGCCGCCCGCCCTCCTTCCCTTCCTCCGGCGGCTCCGCGAACCAGGAACCGCGGCGGCGGCGGGCTCCGTGCGTGAGAAACCCCGCGGCGCCGGGAGCCGCCGGGAGCCGCCGGGGCGGGCGGCGCGGGAGGGGGCGGCGGAGGCGCTGCGAGGGGCCGGGCAGCACCGGAGGGGGCGGGAGGGGAGAGGAAAAAGTTTACACCCTCGCCACTCTCCTCCCTCCTCTTCCTTGGTGGCGCAGATGGGAGTTTTACCTGGAATGACATAAGTTTGCTTTTTTTTTTTTTTTTTTGGGGGTTCGTTTTTTATTTTTTTTTTTTTTTTGGAGGGTGTCTCCCTCCTTCTCCGCAACCCCCCCTTTTTCTACTCTCCCCCCCTCCCCAAAATCTCCTTTCCTCCCTCGCCGGTGCTGGATCCACCCCCCGCTCCCCTCCGCCGGCGGGCGAGGGTGTGACCCGCGGGAACACCCACCCACCTAGGCGTCCATGGTGGGAGCTGTCCGCCGCGCCGAGCGGAGCCGAGCCGCGGGCACCCCGCCTGCCGCAGCCCCCTCCCGCCGCCCAGCCGCGCTCCCGGAGCTTCCTCCGCGTACTTTTTTTTCCTCTTTTTTTTTTTTTTTTTTTTTTTATTTTGCCTGGGTGGTGGTGCGGACTCCCGGATGGTTCGCTGCCAGTAGCCGGGGGCCGCGCCTCCTCCCCCCGCCGCGCCACCATGTCGTAGGGTAGGTGAGTGCAGCGCGGAGCCTTGCGCGGGGCGAGAAGCGGCGCGGGGGGCAGCGGGGTGGGTGTCCGACGCACCGTCCGGCGTATCCAGGTCACGGCCAGTCCCGTCCCCATCCGTGAAAACTTCGCGGGAAGGACACGTCCATTGCTCGGCAGCGCCCGCGGGGAAGCGCGGCGGCGGCGGCTGCCCCTTTCGCGGGTCACGCCGCGGGCGCTGGGAGCTGCCGCCTCGGCCCGTGAGTGCGGGTCGATATTTGGCAGAATAGGAGAAACGAGAGGGGCACGTGACACCTCCAAATCCTGGGGATGTCGGGCGCTTTCGCTGTGACTCTGGGGTACAAACCCCGCAGCGCACGCGGGTCCCTGCGGGCGCGCACGGGCGATTGCGGGAGAAGGTGCGCGGTACCCGGCGCTGCCGCTGCCCGGCGGGCTCAGCCCCCCGCCCCGCTCCCGGCGGCACCGCTGTCACCCTGCGGGGCTGCGGAGCTGTCCCCGCTGGGCTGTGGGCGCACCTGGGTGCCGGGAGCGGGGCTCTGAGGGGCCGCTGACCGGGGGCTGGGGGCGGTATTTAGGGAGCGAGTTGGGAGCGCATCGCCTGAAAGTTTGCTCGGCGGTTTTTTTCTTTTTCTTATGCTTGTCTGGGAAAAGGGTGTTCCTGCAACCGGGGATGCGGGCGCCGAGGGGGACACCGGGCAGTGGGAGGTGGCAGCACCACGGAGGCAAGGGGCGTCCCGGCGGCGGCTCTTCTGGCCGCCCCTGGGCGGGGGGAGGCAGCGGGCGGGGGCGCCCGGCGGGATGCGCGGCTGCCGCGGAGCGGAGCCAGCCCGGCGGGGAGCGGAGGACGAGTCCTTGAACCCTCCCGCGCTCCGCCGCCGTCGCTCCGCTCCTTTTTTTTTTTTTTTCCCTCCCTAGTTATTTTTTTTGTTGTTGTAGTTGTTAAATCACCGCTGCACAGGCACGGTGCGCATTCATGCGCCCGCTGACAGGCGGAAACCCCGGGCGGGCGGAGAAGGCGATGCCCGGCCCTGCCGCCGGCGCGGCGCGGGCACCGGGCGGGGGCGGCCGCGCCCCGCGCACCTCACCTGTCCGCAGGGGACCCTCCGGGCCGCCGCCCCGCCACCCCACCCGCGGGGGTCCGGCGGCGGCGGGCGGGGGGACCCCGGTGCGTGGCGGAGCGCGGGGGCTGCGCGGCCCCTGCGGCTTTAAGGAGATGCGTTTCCCAGCCTGTGTCGCAGCAACTTTGTATCAGTCATGTCGCCCGGCGGGTGAGTGACGGCGCGGCCCGGCCAATGGCGCGGCGGGACGGGCCCGGCCGCGCGCCGCTCCGCGCCCCGCCCGCCAATCGGGGCGGGCGGCGGGCGGGACGTAAACTTGAACTTTATGTGGGCATGTGACATGTTTTTAAAGGACTTGGCACCTTTTCCCGTCCCCTCCCGGGTGCCGCTCCGTGTCACCGGGCGGCGCGGCGCGCCTCGGCCGGGCGGGCAGGCGGCGGAGGCCGGGGGGGGGAAGCTGCGCCGCCCGCCCTGCCGCTCGGCTCCGCGCCGCCCTCCGCTCCGCTCGGCTCCGCGCCCCGCGGGGGTGCGGGGGACGCGCCCGCCGCAACAGGTACCTGGGGGCGGGGGGCGCCGCGACCCGCAGCGGGAAGGTGGGGCTGGCGGGGTGTGGCCCGAAGCGCTTGGCAGCGGGAACCCCCGCTTTGGAGGTTGGGGCGAGCGGCGCTTGCACGGGGCGAAAAAAGCGCTTTTCTGCGTCGCTCCGGGGTCGGGCGGCGAGGAGGGAGCGCAGGAGGGGCGGGCTCGGCAGAGAGCGGGTTTGGGCTCTTGGATCCCGCCCCCGCCGCGGACTCCTGGGATGGAGGGAGGGAGGGAGTGGGCTCCCCCACGTGTGACAGCCCGAATGGCACCTGCGGGTAAAGCAGACGGGCGGGCGTGGTGGTGGTGGTAAGGGGTGCAAAGCGGTACCCGCTGCCCGGGAGCTGCGGTGATGCTCCACATAGCGTAGGTAAAAATAGGAAAATAAGCGTGCGCGCTGCCTGCGTGGGTGTTTACACGCGTGTGTATGTGTGCGAGCACGGGGGGAGCAGCCCCCGCCGCGAACACCCGCACCCGGCGCCACTCGGGGTCCGTGGGTGGCGGTGCCGGGGCTGCCGGTGCCGCCAGCCGCGCTCCGCTGCCCTGGAGAAAGCGGGGAAAACCCCAGCCCGGCGATGAAACTCTGGTCCCCTGGGCAGTTTTTTGTCAGCGAGGTGGCTGGCAGACGGTGAAACTTAGAGAAAATTTCGTTTACAAACACCGAGAAATAAGAAGTGGGTGGCCGCTTGAGCCATCAGTTTATTTTTTTCATGAAACTGGGTTTACTTCAGATTTTCCTGTATCTAGGTGACCTTTTGGTTGCAGGGATACCAGGTACCATTTGATTTTTTATTTGGCTGTTGCTGCGAGACTGGTTTCATGCCTGATTGATCGGAGACCCGTGCTGTAGAGGGCTGTGTTTGTTGATATGTTTGGGGTGAAATACATAACTCGAAGTGTCTAAATACTTCTCGGGGGAGGGAGTCTGGGGAACCTGCTGTGCTCATAATCCATCTTCCTTTGCAAAATACCAGATATAGATGGTCTTGGTTCCGATATGTAATACAACTGAGCTTTCGTTGTGGTCTGTGGATGTTTTAGCCCACTGTCAAATTTGTTTAGTGAAAGTTAGTAAAAAGGCATGTCTGTGTAGTAGGTGAAGTGTGGATACCGTGGATAAATGTGCTAGTCAAGTTGTAATAAGTTCTGCTTAAAAGAACAAAACCAAACTCTAATGCCAGCAGCAATCCATGAGATGATTAATTCGGTTCTGGTATCCACCAAGGCTCTTGGAGGTGATGGAAACCAGCACTCCCAAAAAAATCTGTTTGCTGCTGCATTTATGACTATCATTTAAAACAGAACTTGTATCAGGCCACAAATAATCTCTGCTGGTTTTTGGTCCCCTCATCTATATTTACCAGCCTCTGGAAATGCAGGATCAGGGCATTTTCCTTTTTTTTTTTCCTTTGTGTGACCCAGATTTTTATTCACTGAAATTTTAAAGTATGCTCACCTACTGATTATATATGAAGTTTGAACTTTACTACTGTGGGACATATTGGTACAAAGCTCAAGTACTAGAGTAATGTTAGGCCTATAACTGAGAGGTCTTGGAACACAGTGGTTCTGCTGGTGTTTCTGAGGGTTAAAATTCACTTACATCCTAATTTTAAGCCTTAACTAAATTTGCCGGTTTTCAGAAATGCGGGTCACTCACAGCTGCGATTGATTTCTCTAGGAATTAGACTTCATCAGCACTTAAATCAGGGGTAGGTGATTGTTTGGGAGTGACTTTATATGAAATTAGGCCCTTTTGTCTGAAAATTTTAGACTATAGGAATGTGATTTAATACACATTATGATGTGAGAGACATGATTCTGTGTTCTAATTAAATTTGTGCTTGAGGGGAATGTAAGGCATAGGGCCATAGTTCTAACTAAGTAAGGGCAAAGAAGTATTCAAGTCATTCGTTTTCAGGTTCTTTGTTTTTATAATTTTGCTTAAAATAGTGTTGTTAAGTAGTTGTTCAGTAAAGAGATTAAACACTGAATTAAATATTGAATACATTCTGAAAAGAAAAAGTATTTGCATGATGTTGATATTGTAAGTGCTGGCACTTGAGTTTCTACAGTTCTAATGATACTGTGAGCCAAATCCTTTAAAAAATTAAAAATTGTTGTTACTTTTATATGCTTTTCAGATTATTGGAGACTAGGTCATGCATTTTTCTCCCTGCCTCGAAAGAGTGGTATGCGGGATGGGAGGTATTCTTTTAGGGTCCGTTTTAGAACAAGGTTTACTTTTCTTTATCTATTTCTCTTGCTGGCTGCCATGGAGGTTTGCAGAATTTGCAGAATTACGGATCCATTTAATAGCCACGCATCCCTGCCTAATCTGATCCCCTTTCTCTGTGGCAAAAATGTTTCTTATTCAACTTTTGCCCTGCTTCTTCATGTCTGCTTGGGTAGCTGTATAAGAAGTTTGTATAGCTGTGAAGGGACAAGTCAACTCCCAGCCCCTCAGAACTGCTGCTTACTTTTAAAGCATGCTATGTTACACTGGACAATGAGGATGATGAAGAGCAACCCCTGTAGCACACTAGTCTTCCTTACTTTGATGTCCCTGTTGCATGGCAGTGGAAGGTACTTGGAGGAGCAGAGCTATGATGAGGAATTGCCACAAGGTTTACATCCTGCCTACCACCACCATGTTCTCCCTTCAGGACCTCTGTGGATCCCCTCTTTCCTTGCTTCTCCCCTCTGTTTTTTCCCCCCCAGGTCTCTGTGTGAGGGACAGCCCATAATGCTGCTGGCACTGGCCATGGGGCTGCGGCCGGTGAGAGTGGGCGGTTGTTGTGCTGACCTTGCTGAACTGTTCCTTTTGGGGCAGGGCTGGGAGCAATAATTTGGGTGTTTCCTAACTGCTGAGTGGTTTTCTCTCTGAACCCATGGGGCTGTCTTATCCATGAGACCTTCTCCGTTGGTTTGAGTGAAATTGGACAAATGATTGAGAGATGATGGATGGGGCAGGGAAATGGGACTGGCAGGCAGACAGAGAGGAGGATAGACAGAGAGAGCGGATATGCCTTGTTTCCTTAGGAAATTAGGAAATTTCCTTAGGAAGTCACACTGTCCTGTCATTTATTAATTTTATTTTTTTGTGTATGTCTTTGCTAGTTATGGAGACAAAAGGATACCACAGCTACTCAGAAGGCTTAGATATGGAGAGACGGTGGGGTCAAGTTTCTCAGTCTGTGGAGTATTCTTCCATAGGTGCTGGAGAGCAGACTGATGACAGTAACTATATGGAGATTGTGAACGTAAGCTGTGCCGCCGGCTCTTTTGCAAACAGCAGCACTCAAGGAAACAACAAAGAAAAACCTGAGCTACTCTCCTGCCTGCAGCAAGACAACAGTCAACCTGGTCTTCTCCCCTCTGACATCAAGACTGAAACGGAGTCGAAGGAGCTGTCAGCAACAGTGGCCGAATCCATGGGTTTATATATGGATTCGATAAGAGATGCCGAGTACCACTATGATCAGCAGAACCAGGGGAGCCCGGGAAAGATCTACCAGAATGTGGAGCAGCTGGTGAAGCTCTACAAGGAGAACGGCCATTGCTCCTCTCCCCTCCACAGTGCCAGCAGGCCCTTGAGGTCTTTGATGTCGGACTCTGGGAGCGCTGTGAACGGTGGTGCCATGCACACGATTGTCAAAAGCCCTATCATGTGTCAAGAGAAGAGCCCTTCGGGCTGCAGCCCTCAGAACATGGCCTCCTCAGTGTGTAGTCCTGCGGGAGTGAACTCCGTGTCCTCAACTACTGCAAACTTTGGGAACTTTGCCATGCACAGCCCCATTGGCCAGGGAACCCCTCTGTCACGCTCGCCGAATGTTGAAAACCGGGGGTCTATGTTGCACAGTCCCGCACATGTCAGCAACGTGGGGTCTCCGCTTTCCAGCCCTATAAGTAGCATGAAGTCACCGATTTCTAGTCCTCCCAGTCACTGCAGTGTGAAATCTCCCGTCTCAAGTCCCAATAATATCACTATGCGGTCTTCTGTGTCCAGTCCTGCGAACCTGAACTCCAGGAGCTCCATTGCCAGCCCTTCCAATGCCAATAATAGGTCCACTCGTTCTAGTCCAGCGGTTAGCACTGTGGGATCATCCATCTGTAGCCCTGTAAACAACTCCATAGGATTCCCAGCTTCTGGCACACCAGTGGGACCTAGCAGAAGCCAAGATACTGTTCCTAGTCCAGAAACAAAAGACAAGGGTGCTCAAGAACTCACGTTTCCTAAGATGGAGGAAATGGAGAACACCATCTCCAACAACAGTCAGATGAACCTTGTTCAGTTCATAAAACCTGAGCCAGATGGGTCATTCGGCAGCGCCTGCATTGGTGACAGCAGCAGCAAAATAAACTCAGATTCCTCCTTTTCAGTACCAGTGAAGCAAGAGTCAGCCAAACATCCTTGTTCTGGTGCCTCTTTTAAAGGGAATCAAACAGTAAATCCTTTCCCCTTTACAGATGGCTCATATTTTTCTTTTATGGACGACAAAGACTATTACTCTCTTTCTGGGATTTTAGGACCACCCGTTTCTTCATTTGACGGAAATTGTGAAGGTAGCGGTTTTCCAAATCCAGGCCTACGTGTGGGGATTAAGCAGGAGCCTGACGATGGCAGCTATTACCAAGAAAACAGTATACCATCCTCTGCCATTGTGGGTGTAAATTCGGGTGGACAGTCATTTCACTACAGGATCGGTGCCCAAGGCACGATATCCTTGTCGCGACCGGTTGCTCGAGAGCAGACATTTCAGCACTTGAGCTCGTTCCCTGCCGTCAGCACCCTCGTGGAGACCTGGAAGTCGCATTCAGAGTTGGCATCCAGAAGAAGTGATGGGTATCCAGTTCTAGAATACATTCCAGAAAATGTGTCCAGGTGAGTCGGCAAATTACTTCTTTTTTTCTTTTTTCTTCCCCCTTCCTTATTTTTTTTCGCATCTTTTCCTCCATTAAACAAATAAGGCGTGAATTATGATGGGGACCAGGGTGGTATGTCTCAAGCTGATGTGTAATTCTTGGTTTGAATTTCACTTATTATCATTAAATTTGCTTCTATCTTGCTGGTTTTTTACTGTGCCTTTAATAAAAACAAAGTGCTGGCTTTAGTATTTAAGAAGAACATATTATATTCTATTGTTATTAGGTTTGAAGGTATAGCTTTAATATGTTTAGAAGCTCTTACTACTACAAATGTTGTTTTTCCCATAATGAGAGCTTGGTAAAATTACTCTCTTGTGTCCTATAATAGTTATTCTTCCTTAGCTAGTGCTTGAATATGTTGTACCTCAGATGAAATGTTGAGATGAGGATAAGAAAATGATAGTGCCATGAGTCTGTTTTTGTAAAGAAGTATAGTTCTGTGTTTCCACCAGACTTTAACTGGTTAAGTTTAAAAAACTAAACGTTTCAAGCCTGTGGCAATATATTATTTCTGTGTTTTAACTGTAGGAACATTTGGTTTGTATATATAGAAAAATGACTCCAGAAGGAGGAGGGTTGTTAAAACTTGATGCATTTGAAAGGGAGAAATGGATAAACTAATCTTCTCATTTTTGATGGAAGAGAAATATGCAAGTGCTGTTTGATTTTGGGTTTCTTGGCTGATTGCTGGAAGCACATGCTTCTTCAGTAAGCAGGTGTCCGTGTATCTCATAAGGGAGGCTTACTTTCATAAACCCTGTAGTTTCATAGTCAGTATTGCAAGTTATTAGGCCCTCTGAAAGCCTGACAGAGTTGGAATAGTTATATGGTCTCTTTGTGTATCCAACAGAGTCCCAAAGGTTTTTGCTAAAGCTCCAATAGCTGGTAACAGGGTTGCATTTACCTTTCTCAAGTATTTCTTTCTCATGAGATGTGCAGGTGCCCTCAGTGAATGAGACATCTGCCTTATTCTTGGAGCGGAGTGGAGAGGGGTGCGTGGGGCTTTCCATATTTGTATGATACTAAATATTTCTGAAAATACAATGTCACAGTGAAAAACATAATACCTGAAGTAATGGTGCTTTTGAGGAGTAAAAACAACCACTGAGGAAAGGAAAGACTTTAAATGCTTTATCCACAGGTCTGTCCAGCACTTCTAGAATCTCCTGATCATTTTGCAAACTGTACCTCACTTTTTCTTTGGCCATTTCCAATATGGTCTCTAAAAATGCCCTTTTTAAATATATCTTTCTGGAGTTGAAAGGGCTGTATCCCACCATCACGCTGAACTTTGCATGTAGCTGGATATTTGTTAGTCTTGGCTTAAATGTACTTTCTTGGATCAAGGAAGAGGGGGTTACTGTTTTCTAGTTGCTTTACCTGATGAAATTTTCATAAATTGCATTATTTATATAGTGAGAAAAGTTCACCAGAAGACTGATGGAAGGCCTGAAAAGGAAGACCCAATATTTTACTGCCTTTGTGGTTGAGCATGGTTGCTTGGACAAGTAGCTCTTGCCAGCTGTGAGAGCTCTTGTGTGACTAAATGCTTGCACTGAGTCAAGGTTGTCACCCACTGCAGGGGCAGGCACAGGGAGATGCAGGTAGCAGCAGGGTTGTCACCAATAGCTGTGTTTTGAGTGACAGTTTCTCATAAGGCTTTTAAAGGAGTCTTCTGATCTGACATTAGTCTAGGTAGCTCTAGACCAGTAAATGGATAATCTGCGTCATCAAACCTGGTGATGACACAGGCTCGATACGATACATTTTCCTGTCTTTGTTCTCTAAACTGGTATCTATAGGGTATGCAGGTGAATGTAGCTGTTACTTTGCAGGATTGAAATCCTGAAATTCTTAGTGCTCAGAGCTGTTACACGTGGAATTCTGTTTAGGTGATGGAGATCTTCAGGGTTGCGACACTTCAGGCGTCCTGATCTGTACTTCAGATTAGGACATGTGTCATCCTTTCAAATCTGTTAACTCAAACCCCATTATTTAACTAAATGTTGTTCTTAATCTGCTTGGCAATGGCTTTATGCCAGCAGTGCAAAGCCCTTAAAATTTTCAAGGTAAATTGATGTAGAGGTTGTTTTAGTAGTGCAGATTTGGATGGGGAGGTGCCTGCTCAAGTATCTGACTGCTAATGAGACAAGTCATAAAGAATCAAGATAAGATGTCACACATGTAAAAGCTTGCTCTTGCTATTGAACCTCAAACTGATCTTTACTTTTCATTTCTGTGCTGTGTTCCAGCTAAAACAGAGGAAATCATGCTCAAGTTAGTAATGCTCTGAAGTGTTGTATTAAAACACACACAGTTTAAAACCATGTCAGACCCAGCGTCCCAAGATGGGTTTCAGCTGTCCCATGTCCACATGGTATTGGGATTCCAAAGTACCTCTTCTCTTCATGTGCCAGAACAGCAGCATCACACGCCAACATCCAAATCAGATTCTTTTCCCTTCCAGTAAGGTTTTTTTTCTCATGTGTCAACCATATCAGGCATCATACACTTTGCAGACTTCTATAGCATATGATTAACCCTTTGAAGTCTGCAATACTTTAAGGTTTCTGGTATTCTAAGTATTCACCTTTTTTCAGGTATACTTACCTTTCAGTATAAATTGCTGTAAGCAAAGATTAGGTGAAGGGAAAAAGTAGGCTACATGGTTCTCTAAAGCCAATATATGACCAGCATGGAATATATCTTGTTATAGCAGCATTATTTTCTAAACCTTGATGTCATACCCTTTCTGGACTGCTTCAGACTTGCAGTTTACGTGGTGAAAAGAAGTGAGTGACCAAATGAAGACATGTTTTCTTGTTGGGAATGACTCTTTAGAATACTACTGTAAAAAAAATTTTTTTTCCTGTGGGAATATCACCTTTCTTCAATCAGTTATATTTGCTAGTAGTGTCTAATAACCATAGCTGAGGCATTTAAAATGCCTTGCTGCCTTGTTGACTGTGCCAAGCACCCACTGTCAACTAGAACATTTATCTTTTTCTCCTTAAATTACTTTTATTAGATGTACACAGTTATGGTTCTTTTTAAGTTAATTGGTAGTAACTTTGTTTTATAACATTGCAACTTGTGATGTTTGGGGAGTGAGAGTCTCTTAAGCAAAACCAAGTTCCCTTATTCCCTTTTAAATTCTTTTTTTCTACTAATACACATGCAGAATATGTCTTTGTTTTTGAAAGATTTTTGCATGTTTAATTTTTATTAAAGGGTGAATCATAGTTGTCTGTCTGTGTGTATAGATTTCCCCTCTCCATGAAAGATGCTTCTAAGAAATAATAGTTTCCAAAGTAAATAATAGCAAAGTGGGCTTGAAAAAGAAGGTGTGTCCAATTCTGTGATGTCACTCATGAAAAACCTACACTAAGAATCCAGATAAGATTTCACTTTAAGGTGATTAGTGCTCATCTGAATCAGGGTACTAGCCTAAACCTCGTGATTGTGCCAATGGGATTTTCAGTATGGCCTAGGAAAATGTCATGACTACCTGGAACAACAGTAAAAATTTAGGAGGATGACTTTTCTGCTGCATTAGCTCTTACCTAAAGCTGCTTCTGCAAATGTGCCTTTTCCCTCTAATTTCTATACTAACTCATGTATGTACAGATACATACTCGCTTTCCTCAGTGGTTGTGGTGGAAACAGAGGGCTGATACTCCTACTTTCATTTCTTCCTGGCAATTCCACTGGTGTAATCCAGTGTGGGAAGAATTCACAAAGTTTGATATGTTGTTATTCAGAAAGTTTAGTATTTTAACATAAATTGGATATGTTTATCTATAATTGTGTTTCAATTGTTGTCATTCAAACAAGGAGATTTAGAATCTAATTTATATCTGTTAAAAGGAGTTGAAAGACTGTTACTTCTTGGGGTTTATGGTGAATTTTTCGATCAAATATTGACAATATTTTATAGACTTCTTATATCTATCTGTTCCTGAGCCATTCATGTGAATCAGTTTTTTTTTTCGTAGACCCTGCTTGAAACAGCTCCCAAAAAAACCCGCCCTATCCAACCCAAAATCAAAAAGCAACCCAGCAACATGATCTTCACTTACCTGTACCCTTTATTGACTTGAATAATTGATTCTGGTTAAAATCAGATTTCAGGCTATTGCGAGTATTTTTGTAAATAAACTTTTATGTTAAATATTATCTAGAATAGTCACTTATCAGAATTATACCTGCCAGGAAGATAAAGGTCTGGTAAATATTATTTTTAGAATTTATTAATGGCCTTGACCTCTGTTTGTTTGCTGACGGACTTTATGAGAAAAGGACCGTGCTGTTAAAATATTCTCCATGCTTGGCAGGACTGTTTTCGCCTTTAGCTTCCCTCAAGTTTACTGTGCAAACTTTTTTCACAAATGATTCTTTAATATTATAGACCATAGCCTTAAATCTATATTTTTCCTTAATTTCAACTTGGTTTTGTAGGTTCTTGTATAATTTTGTGTGACTTTTTTTTTTTTTTTTTTGAGTTTTGGGTATAATCGTGACATAACAGAGACCTCTGCATATTCTTTATTTCTCACTGAAGAAGTCTGTATTAATATGTCAGGCCAGGAGGTTGAAAGCTTCTCCTTAGCATATCAGCATGCATTGAACAGCCTCATACTTTCTAAAGCTTTCTTTGTTGTTATTTTGGTGAGGGTGCTGGGTTTTTGGATTGCTTTTTATTGAGTTCAAAGTCTGTGTAAAGCATTTTCTCATAAAATGTGACTGCTAATGATGCCATATTTTCCCTTAAAATCATACACATGACTTCTGTGCTGTGACAGGGAGAAATCCATATGACCAGAAAATCGTGTTCCATAAATGAGTGGATCTTCCAAATCTGGGGAAATAAGAGCTCTGTTGTCAATCCGTGTGCCAGTATCTAGGGCTTGGTTGTTTCTTTTTATGTGGGGCTGAGTAATGTTATGTATTACCAAAACATTTCTATTGCTGGTTGATATCGCTAAACTTTGCAGTAGTCGGCTGTTGTAAATGAGTTTGCCATAGTTCATTCTGATAGTAGCTAATAGTTGTTGACTGGTTTTTATATCACTTTTGGTAACATGGAAATCTCACTGTGATACCTTCTTTCGATGGTGTTCTGAAAAAGGGGAAGGTAGGCTCACCATCATGCACAGATTTTAGCAAGCAGAAGAAATTTTGATTATCCATTTTCCGACAGTGTATGGGATCAGCCCATTTTTATGAGAACTGGAAGACTCATCAATATGTACTGCATAAAAACATGCCCATCCTATTTTATGGGGTATGTGCTGCAGTTAGGCAGGTAAGCGTGCACAGGGGTTGCTGCAGCAGATTCAGTACTCGTGCAGTACTTATGTTGTCTGCAGAGGGAGTAAATTGTTAAGCTGTGGTTCAATAACCTGTCCTTACTCAACCAGCACTTAACATTAATGGAGCTACAACCTGCTGTGAAGTGCTGTGCCCAGATGAATCAGGCTTCTAGATACTTATTGGTGCTTTGCTGATCTCAGGCTTGAGTAGTGGTTTCTGTTGGGTGTCATTTGTAGCTGAACAGTACATTGTTTGCAGTGGTGAAATACTGTGTTGGGCTCTGCCCTGTCTGCTCTAACTCTGATTTTGCCCTTTGATTGGGTGTGTTGTATGTGAGAGCCAGGTCTGGTTCCTGATCCAGTTCATTCTGGACCTCTAAAAACCAACAGGACAGTGAAACTTGATGAGCAGTGTGATGTGATCTGGATTCGAGAACAAACTGAAGGGATGGAAAGGGAAAGGGGCCTGTGAAATATCCTAAGTGCACCTTTCTGCTAATAGATGTGTTGTCAAGCCATAATCCTAACACTTGTATTTTCAGGGTATAGTTTTAAAAGGCAGTTTATCTTTTTTAACTGTATGTGTTGAGTCTTTGAAAAGAGTTGTAGGAGCTGGAATTAATAATGAACTTACTTGACCAAAACTTGTTGGAAAACAGTGGAATGCTGTGATTTCAGATTTAAGATCTTAGAGGTCAGAAAATACCCCAGTTTAGGATTAGTATAGAACCATAACTTGTTCTCTGGAAAATGTGTCCTAAAATATGGCTGTATAAGAGTGTTAAAAATGGTCCAACGAGGAAACTAAAAAGAGTGTGTGAAAAACAGGTATTAAATCCATCTAAGTTTAGTACTTTTATCAGCTTTCACATGCAGCTGGTTGCTACACAGTTCTTGGTGCTCAGCATATGAATTACTTTACTTCAGTTGCAGTTCCCTCTGAGTGAGAGATCTGTGGAGGAAAAAAAAAACAACCAATATTTTCTTTCGTGTGCAATTGACCAAGTTCTCGCAGCATTATTGGGCATGTTTGAATGCACCCTAAATAGACCGTGGCATGATTTGACTGCTCACTGCCCTACTAGTGTAAACTGCAGGGGAAGGTCAGTGTCTGGTGGGTCCTCCAAAAGCCCTCTCCTGCTCTAGCCACCTTGGTTTGGTTGCTGCAGGAGACAGGCTGACCTTGGAGGAAGGCATGTTTTTCACTTTACGCTGCAGGGGAAGGGATCGCAGGTCAGGAAGTCCCTGTTTATCGATGCCAGCAGTTCCCAGTGTAGCCTGTTCCAGTACCGCTACTGACAAAAGGAGCAGCAGCATCTCCCTCCCTCTCTCCTTCTGAGTGGGAGGAGGCACTGCCTTCTCAGACTTGGAAGCAGGGTGTGCGTGCATCCTTAGTAATACATGTCTTTCTCTTCAGGAACCCCGGAATTCCACAAAGCCTTGAGAGTTTATGTATTTTCCAGACAAAGTTTTCAGATAAATTGTCTCTTTAGATGGGAAGCTTTGTGACCTTGTTTGGGGTTGTTCTATTTGTTTCTGTTGTTTTGTTTTCCAACTGAGGCTTATTAATGTGGTTTACCAGAGCTTAGCAATGTGTTTTCTGAAATGCAGTGATCTGGGGGTTTCTCTTTCTCTGGTTTGCTGAAATCAATGCTGAAGGATTTAAAAGACAAAAAACACCCCCACTTCCCCATATCCCCCAGAACCCTTCCCCAGAGGAAACAAAAGTGCAGAAAACCCATGCTGTTCATTCTGGATTCTTAAAAGCATAGGTTAACACTGGTTGTACCTATTCAGTATGTGAACAAGTATTTTTGCAAGACACTGTTTCTTTACTGAGTTATATTATAGGAGACGTTCCCACATTGTTGGGTGGTCACAAGAAAATGAAGTAGAATTTTATTTCTTTATCTTAAACAGTGAATTAAACTCCTGCAATTACATTAGAATGTGTTCTTAGCTGTTTGCTAAATTAAATTTTGCTAAATCTGCGGTCTCTAAGCTGCGTATTGGCTTCCTGAACAAATTGATAGCTTTCATGTTTGGAGGTGGGGTAACTTAGGCTTAACATGGTATTTTTTGAAGAAGAAAAAAAAGGTAAACTTCGGTTAGAACATTGGAGCAGAAACAGAATCCAGTACTTGTGGATAATAATGTAAAATGGCTTATAGGAATTTGTACGCTCCCCTAAGATGCATGAGTACGCTGCTGATTGTGGTTAGTGATAATAATAGATCAAAGAGTTACAGCCCTGAGGTTAAAAAGCAAATTTCAGACTAATTGCTGAATGTTTCTGACAATTTTTATATCACTTCACTTGTTTCCATTCTCTCTTCTGAACAATACTTTCTACTTGCATCTGGAGGTGAAATAACTTTCTGAATTGAGTCTTTTCTATTGCACTTTTCATTCCACATCTGCTTTCAAGAGGTGTTATCCCAACTTCCTAAAAGTGGCAACTTTATAAACCAGTTCCATAGCAATTAGGTTTCTGGAAAAAAAGCATTAAAAAACCTTTTCCGTCTTTAACAGTGTTTTCTGAATCTTTTGGATTTGTGAGAATATCTTAATTCCATTTTTGTGTATGTGTGTTTGACCATGTCAGGTGCGTGTTCAGTTTTAAGTCTACAAAACAAGCATATATTTTAGAGATTTTTTTTGTGCAGTGTAATCCATCTGTGGTCTTTTAATCACAGGTCAGAACTGGGAAGTAAGTGTCTGTGTTTGTCCTGACCAGGATTTAACCTGTCCCAGCTGGTGAAATATAGGGTCTTGCTGACTTTTTTGGCAATGGTTTTCTGATTACTGTGTTGTGCTGACATCGTGCAGTCCTGTGAATCCTGTTGCTACAGTACTTAATTTCTTTTGGTCTCTTCTTCTGTACCTGCCTCAAAGGGTCAGGATGGTGCAGGAAAGCTGTCCCGATCTTGACCTGGGAGTCCCCCAAGGAGATTTGAGCAGTTACTAAGCAAAGCAGCGCTCTGCTTAGTAATTTTTTTCATCATGCTTTGCTTCTTGATGGCGGATTCAGGCCATGGAGGGGAAGGGGGCTGGGAAGTTTGGCTGGCATGGGAAGGGCCCGTGGTCCTGCCATGCCCCTCCATCCCCGCCCGCTTGCGCAAGGTGGCCAGGTCCATGTACCCGTGTGAATGCGTCACCTGGCGTGTCCTTACCCAGACTTGTGTTCTCCAAGCCCTTTGGAAACCTGGTTTCACAACCGTCAAGACTTGGTTTACTTTGGCAGTGTCTCACCTTGAAAAAATCAATTGTGTTTGTATCTTTAGCTCTCCGTTAGACAGTGGGGAGGGGACTCTTTTTGTAGTATCGCGGAATGGTTTGGGTTGGAAAGGACAAAAAAGATCACCTAGTTCCAACTCCCCTGCCAGAGACCTTCCACTGGACCGGGTGGCTGTAAGCCCTGTCCAGCCTGGCTCTGAACACTTCCACGGGTGTGGCATCCACAGCTGCTCTGGACAACCTGTTTCAGTGCCTCACCACCCTCACAATAAAGAATTTTTCCCTAATGTCTAATCTAAATCTACTCTCCTTCTGTTAAAGCCATCCCTCTCCCCCTTGTCCCCCCTTGTTCTATCACTGCATGCCTGTGTAAAAAGTCCCTCTCCAGCCTTTGGTGGGTGGTTCACCACATTCTCCATTCAAATACAACCTCTTGTCTGACAGGAGCAGTTCTGGAGGTAGGACCTGGTCTCCTAGTCAAGTTTCATCTAGGTCACTGCCCTCAGACTAGGAGCTGGAAAGGGATTGCTTCTGGAAGTGCCTTAAGGTTGGGACATTGTGACAGCAACCTTTCTTTTCCCTCAGGAGGCATGAGTTCAAATATGAGCTGCTCCGAAAGGTCGGAGATCTCACTTTTAGTGCTGCTGAAGACTTGTCTCTAGAAACCTGTCATGCACTTCAGCGTTTTTGAAGACTGGAGTGCCAGGGACCTTGCAAATGAAGGTGGGTGGGAAATTTGCACAGTTTCCAGGCAGACTATCTGAGCTGTCAGCTTCATTATTTTAAACTAAATTAAATTTGTGCTAGAGAGTGCAGTATGTTAGAGCAGTTAGAGAGCTCTTCCTCTAATGGTAGCTTCGGAGATACTTCAGTAGATATAACTGTGTTAACTTCCAAACTCATCTGGATAAATTAAATTAAACAACTAAAACCTTGCACAGGTGTGGGTCCTGGAACAGGGGAAAACTTCCTGGAAAAATTCAAGAGTCTCTCTTGAGGACAATATACTTTTATGTTTGCCATTTCTAAGGCTCAAGGTCCATTCTTTTTTATTGTTTGGTAGAGACTGAGCACATGTCATCACTCTGGACCACTGCAGGTGTCACTTGCCATAACTGGCAAGAAGTCTTGTCCCAGACTTAGGCACAGTCCTTTGTTATGGGTGTGTCCACGTCCTTACATTTGGGCAGTAAACCTGCTCTCTGAAGCTGTATATGGCAGTGGACTCTCTAAGCACCCTGAGCCCAGCAGGGAGAGAACAGGGTGCCCTGGACTGCTGTGAAGGTCCTTTTCCCCCATTTCTTCAGAATTGCCCCCCAGCTAGTAGCCTTTTTGCTTGGATTTAGGGTACCTCATGTTTTTATTTTGTTAGGTTTTGAGCACTGAGGCTTTCTCAAGTTAATAATTAAAAACAAATATTGGCCAATGAATATTCCTTAAGGATAAGAAAAAGTTACTGAACGTGACTGGCTTGTCAAAGCAGACTACCCTGCTGGAAAATGCATCAAGTAAACCCACATTGCTGCAGAATTAGCTCTACAAACCCTGCACAGCTTTACCCTACTCTTCCTTCAGATACACAGTGGCAAAGCAGAATAATTCCAGTTTATGCCATTAGGATTTTTAAATCCTTATTTTAATCTGAATCTGTGTAAATTAGCTGGAAGATGAACAAAGTGTGTGCGGGGGTTAAACGTGTCAGCTTCTGCTCAGTGCATGGAAGTAAATGTTGGAAGTGGTCCAGAGCTTTATGACTGCTGCCAACTAATGACATAAGATAATGTTGCAATGAAACAATGCACTTGATTTGCACTTGTTTCCCAACTAACCTTTCTGATTCTTGAGACTGCTTGAAATTTGTGTTTCTGGAGATTTGACAGTAAAAAGGAGATTAGACATAGAAAATTTTGACTGATTAAATATGCAGTAATGACAACTTCAAACTGCACATGCAGATAATTAGATAAGCAATGGTTACACACTTCATATTAAACCCATTTGGTGAAAGAAGCAAGGAGGACGAGTGTTTTGGATGGACATGTTATCTTAAAAAGGGAAATAAGTCAGAGGAGCTAATGTATATAGAAATAGAAGTGAAAAGAGTAAGTTGCTGATTTACATTTTTTTTTTTCCCTAGGACTAAAACTGCATCCATTTTGGGTTTTTCCTAACATAAACACGAGTTAACTGCAGAAGGCTACTAATAGACTTAGTAGGGGTTTGTTAGCATTTTGTAATTGGATGAGAAATGTGCTTTTGAAGCAAATCTTCCAGTTGCCACCTTCTTCTGTGCTGTGGTTCACATCACAGGGCAACTTGAGAAGTGAAAAACCAGATACTTCTGAGCCAGCAGGGAATGAAAAAAGTACTCCAGGAGCCACCCAGGGCACTCCAGCCTCTAATGGCTTCTGTCCATGGGACCCTGCTGGAGCTGGCCTGAATCATAACCCTTGTGACACCTATAAATGGGTGGTGAATCCTCAGGACTAACCACTCCTATTGATAGATCTCCTTCTATCACGCCCCTCTGCCCATAATGTAGGTGCTGCCTCTGTGCTAATTACATTTTCACCTGTTAGCTCAAGCATCTGCAATTGCGAAAAGATCCAGAGTTACCGGCAGAGGAAATTATTCCACAATAAAATCGGAGGCACCGTTTTCAGCAGATGTGTTTGTTCATAAGTTGTGTCCAAAATGAGCAAAGTACCTACTTAGTCATCCTTCACAGCACTCTAGAAATCCTAAAAGCAACTGAATTAAATCCTGGAAGTAGGAAGTGAAACTGAAGTGACAAATAGGCTGTATGCCTTTTTTTTTTTCTTTCCATTAAGTGAATTTCACTTCTCTTCAGCTAGATATGGTTTGAGGATATTCTGATATTTATTACAATACTAATCTGTAAAGGCAAACAGAATTGTTTTGATTATGGGCAGCTGCCTTAAGTATTTACAAGCAACTGTAACTTAGGCAAACTAATTTAACAACTTACAATTGTAATTTTGTGAGAAAAAAACCTGCTTTGTGGATCAATAATTTTTTGTAAAGTAAACCTATTGATTTGCGGCAAATTGTATATTGTGGATGTCTGATAAATTAATTTTAATATGAGGCTAACTGAGTTGACTAGGTGATGTATTTGTGGTTGTAAATGACTTACAGTCATTAAGTCTATTTATAAGATAACTATAGGAAAAAAAAAGAGTTATAAACCTATCATAATTTCTAATGAATCAGCACTGTAATACCAGGATGCAGATGAGGTTTGAGCTCATAAAGAGGAACTTCATCTTTTTCTTATTTTCATACCCTCCATACTGTGATAAGATACTCCATGTCCTCCACTATTGTTCCATGTCCTTCCATCTGCATTAGCCCTTTCCATGATCTCAAGATGCTTCAAGTTCTGCTTGCTTCAGCACAAACACCTGATATTGTGCTTATTAAAAGAAAGTCTTACTAAGGTTATAGCAAGGTCCATGAAACCGACTCTGTTGGTGCACAGAAGCCAGGTCCTCCATCTGCCAAGCTCCTGTTCAAAGCTGGAATACTTCAAGGCATAAGGAGATGGCAGCTCCAGCTGTGGTTTTGGGGGGATAGCAGTGGTGGGGGTCAGTAGGTGTTCCTGGGGACTTCAAAGTCTACACCAGTGCCTGCAGTGTGGGTGTTTATAGTTCTTTCCAAATTTTGCCTGAGGTACCTGAGGCTTTGAGCTTGTGCTGTGTCTGACTCTGTAGGAAGAGTTGCTGCTGATTGGAATATATATTGGCTTTTTTCCATCATGTGGCATACCCCAAACTCAAAGGTCATATTGATGTTGGCATGACTTAAATCAGTAATTTAATACTAGTGAACGCAATTTTCATGCTGAGAGAAAAAAATTATTCGAGACCAAGTAGGAATGAGTTTGGGATCAGGAATGCAGAGGAATAAGAAATATAATCTAATGGAAAAGAAGAGAAGGATTATAGGAGCAAGGAAAATAGTAGGCACAAGAGGATATAAGCTTCAGCATAGTGCACTAGGTCCTAGGAAAACTTGTGTTTTTGTCTGACATGACTAAAAATTAAGAATATTCAGCATCTCATTGGTTAGGGTTACAAGAAACAGCATTGACTGATTTTTACAGATATATTTCATGGAATCAATTTGAAAGACAGCAGTAAATACAGAAATGTTTCCCATTTATTGATTTTGGTACAATCTAGCCTTTTTCTGATGTTTCATATGGGCAGATGAAGGTACTGTATATCTCTGTACTAGACATGAGAGTTGATGGTGAAATTTGTTAAATTATCCACTACTCACAGAAATGTAAAAATAATCTGTCATTTGTAGAAAACTTTGCATTAATATTGTAGATTTTTTATTTTAATTAAATATACATTAAATTGAGCAATAGAGCAGAATTTTGTTACTTTGTTTCCACTGCCTGCAGTGTCCAAAATACCCGTGCTGTTACAAGTCCTGCAAATGTAAGGCAACTACATATCCAACTCTTAATTATATATCTATATTACGTCAGGTCTGTAGATTAGGAAAGTGAGATGTCAAGAGTAAATTTAGGCTGGGGCTTCTCCGCCAAGTCCCCAGTGCTCCCACCGGTAGCTTAGTATGAATGAGTCTGTTTCTTTAAAGGCTTGAAGTAAATATTGGGTAAGGTTTCCTAGCAACATTTGTAAGGTTAAGTAAAAATCAGATTTGCCAGGTATTGCTTCCAAAGTGCACTAGTCTTTCTATTTCAAAATTTATACTTCTGATACATTATCTGCAGTATGAAGTACTGAACAGAATCTGGTAGGATTGCAAATAGATAATTTTTCAGAATCGTATGTCCAAGGGCAAGTCAGCTGAAATATTGTTCTTACTTTGGGACGTGGATTTTCTTTTGCTGTATATTCATATTGTACCTAAAGTAATGGGGACCAACCTTACTTGACTTATGCAAGTATTGGCTATACATATATGTGTGTATGTATGTATTAAAAATACAAGAATAAAAGCCGGTAGGTATCTTCCACTTCTTAAGCCTGCTAAAAAAATTCTTATTTATGGTTGGTTTTCTCAAAGTAAACAAAGAAATTATAGGCAAGTCCAAACTGATGAGTCTGATGAGTCTGCAGAGGTTTTAGATACGATTGTAGAATCTCTTACAGAAATCTTAATTTTTCCTTAGCTTTGATTTATAGTGACAGGAGAGATTATTCTGAATACTTTCTACAGTGACATAAAAGTAGAGGTTTCATGCTATTTTAGTCTGTTCAGTAAATTGCATGCAGGGGTCTCCACAGGTGCTTTGGGATGTGTAAGGGCGTTGTGTTTGCCTCTGGCATACCTGTTCTGGGTAGGATAGTAAGGATAGAGAAGCATATAAGGCTGGAGTTTAGATTAACCCAGGACAGACAAACAGGTAGATAGATAGATATATAGCAGAGGGGAACAAGGAATGGAAAAATTTGGTTGGCTGCTTCCAGTCCTAAGTTTTTGAGTCTATTTATAGAGTCTATCAGAATATTTCTAGTTAGTTCTGGGGAAAGTCAGCTGCTGTGCTGGGGATTGGCTGTGATCCCAGAATGAGGAGGGGAAGGGAAAAAAAAAAAGTATGATAGGAGGCCTATTGAAAATCTACCAACTGACACCAGTGAAATCGAGAAATGGGAAGATCCTGTATTTGGGCTTCAGTTTATTTTTCTGCAACCTGTGTCAGTGCTGGATATTCTGTAGATACGTACTCTCTCTGTAGGCTGGTGAGAGCCTCTGAGTTATCTAAGCCCAGGAGGCAGGTCCACGTGCAACACCCGTGAGGGTTCAGAGTTCAGAAGCCAGGACTAAAGCTTGATATGAAGAATGAGCATGGAAGTATAAGGAAGCAGCATATTAGCTTCATTTCATGCTACAGTAGCAAGCCTGAACAGCCTGCCCTCTCTCTGCGTTATGTGCATTATATAAAGGGAAACAAGAGAAGTGGAAACAAAAGCTGAATTTTGACCTAATAAAATTATCATGTAAACTGTGACTTTCTCAAATAAATAAAATCTTACTGATAATGTCTCATGTAAACTACTTGAAGTATATTATGATACCAGAAATAGACATTTAAGGGAGTGATGGTGAGCCTTGCAATCAGTTAAGATGCTTTCTAGGAAATGTAAATGACATACTTGAAAAATATTTGAGTTGAAATTCAAGCCCAATGTACAGCTAGTGCATAGACAGCTATTAGGTAAAAAAAATACAGTATTTTTAGAAGGTTCTTAACAGTAACAGATAACCTTCCAGCAAAACTCCTTCTACCCTCATGCCCTTCCCCTTCCCCAGCCCTCTAACCACAGAAGGGTGATCCTTCATACTGTAGGTGGAAAAAGTAGCTTTGGTCAAATGAACAGCTTTATGCAGGTAAGCTGAACCAGAGTACTCAGAGGAGCATTTATTCGCATGTCAGGGTTCATAGGAGCTGAAATTATCTGAGCAGTAAATGAGCTTTTCCAGCGCTGAACTAATCCCACAAAAGTCTGTGCTCATGTTGAGAATAAAAGTGTTCATGACAACGGTTTTGCTGCTCAGACTTTACTGGCAACTCATTTTTCCCTTTGTCATTTTTAGAGGTATTGTGAAAAGTGGTTATATTTTATGTTTATGGCAGGAGGAGAAGGGATAGAGCAGTGTCACTGTTTCCCAGAGGTGCGTGCTGCCTTTGATGTCCATTCACGTCACGTGCCAATAAGATGCTTTTTTGCTGCTTCTAGATTTCCACAAACATTAGATAAAAAAGTCCCATCCATGTTTGTTTCTTTTTTTTTAATTTTATTTCATTCATCTTTGCACTTGTAATAAATCATGAAACTTTTAAAGCAATTTTAACTCTATTGCATCAGCTCTATTGCTTCAGTTTCTCTGTATTAGCTGGAATAAAATCTCACAGTAACTGACTTCCTCATCTCTCTTATTAAGCTTTTTTATTATTTAAATATTAATAACAGTAGAACGATTTTAGACATTCTTGAGTGATTTTAAATGGTAAGTGTAGGTAAAATTTTCATCAGGCACCCAGAAAAAGGCAAGTATTTTGTTTTTGAGAAAATGATGTCACTAAATACTGTTATTGGCAGCTCTTGAAGAAAATAGGGTAGAACGGTAAAGAATGATGTATTTTTATCTCATTAGGATGTGGAGAAACAGCTCCTTAAAAAAAAAAACCCACAAAAACACCAAAAAACAAAGAACTTGTTACCATTTTGAATTAATAAGGAGGAAATTCTTTCAGGAGGTTGAAATCTGCCCTCATGGGAATTGATGACTGTTTCCACTGACTTTCCATAGGACTCGTATTTTGCTCAACGTTTCACCAGAGGATGGCTGTGGTAATTAAAACTCTAATTCATTGTGACCATGTATTTTACCTTGAAGAAATGCTGAGGAGCAGTTCATCAATGGAGGGAGGAAGGGAAAATCAACCTCTGTATAGCCAAGGTAGAATTAACTTGGAATAATGCACTAGATTTGAAAATCTAACAATATCAACTATCTGTGTTGGAAAGGCTGGAGGAATATTTCTTCTTGCAATTCCATTTGTCAAAATCTGAGTAACTGGAAACAGAAGATAAACAACTTATTGTATATCTTTTTCAGATAAAGTTCTGTCATGTATTTGGAACTTTATTGAAATATTGGTCTCATTAAAGGAAGCAGCTCAAAATTGATGTTAACTATTCATTGTGCCACCTATTAGTTTAGATTGTGCAAACCAATGTGATAAACTGATCTGGAATGAAACTGGAATCATGTTCTAAAATGATGCTTGTAAATAGGTCTGATGACAGTGGATGTTTTGCCTCTTTCCAGAGCAGTACATTTAAGATGTATGTCACATACCAAAAAAAAGCCCCCAAATGAGGCCCCAAGCTCCCCAAACAAACCAAATCAGCTCTGGATTTAATGGTGAATTATAATTCACATTTTCTGAAATAGCATCTGCTCGAAGTTTTAGAAGCAGACAGAATTGTGTCTTTAGAGGGAGGATTTGATCTCGCATCATTTAAAGTCCTGACAGCTTCTCCTGACACGTTGCTTGATGCATGGTCTGGCAGACAGGCTCCTGCATGGAGCTTTTTTGCGTGCAGCAGTGGCCCCATTAAAATCAGTGGGACTGACCATATACAAAGGGTTTGCTTAAGCTGCTGCAGGTTGAAAGTTTCCAGTGTTTCTAACTTATATTAACTGTTTTATATTATGCTTTTTTCCCTGAGTTATTCTGGCACTTTGATTCTTGTCATGCACAGCATGCATCTTTTCACACTCCCAATCCCTGACTGTGATCGCTTGAATTCTTCATTATTTTGTGATTAATTGTAGAGATACAAACATTATCAAATCAAAATCCCTGTAAGGCCTCTTTTAAAGGATCAGCCTAGCTTTTTGATTGAGCTGCCCCACAAATTACTTATCTGGTGGCTGTGTGGTTTTTAACATCCTGCTAAATTTGGAACAAGTCCATGAAATACTTTTTGCAATATCTGGGGAATAGAAAAGCTTGATAAGTTATTTTGTCCATTGCTTGGGTCAAACCTTTAAAGACATGGCAATGCTGTGTTGAATCCATTAAGTATGAACTGGTGGGTGCACAGGATCATGATTTGTATTGTCAGGGTGTTCAGTGCAGATTTTCAGATGCTAGAAGTCCAATTTTTGTCTTTCAGATACGTGTAAACTCATAAACTGCAATTGCAACTGTACAGGAGAAAATGTGATGCAGGTGACAAATAGCAGGGCAAGGAAAGCACTTTGCATTAGCTCTTTTATGCATTGCTGCATGTGGTGGTTTTTTAAAACAGATTTTATCCCTTGGGATCTAATAAAAGCCTAGAGAGTTATTTGGTTTATAAACCTATGTGGTATATTATTTAGATATTCAGAAGGAAAAGGTCAAAGAATGTCTCCTGTGTTATCAATTCCTCAGTGGGAAACTATATTAAAAACTTGAAAATATAGTACTATATAATTTAGAAACACAGTATATAATGTGGGTTGAGAGACAATTACTGTGTTGTATTTCTCTGTATTTTCCATTTTACTGAATGCGTTTCAGCAACAATTGGGCTTTGGCTGTAATGCTATTTGTGGCAGTTTCATGAAGCTGCACAGCAAATTACTGTGGTGTACCAGATAAAATCAACTCCTCACTTCATTTGTGAAAGTCTCATTATGAAAAGTTCTTACTACTGGCTTATGTAGGTAACAGTGGGTTTTGTCCATATTTATACAGTTTTGTTAAATCCCCATTATAAGTTTTAGAGCAGTTTTAAGATAGACATACTTACATATCTAGTCTGTCTTTATTCAGATTTTTTTCATTTAATTTAATTAATGCACAGACATGTAGAACGTGTCTGTTTCTCACAAAATACTGTTGCCTGGGATGCAAATGTATCTTAAGTCTTAGGCAGCTAAGCCTGGCAAGAAATTGAAAGTGTATTGGGTATAACTGTTTAAACACAGAAATAAGTTTTCTGTCTGTAGCCTTCTTGGTATTAGTCTTCCTGTACCTAAGTTGGTAGGTCTTTTTGTGGTTTTGATGACCAGTCTTGGAATGCTAAATGGCTCACACTGACATGTTAGGATGTTAGGCAAATTGGATTGAAAAAAGGAAATTTGGGTTGCTGTCAAGTGATGCTTTATCCCAGGAGCTTGAGATTGCATCCTTAGCATGTGTCCCAAAGAGCTAACATTCCAGTTGTGTGTGATTTGGGACAAAATGGATTGCAGAAGAGGGGTTAAGGAAGTTAAAGTTTACTTCAAACAGAGAAGTCAAATAGATCCATTTAGAGCAAGCAGGCAGATGTGTTGAAGTTGTATAGTAATGGATGTCAGTTTTCTGCTTGGTTGCTGCTTAACACTGTTGCAGGAAAGTCTAGGAGTAAATTGTTTTTCCTAACTAGAAAGTTCAGGCTGGGCATTCCCAGTGACATGTTGAAGATGTTTGGGCAGCAGTTGTGACCAACCCTCCCCATCCTTGGTGTCCATGAGGACATGAGCCCTGCTGATGGGTTTGGGTTAGTGGAGCAGATTTGGCTGCTGGGCATTACTGACTTCTGCACACATGTGAGAAGTTGTCTACTCCATCCTTCAGAGACACTTAGAAACATCTAGAAAGGCTGAAAAGTGTTCTTGGTGCTCCCTTCTGAGCAAGGCAGAAGTTTTGGAGTCAAAGACGTGGGACACAGTTTTGACATGCAAGATGTTATTTACATCTGGGGAGAGGTCCGATATTTATTTTTGGTGATGGACTTTTAACATGGCTTGATTGAAGTGGGCAAACCAGTTATAAGAGGTTGCTAATGACTGCAAGTAGCTCAGGAGAAGGGATGCTGAAATGGGAGTCCATATTTATTCTGTGATATGTATCCCAGAAATTTACCTCTTGTTCCTGCCTGCGTATACGGATTTCACTCTTTCTCGCTCTGCCCATTCATTGGTGGCTGAGACTTGCCCTCAGGAGTGCCTGTATCTTCTGCCATATGAAGAAGAAATATAAGAAGACTCCTGACCAAATATGACCTTGGTGAATGGGGTTCCTTATTGTCATCTTCAGTTAGGACTGTGTATGTTCCCACGTGTGTTACTTCAGGTTTCACTACTGGATCTATGTCCTGATGGCCTTTTAATTAAGACTAACAAGGAACTGGTCTGTCCAGATTTTCCAGTCTCATCAGGAAAGCTTTAAGAGATTTTCTCTGGAAAACTTCCACGTGACTTGGATCTCAAACACACTGTGGAAGTGTGTTCTCCACCAGTAAAGCAAAACACATGCGCAGAAGTCTCCTGCTGGCCATGAGTCTGAAGTTTCTCTGTCTCTGTAGTCAACAGGAAATTTTGAATACAAAAAATGTGATTATTTACAGAGAGATTCTATGTTGAGGGGTGTGTGTATGTTTAAAAGATATTCCTATATATCTTCCTGGTAGGAGTGGGATGGAGTTGCAGCCCCTCTGTGCCCCAGACTGCTCAAGGGTTCATGAGCAGTGTACCCCCTTTCTGTACTTTTCCAAACTCAGCAAATGAAGTTTTAGGACAACTGCTGTACAACTTCTGTTTTCCACCTAACCCAAATTTTATATCATAAAATCAAAATTGATCTGATCTTGAGAATTAATTTTAACTTAGAATGGGTTAAAGTGGATTTTGCTGCCACCTTTATTTATATAATATAAAACCAGTGTAGTTGTAGTAATGCTTGTAAATAATTTCCCCTATTACATAAACAACTCACTTTCCTGGTGATACTGACAGTGTCATGAAACCAAGCCTGAATAGTAAGAGAAAGTTTGTCTTGCACTATAAATTTCAATTCTTCTTGCTGCTCAAAGTACGTTTTCATGCTTACCAAGGAATATTGGAGAGCAGTGTTGCATTTTTCTTTTAGAAGCTGCTGGGTTTAATTAATATTAATATTTTTTTGAGCATTGGCTAGAGTTTGACTATTCATTGTATGGAAATACATGCTCATTGTTATTTTTTCTTCATATGGAATTCAAAGTAGTTTAAATTTTTTTTAATATTTATATTTTTAATACTTAGCCTTTTCTTTATTGTTTTACTGCTCTTTTTCCTCCATAAGGACAATGTTTTTTCAATTTTTATAAACTATGGCATCATAGATGACATATCTTCATGTGTAAGTTTAGTTCAGGAAGCGGGTATATTTTTGTAAGAGGAAGGGGAGAGGCAAAAAAGGGGTTAACATCAATTTTCATGACATTTTCCATTATTTTATTCTACCAAAATGATTTTGTATAAAGCACATATTAAACCATTGCAGATATGTTGTTCCATTCTACTTAATTCCCTTTTTTCCTCTTCCACCATTTCAGTACAATACACATACATATTTCCACTAATGAAATTTTAAATGCGGAACCGATCTCAAGTTGTTGATCACAAAACAGCAAACGGGCTTTTCCTCTCTAACTCAAAAAACTCTTCTAGCTAATTTCCCTTGTGTGTGTTGTGAATCCCCAGCAGGGCATAAATGTGTATGGCCACATTGAAGGATAAATTAAGCACTGCAGATAATACCAGTCTAAATCTACCCTGTTTGTACAGCTCCTTATTCCTCCAGTAAACCTTGGGAAAGATTTTATTTACTTGCTAGGAAATCCAGGAAGTGTAATTAAATGGCAATTAAAGCATAGAAGTTATTTCATGGCACTATTGCCTTGTTTGAACTCAGTGAGTTTCTTTAAGAAAATACTGAAATACTGTGCTCGAGTGAGCTGCTACTGCAAATGAGACAGGAATAAAAATTACTCCAGCTGGCCAAGGGAGGGATGCATTTGGTTGAAAACTTGTGTGGTTTTGTAGGAATACTGGAGCAGTTGAATGTGGACACTCAAAATACCGTCGTTGGAGGGATGGTGTGTAGGGTCCCAGGTTGAAGCTACTGTGAACAGAATTATAAATAGCAAATATGGCAGAGCCATTAATTTGTGAACACAATTTATGTTTTGGAAAATAAAAACAAAAGCTAAAGTTTAAATGAGATTTGTCCTTGAATCGGTAATAGCATTCAAATGGAAATCCTAGCAATGTGAGGTTGCTCTATGGAGCATAAGAGGAGCTCCAATGAATAATTAAACAAGTGATAGCTAATAAAATATACAGCACATTGCTTCAAACTTAGAAATTGTAACTCTGCCTAAGGGATGAATGTTTTTCATTACTTTTTAATTGTTGCCAGTGTTGACCTTCAAGGTCTTTTTCTGGCATATAATTTGTTATGGTAAGGATGAGATCATTAAGTATTTTAGCACAAGCCGCATGATGCAAATAGTTTCCTAATATTATAGAATGCTGATGTGGTAAGGGTTTGTTTTCTCAGGAATTTGTTCTCCATATTTAGTGATATTCAGATCATATCTTAAAAGAGCAATTCTATTATCACCTTAAAAGAGCAATTCTATTATCACAGTGGTTGTAGGTAGTACAGTAGCAAACATCAGCAGTTTCTGTGGCGAGATTTTTGGGACGGATTTTGAATTGTAATAAAAAGGTATTACTGTAAAGAGTCAGCATGATTTTTTGGCTCCTAATGATATTTGTATATTCCAAGAACAAATAGTGACTCTTGTCCTTTGCTGGGTTCATGAAAGCATCCACATAGCAGCCTGAAGGTTTTCCCCACACTGAAGTGAACCTCTGTAGTTCCAGGGTCTGAGGATCCAGGGTCCATGTGCAAGGAATTAAGTGTTACTAATTTTTGCTAGTTTTGTAGTGTAGCTCTGTTTATACTATTTTAGTGTTTGCATAGGTAGGCACTAAAAATAATAATATAATAATGGCCAGTCTTCGCGAGCGAAGATCCGGGGAAGGTCTTTACACCTTCCAGCCTGCGCATTGGATTTTTTAGGTGAGACACAGTGTGCGCGGAACTGAGCCCACCCTTTAATCCTAAGGTTCATCTGCCGGGGCCAAGCGAGCTTGGACGGTGGCAGCGAGGTCCTTAGGACGTAGGTGGGTTGCCTTTAAGGGCTAACGAGCCCCACCTGCCCGGGAGTGGCCCTGACCGGGAATCGAACCCGGGTCTCAGCGGTGATAGCGCGGCGCCTTTACCCCTAGACCACCAGGGGCTCCGCACTAAAAATATGTATTGGGTAAATATCAAATGCTATCAGATTTATGCTGACAAATTTTAATTTAAATTCTCTACAAGTAAATGCTTAGCATTAAACTTTTTTTTTTTTTTGGTCAGAAATGCCTGCTTAGAGCAAAATGGCGGTGGGGAGGAGCAAGGCAGCGTATAATCTCTTTTCTAAAAGTTTGCTTGCTGAAATTATTTTTCTAGCCTAAGGTGCTTGGAACAAACTGAAGCAGTTGTTTGCTCAAATGCTTGTTGATAGAAACGTTTATTGGTTGCACAGTCACAGACGGAAGATGAACAGAGCCATTGTCTTGTGTTCATCAAAGCTATGGGAAGTCACTTGCAGGAAGTCTATAAATAATTCTTAGTGTATAATTTACCTTGGTACTCCTTAGAATCTGAAGAGAAAAGCCTGGTGATGTGTGGGACTGGGGCAGAGGGCTCCGACTTGCAGGTCATTCAACTGCTGGCAGCTCCCTGCAGAAAGGACTCTCAGGTCCAGCCGGCCTGTTCCTAAGGAAGGGGTGGAAGGAGGAGAGGAAGGGCCGCCAGCAGAGCCTGTACTTTGATGGATAGATAAGGGTGACCAGTGTGAGCTGCCTGTACTGCAGGGAGAGCACAGGAGTGGGCTGTGGGACGGCGGTGAGCTGGGAGGGCCCAGCCAAACATGAGTCCCTATGGAGGGGAGCAGAGTTGGCCTGAGCTTTCAGGACAGGAAGAGGGCTAAATGTCGGCAACAGAGCCCACTCCCCCTTAGCCCTGTCCCTGTGCCCACCCTGTGCAAGGGGCTCGCTGGGAAGTCGTCAGCTTTCCTCTGTGCCAGAAATGGGGCAAAGAGGGGTCCCAGCTCTGTGCTCAGGTGGGAGCTGAGCAGCATCTTTCAGTTGCAGCCACAGGTTGTTCCAACGTCAGGTTTCCCTGCAGGAAATGCACTGCCGTGATTTGGGTTGATTACTCTCGGCCAGCCTTCTCCTGTGCTGGCTTTCATGTTTGTGCCCTTCTAAATCAAGGAGGAGCCTCAGCAGGGCCACCTAGCCCAGCTCATCCCTATTTCTGTTTAGCATCGTGTTGCCCCTTATTGAGATGCATGAGTAGCTGTTTTTTGGAAATTATTTGAATTTTTGAAATCTGTCACGTCATGTAGATCAGAGAAAAAAAAAAAAAGTCATTGCTGCATATGATAATAGTTTGTCCTTTGCTAATCTGCAGACCCAGTAATTTTCATATGAAAATATTTTGCCTCTACTCATTGGTGATTGAAAATCCTGCATGTAATTTTCTGTCTTCTTGTGCAGAGATCCTAGAATCAGATCTGTCACTAAGATTTGTGAGTAAGCCCAGTGCCCTGTTTCCAAATCAATAAGGTTGGGATGTTTTTCCCCAAAAACTAGTTCCAGAGAACAGTCCAATAAACATAAGCAGATACAGAGATCTTTTGATGGTGACCATCAAACACATTATAGCATTATCATTTCAGAGATAATGAGCTAACTAAGGTGTCTGAGTGGCGAAGGGAGTGGTGGAGCTGTGATGGTGCGGTGGTCTCTGGAGTGACCTGGGTGGTCATCAGTACAGCTGTGACATGCACAAATGCACATAACTTGTACTGAGCACTGTGCTCATGGAAAAGTGAGGCACCCAAATTGGCGAGTGATTTCCCTTGCAGTGAGAGCTTTTCGCTTACCCGAGGTTTGAAGTACCAACTCCCAATCCTTTTTCGTTCGCCTTCACTTTTCAGAGCAAAAGCTTTAGTTGGTGGATGTAGAGGATAAGAAGCACATTAAATGAAGGTAGAGTTTTCCACTGCTCAGAGGTGTACAGCAGTGATATAAGTTGATTTAAACATGTAAATTGTGTTGTTTAGTTACTTTTGGCTTACTTTCAGTGATTTCCCGCTTACAAGTGTCTCAGAAAGGTTAAGTAGATATTTGTCTAACTTTTTTCTGATCAGAGTGAAGACTAGAAGCCATAGGATTGTCAAAGTTATTGACAGCATTAGGAGAAGAGGTACTACTGATCAAAATGAGCCTACTTTATTACAGAGCTCTGACAAAGGAGAGATTAACACTTGCAGCAATGTCAATGTGTTGCATCGGCTGAAAAGGGAAGGCAGTTTAGCCATGGAAATACATTGTGTGTATTGGAGGCCATACAGCCTCCCTGCTGCTCTAAAGATGTCCTATCTCCCCAGGGACTGGAGATAGGAAAAACTGAGTGAGGAAGGTGCCTCTGGACTCTAGACCCTCTAGGTTGGTTGGAAAGAAACCAACGCAAAGCGTTGTGCTGGAGCTTAATAATTGGTTCCAGTGGACCTTTTCTAGTGCCTTCAGTACTGCAGCATCAGTGAAAAAGCAGAGGTGCAAAGCAGTGATGAAATAGCATTAATAGCTGGCTGTGACTTAGAGCTGCGGGGTATTCAACAGACCATCCATCTTCCTTCATGCATTTTTGACTTAGCAAGTGGCTACAGTAGAGGACAAGAGTAAGAACTGAGAAGTAATAAGCCTTGAAGACTTACATTGCAGTTTCTTGGTGTATGTTACTTGTCATACCTTCCAAGGGTTTTCTTCTTGTTGTTGTTATTTGTGTTGTTTGCATTCATGATCTAAATGTGATATGTGTTGTTAAATTCAAACAAGGATGTCTGAGCCCATCAGAAAATGTTCTTTTTGGACCATTCACCTCAAAAGAAGTAAAATGCTGACTATAAAGAATCTTGTGATTTTGAACCCAAATGAATCAGGTATTTTAATAACATATTCTGGAAACATACTTTCTCGAGTCAAATAGGGAAGGTGCTGCTTGATGCAGCATGCATAATGGTGAAGAACTGAAGGAGCTATCAGGAATGCAGTCTCAGAGCTTGAGCAAAATTAAACATCATCTAACCAAGTTATACACCCTGCAAAACAATAGATTAGAAATGATAATTATTATCAAAGCTCTTTTTGGATTAAAAATAGTATTAACTCCTTAAGAGGAAACATTGTTAATCAACTTGTACTTCAACAGGGAATTCAAAAGCACTGGCAGATATTTCATTTTACTGCATGCAGGAAATACGCTACTGCAAAAATCCAGGAGTATAAGACAATTATTTGATATAGATTCTTATGTGGTAGAGAATTTAGATGCCTCTATTTGTTGCTTAACTTGAAGTGCACTTCATAACTATGAACTTCATGTTGTTCCTCAATTTATTCAGAGGTGAAACTAAAAAGCACTTTAAAAAATCAACCCTAAAATGCCATAAATGACACATGAGATCTGAGACACCTCCAGAAAATAGTCAGCTGTTTTTAAAGTGTCCCATTGACGTGTAAAACATTCCCTTTACTTGTGATGTTATTCTGTTAGCCCATTGACAATCCCTACTGTTTATGCATTTATTTCTCAAGCACTGCAAAGAATGTTGCTAAATCAGAACTGTGATTTAGCACACTGCAATTAATTTGTATTATGGTTTTCATACGAAGGGAAAAAAATTGCCAATTGTGTGTTTACTGGGCCTGTTAAACAGTGTCTAGTTTACTAAATACAATTTTCTTTGCCTGTGGTGTTGTAGGAGAGTTATCAATTGTATTTGTCTTGCAACCTTTGTACCCTCTTCTCCCCGACATTCTTTTAATGGTAGACCAACTTAATTTGTAGCTGCAGTCTAATGAGTCTGTTTTAGAGGATGTGACAATGATGCCCTTTTACCAGGTTTTGCAAATAGTTTATTATTTGTGCTTATGAATTGAAACGAACTCTGCTAGTGTTTACTTACATGCATATATTTCTATACATATCTAACTGGTGTCTGTCTGTGTGTGTGTATATGTACGTATATGTACTGCAGCCTTTAGAATTTTTTTTCAACAGCTGGAATTATGTATATTTTTTCCCAGTTTGTGTAATCCAATAGCTCTTCATTGTAATAAATCACAGACAAAATACTGTGCGACAAGGGAGGGAACTGCTGCCTCTTTGGAGTGCATGGTGCATGTGCCTGAATTCCTTTGGCATCAGAGTAGCCCATACAGCAAAAGCTTCACATTGTCTCTGGTTCCCAGCTGAAGCAATTTCTTACATTCCCCTTATTTTGAGCTTTGGGTATTTGTACAAGATGAATGCTTTTTTATCCCCTGATGTTTTTATATCTGTAAAGTGGGTGTAGGGAGAGCAAATGCCTGAAGTATCAGGAACTGAAACGGGATGTCTCAAGGCTGGCTTAAGGCCAAGATGAAATGCATCTCTCTTGGCAGCAGGGGTGCTTGAGACAGCCCTGTGATACTGGATAACTTATTTTTTTTAATCGGTTAGTTCCATCCCTACCTCAGCTGACCTCCTTTGTTGGGTAGCGGGCAGGTCTGTGCTTGGCCGTCAGGGCCTCACGTGTCCCTCCTGGTGTGAGGGCAGGAGGAAAGGAGGTGCATGGAGTGAGCAATGCTCTTGGCATGTTTGATGTTGTGTCTGTGGTTCTCTTAGAAGATGGCCTGTGTACCTGAGGAGAGGCCAGCCAACGCTTGGCCCAGGGAAGCCATGTGCCAGCGAAGGACAGAGCAAAGCCTGCTGTTGCCTCCCACCTTCCTTGGTGTGCTGGCTGGAAATGGAGCCCGCTGGGTTTGAGGTGCCTGCCCTGTTGGGGGCATCCTGGAGATGACCATGTTCCCCCATGTTACTGTGCTGTCTGTCGCCTGCATCCCTGTCGGGCACTGCTGAGTCCTGCCGAGCTCCATGCCCAGCCGTGTCGGGTGTTTCGGTGTCAGTGACAGGCAGCAGCTGTTGGTGTGTCTCACCCCTCCTTGGGATGAGTGTCTGCTCTGCTCGGTCGGGAATGCATTTATAGCATGTTTTGCTTTCTGTGCCAGAGACAATCAGTGAGGAATATGGTTCAGGTCAGTATTTCCATAGGGACCTTTCCAGAGAAACGCAACATATGGCTGCTGGCCCAGGGGAGCTGTGCAGCCCCTGTGAGCCCTGCAGCTGCAAGGAGCTGTGACAGGCCCAGGAAGATACTTCTCTGAAAATTTTGATGAGGCAGAAAGGAGGAGGAAGGATTAGTGTCAATAAGTGGCTGTAAACAGTTTTCAAGGTTCCCCCTATCAGCAGTAGAGCTGAGTGTCTGACCTGTGTGCTTGGCACCCTTCCTCTCCAAGCTTTGAAAATGTTGCTGGAAGTTGATGCTTTCACTGCTGATTTTATTTTTTTCTTCCTTTTTTTTTTTCTTCTTTTACACCCCCCCCCATTTTATACTTCTTCATAGGGATGCTGGCAGGAAGCAAGATTCAGGGGAAAGCAGGAAAGTGCCAACACAAGTCTTCTAGAGAGAGCAGGGTTGAGGTGCCTGGGAAGGCAGTAGGGTCCTCATTGTCAGCAAATCCAGAGGTTCTTGGCAGCTGTCTGTTTCTGCACTCACTGCTTGCTGGCAGGAACATGATCATCCAGCCCTTGATTACTATGTGAGTTTCACCTTTCAGTTGTAAAGGAAAAGACCGTGCTTTTAATGCCAAAAAAAAAAAAAAAAAGGTGGGGCAATCAGGATGTTAATGAGCTATTGCATTAAAATGTTGATAACTTACTGATTTTAAATAAGTTTTTGAATACTTTGGAATAACTGCTGCAGTCTCTGTGCAACATAGTTATGCATGTGATGGAACAAATGAGGGAGGGAACCTAGTGAGTATATTTAACCAAAATTTTTTACTTATAGCACTTGGTTGCCTAGGGTGAAATCAATGGCATTTCATAAAATACCTAACTGAAATAATTAGTAGTGCAGTTAGAAGTTTCAATGTCTTCAAAATCATTTCTCATTGTATGATGATAATGTCTGTAGAATAATACTACAACAGTCGTATAATAGCAAAATACATATAATTGTTTAATGGTCTAATTGTATAATATGTGCAAGAGGCATTGTTATTTAAGTTTTTCCAGCTCCTAGTTTTTAAAAAATGAACTGTAGCATTTCTACCTTTATGGAATTCTGCAAACAAAGATTGCTAGATTAAAGAAACTTTTTTCTTTTCCATAAAGTTTTCAAACATAAGAAGTATAAGTAAAAGATTCCATGTTTCAGACATAGTATCTATAAGTGGATTTTTTTAATAAGTAAGAACCTGCTTTCATTTGACAGAACAGAAATATTCTGGTTTGTTTAAAGAAACGTTTCACTTTTATTTAATTGACAAAAGACTCAGTAGAAAGAGAGGTGCTTAACCTGGGGCAGGATAATCAAAATTGAGTGCTGGTAAGATTAAGTGTGTACTTTGTAGGTCATTTGTTTGTATAAACAAGAATCTGTTGCTATAGCTGATGGGATTCGAAAAAATCTTAAACCTTGAAAAGTCCAACAAGAGTAAAAAAACAAGGTTGATTTCATGCATTTCTATGGTTTGATGTACAGTTCCTTTCTCAAAGCTACCCAGGTCAGTTCTCTGGCAGCCTGATGGGAGATGTGCTGAAGTCAACTGGAAGTAGGCTGTTAACTTTTAGTATGTTTTGGATCAGAGCTCCAGTGAATTCCTTTGTTCCTTGTAGGAGACACTTCAGCACTGTGTCAGAATAATTTACAAAAATAAAAAAGGGGGGGGGGGGGAGGAAGAAGAAACTTTGCAAGGTTTATTTTATTTTTTTTTTAAATTTAAGCAGTGAGGGAAATTTGTAATTGGACATGCTTATCAAAATATGTAAAAATGGTGCCTAGAAATGTGCTCTTATCTCATGTAATTGCTCTGTAATTGTTGAGGATGGGAATCAGATTAGGGAGGCTAAGTATTTCCAATGCTGAAGTTAATGTATTTTTGCAAATAGTGACTCTTAAGTCTGCATTCCTTGAAGTCAGTGGGAGTTGGGGTGTTTTGCAGAACTGGTGCTAGTATTTGCAAGTTTTGAGCTTTATGTAAGGAGATTTGTGGGTTTTTTTTAAAGGAATAATAAAAACTTTTAATCAAAGGATTCATTTATGTTTAAAATATGTTTTGAAGTAGGAAGTGTTAATCTTGAAGATATAATTTATTTTTTTGTGACTTCACTTTCTCTCCTACTCTCCATTAACTCATGTAAAACTAAAATACAGAAACACTTCCATCAATCTTAAAAATCAGTAAATTAGTGAATGTTTTTCATGAATACCTTTTTTTTTTCATTTTGTTTTGGTTTTTTTTCCTCAAGTATGTTGTTATGAAATTCACCAGCATGTGCTGCATTTTGTACCTGAAATTAAAATATTGGTGTGGCACATTAATTGTTAAGTAGCTTTAGTGATGTTTTTTCTTTTTTGGCAATTGCTACCTTTAAACTAAAATTTTGTGTATTTAAGGTTACTTTTTTGTGTCATTAACTTAATTTGGGAGAATAAATTGTTCTGTAATGCCAGTAACTTTTCTATACTCTTCCAAAGATAAAAATAGCAGGCAAACACATCAAAACTTGTGCTGTAGGCTATAGTCTAGATGAAGATTAGAAAGGTAAAACTGACCTTCTGTAGAAGTTGGGCTTCACAACAGTTATGGAACTTCTGAAAAACATGGAACTTCCAGCAAAAAATTGTTTCCTTGAATTTGGTAGAAGAGAAAGTATTTTTCTCCTATAGAAGCTGGTTTAGTTTTGTTGCCATGCTAACCAAGTTTGCACTTTGCTTGGCACTGTATGTGGTGCTTCTCTGTCCCCTTGCTGCTGGGTGACTGCAGCAGTTCTAATATCTGTGTAGTAGATGCTATGTCTGTGAGATACTGGTGTCCTGAGTCCTATAGTCTGCTTTGAAAGTCCATGAGAGTTCATGAGCAAGAGGAAATCTTACCAGTTCTGTGAATGCAGAAATGGAGATGTGGTTTTCCTAAAACCATCCAGGAGTGACCTGCAGGTTGGGGACAGAAACTGACCCATCATCCTATGCTGACACCTGGCCCCCTACTGTTCCCATCAGCATCACCCATGACTGGTGGGCACCTACCAGCTGATCCTCCCACCCACCCCAGGAATGGGAAGGGTGCCCCTGTGTCCTGCTCTGGTCTATGGTTGTCCCAGGAGGGTACATAGCAGCCAGGCTAGGAAGCAAATGTCTGTTGTCATCTGTTCAGAAATCCTGTTTGGGAGAAAATGGTGCTCAGGCTTCTTTATTCCTCTTAGGGATTGTTTGTTCTGAAATATTTCTGTATTTTTGTTGTCCACTTGGGCGGTCTGGGAAGGAATTGGCCACATAATGTGCAGAATTTATGCTCTGTATCGAAGCAGTTTTACTGTTGGCATCTTTGACTTTTTGTGTGGAAAGGAAGCATGCTTATTCTGCATTTGCCAAAAATCAAATACTTGTTACAGCAAGATGCGTGTCAAACAGTGATTTTCATATCTTTGCAACCTTTACTGGTATCTTTTAGAACTGTGATCTAATGTGGGACATTTAGTAAGATGCAAAGGTCATTTAAACAAGGCTGTTGCTGACTTGCAGTACTCACTCTGGGCAATTTTACGTTCTTAGCTGGGGGTGGGGTGGGGGCAGTGATGGGGAAGACTGTCAGGAACTTTTAAATCAGTATTTCTAGCCCTTTCAGGACTGGAAGCAAAAGATATCTGTTTTATGAAAGCTAAAAATCCCTCTATTCTCTTCTGTTTAAGCCAAAAATTCATTTTTAGACTAGAGAGACTTCAAGAGAGCAAAGTTTAAAGATTGAATACTGTTAAATTCAGAGGTAAAAAAAGCATTTAATTTTTGGAAATCGGGCACGGAAGTCAGAGAATCTGATAAAAAAGCTTCAGTTTGGAGAAAAGAAAATAACCCTGTTCTGAAAGGAGGATTTTTTTTTTTTTTTTTTTAAATGTCATGAAGCTTATAGTGATATTTAGAATATCTCCAGACATAATATGGGCAGGGTAGGAGTGGAAGAGTCAGAAATTCTCAGAAAGTTTCAAGGCTACATAACAAAACAAAGGCAGGTCACATGGATGTTCACTTCATGTAGGTGGAAGCAGTGTTCCTTTTATTTTTGTTTTAATAGTGGAAGGAGCATTCAGACTGTACTAATTTATAATCATTGATCCTTAACTCTCATCCATATTCTTTGTATTTACACATGCGTTCTCCCTCATAATGCAGCATAGTTATTTTCTTTGTCCTTTAATGACTTGTTTCCTCTTCAAGTCATGCTTTCATTCACTTCCTTTTGGCTCTTTCTATTAACTCTAGCCTATTCTAATTCCCTCTTGTTGCTGCTTTTTACCCTGTCTTTTGTTTTCTCCCCAGCCCTTAATTCCTTCCCATCTTTCTGTTCCTCCTTCCTTCCTGCCTCCTGCCACTGGCTTGGATGGTTTTGAGTGAGCAAGATGTGGGAATATTGCGTGACGCGTGTGGAATAGAGCAGTGCACTGAGAAAGTTGTCCTCAGAAGTCAGTGCTCCTTTCAGATTTCCCCACTGCTGGCAAACAACTACTGTTATAGACTAGGAAGCCGTAGGAATGAGCCCTCGTAAGACAGGGTTCCCTGGGGCACAGTCCTGTTGTGAAGCCCTTCTGCAGAAGTGAGTGCTGGTATCTCTGCAGCTGTAGAAGTCATGAAGCAGTAATGTGCACTCGTGCCATGAGGAAACAGAAATACGGACCAAACTGCTTAACCCAGCACCTTATACTTCTGCTAGAATAACTTGATTTAGTAAGTTAAAATGTCAGTGCTGTGGCTGTAGCACTGCTATTTCCTTTCTCTGCTTTCTTGACGACGGTACTGCAGGGTTTTTAAAAACATCCACCGAAAGAGGAAAAGATCACGAAAAACATGCTCTTAATTGCACGCAGCTTTTAATATTCCTGGGATCTGTTTTGAAGGGTACATTTGACAGAGAGAAACCCAGCAGCCCCACACTGAATCCTTTGTCCTTCCTGCAGGGTGAAACAGTAGATAGCTTACTGTAAGTGTGGCTGCCTGCCAACCCGTGGCGCAGATTCTTTTTTTAATACTGTAAACTGGCAAGAAATCAAGAATTGCCGTTCTTCCTTTTATTTACTTTCCCTTCTGTATTAAAGAGCTCAGTAAATAAGAGAAAGTTAAATGTTGAGTGAAGGTTTCATACTGATTAATCATTAAATAGCAAAGAGTTATTGGCTTGGGGGGGGGGCTTGCCCCCTTTTTTCCATTTCTTCTTGGTTGAAACTGGAAATATCAGTTGCTTCATCTGGAATAGATTATCGCAGGGAAAAGTCTGCAGAGTTTGAAATGAGGACAGAGCAGAATGCATCCATCATGCATAGTTTAAAATAATCTGCAAGACTGCTTCTGATTTGATCCTTAGATGTACTTCCTCCCGATTTTCTTCAAAAGTTGTGTTAATAATGAGTACTCTGTCTCTAGAAAAGGCTTTTTTGTAAAGTGTGCCCCCAGCCTCTGCTTGTAAGTATTTTCTTATTTGAACAACTAAGCTTCCTGAAATAGCTGCTGAGTTTTTTGTTTTGCTGTTATATTTAAAAGTGGTATAGGGGTGTGGAGTTCCTTCTGCTGCTTCTCAAATCCAAGGCATGCCCTGCAAGCTACTTTGCTTTAACGCTGGAAAGGGAATCGGCATTATTTTTTTCTAATGATTATATTGCAAAATTATTGGCAAAATTATCCCCAAGGAAAAAATTATGTTGATATTGATATTGTGCACATTTGAGTGATTTATCTTGAGAGAAGTATATTTCTATGTGAATGATACAGAAGGTCAAATTAAATTTAAAAATTACTGTTGCTGTTAAATTCAGTCCTAATGTGAAAAATTAGCCCACAACAGATTGTTTTAAATCCCAAAGCGTATTGTGGTTCATTCAGAGGTCAATCTTGCTTAAAACATACTAAACATTTAGTAATATCAATGTGTATCTGACTGACGAACCTACCGTATAGGTCATGAGTATACTATTAAAGGCATTGTTGAAAGAAAGCATGGATTCGTGTTTAGTTTCTTTTATACTTCATGGCTAATTGGAAGTTAAGGTTTCTGGAAATGATAAGGAATATTTTTGCTCTAAAAGCAGTGGACTGTGACTGAAAAAATCTGGACTTGATCTACCAGATTTCTTGAAATAACTTGGTCAAGTCCTGGTTTTTTTAGGGGCTTTTTGGTTGGTTTTTTTCCCCTGAGTTCTTCATCTGTAAAATGGAGATAATCCTGTTCCCTTACCAGACGGCAGTATGTTATAGATAAATTAATGAATGTTTGTGGGACAAAGCAGTAGTACTTAATGGATTCAGCATAAATATTCACATTAATGATTCATGTTAAAGAATAATTGAAAAACTGCATTAACTTGAAATTTGGGAGTATGCTCTCCCAGAAGCAGAGGCTTAGTTTCCAATCTGCAATGCCCAAATGAGGGACACAAGAAATATTTATGCAGGAAATTTAGTAGTTTACAAGTTTCCTTCCTTTGGTTCCTTCCTTCTTTAGTTTGAAAGAATTTTTTTTTCAGACTCTGCTGGGCAAGTCAGGATTTCTGAAGTAAAATATTGCCAAATATAAAATGAATATACATTTTTTTTGACATTTATGTCAGTGACTTGGCACAAAATTTAATTAGTAAATAAACTACTTCAAGATGATTAAATTTGAGAGATGTTCTGATAAATTTGAGAGGTGATCCAAAGAAATGAGAACAACTTTTCTAAGCAATTATTAAAAAAACCCAACCCTCTTCTGCAAAAGGACAGATCAGAAAATATCCCATTTCAATTTTAGCCATCAGAAATCTTCCCCCCATTCTCCCTTTTCTTTTGAAACTGTATCTTGAGCTGATTCAAGATATGTAGGGAAGTTCTCTTGCAAAATGACAGGTAGAACTATCACAAACTTGTTACTATTTTAGGGGTGTTGGATAAGATGCATAATTATCTGGAATACAGTTTCGGTTTTGCTGCCTTTTTAATGTAGCATGTCACAGGGAAAGCACAAATTCAGTCTTCAAGGATCTTCAAGGGAGAAATAAATAGGTAACAACTCTATTTTCACTTGTGTTTTACAGTCTTTATTTTTTATAAATGTGGTTGCTGATTTTAAGTGTTAGTGGCATTAGTCTCATCCCTATCTCATCCACACTGAGGGAAAATAAATATCTGCACAGAATTTGAGTTATAATGTGGCTGTGTGACTTAAGAGGAGTCTACTAATACATGTTTCTCCTTTGATACTTTGAGTAGATTATCTTCAATAGCTAGCAGATTTCTGCATATATTTTTAAAATGCAGGAATAAGTGCTTGATATAAATATTACAGTGACTTCATTTAATGAAGAACAGTGCCTTGCAGTAGCTTTTCAGAATTACTCTTACCATGTTTGGATAGTTCTCTTGTGGATCTCAAAAGCTCTGGTTTTGTGCTTCTTAAACTATATATTTGGGAGAAAGAGAAAATGGTTTTATCACTTGCTTCCTACTGACGTACTCAGTTCTTACAGTAACAATTTTCCTTGGCTGTTGCAGCCTGTGCCAGGAGATTGCGGATCCTGTATCCGTATGTAGACCTGATACCTCAGAAACCGTGTTTTATCCGATATGCCTGTAAGGCAATTACCATGAGTCAGATGAACCCTCCACCCCAGGTTCCTTGTTATGGGTCAGGCCAGAGCAAGACCTTTTCTGGTCAGGGAGCCAGTCTGTGAATTAATGTCAGTGAGAATTACGGGTAAAATCCCCAGCCATGGCTAGTGTCCAAAATCTGTAGCAAGACTGGTAATTTAAATGTCTGCCCCTCCTGGACAAAAATAAGCTGCTTGCGTCTCGTTCTTTCTCTCATCCCAACAAGACTGTTTTAGGTTTCTCCAAGTAAAATCAAGGAAATAAGTTGAAGTAGGAGGAAGAAGTGTGTCTTCCTCCTTCCCTTCAGTAATTTCATGTCTGTCCGTGTTTTTTTCCCCAGCTCCTTAAACCAGAGGAAGGATGTCCCACTGATTGTCTCTCTGAGCAGGTCACGGCGTAAGCTGCTCTCTTGTTTTATCCCTCTGGCGAGGCCATAGACCACTCGCTGCATTCACTCTTTCCTTTCCTTTGCCAGGTCACGTTTCATTTTCTCCTCTTGAACAGGGTCAGACCAACCACAGACCTGGCCAGCTCCTAACTCCCTTTGCGGAGCCAGGGGGTGCTGGGCAGAGCCACAGTCACAGCCCCAGGACCTCCTTTGCGTCTCTGGCTACCTCCTCTCTGCAGTGACACCTGTGACAGTATCAGCCACAAAGGGATTTTCTTTATTGCATTAAGCTTGCGAGAGAAGATTTAGTAGGTGTGTCACAGTGCCATTAGCCCCTGTGACCCGGTGTCTCAGCAAATCCTTTCATGGCTGTGAAGAATTTGTTTTAGTTTGAGCATATTCAGCTTCAAGTATTAGAGCCATTTTGAGGGAAACTTTTCTCTACCCACGGTGCCATCTTCTTCATTCTGGGTGGCTGGACCTCCTGCTGGTATTTGAATCATTATGCCAGTCTTGAGTAACATCCCATCTGGCAATGGGAAATTCAAAAATACAATTAATTGAGTTTCCTTATATCATAGGGTTGTGAAATCTTTTCTAACAAACTTTGACACAGAAACAGAAGCTTTATGCTTGTGGTAATAATGTTCATACCAAATGTTTCAGCATAGTTAGCGCAAAGTAACATTTCAACTTTTGGAGGACAACTACAAAATGTATTAAAAAAACAAAACGTTGGCAGACACATAGGCAGAGGAAGTCTATCAAGTTTGTTGATGTTTGTATACAGCGCAAACTCGTTAACAAGTTCCTTCCCTACATGAATGAGCAACATCTTGTTACAACACCTCAAAATTTTTAAATAACTTAACAGCTCTTTTCTTTGATGTGAAGTTCACTTTGCAACACCTTGGTGCCAGGGATATTATTTAATTATTATCTTTATTACAGGTATGACCTGATTTAAATATCTGCATAAAATATCTTGTCTTTGGCACACTGGTGCTGCATGAGCACGTGTATTGGTTGTACGTGAGCCACCTTCAGATGAGGTGTGCTCAAAATGAAGAACAGAAAATGTTTTGCTATCCTTCAGATCCTAAATGGAGCTCTGCTGAAATGTCATTGGAAGAGATGGATGAGTCTGGGCTTCGCTTGGGAAAAAAGTGAACAAAATAGGATTTTTAGATGGGATGCGGGGAGGAAATGCCTGCACAAATACAAAAATGAGACCTGCTGGTTAGACAGGCAGGTTGCTTCTTGCTGAATTCCAGGTGACAGGGAATAGAAGTGACTTGATCTGGGTCTTTTGGTGTGAAAATCCCTGATTCATTTATGACTGCAGGGTCTTTTTTTTTTTCTGGGAATTGCTCGATCATAGAATCATAGAATGGTTTGGGTTGAAAATGACATCAAAGACCATCCAGTTTCAACCCCCCCTGCCATGGGCAAGGACAGCTTCCACTAAACCAGGTTGTTCAAAGCCCCATCCAATCTGGCCCTGAACACTTCCAGGGATGGGGCTTCCACAGTTTCTCTGGGCGACCTCTTCCAGTGCCTCACCACCCTCACAGTAAAGAGTTTTTCCTAATGTATCATTGTCTGGGATATTGAATTCTACACAGATATACAGGAGAACTTTCTAGTTTCTTTGGAAACATCATCAGAGGAAGGGATATCAGTGTCTCTGATGGATATACCTCAGTAAGAGGTACCCAATATTGGGGTCTGAGGTCCAGTCACTGCCTTTGCTTTAGGTCATTCCTATGTTTTTTCACAGGTGAGCATCCAGGGTCTAGCATCAATCCCAGAGCAAGTGCACTTGACTGAAAGTAATTCCTTTTCATCCCATAAATCTTTATTTAGGCAGAGGCAGAGACTTGCTCTGGCCACGTGATCAGGAAAGTGGCTCACAAGTTCCAGCTCCGATTCCAAAGACCTTTCATAGACTTGACATACATTAGCTATTGAATAAAATGTGGACCCTAAGAGAAAGGATGTACTGCTAAGATAACTTTAATTGCCAGATATGGGAAGGATTTAAAACCTGTTCCCAGCATTTTTTTTTTCTCATAACGAATGCACAAAGCTTTCCACTTAGCTTGATAATTTTGGGGGATGTTGCTCTGAAGTTTTCATTCCCCTTGTACATTGCTTAGGAAGAATAAACACCTAGCTTTTTGCTACGGATGCTTGTTGGAATTAATGGAATTTAATGCTGTTTAATTGAGATAATCAAAAGGTCAGATAATCTCGTGATTTTTTTCATTTTTAGTTTCATCTTTAGTACAGTGACTGTGGTCCCTGGGGTTGTTATGGTTCTTTTACCATCTGGCACTGTGACAAGAATACCCTGTCTTGTATTGCTCTACATGATGAAAAAAATAGACAAATAAATAGGATTTATGAGTTTTCCTTATGAGGCTTTTCCACAGGGCAAGTGATTTTATTTTAGCCTGTACAAGACAGACCAAGATAAGAAAAAAAACATTGTATTTTTCTCTCTTGCTTTCCAAGATCTGGTGTAAATGAAACAAGACTGATATCTAGTCACAGATCTTTAAAATGCCTTAACAGTTTTTCTTTGGCTTTCTGAAGAGAAGATTCTGGTCCTGTATTTTTAGTTCTGCAGAAGGAATTTTATTTTTCTTTTAATAATTTTGAATGCCCTTCAGCCCTCTTACACAGAACTCTGTAATTCTTCATGACAAGAACCTTACACAAGGCTTTTTGGGTGGGAACCTTTCTTTTTAATTAGGTTGCAGATAAAGCAAAGGTTCAGCTTAGTCATGTTAGTCTGTTGGAAGTTTTTTAAGTGACTTTTTCCATCAATAATATGTTTTGTGTCAAGGTCAAAAGTATCACTGTTCTTCAAAAATGAACATATAACCTTTTGTTTAAGGAAGTAGTAGTCCGCTTTAGAAGAGGCTTATACAAAAGATTAAATCGGTAGAACCAGGAATTCAGGGTAAATCAAAAGGCCTTTTATCCGTGTGAAGACATTCCACTGAATACTCAGATGAGGTTTTCCACTTTGCATGATTAGGCAAATGCAAATTGAGTAACAGAAGTCAGGATCAGACACATTTTGAAAGTTTGTTTGTTTTTAAGGTGTATTGTTCTTTCTAGGAGAATATGCTGCTTATAAATATCAGATCTGTCAGTAAACTGCAAAATCAACTTAAACATGCCTTTGTATTAAAGGCAATATAACAGCATTAAAACAGTGTTTGCCATGAAGAGAAATGCAATGTCATGCTATATTTAACTACTTTGTAAGAATCAAGTGTTTTGATGAGAAAATTTCAATAAAGTTTCTAATATTAAAATATATTTTGCAAGCCTGTAACCTTCTTTAACATCTATCAGTTGGAATTATATACTGGTTATTGTCTTGGAAGGAGGCATGGAAGTCTAATAATTTTCAGAATGTGAATAGAATTATAGGTTTCTTATAATAAGAAGGGTACCAGTTGTGTTTTTTTAGTATAGAGACAGTTAAAAACTGGTCATCACAGATCAGCATATATGTATATTTGCGAGGTGAAAAGTAACTGTTTGCTACATGAAAGATAGGAGTTTAAAAACTCCTTAGAAATGTGCAGATGACAGTTTCCTCATATCTACAGCTTTATGCTTAAAGACCTAATTCTGTAGTTGTACCCAGAGAGCACTAAGCAGAGTGGGATGTAACGGAGAAGATGCTTCAGGACCGATCCTGTAGGAAGAGCCGGTTCAGCCCCAGTCACCCTTTGGGGCATGGCACATTCTAAAGGGCACATGCTGGATGCAGAAGGGTCACTGCTTCAGGAGAGTGGTCAGACTCTCAGGGCAGGGGTGTGTTTCACTGGGCACAGGTGTATCTGCATGAATGTTTTGGTGTGGGTTAGGAGTGTACTTCTGAAGCAAGTCCGCTCATTGTCCCCGCTTCCTGCCGACGTGCGCACGTTGCCGAGCGGGCTCCAAGTGTGCAGGCGAGTTTCATTTTGGGTGCTGCTAAACCAGAAGATGTTTTCAACTACATCCCATTCAGTCAGTGGGACCGGTCTGGTTCAAGCTGAAAGTGAAACCATTTGACTGAAACATGGGCTCTGGGTGTCCTATTTGTCCTCAAGATCAACTCCGATGGAGCTGCACGACTGGCTGTTGTCATAGCCTATCCTGTCTCAGCCAGGGATTGGCAGCAGATGCCTAGTGAAGAACAGTAAAAGGCAAACATGTAATAGTGCTTTCCCAGTATATTTTCCCAGCTTTCAGCAATCTGCATCTCACAAACTTCCTGAAGCAGAGATGGTATCTTCAGTTTAATAGCCCTTGATAGGTTTTTCTTCCATTAGTTTGTCTTACTGTTTTTAAAACCATATGCATTTTTATCATCCACAATATCCTGTGCAGTGAGTCCTAAGGTAGAACAATATATGTGTAAAGAAGAACCTTCTTTTGTTTTGAATTTACTACCTGATAATTTCATTTGATTCTCCTTTGTTCTTATCTCGTAAGAGACAAATGATTTCATACCCACTGCCTTTATGGTGCTCCATTTATCACAGATCTCTTTGATACCACGTTGATTGTTTGTCTTCCAGGCTGGAAAATCCATGTCTCTTTAGTTCCTTGATCAGAACCCATTTCATACCTTTGATCATCCTTGTTCTTCTCTCTGCCTTTCCTTGTTCTGTTAGGTCTTTCTGGGATTGGAGGACTGTGTGCAAGCTAGATAGCATATTCAGCGTGTAGCATCTGCCATTTAAGTGCTGGCTTAAGGGTGTATTCTGTGGTGGTCTACATTCCTCATAACTTTTAACAATATTTGATTTATTTTTTTTAATGCTGCTGAAACTAAACCATCATTTTCTTATGTATGTCCCTAATGAAGGCAAGATCTTTCCCTGTGGTGGTAACAGCTCACCTAAGAGCCTGTGTTGTATATGTACAGTTGGAGTTGTTTTTCTCCCCACCCATCCTCACCACCACTCCCTACAATTCTTTGTACCTGCCAATACTTTTTATCTTCCATTTTACAATTTAATCTTTTGCTATGTGAGATCATTTTCAGTTTTTTCAGTAAGCCTCCATTTGTATTGCTATGAGTGACTTGGTATCAGTAGAGTACTCTTTCTGCACACTGTTCTTCCATCTTTTCCAACCCATTTATTCAGCAATGTCCTACAAAACTCCCGTGGACCACTGGCAGTGACCTACTTTTATAGAAAAACTGAATGTTTAATACCATTTTTTTATTTCTCATCTTTTAACTAGTTTAGTTATTTGTTTGGAAATCAAACAAGTGGATTGATCGGATCATGTTTGTTTTTACATTGATTCTCTCGCAATGCTAATGGATTTATGAAGCAATTTTTTGAATGCCGTGTGGTCTCTTCTCCAGCATGTGGTATCTAGCTCCCTGTTCTTTGTAACAGTTCCTATCAATTTGCTCAATGTGTACATCAAATTAATTGTTTTGCAGTTTTCTGGATCCTCCTGAGAGCCCTATTAGGAGACTGGCAATGTGTGTGCTCTCTCACACTTCTCTGGTACAGAGATGGGTTCAAACAAGATTATCATGAGCAGTAATAGCTCAACTGTGTCTATATGAGTTCCTGCAAAAGTTGAGGGAACACCATCTCAGGCTTGTGATCTGTTACCTATTCTTTTGTCCATATTTCTCTGCTGGAGTTTATCACTGGTGCTTAAATTTCAGGCTGATTCTCAACCCACAGAAAAAAGAAATGCTCTAGTCAGGGTATATCTACCTAACGTCTTCCATAGCAAGCACAGAGGGAAACAATTGTTTAGTTTTGTTGTTGTTTGAGGCGGGTTGGGTTGGTTTGGTTTAGTTCTGTTTCTGCTTCAGTCCTTTTAACTCTGTGTAAATTCATAGGCAGATCCATGCCAAAGTATCTTTTCATACAGAGATAGGTTAGATTATCCAGAGACAGAATGGATAGAGTTTACTCCTCTGGGACAGTCCATCACCTTCCTGTTCCCTTTAACTCCAACAAACAGGGACCAGAGCACAACTCAAGCTGAAATCTGTGAATGAACCTCCTTCAATAATGCAGTGGTGAGGTGGAGAAACTTGAAAAACTTCTGAGTTTTGTGGGCTTTTTCTGTTGTTCATTGCTGTTTGTTTTGAGTGGAGTTTTTTCTTTTAGTGGTTGTGTTTGGTTGGTGTTTTGGAGTAGATTTTTTTGCTGTTGTTGTGTTTTAATTCTCTTTAATATTTCCTTTAAAGACAGCTAGGAAACTAAACATGGCAGTTATCTTAGTGCAACATTATGATTTCATAATTAAAGTCACAATGGCAGGAAATGCAGAAGTTTAGGTTTCGGTAGCAATATTAGCTACATATGGACTGTTTTCACTTCCTGCCTTTCATAATCAATTCTTATTTACGTACTTTGTGACCTACATTAAGAGCTGGGAGTCTGGCAAAACATGATGATTTCTATCCTAACGGTGTTCCTGGGAAGTGCGTGTTTGTAAAATCAATTTTCTGGTGGTAAAGAATTCAGATGTGAGAAGTGTGAGTTGCTGTATTTTGTGTATGAAGTTTACAGAACTTGGAAGTGAATGCAGACTTCTGAGTCCTACCCCAAGGTTAAAATGCTTGATTTTATTTCCAGTAATATCAGTAACTTTGCTGAGTTTCTCGGTAAGAAACATCCCTGTAAGCAATGTAGAGCAAGGAGGAGAATAAAGGTGTTTGGATTATGAATGACTCTCCAAGAAGGAGATCTAAAGGTTGAAGATTCCCTGGTAGACAAGGGCATGTCTTGAGAGAGGTTGAAATTATCTGTAGGGAGACAACAGGTGACTTACAGATAACTATGTGGAGCTTGCTTTGTCAAGGGGACCGAGTAAAAATGAGCTGCCATCTTAGGCACAAGGTCATTTCAAACTATGCTAATAAGTTAGAGATCACACACTGCAGGAAAGCAGTATACGAAACCATTCAATGTGCCCTGTGTGTTAAAGCAATAGGCATGAACAAAGAGGGTTGTAAAATAAATTAGTTTGAAGCACATTTTTTTGTTTTCAGTTAGCTTGTGTAGAGGAAGCCTGTTGGGAATCTGCATGATGGGGATTTTTGTTGTATTGCACTCCTTTAATACAGGTGACAGGGCGCAAGAACCTGGAGATGGAGAAATTTGTGACAAACCTAGGGCTGAGGAGTGAGGGAGAGGAGCAGCTGAAGACTGACTTTGAGGCTGAAATCCTCAAAATTCAGGGAGTATGCATGAATTAGGGTTAACTTCACCAAAACCACTAGAAGTTTTCAGGACTGGACACAGGAGGCAACAGTTTGAGAAACTGAAGTTACAGGTTGCAGACCAAGGATCTTGGTGGATACTTGTGAGAAGGGTCTTTGTGCTTTAATATATTGTTTATACTGCATATGGTTGTATCATGGCTGGGATAATCGTATCACTGTGGGATTTTTTTTTTTTTTGTAGTTGTCCCACAATTGTAACTCAGTAGTGAGTATATGGTCTGTAGAGCCATTCTTTTTCTGTCTTCTGTCATTTTCAAGTAACCTCAAGTGTGACTCCATTATAATACGAATGGTGTATTTTTCCAGTTGTGATGTAATGGTTTGGCTAGTGGCTAAGATAATGAGCTGAAGGACCCAAGCTGATGATCTCATCTTTCAGCCTGACAGCCTTTCTGAAATTTTTTGCTAATCACTGCTTATACAGGAATACTCACTTACCTTGAATATTCTTGGTACTTCAAAATTTTTCGTATCAAGCATGGGGTAAATTTTACAGTGAATCAAATGGGACTTTCTGTTATTTGAAAGGATTTTCTTGTACCTTTTTGAAATAGATGAATTTACTGATTTTTACTGTACTGATAGCTCCCTTCTTCACTTGATAACTTTAGAGAATTTTTGAGCAGTGAAGATCGGGCATAGGGTTCAGTGGGAAAAAAAAAGGTTTATTTCTGAGGAGGATTTACATCTGATTGTGCAGAGCCTCTCAGTGCACTAAAACTGCAGTATGGCGTATTTCTTTGAAGTAATATTTTAGTAAAGGAGGATCTTGTATGACATTGGTTTTCATCATTGTTGAGAAACAGTGACGTTCCTCTTTTGGGCAAGAGCCACAGCACAGATTTGTGGAATGAATGTTTATATACTCAGAGTTTTTATGCACTTGTGGAGTTTTTTTGTTCACGTTTGTTTTTCCAGAGTTGACTGAATCAAATTGATTTAACTCTGCATGTAATATGTAGATATTTTGATAGGTATATTAAAGGTCTGCAATCATGCTATGGAGGGATTTTTGGACTAAACTGAGGCATCCAAGCTAGCAATGCAGCTGCTGTGGTCTCTATCTGTAATCCATAGAAGCAGGGAGATACTGCCAGAGGGTAATTTGCAGGTGCCTTTGTTTTTATTCTCAGTGCATAGATAATGAAGAAGAGAGCAAATCCCTTCCCTTCTTTTTTAATTCTGAAGTACTGTCATCTTTTCAGCAGTGGGATTTGGCTTCCTACCTCCAGAGAGGTTTGCTCAGTCACAGCCTAGTCTGTGTAGGATGCTGTTCTAATACTGTTGTTTTTTCTTGTTAGAGCTTTGATAACGTGACTGTCAGGTTGGCATCTTGCTCTGTTTTGTATCTACAATCAGCAGAGCTTCATTTTTGCATCTCTGTCATGTACTAATGAACTGAGTCTTGAATTCTGCTGTTGCTCCTTGAAAACTAAGTGCCAAATTTGTTTCCACACAAAGCTCCTTCACTCAAGATGTGAAGTAGATTCAGATGTGCTAGCATATACACTTTGTAAAGTTTGTCTTTCCCTATTTTCTGGCTACTGATGAAAAAATTTGATTGCAAATCACTTTCTGACTATGCAGACTTCCTCCATGCAGAGGTTTGTAAGAGCAGTGGGATGGCTTTTTATCACCAGTAAATATTCTCAGTAGCATATGGCACTTGAACTAATAAAATAAAAACTTCAGAAAGGTGCCAATATAAAGAGGGATGTTAACTTCCAAATGCTTTTGCCCTTAAATTAGTTCAGAAATTGTAGTATTCAGGAACAATGTCTATACTAATGGTGTGTTACGGGATTGCTTTGTTTGTGTTGTGCTCTACAAACCTGGCCATATGATATTTGTAATATGACTGGACTTCTGTAGTTTTGCTGCTCTTTCTAAAATTGAACATTGAAAACACATTAAAGGAGTCTGCAAATAGCTTTGCTGTTATCAAGTGATAAGTCTGGTGGCAGTCTCTGATGCTTTTAGAATGAGCTGTGGAAGGGATGACGTGGCTTAAGGTCAGTGTTTCAGATGAGTGTTGTTAGAAGAGTTAAGTTACAGAACATAGTAAGAATTTTTTTTGAGAACTGGGTAGTTGATCCATTTCAGGGGCTACATCCTCAGTGCTGCTTAAATACTTAACTGGAAACCAAGTGCCGATCTTTTTGGATACAGCAGATTGCCCCTTTTTAGTGCCTTACACATACACTACTTATGTTTGTTTTAGCTAAATTAGCAGGTGAGTTTTGCCTAGCCTTTTTAGTCACCCACCACTTAGACATACTTCCACTTAAGCGAGAGATGCAAGGGTGGAGTACTGCTCTCCTTATGGTGCCTGGGCTATTTATGGTAGTGAATAGCCTTGATAGCCTGATTTCTGACTGATTAAATTTCTGTAATTATTCACAATTTTATGAAAATCAAACAGTATGAGAGGCCTAATCTCATGTAATATAGTTAGTGCACTGGACACAGAAACAAGCCATAAGGCAATTATAGAATCATAGAATTAACTGGGTTGGAAGAGACCTCCGAGATCAACAAGTCCAACCCTTGATCCAACCCCACTGTGATCATGGCATTCAGTGCCACATCCAGCCTCATCTTAAAAACCTCCAGGGACGGTGAATCCACCACCTCTCTGGGCAGGCCATTCCAATGCCTGATCACTCTCTCTGTAAAGAACTTCTTTCTAATATCCAACCTAAACCTCCCCTGGCAGAGCTGCTGGATGAAGAGCTGTGATTTGTCCTCCTGGATCTTGATACCAGGGTAGGGGAATGATTATGGCATAATGCAAGTGCAAGATTTTGCCTCTTGGTGTGTAACTGATGAGGTTTTAATGTAGCCCGTTGATGGGTGGAGGAACAGAAAGTTGTATAATTTTGACAATGAATTTTTATCAGTTTTTATAAAAGTGATGATAGGACAGGGTTACCTCTAGTAGGAAAGAGCTGAGCTTGGTTACTTGAAAGGTCCCTCCCAGTCTTATGTTTTATGTTTCTGACTAGAGAAAAAAGGTGACCTGCCTGCATGAAGGTGTTGTCAATGGAGTCATACACCTGGGGGGAGCCTGTGAGAGGGGGGCTTTTCTTTGCAGAGGAAAATGGAAGTTTGTCCGCAATTCCCTACAGTTCCCTACAAATTTTTCCTACAGTTCAGCTTAACTGCACATTACATAATAAAGAGTTTGAGACTTCTAAAATACATTATTTTATCTTATTTATTTTCCAAGGATTTGTATGTGGTCCTGGATTTTATTCTTTTATAGGTCAGTGAAAGATGTGGTGAACTTTGGAGTTCATTAGAAGTGTTGTTGTTAGATATCCTATACTTTAATTCAGATGTAAATCTCAATGGAAGAAATGGTGCTTCTGCTTTAATAGCGATATTCCCCAAAAATGAAAGTGCCTCTTAAGGGTCATTGATTTTATTAATCACTTACTATTCTTCACACGTGCACTTTTACTTTTCATTAGAAGCTGAATTTTGCCTTGAAATAAGAAAAAGAAAAATATTTTGAGTGCTCTAAGTGGCACTTTGTATTATGTGTATCCTTATATATTCCCATATATTTTATAGTAATTTTGATGATTTCTGCAATAAAACATAAAGACACATGTCAAATGATAGAAAACAGTAATGCATTCAAGAGTACTGAGTAAACAATGTGTTCATCAAGTAAAGGGAGGAGCATATAATGTGATACCACTGTGTACATAAAAGAGATCTTAAAACTTTAAGGCAGCATTTGCACTGTTTTGATTTCCGTGAAAGACCAAATGAATTTTAAAATAAAAAGTTGATAGTATTTACTGAAATGTTGATCTTAATAATGGAATGCATTTCTGTGGTTAGTAAAATCCATTCTTTATTCCGATGAATATTATATACTTAAAAGTATAAAATACAAATGCGTAAAGAAAACACACAATCAAAATGGTAGGAAATACTGCTGTTCTGGGTAAACTAAGAAAATATTTGCGTTCTCCACTAGTCAAACATCACCCTTTTACCAAAAAAGATGAAAAGATATTATCTGAGTCATTGTACTTCAGTTGCTAATTGAACATTTTCCATTAAAATGAAAGTGCTTAACAGTGAAAATAAGAACCAAGAAAAGGAACATCACATAAGGGTTAATGAGATTACTGATAAAATGTTAGTTCATAATGCATTTTCTATAATATGTTCTCAGACATCCTTTGATATGAGAAAAAAATAGCTAAAAGTTAATCTAGAATTTCATCTGAATAGAAATGCAGCTTTGCTCCTTATCACTTCACTAAAAGCATTTTAACAGAATCTTTTTTTCTTCACGGAGCAGAGGGAGCTTAGGATATACTTGGAGACTGATTAACTTTTCATGGCAAAAGCTTAAGTTGAAATAAATATTTTGGAAAAACAAAGGACTAACCAACATTCTTGGGTTATGTATGAGATATTTCAGGGTATATCGGTTTGGTTTTAATTCAGGTTTTGCTGTGTTAGTTGAGTCTTGTCTCTCCTAAGTCATGTTCACTCTTACTTACCAGCTGTGATGAAAGGCTTAAAAGTTCAATATGCTTCAACACGAGAACTTGCTGGCAAAATAATAGCGGTCTTTGGCCGGAGTCTGAGTCCCAGCTGTTCAGTCATATCTAAACTCATGGGAGGAAAAAAATGGAGGTCAGTTTTCAAAATATGAAGAACCTATATAATTTGTAAGGTTATTAGTTATTTGTCTTTTAACCCTTTTGAAGTAGTCACACATTTTTGGAAGGATTTACTTCTTAGGAGCTCCTCTTAAAACTGACTGAGCAGTAGAAGAACGTAGAAAGACGCTTAAAGCGTTGTGTTTTGTAGCTGTATTAAATACTTCACTCGCAAAGAAAATCACAAAGTACCAACCAGTGTGGTGTTTTCGCATCACTCGGTCCCCACACGCATACAGATACTGCTCTTTTTCTGGTTAATATTTCTGATTTACTTTTCAAAATGGAATTTAAATACTCCTGGAGTATTTTCATTTTTCATGCTGTTTCCTGTGTCTAATCCCACGGGATGGGATGTAGAACCGCTAGTAAAGTTTGTTTGTTTTTGTAGGCTTAGGGGGGTAGGTGGGGGTTAGTTGCATTTCCTTAGGCATTGTTAACTATGTGTTTAAACGTTGGAGCTGGGCCAAGAAGTTCCACCTCATAATTACATTTGTGGTTTAGTGGCAGGACATAATACCACTGCCTTTAATAGCACATATGGGAGAACACGCAGAAAAACCCTTGTGTAAGTCTGTGAAGTGCAGACCTCAGGGATAAAGACCTGGTTTTGAATATGAAAATTGCATTCTTAAATTTATTTTCAGTGCTTAAGGGAGCTAATAGAAAATATGGTTGAGTAATGAAGTGATTTTATGAAAGATTGTTTGAAATATCTTAATTCTCAGTTACAAAGTAATATATTAGAGTAATAATAACAAGAATGAGGATGTGTTACAGTAGGTCAAGTTGTTGACTTTCAGATTTTTTCTACTTAGATGAAAAAGTAGCATCATTACAAATACTGGAAGATGTGGGTTCAGAGCAGTCTTCCTGAAGCCCTAATACTATATATTGAAACGAGGGTTATTTTTTTCCTATATTTCTCCATATTTAATTTCTGGACATTGTAGTCCTCTACATTTTGTGTCTCTAGCATCGGCAGTCATAGGTAACACAAAATGCCAAGCCACCAAAAGGAGTTTTCCTGCGTTTAATGAGCTAGCAGTTGCCATGCTGCATTCAGTAGGAGCTCCCCAACTACTCTACCAGAGCAGGAGCTCCCAGAGATATGATCTGACTCACCTGAGAGTCAGAGTTCTTCCCTTTTCTGGGGCCAGCAAAGTTAATACATATGTAATAAAATACAGAGAGCTGTGCAAAGGCAAGAGGGTAAATAATCCCCTAGTATATACTGGTTGCACAAGTCAACTAGTCATGGATGGAGCCACTCCTTCGCACCAGGAGGAGGGAATTAGTAGGTACTTCATTCCTATTTCTACAAAACAAAACCGAGAGGTGCCCCACCTACAAAGGAGAAGGGGTCTTTTTGTCCCAGCACGTTCCTGTTCCAAGAGCCCAAGATGCAGCAGGAATTCAATGTTCATGAAAAAAGTGGATGACTAGTTATGTTATTAGTTATTATTTTACTGGGCTTGTCTGATGAGTTCCTCTCAGGTGGGACAGTTGCCTCTTCTGTCTGGGCATTAGAAGGTATCTATTAGATACTTCTTAAGTATCTATTAGAAATTTTCATGGACCTGTGCTAACATTATTTCTATTAACATGTGATTAAACAAGTCATTCATCACATAAGTTAAGTCTCTATCAGAATTAATGAAAAAAGAAGGAACTTAACGCTATCCCACGTTGGTTAATGTTTTTAGGATTATATTGTTCTGTATTTGCACACCTCAGGCAGGTCAACATCTTCAACTTTGTGTTGGTTCAGCAACAGTCTTCATCACAGTTATATCCAAGGACGAATTCTTAGGATCTGGAGTCTCAAGGTATGCAGACACCTGCAAATGACAACAGTCCTGGTCAAATTTTTTTAAGGTATTTATGCAGAGTGGATGGGCTTACTAGTGGTATAGGCATCCAGCCCACTTAAACTTTTTTATACCCTGTATATGAATTTTGAGGTAATGGAAAAAACCTGTAAATCCAGCCCTAGAGGCCCCATAGAAGCACATTAAGCTTTCTAACCATTATTTGTTACATACTTCTGTTTTAATAGGGAGCAGCATCAGTTTTTGTACCTCCCAAACTATTTGGCCTTGTTTTGGGAGATGGGCTAGATTAATCTCTCTGCTTGTGAAATGGATGTTTTAATAACAACATGAATTTAGTTTGGAAAGCACACTATTGGATTTGAGGCATAGTTTACCCCAGTCTGGGCTTAATTCAGCATGTAATTAAGCACATTTATAACTTTAAGCATATGAATAGTTCTAATTAAATTACTGGGTCTCAGTGCAGTTGCGTGATTCTGCCTGCCTGAAACAGACTACAGGATTAGGACCTTAATTTAAAGATTGTGCTTTACAGAGTGCCAGAGTTCATCCCTGTTCTTATTAGAAACATTAGACTATTGTAACACTGAGAATCAATATTCCTGCTACAGAAAAAGATAAATGCCAGTTTGTTGTAGCTTTTCTGAAGACTTTTACCTATTTGTTTTTACATAGGGTTAGCAAAACAGGACTGATAAGTAATAACAAATGTGGTTTTGTGGTTTCCAGTCTGCCACATCAATGTGTTCTCCAAATGAATTTGGTTTGCAGCAGACACTGCATATCGTAAACTGTTTCTGAGGCAATATTTAAATGCACTTCCCTGGCAGCACAGAAATATAAATAAACATGCGGTGTTAACTTGTAATATTATTAATCTGAGTGAACTTCAAAAGGAGCTTACCAAAACTGCAGCATTATTTTTGTTGGATTTCAAAGGAGATGTGCTGTACAGATAGCAATGTTTTATCAATCACACAATGAAATAAAAGTGGAAACAAGGTTTGCAGAAAGCCTTGTAGAGTTTTGTACTGATGTGCTAATCCATTCAAATTTTATTGTTAACATCTGTACTGAGTGATTGGAAGAATTACTACATTAGAGGCCCTTGAGACAAGTATTATTTACATTTGTGTCAATGAATCTGATAAATACATTTTAAAATGTAGTGAATTGGGCAGTTAAGGTATTAAGAAAGTAAAATAGTATTAAATGTGAGAAGATGATATTACTGCTTATCATTGTTGTTGTTATTATTATTAACATAATATTCTGAATAAACATCCCCATGTTGTTTAGCTAGAGCTTCTGCATTTATTAAATGATAATGGTATTTGTGAAGAGCAAGGAAGAGTACTTTATAAATTAATTAGCAGATGATGACCTTCCTACATTTCAACCAGCTGCATAGATTTGCTGTCAACATCTCTCAAAACTGTATCTTTGCTGCTAATACAGTTTTCCTGGTGCATGAGGAAATTTGTGGCAAACCGTTCTAATGGCATTTCCCTACACATGGTGGCAGTGTGGAAGATCTCACCACACAGAAACAATACTTGCTCTATTTGCTTTTTGTTCGATAAGCCACAGTATAAAGAAGTGGCCTTCTTTTGTTGTTGTTTGGGGTTGGCATTTTTGTGTTCATGCTCACTGATGAATAAGGTGACTGTTGTCTGGGTGTATTTGTAACATGCAAATATAACTCTGTTGTCACACTTAGCAGAGGTTGTTTATGTGTCATTGTGATGTTTCTGGTTAGCAGTGTTACCTGACCAAGTAAGTTAGGCTTAGAGTGATTAACTTCATAAACATTTTAAATGTGTGTATACTTCAGGGACAAGTCTCTGCGGTCCTCCAGTCCCATAGAAATAACATGATGCTGAAAATCACACACACAGGGTAGAAGGAAGGATTTCCACGCTGTTGTTTTGCAGATGTGGCAGTGTGTTCACAACATTTGCAGTGCATTATGAAAAGTGCTTAACTGAATAAAACTAATTGTAAAAGCTGTCAGAACTTACCAAGTATTTTTCTGTTTTTCTCCACCACTTCTGAGTGTCTCAAAGACCAACATTGCTGACATTTTCAAATAAAACAAAGGTATTCAGTGGAGAAAATGCTAATTTATGCTACTTATGCTTTCTGTAGGAAAGGGTATCTCTTTCAAAAGGTTACATTTACCAAAGTCCTTACAGTATCAACCTTTTTTTGTATTGCTGTACAGGGTGAAAGCAGGGAGGACCCCAGGAGGGAACTGTGCAGCTGTTGTCAGCTGTCGGTCTGGGAAAGTGCCACATCAGGCAGCACTAAGGCAAGGGGACCTACACCCCCCACCATTAGTCTTTCCACCAATAAAGTCATGGCTGACCAGAAATAATTACCTATAACACAACAGCAAGTGATCCAAAAACGAGATGGATTTCATAAATAGTTAGTTACAGCCATGTTTCTGTGTTTGGTTTTGTTTGGTTTTTTTGTTTCTGTTACTCAAAGTCCAGCAATTGATGCATATTTAAAAAATAAGCTCTTTAAAGAGAAAATTACCATGGCAAGATTAAAACACTAAAGACTTATACTGTGATATAAGTGTAGTGTAGATATGTAGATCTAGATATAAGTATAATCTTCTGATTTCAGGAGACTCCTCCCTTTGACAGATGTATTCTAACAAGACCTATTCAATTAAGAAGTCTTGTGGGTTTTCCAGTAGGATTGGTTTATTTTGTTTTATTTTATTTTTCGATAGGGAAATGAGTGTATTTCTGTGGGAGTTTTTATGTAAGGATGAGAAGACACATGTGCCTTTTCTCAGAAACCTTCTTTTTGGCTTTGTGAGAGCACTGTTTGCATCACATTGGAATACAGAAATAAAATGTCTTAACAGTGGAATTTGGTCTTGGTGCAAATATCTACAGAGTAATCATGTTTGCAGCCTACACTGTATTTCCTGTGGTCTTCTGTTGTTAAATTATGATCTCTGTCAACGTTAAGAGGTACCAATTGCTTTCATATGGTAATATGGAAAAAAAGCCATAAGTAAATAAAATACTTATTTGGCACTTACTTTTGGAAATACATGATTGTGTAATTCCTGGGTAAGTTTGTGTCCTCAGGTATTCTAGTTTTTCTCCTTTTCTGCGCAGTTGAACATCTCAGTAATTTACTGCTCTCACAGCCTCCTTTTCAGCCCAGTAAAGCTGTAGATCCTTCCTCCTTCCACATACCCTTGAGTTTCAGGCTACTGAATAATTAACTGTTGTGTAAATGTTTTTGCCTCTCATGCTTTTAGAAGTTTTGCAGGCAGAAGCTGGGACAGAAGAGCCCCAATTTCACACGAGGAGACTGCCCTTTTCTCCCTTACCCTCAGCAGATCTGAGAACTGGGCTCACAATAAGATTGAGAAGGAACTCGGTGATCTGAACTTTTCTTTCCTTGCTTTCTTAAAAATACATTTCTTTTACCTCTCAACTTCCTACATCTGTGCTAACCAACTGTGTAGCTTACCTTCTGTAGTAAAGGTGCTCTTCTTGAAGACTGAACACCTAGAAAGTAGTGCATACCTTGCTCCTGGACAGAACCCTTTGTATACGTGAAGGATCAGTGTAATTAAATCCTGCTCTCAGTCCAGTATTGAGAATTACTGAAATAGCCAGCACCAACTTTGAAAATTGCTTTGTGTCCTAGAATTTTTAGCTGTAGGAGTTCATCAGCCTATGGGTCTTGCCTACTGGCATCTTTTAAATCATTAGACCCCAGATCCAGCATCTTTGTTGCACCGTAGAAAATTATTCTGTAAGCGTTTGATTACTCTCTGCAGAGAGATTGCAAGCTTTTTCCATGAATGAGTAGATACAAATGATGTAACAGATATTTAATTGTCTAAAAGCTTACAGAACGTTTAACAAACTATCAAAAATTCAACAGTGAAATAAATAACTGGAAACATAACACTTTGGTGCACCTGTTTTATTTGAACATAAAGTTACTGTTTTGGAGAGTTTATGTCTGTAGTTTGAATTGCAATATGTAAAAGTGTTTTGTATTAAAAACAAAACAGTACAATCTCACAAACTGGGCACATTACACCACAACTTTGACTAAGCAGTGATTCACAGCTATCCTCAAAAAACTGTGTCATAAGAAGTTGTAAAAAAGTATCCTACAAAAGTTTCATTTGGGAAGCAAAAATAGCTCAGCCACATTAAAATTTGTTTCTAAATTGTTACTAAAATGTATGTGTAGTGTGTTTGTAGCATATGCTCTAGTTCAACTATATTTTTAATAGCCATGTAACTGTTTTTCTCTCTACTTTGCCATATGAATTCATATCAGTTTGAAAACTGTTATGCTTGCATTCATCGCAAGAAAGGAATTATTTTGGGAAAGTTGAGAAAAATGTGTTTAAGCATTCTGTGGGGGAAGAAAAAAAGTTATTTTGAGTCCTTAATGGTTGTAATCGAAAGTTTCAGGAAATAAAACCAAAGTGTCTGTCCCTCCTAGGCTGGGAGGACATGGCAAGAAGCACAGCTATGAGTGTGGCAGAGCTTTGTTCCAGGTGAGCAAAGTTTTCCATATGCTGTTGCAGAATGGACCCTCACCACAGCGATCTTGATTTCCAGTTCTGAGAACAGGCCAGGATTGTGAAAAGCATTTTGCTTAGAACAGACTTAAAATGAATTAACTTATCCCACCTTTTTTCGGGCTGCAGTTTGTGAGGAGAGATTTCCGCACCACAAGGATTTCTTATTTTATATGCCGTCATGCAAGGATAGAGGAAAAATCTTCAAGAATCCAAGGAAAATCTAGTAGTAGTCGTGAATAATTAAATCAGTAGCTTCTGAAGCACCGTTGGGTTTCTTTTTTTTTTTTTTTTCTTGCTTCCAAAAATGTTTGGACATTTTTAAGACCCCTCTTTTAAGACTCTCTGCAGTCAGGAAAAATGACTTTAATTTCCACAGGAATTTTGCTCCTCAAGGGTCATCTGAAAGCTGATGTCCTTCACAGCACCCCAGGGTACTACTGCACCCCATCGTGTGGTTTGAACATGTTGTTAATTAAGCTTAAGCAGAAAAGCCCATGATAAATACACAGATGCAAGGACCTCTTGTTACATCTGATGGCTTTAGCTCAGGTCTGCTGTCAGCATGTTTCTCTTTGATGCTTTCAGTATACCTGAGGGGGGTAGAAGTGTGGCTGACTGAAAATAGACTGCATATGGGAGACACTATATTGCAGGAGTGATTGCTTTCTAAAAAAGGAATTTTTGTATCTCTTGAGAAAAATTAGGAAAAGGACCATCAAGTTTCTTTTGGCCAGCAGAAGAGAACCATCTGCTGAAGTTAGGAACAGTTGGCTGCATTTAATGTCCAGTGGTTGATGGTCCCTGCTCTAAGAGGAATTAGTTTATTCAGTGCAGGTGATTGAAAGTGTAGAATAACATGCCAGAATTAAGAAAGGGAAAAAAGAAAAGTGGATAAAAGCTGTTTAAAAACAAAGATATGGTTCCACAAGGACAGTATTTTTCAGTTTCTTTTTTTTTTTTTTTATTATAAATTTCTCAAATGGTTAAAAGACACTTGTGCATGATACGTCATGATGTTGGTGAATCATTAGCTTCACCTTCAGGGAAAATACAGCATTTTGGCACTTCCTTTTCTTTTTCCTATCTTTCTTTGTGGTTTTCCATTTCTATTCTGCAAACAGTTAGGATGAACTAAAGCTTTCTCTGTTTTCCACTAGGTCTCATTTGCTACAGCTTTCTGCCTTTAAATTACTTCTGAACCGCAGAATCTGGCAGGGCTCATTGGAAGGCATTTGAGGACAACTACTTGATCTGGAGTACAGCCATGTACGGTACTTGAAGGCATAGAACAAAGCAGTATAAATTGAGATTATTTTACTCAATGTTTATGGCTCTTCTAGGACAGCCAGTAGAATTACAGAAAAAAAATCTTAATTAGGGCATAGCATGTAAATACTCCCTTTTTATTGCATCAAGGAATGCTTTTACCTTCTCTGTCTTAAAACAAAGGCCTGTTTAATAGCTTTTCCTTAGTCGTGTCCCCAGTCTAACATTTCTCGTCTAATTGTTGGAGATCAAGTACATGTAAAGAATTGCTAACATCAGGGGCATTGAATAAATGATTTAAGGAGGACTGGCTGGGATAGTAGTTGAATCACACTTCCACAGCTTTACAGCTTGGTTTAAGCTCCATACTGGGAAAAAAAAAAGTAAATGCAAATTTTAGCTAATACCTAGTAGCAGCCAGTTTAAATGTTTTGGACCAGTTTTCTCCTGAAACGCACCCACACAACTTCAGTAGATCCTGTGAACTCTTGCTGTGCGCTGCAGGTACGTGTATGCAGAAAGTGGATACCTCTAGTCATCTTGAATGAATCAGAAAAGAAACTTAGTAGAAGTAATGATGACTGACAAAGTCTAGCAATACCGTGATTAGCATCAGAATAGAGAAGGTTTTACACTGTATTGTAAAGGAATGCTGTCCTTGGAGAAAGTGAGGCAGTGGGAAGGGAAAAGTGATGCACACAAAAATTGCAGGGAGAGTTGGAGTTGAGGAGGTGTGACTTGGGTGCCCAGCTCCTGCCTGTTTACCTCTAGACCGTGTCATCCTCCCCTGGCAGTGGACCAGTCAGTCCTGGAAGGCACCATGTTCTATGTAATTCTGACTGGGTGGCTGAGAGAGGAAGAAAGAGCTCAGTAGGTGGTAAAGCAGAATTAAAAGTAAGGTTCCCCTAGCTTATGCAACGGAGGAATTTAAGCCATGCAAAGTGTTTTGCAAGGTGTTAGGTAATACTTTTTTGCCCCTTACCCATTATGGTTTATGTTCTTCCTGCAACAAGCTCTGTGTGTATTCAAGAACTTTAAATATATGGGAGCATGTTTTCAAAACTTGGCTAGTTACTTGAGTGCAAATGAGAGGGATCAAGGTTTTTTGTACAGTTTTGCAGAGGCAGAAGAAAGTACCCATGCAAATAATGTAGATCAGGTTATTCTTAGGTGAGTTTTAATTTGCTCACATGTTACAGGTTAAAAATCATGAATACAAATGGAGATTGGCTTGAACTCTTGGGGGACTTTGATAGGTAGACAGTGCTGCATTTTCTATGTGTAAGTCTTATTTCTTGTTACAAAAGGAACACGTACAAACTTAGGTAAATTCTTTGATTTTAGCATTTAACATGTTTTGTTGCTGGAAACAGTATGTTTGTGTTTAAAGCATGCTTTTTAGGTCTTAACTAACAATGTGATTATTTAGTGGTTTAAATTCATGATACTCATTCAATAATTTTGTGCCTTCCCTGCCATTGGTAATAATGCAGTAATGAAAATGAAATGCAATGCTTGAAAGGTTAATGCTACCAACTTGATTAAAATACAGCAATTGTACCTCAGAGATGGATGCTGGTTGTTTATTTTCTGTGCTTTCTTTGTCAAGTTTACAGTCCTCCAGCTGAGGAGATGCTGGCTTGTGAAGTGTGCCATCAGTACCTGAATATTCCACCCCTCTAGTCTCTCTAGTTTTGTATATTTGCCCCAAATTGTATCAAATGGCTTTTGAAGGATCTGAATGCTTTCTCTTGTTGTGGATTTAGTATACACAAAGCAGTACTCACGCGTGAAGCACCCAAGGCACTCCTGGGATCATGTTCCAGATTGTAAGAGTGCGTATTTTTGAGGAATGTTGCCATGAAATCGTGAAGACACTTTCCATATATACCTGTATCACTGTTTTCACTTGAGAAAGGCCAGTAATGAATGTTTTTGTTCTGTTTTCTTTACACTGTGAGTTCTGGCCAAAGGCAAATGCTGCTAATGAAAAAAGTAGGAAGACGTATTGCTGATTTTAATTCACAGCCATGCTTTTCTACTTTAATAATGGCATGCCATACAATTCTGTTTCTTTTATATATCTTGTTAATGAATAGAATATTTCATGGAGAATCAGAGTTTAGTTATCTTGTAACTAATTGGGCAAAAATTACTGTTGTGTCATTGTTATTTGTGATACAGCGAGGGTTCACAGGGAAGGGAATCTGTTTTTACATTAGTAAGAGCTAGAATGTTATTTTTCTTACTCTGCAAGAACAGGTTGAAATCCTGTGTGTCTTACTTCATTGGGCCAAATGTGGAATTTATTTAGATCTGAATTAGATACATAGTAACACATTCACATTCAGCAGTATGAAATTTCCCAGACTACTTTAAGTGATGCCAATTAAGTTCACAGCTACATGAGTCACCTAGAATAAAAAAGAGAGGAAAAGTGACCAAAAAAGCACATAACCATTTTTGCATGCCAAAGATTTAGGATGTATGTCTGAATGTAAGAAATATGTGTGAATTTTATTAATTTTATACTTTAAAGTGCCAGTTAAATAAATGCTGATGAAAAGCTTATTGATTTTAAAAGGTAAATACCAAATCCAGATATATTCTACCGATATTAGAGAGAGGACACTTAAGATGCATCAGACTTTGTTTTATCAAACGGAAGGCAAGACAGCTAAATGCAAAATTTTCTGGAGTTGTTCCTTCTTTTGAATGTGTATGTAAAATGAATTCATAATAAGCGTAGAGGTTGCCAGGTAAGGTTTGCCTCTGAGCACAGGCACTTTGGAAAAGGCTGTAAATGTTACATGATAAGCAAGTTTAGCATAAAGAAGAAAGGTTTTACAAAAATACCTTTTCCTTTCTGCCCTGGTTCAAAATTCATCCTCTGGTGCCACTGGGATTGACTTCGAGCTTTTCTTCATTCGACTTTGTGTCCAACTGCCCCCTTCTGCTCAGCATGGCATCTCAGTACTTTACAGAAAGTAATTCTGCTTGGGAAAAATAAAATAAAAAAAAAGGTGTGAGTGTGATTTCTACAAATCCTTTTTATTTTCTGTAAAAGCAGAGAGCCTTTTAAGTATCAAGGAGAAACTTGGCGATGTTCAGTGCATTCCTGATTTAGGTTGAGCTGCTAAAGAGTGAGAGGGAGAAGGGAGGAATATAGTGGCATTATTAAAGATATTGCTGTCCTGTCTTGGTAGTGTGATACAGTGTCAGTGTATGACTCAGTGTTAAGGGAATGTGATTGGAATTACTGTATTTGGTGTAGTGTACTTCCCTGCAAGATACAGGCATACATTTGTGTATACTGGCAAAGTATAGACATGGGCAGAATGTGACTATAAAACTACAAAGAAATGTGCACATTGACTACTTTGCAAGCAAAAAGGGAATGAAACACTTTATGAATGGAATAAAAGAAAATAGAAATGAAATGCAAAAGCAGGAAAGGCCCAAGTATTTTTGTTGTCTGGTATGGCCTTGGTGTGGGCAGGATAAAAACCACGTGGGATGTAGGGGATGACTGTAAATGAATGCGTTGTGTGCACATAAAGGTGAGAACCAAGAAGAGGAGTTGGGCTGGAGAAAAGGAATTCCAGACGGATGAGGCAGCACATGCTGAAGGGCAACCCCAGCTGCATGGTCATGAGGATGGGACAGGGAGGAATGCATGAGTGGGCAGTAATGGGATGATGGACACAAGATTGGAGAGGTCGGATGGAGGGGGGCCAAAAAGAGGTTTTGAAAAAAATCAGGATGCTAAATATAAATAGGATTCAGACATTAACTGTGTCACAGTAATAGAATTACAGCTGTTATATTGTTTTGGTGTGGAAGGACTCAACTTCAGTCCTTCAGGTTTCAGGTTACAGGGACTGAGGGACAAAGTTAAGAAAAAGTATGAATGGAGGAAGGAAATTACAAGGCCACGAGTGGTGATACAGATGGAGCAGGTTGCTAATGAATTAAGTAAATAAATCCAGTTCTATTTAGTTACTTAGCTTTAAATTTAGAGTAATTTGGAAAAATTCCAAAATAAATTTTCAAGCTTTTTCTAAAGATAAAACTGAAGAGATTGTTTTTTGTTGGTAGCTTTTTTTAGATCTTCATATTCTCTAATGCGTTTTCATCATATCTGCTAACTTAAATGTGTTATCTTAACATCCATTAATTCATTAAAAAACCCTGTCATTCAGATTCTGTGATGTGAATGTGTTTTAAATCCCTAGATGGGTTTATTAGGACAAATTGCATTTCAAATCTTGGACAATTGTTGTCTTGTATTTATTGACTGGAGGGAAAAAAAAAGGTGTTGAAATAGCTGATTACTTCTGGTTGAAAAATGTACCAATCTAATTTTCAGGTGGTAAAAATATACTCATAATTGAATTTAAAACTAGTTAAGGCTCTTACCAGATAGTGACTTTTCATCCACACATAAAATTGTGCAAATAATGAAATCACTTATCTCTAATATTTTGTAATTGTAGCCTGCTGTGTTCCCCTTCAAATTGCTGTTGGTTTGGTTTTTTCCTGAACCAAGTTCACAGGTGCCTTACACTCCTCTGCTTGCTCTATGCAGCTGGCAGGTTTGGTTTTTTTTTTTTTTTTTTTAACTTTTCCTTTTAAGGGTGGTACTACAGACAATTTTCTAAATCCTCAGCAGCTGCAAGGCTGCTTTGTACGGAGTGAAGTGCCCTCTCTCGGGGTGGGCTGGCTCTGCTGGATGACCCGCTCCAGTTGGGAGGCAGGAGGTTGCGAGGGGGTCAGGGAGATCAGTTACGGCAGCTGTGGGATGCAGGCAGACTGTTGATGATGGGGGGGAAGTCTGCAGCCTCCTCCCCATGGAGGCTGCAGGATCGGGAGCAGTGCTGCTGGTTATCCTGAGCTGCGATGGACAGGTTAGTAACCTCTCCATGGGAAGATTTGGAAAGGGATTTTGGCGGTGTACTGGGTCTCTCTGGGCTGCAGCAGGGGTCTACAGAGCACCGATTTGACAAAGCAGCACAGGAGCCTTGGTTAAGGCTAGTCTTGTTCAGGCAACCACCTGCTAAAACTGATGCTTTAGATTTTGAAGGCTGGGGAGTTACCACTTTTTTTTTTTAAAGGAGGCTGCAGACATGCTTGTGCCTCTTGTAGGTGGTCAGTGTGTGCAGTCTTTGAGCTTCCAACCTTTGATGGTCTGTTTCCACTTCTCCTCCCCTCAGTTACTCTGGCGAGTAGAAAGTCAGGAGGATGGGGGGATTTTCATTAGCTGCCAACACATTTGGTAGCTGCAGTGCTGTGTCTCTGTATGGGAGAGCAGCTCTCAAGCTGGGGGAGCAGCTTGGGAGCGATGCTTTCCCTGAGGTTGCTGGGCTGCCGTGGGAGTTCCCATCCCTGTAGACTACCAGGTCCAGTTGGGGCAGAATGAAACTCCAGCAGTACATTGCCAGATTTTTTCAGAAGTTAAATGGATGTTTTGATATATTGATTGACTTGGCAAATGCTGCTGGGAAAATAAAGGTGATAAGAAATTACCCCCAGGACTGCAAGTACTGGATTATGGTATGAGGATTGCTCGTGGCCCTGCTGTGCAGCCATGCTGAGATGTGTTGTAATTCTTCGCTCTCTCTTATATGAACATCGTATTTAGGTTGGAAGCTTAAGACAGAGAATGTGTGGGACTTTTTTTTTTTTTTGTAAGCTCCTAGACAGAAATCCAAAGTCAGATGTGACATAGATGTGACATAATACAGCACCAAGTTCGCTGGGGGCCACTAGCTCTACTATATTCCAAATAGTAGCTGAAAGTTGGTGTGTTCTGGTAGCCTGACAAAAGACTTGATTACTCTGTACCAGCCTTTCCACTGACAAAATTGTAGTTCTCGTTTTCTGTTAACCTTCTGAAAACTTAAAGAGATAAGCACACTCAATTTGCCTGCTCTTCATGTGATAAAGATGCTGGTCCATTAAAAACATTGCCAAACCACTTCAGGTGGTTACCTCACAGAAGTTACATTTTGCCTTTGAGGGGGGGTTGTTACGTTTTACCTTGTTACTTATCCGGTTCTGTCTTAATGCCACTGCTACTGCACCTCTCAGTGGGAACAGAGAGAAATAGTGTGAGGACCATGGCCTGGGAGAGGACTATGAGGAGGCTGTTGTTAATGACCTTACAAAAAAAGCAGGTTGGTTTTTTTGCGGCTTTGTTCTTGGTTAATTCCAGGTTACCTACGGCCTTTGTAAGCTGCTGTGCTGTTGTTGCTGTCTGAGCTCTCCTTTCATTTCTGCTGCCTTAAGGTACATGTTTATTTAAGTAGCAAAAGAGTGGTATTTTTTTATGGCACATGGGTGCGTCCCTGTGCTGGCTCAGTTTAGCTGCTATAAATAACATAAATAGCAAATATGCAGGGACATGGGAGTATCAGGCTGGTGCCTAGGACATGGGTGCCCCAGGATGTTGGTACGTGTCCTGGCTGCCAGCCCTAGCCACTGCTGGCGATGCTGCAGAGTCGTGCCAGCTCTCATTTCACTGTGTAGACATGTTGCAAGTGTTGGCCTGGCACTCCTTTAAAACCAGCATAAAGTTATACTACTCTTTCTCTTAGTGTATTAAACTGCTGCCCTTTTTTCTCCCACCAGTGATGATACTCCTTCAGCGTTTTGATTAAATTTAGTCAAATGCCGATGAGTGCATTGATCTCCCATTGGTGCCAAAATAGTGATCTTTGCTCATCAACTGGGCCTTGCTTGCTGTTTCTGGAAGAAAAGTGTGCTCACTGGTGTTCAACTTGTTTTGGTGCATGCCTTCCTGCTAAGAGCTGGTGCCATGGCTGAATCTACTGTAATGATCTGATGCTACAGCAGAGAGTCCGAAGTGGTTTAGTTCAGAGTAGGTTACTGGAAACTGAGCTGCTTGAGGAGGGCAGGCAGCCTCAGGACAGTATCTCCTGTGACTGCAAATTCTTTTTCAAGTCAGTTTTTACTGAGGCCACTGTTATGTGGCTGGCTTGCAAAACACTCTTCTCTTTCGTTCTTTCAGTGATACCAGTTTGGAGATGCTGTTTGATTGCATCTTGTGTTTCTTGAATCATGTGCTCTTTGTGTGTGTCCTCGTGCAAAGAAGATGTGATCAAAAAACACATGGAAATGCATCTCAGTACATTGCTCAATCTGCTTGTATCATCTATGTTTAGCTTCTCTTCTACTCTATCACTTCTATGCCTGAGGCAGCTGTAATTTTTATCTGTTAATTATTTTTCTGCACCCTAACATGTTGAAAGAAGAGAGATTGAAAGCCCAGAAAAAGGTGCTAAAATGGAGATGAACGAGAGTATCTACTCTGCATGTCCAGAACTTAAAATGGAAGCAAATAGAAACAAGTTCTTCGGGATGTTATCTGCCTCTCTTTGTATTTCTAACTCAGTACTGAGGCATCTGATGACATACTTTGAAAAGTGAGAATATGTAAGTGTCTGTAAATCACTGTGGCTTGACATACGAGACTACTCATGTCTTTTGGTTTGTAAATATGATTTATATTAGGTTGCAGAGGATCTGAAAAGTCCTCCCTAAGCCAAAAAATGAACAAACCATTGGCATCTGCAGTTTTTTGGCTCACCACTGCACTTAATAACACTCACAATTTGGAATACTACGTGTTAGTGGTTTCACGTGTGTGAAATGCCAGTAAACTTGCTCTTCTGCTCATGGAAAAGACCTCAGCGTTGGGAAGTTATTTGATGGGCTGTTTCTCACAGGTGTAAATTCATGATGTGTTTGTTTCCCTACAACTTGTGATCCGTCCAGTAAATTGCAGCTGGCTCGTAACAGACAGCAGAGTGGGTGAGTCAGCCCATGAAGGCGCTCTCTGCGAGCCCTTCTTGGGAAGGCTGATGTACCAGCACTGCCGAGTCTTGCTACAGACAGTCTTGAGCTGGAATCGAAAAGTAACATTTTCCTCTTGACACCATTTATTATAATAGGCTTAAATGGATGTGACACCTATTCAGAGTTTAAAATCACTTCTAAAGGCATGTTGGCCAGAGCCACTGTTGCTGTACATGACGTGACTTATGTCTGGGTGAGTGTTTAGTCCTGTCCTCCTGGCTGGAGGTCATTTCTTAAACAGGGCTAAAATTTTTTCTCTCACTGCAGAGTTTTTTAGAATTGGTAGTGGGAAGAACCATGTGTAAATGCACAGGAGTACTTTGGGGACTCTTGGCATGTGTATAACTTGTAGTATCTTATTGTTTAAGCCTTTGTTTTCAGAGGTAAATCCCTCATTCAGGCAGCTTTTCTGAGATGAGTGCAGTTTTGGGCTACTTGGCTTGTGTGGCACAATGAAGGCAAGCCACGTCTGCTGGGGCTCCTTGGTAGTACTTTTCCCTGAGTGAGGCTTTTCTCTGAGTGATGGAGCACATGGATAGACTAAGGTTACAGGACCTTCCTGCTGCTGCCCAGGAGTGGGGGAAAAATACAAGTAGGTCTTACAAGACAGGGTTGAAAAAGTAATTAAGGTGCCTGAGTATGTAATTCTGCATATGGTAGGATTTCCAGAAACACCCACCATTCCAGATGCACAAACAAGTTACAGTTCATCAGTTATTTATGGTAATTGCATGTGCATTATTAGCCCCTGGCAAAAGCAGGGTCACTTGAGTTAAAGAGCGTGCATGTGCAATTACTGTGTTCCGCGCTTGATTCACAGCAACTTGTTATCGCACAGCATTTAATTGAGTTTTTTTGGTCTTTCCCAACTTTCAGCAGAGGTGGTGGTGTATAAAGGCTTTGTGAACTTGGCCCAAAGCACCCACCGGGTGCTTCCCCTCCGTGGGGACAGGCAGCCTCCTGCGCCAGGAGCTGCAGCTGCATCCGCCGTGCCAGGCACCGCCTCCGTCCCACAAAAATTATTTCTAGCAGAAAAGTCCGTATCGCTGCAAACAAAGTGAAAACTTGGCTAAGCCAGGTTTGATTACTGCATCTATTTTTGGACTGTTGGCAATGGCACGCAGACATCAAAATGCTTCCTTGTGGCATTCAATGGCTACGTTTCCGTGGATGGGGTCTGTGCGTGTTGGAGGGGTGGGAGAGCATGATGTTGCCCACTTCATCCTGGGAAAACACCTGGGTTGAGGCCAGCTTTATTGTTTGTGTGTTTTTGATTAAAAACCTCCTTTATAATTTCTTTTGGAAAAATAGAGGAGCCTTTCAAATCATATCTGAAGAAATATCTCTGAATGGTTCAGGATGTCAAACTTGGAGCTTCTGGGATACTTTCTGTTTTATAAATGGTGTTTTAATAACAACTTCAAGAACAGTGGGAAAAGCAACTACAGGAAAAGAAAATTAAATTTATTTGCTGTACCCTGTCTTTCTACTGAGGGCAGTTAATTCTGTTCCTGATTCTTTAATATCAAGAAAGTTACGTAAAGGCTTGAGTAGCATGCAAAGTCCTTGTCTGACTCTACCATTCTTACAGGGCCTTCAGTGAGAGTATAGGCAGGAATTCTGGCATGGGGCGTGAAGGTGTGGTACTACAGTTGTGCGGTAAAAGTGCATTCAGGGTGTTGCGTAGAGATGTTTATATAGTGCTCAGGTCAGGAGCCACACGTGGCATTATGCTTTTGGGCCATGTGGGAGGCACATCACTAGGGATGCTGTGTCTGAGCATGGCTTCCTCCCTGCAGGAGCCGCACTTGGCTCTGCCCCCCAGCTGGAAGGGCAATCAAACACCCATGATACCCAGTGCCAGCTGGAGTTGCATTTGTTCAGTATCACCAAGGGAGTTAAAAACCCACAAATTGAAATTTTTAGTTAAAAATTCAACATTTTTTTTTTTTTTAATTTGACAGGCCATCAGCAGTCTTCATCAAAGCCAAAGCAGAGAGGAGGATTTAAAAAAAAAAAAATCATGTAATTGCATTTCTTGTTCTGATGAAAGTTGTTTTGTTGTGACATCTCTGAAAGCATTGGTGTTTTGTACCAGCTTTGTTGAGTTGGATAGAAAGCTTCAAAATAGGATGTGCTAGAGGAATAGATTGGTTTATTAAAAATATTGCAATGATACCATGTGAAAAGCAGTCTCTATCTGGATCAGTATTTTTTACCTATATAATGAACATGACTGACTTCATAAGTGATCTAAGCAAGCTTTTTGAAGTACAGCAATAACATAATGCATGAAAGTAGAAGATATAAAAACACTTGATAGCCATGTGGCTTCCTTTTGGTCGACAACTGTGCAGCCTCTCAGCTGGGAAGGAGCCCTGGGAAGCAACCCTCCAGCCCTCTGCATGTTGGGGTGTGCTCGAGTAGCTGGGGCAGTGACTTTCTTGAGAGTTTGCCTTCTGTAGCGGGGAGGTCTGTCAGCAAAAGGTTACAGAGAGGGGTGGTGGAGGGCTTGCTTTTCCTTTCTTGTACTAAAGGGAAACCTGGAAGCTTTGTGCTCCTGCAGAGTTCGCAGAGTGGGGTTTTTTGTTTAGGTTTTTGGTCTTTTTTACATGCTGGTTTTGTTTTTTTTTTTTTCTTGAGAGATAAGAATTCCTTATTAATCCAAAATTAAAAAAGGGAAGAAAAGGCCATCTTTACAAGCAAATGTTTACTCTGCAGCTTACCTCGAATCTGTGCTGGGTCATTAATTAATTAATCACTGTTAATTTTTGCATCTTTAGAGAATTTTTACTCCTTGGACTTGTTACTCCTGCATTTATTCTTTCAGTTATTGGTGCCCATGTTCTTGTTACATATGTAAATTAGTTTGATTCTGTTCCTAGGTCTTGCCTTTGCATAGTACATTTGGTAGTTTCACTTTGCAGTTTAATGGAAGGCACAGATAGAGGGATCTTAAAAGGCCCAGAGCCTGTGGAAGAGTAGAGATCGTAAGATCTTTTAAAAGGTAGTAAAAGGTGATCTTCATCAGGTTGCCATTAATTTCTTGGCTTATTCTCCTTCAGAAATAATTGCCTAGGCAAACTGTGAGGCAAGGAAAAAAGGCCAAAAACCAGCACTTTCAGCTTTTCCGTGTCAGTTATTTGGGAACTAAATTTCATCTCAAGTGAATGTGGAAAATTGTGTAGCAATACATAGTATAGGCACTACAAATATGAAAATACCTTTGAAGCATTGATTTTTTTTTTCTTTTTGTATATATGTATATATACTGCCTTCGTGTACATTATAGAAATAGCTCATCAGAAGGGCCTAAGCCAAGAAATGTCATCTGATGATGTGACCAGCAGGATTGTAATGATAAAAAGAGGGATACTTGGCTTCGGGCACTATTGACTTGTTGGGGTTTTTTAAGGGATATTCTACATTAGAAAATTTTACCTAGTCAGAAGGGATTGTGTTGCTGCAATTGCTTGAATTTAATTGTACTTTCTTATCTCCTATCTCAGTCTAAATAAGACATCTGTTTATTTTGTGTTAGTAAAATAATATTTTGGTAGCAGAATGTGTCCGTCTGGCTATGTCCTAATTTGTAGGGGCTAGCTGGCAGCCAACCTCTAGCTAAAGAATGTTTACAGAGTATGTTGTAAGGACTGAATATAGTAAATTTAGGTCATACTTGAGTTGTAATTTTTTTTTTTTTTAAACTTAACAGTTTTTAACAGGGGTTTATATTTCCAGAGAAATCAGAGCTGCATATTTAAAGAGTTTTGTTTTTATTCATTCTGTTTTCATGACATTTTTGTGAAATACTCTTGCATGGATCTCCTTGAAGATCCATTCACTGTTGCTATGCATTTAACTTCACAAGTAGAATGGCCTCTTTTTGATAACTGTTTTCAACAGTATCCTATAATTTGTTTTTTAGCCCTTTCTAGAACTGCAATGAAGTGGGTTTTTTTCTGTTGTTGAAGCCTATACCTAAACAATTCTTGAACTTTTTTCTACTCTAGTAATTTGGATCAAGATTATAAGAATCCAGGAGGATGACTGCAAAAATCTTTCTATCTGATTGCTTTGAGACTTTGAGATGCAGAAAGAGTTTGTTTGGGTTTTTTTTCATATAGAGCCTGTAGGAATTGTTAATTTCTTATTTGATAGAGTAACTAATATTGTCTGAAATCAATGTATAGCCAAAAATTCCTTCTTCTTGACCAGTGTGTGGAGTTTCCCGCATGCATCCTTAGTGGTTTTGTTGTATTTTAAGAATATATCAGAAAAGTCTTTTGTTGAAATAGTAATATCAGTAGATTTCTATAGCACCTGTGGGTTTGGCAAAAGTCTATGAAATTGTTGTTACTTATGGCGTTCTGATTTAGTTTCGCTTCCACCTTGAAATAAAACTGTGGAAAAACTGAGTAGGCTTCACTGTATACTGTTCACTGTAAGAAAAAAATGAAATGGATACTAAACTGTGTGGTGCAGCCTGACATGCTGGAGGGAAGGGGTGCCATTCAGAGGGACCCTGGGAGGTGGGCTTGTGCCAACCTTGTGAAGTTGCACAAGGCCAGATCTTGCATGTGGATTGGGGCAATCCCAAACGTGGATATGGGCTGGGCAAAAAATGGGTTGGCATCAGCACTGGGGAGAAGGACTTGGGGATGCTGGTGAATGAGAAGCTCAACGTGAGTCAACAGTGTGTCCAGCAGGTCGAGGTAGGTGATTCTGCCACTCTGCTCTGATGAGATTTCACCTGGAATACTGCATCCAGATCTGGGGTCCCCAACATAGGAAGAATATGGATTTGTTGGAGCAAGTCCAGAGGAGGTCAAGAAGATGGTCTGAGGGCTGGAACGCTTCTCTTGTGAAGACAGGCTGATGGAGTTGGGGCTGTTCAATCTGGAGAAGAGAAGGCTCCAAAGAGACCTTCTGGGAGCCTGTCAGTACTTAAAGGGGCTCCAAGAGAGATGGAGAGGGATTTTTTACAAGGGCATGTAGGGATAGGACAAGGGGAATGGCTTCAAATTGAAAGAGAATAGGTTTAGTTTAGGTACTAGGAAGAAATTCTTCATTGTGAGGGTGGTGAGGCATTGGCACAAATTGCCCAGAGAAGACACCCGATCCCTGGAAGTGTTCAAGGCAAGGTTGGATAGAGCTTTGAGCAACCTTGTTTAGTGAAAATTGTCCCAACCCATGGCAGGGGGCTTTGAACAAGATGATTTTAGAGGTACCTTCCAACCCAAACCATTCTGTGGTTCTTTGATACCTTTTACCACTGGCAGTAGCTTTCAAGATGACTTAAGAGTACTTAAAACTCTTTTTCCAACATATCTTTTAGCTTTGGAAAAATGTTATAAACAGTGTTCCTTTAACTGTTTCTGATATACCTACAATGCATGTTTTACATGTATTAGGAGCAATTCTGTTATTTCCAGAGATCTTTAACTTCAAAAATATGCGTATTGAGGAAACATAATAAAATAAAAGTCTGAGGAGGTTGTATTTTAGCGGGGGTTCTATTATACTGCTTAGACACTCTGACAATGTATCATTTGGTACTATTTATGTTGGTATTTAGTCACACTTTTGGAACTCAAAAAATGCAGGAAAAAGACAGACATATACTTATCCACCAGGTGCCAAGCTTAGAGTTGGAAAATGAGAATATTCAAGCAGTTGCAGAGGGTCTCATTTACTTTGTTTTAGCCTCCGTGCAGTAATTTCATATACAGGTTCCTCAAGCTTCTTTTGAAATTTGCAATGCAGTTTCTACCTTATTTCTGACTGTTTGGTTTTTCAGTTTGTCTTTGCTTCTCTTGTATCACTTTTGATTTTGAGTGTTTAATCTTCTTGCTTAAAAGTCACCATTTTGCCTCTTGAAAATCAAAGGTCAGTTGGAATCTAGAATCACAGAATCATTAAGGTTGGAAAAGGTACTTGAGTCCAACAGTTAACACAGCTCTGCTGTGTTCATCACTAAACCATGTCCCCAGGTGCCACATCTAGACATCTTTTGAACGCTTCCATTTCCTTGGGCAGCCCATTCCAATGTCTGGTAATCCTTTTTGTGAAGACTTTTTCCTAATATCCAATATAAACCTTCCCTGTTGAACTTGAAGCCTCTTGTCCCACTGCTTGTTATGTGGGAGAAGAGACTCATCCCCACCTTGCTGCAACCTCTTTTCAGGCAGCTGTAGAAAGTGATAAGGTTTACTCGAGCCCTTGGTTCTCCTCCTAAGACTTGGGCTCTGGTTTTTTCGCCAGCTTTGTTGCCCTTCTCTGGGCACACTTCAGCACCAGAAGCCCATCTGGGGCTTTGTTAAGTCTCTACAGTCTCTTTTCTGAGCTGTTAGATTTGGGATTTTTTTAACTGAGGAGAGGAGCAGGAAAGGTTTAGACATAAATGGAGAAATTGTGTCTCTGCTTCCAAACAAAGTGGAGAAAATCATTACAAAAACAAGAACTCAGGATGGTGCCTGTCCTTGCATCAAACACTAAACTGTAAGCAACCTTTATCTTTCAGAAAACTTATTTAGCTCTCAGTTAAGGATATGTGGAAACAGTGCAAGACAAGATGCACAAAGATGGAAGCCGCTGGGTGTTTTATTCTGATGAGTTGATCGGGTATTTAATATTTAATTCAGTCAATATTTTCTTTTGAGGTATGTTTAGAGGATATTGTGAGAATGAGAATGGCAATTATGTGCGGTTGCACAAGCAAAAGAGAATTGGTCTTATCTTTTGTTTTATTTTCAGCCTTTTTTTTTTTTTTTCTTGTAAATTGAGTTTTCTAGACAAGTGCTTGGTAACCGCACAGTGCCTCAAAATACTAGGGATCTATACAGAAAACCCTTAAAAGCAAAGAGAAAGCTTCTGAAGCCATGCTCCAGTGGGTTACAATCTATACCAGTGCACGAGAAACACCTTTTGTAAGCTTATTGAAGGAAAGCAAAATGTACTTCAGTTTTGCTCAGAAGGTTTTTTCCAGCTTCTAGACAGTGGATTTTTATTATGCTTGCAAAAGACATTTCTGTAATAAAACTTTTTTTCCACATATATATGTGCTGAGAAGTTGCTGAAGGTCTCCCGGGGATGAGTTGGACAGACCAAGCTCCACAAGTCTCTCCCATGGTGTCAATAGCTGGCTCTATAGGGTGCCTCTTGAAGGAGACCACCCCAGAGGTGGTCTCTTACCCACTGCATTTTCTGCCTTGCCCATCACCTCTCAGTCTGCCTCCCAGTCTCTTTTAGTGTTTGCTAGTGTTTTTTCTTTTTTTGGTTTTTTTTTTTTTTTTTTTTTTTTTTTTTTAATCTTCCTATTTTCTTAATCAAGATGTTGTGCGGAACTGAGTCTAGTTCCGTGCCGAAGCAGCATATCTCATCAATGCTTGTCTTCGCAGCTAAAAACAATTAAAAAACTAAAGTTCTGTTGAAAAAAAAATTAATTAGTTTGACAGGACTTACTTTTCATGAGCTTGTTTGATATTAATTGCTTTAATTACTTGATGCTTATTAATTAAAGTCTTTATTAATAAAATCCTAAATCAAACTTCTCACTATTTTGGATGGGCTCAGTATTCGGATGACAGGGTATCATAAAATTATTCTCCCCAATTATCATTTTAAGTATTGCATCAACCCCAGTTTTCTTCCAGGGTTTTGGAACTTCCCTGGTGCTCTAGGACTTTCTGAAAAGGAGTGTTAATAACCTAGAAAAATCTCTTGAGTTTTTTTGTGACAAGTTATTGGGACCTAATGATCTCAAAGAGTTAGATGTTAATAGCCACTGTCTAACATTGTTTAACTCTTCAGATGCTGAACAAAAATATCTCTTCTATGTCTCTGCCTTTTTTTTCCCTTTTTTCTGCCTTTATGCCTTTTTTTTTTTCACTATTAGCAGCAGTTCTACAATTTTAATATGGCTATTGGTTCCTCTTTTTGCTTGTTCCAGTAAAATTAAATGAGCCTTTTTCTTTTATTCATGTTAACGATGATTAGTACTTTGCCTTTCTTCTATTTTAACACTTCTAATTAATAAAACTTTCTGTTGGCTTCCATTTTTTCACATGTATACCAGGGTGAGAAACGTTGTTGGGAGCTGCTTTTTCTGCTACGCTTAACTAAGTTGTTTTTCTTACTAATTTTGCAATGCAATGTTTAGTATTAGAAGTTCCAAGTTACCATTTGCATCCCTAATTTTTCCTTCAGTAGTTTTGTCTCAGAGCTGTTCTCAGTTTTACAGAACTGCATTTGGTAAGGCACTGTGTATGGATTACAGGATGGGATTATTTGCTTACTTGTACTGGATCACTAATTGTTATACTCTGGGAATTGGTATCTTAGCCATAGTGGGGACTGCAATAAATTTTCTGTATATTGATCTTAAAGATCACTTCCAACCCAAAGCATTCTCTGATGTTATTATATTTGCTGAGTTAGAAAACGGGTGCCCAAATATGCAGGGATGTCAAGTAGTGCTATTGCTTGTAGCACCTAAATTCTGATTAACACATTATTGTGTTAAAGGTTAAAGTAGGATTTTGGCCTTTTCTCTGTAACAGACGACAACCTGGATCAGAAGGAGATGGTCATACCGGACTGTTATTGTGTATTTTGGGAAGGATGGGTGTGGAGGGCGTTTGATCTTTATCAAATACAGCTCATGTTTGTCTCGGCTGCTTAGATCGAGCTGAGCAGTGGAATCCTGTAAAGGCCCCATGCTGTCTGCTGCTTTTCTGTGCATCACCTCCTGAGCATTCTCCAGCTGTTTGTCCTTGCCCTTCCAGTTGTGCCCTCTTTTGCAATAGATAAGGACTTTCCAGCAGCATTCCTTGTGCCCTTTCTGTGTTAAGAATCAGGCATTTGGGTTGAGAGCAAGAAGATGATGCTGAAGAAAAGATGAGGATTCAGACCCAGGCAGATGGGAGCTGACTTAATCTCCTGGCCAGGAAGAACTTTAGGTTGTTTTTCTTGTTTGCGCCTTTTTTTTTTTTTTTTTTTTTTTTTTTCCCCCTGCAAGCTTTATTTGGATGCATTTTTCATTGAAAAATATTGCTGGTGGGTTTGTCGTTTTAATGAGCTTACAGGGAATTTTCTTTATTTTTTAATGAGCAGTAAATCCATGGAAAATATTTTTGCAGAGATTATTGTTTATTTGCGTGTGGAAAGAGACACTTAAAACAATCCTTATATATAAACCTGAAAAGCATTATCCATAAGCAAAGCAAAACTTTGGAAATAGGCAAAAATTTAGACCTATTTTATTTTTATTTTATTTTTTTAATGACGTTTACGTAATGGAGGATTTAATTCCAGAGAGGCATTGAAATACTTTTCCCCATGAGTTGAGTACCATTCTTAGCAGAGTGAGACCATGGTCCAGATTTTGACAAACCCTTACAAGCTGTTGCAATCCTGCCTTTATAGCTATAACAGAAACCTAAGAGGATGCTGCATAGCTAAAGCTGACATTTCTACTATGTTCTGCTTCATCATCCGTTATTTGCAAGGTCTCCCTTCTAAAATCTGAAACAGGTTTTTTACATGTAAAAGACCTGCTTGACTGTAGTTGGTGCTTTACTACTGCAGTTGAAGGGCATTTCAAGGACGAGGTGTTTTGCAGGCAGGGTTGGAGCACTGAGGAAAGCTAAGGGAATGTTGCTGTAAGACTTTGGAAATGTCTTTTGCAACTTTGACTTGTTCTAATACTAAGTTATATTAAAGAGGTAGAGAATATGTTAATTAACATCATTGATAGTGTGGACTTGTTTTCTTTGACTGATACTGAAGCTATGTAACCTCCCTGCCAAGCCCAAGCATGTGCAGAAAATACGTGTTGGGAAGCTATTAGCCCTGCAGTTTCAGGGTAGTGTTTTGGGATATGCCTGGATCTGCCAAACATGCATCTCTTAAAGCATATTTGCTGGCACAGTGACACTTTAACTTGTAATGCTTAAATATTTTTATAGCTCTGAAGAGAGCATATCTGCTGTCTTGTGCCTTCTCGACTTTCCAAGGCTTTTATAGAAATATATCTCATCTGACCACTGCTCACCTCTTACTTTCATTTTCTTCATGTGACTGACTCATGTCAGTCAATAGGCACACCAGCAGGAAATTATATTTCTCATAAATATGTATATGAACATCCACAGTAAATGTTCAAGGCTGCTCATATTGTGCAGCAGGGAATATTTACGTTGAGGAAATATGAATTTTTGTCTAGGTCACAACAGAAGGATTTGACTAAGTTATTTATAGGATATTCATAAATAATAATTCTCCCCCATTTAAAGATTTATCTCCTTAAATGCTCTTTGTTTGAAAGGCTCTTTTTCGTCATTCTGGTATTTTTTACAGTAGGTTCTCCTTAAGCCATTGAAGTATATGGAACTGACCTATGTTTCTCTCCATTCCCAGTTTTAATGGCTGAAGAAAGCAAATGAAAAGATGCAATCTGTCATTTTTCTATAATGTTGGGCTGTTGTTTTCAGGTGTCTGTTTAAATAAAAAGCTGAATAATATTCAATAGGCATGAATATAGTATTCAATAAGCAGTGCTTACTGTATGGAATACCATCATCAAATGAATTCTCTAAATGGAAGCTATCTTGCAAAGGTTTATATATTTTATTTTAAAAAGAAAAGATTCACCAAAAAAAATCAGACTTTTTTTCCCTGTTGCTGCCATCACCTAAGGTGACCTGTCAGCATCGTGACTTGGAGCTCAATGGGGATGCGACTTGCAGATTTTTGAGGAAAGATGTAATTTAATGTGAAGAGTAAAGATTCTTGTGCTTTCAAACCAGAATTTTTGCATTTTAAATTCATGAGGCTGTTCTTTCTCCTGCACTGCAAAGACATGTGGGTGAGGCTGTTTCCCTGCTCAGCCCATGATGCTGTGACAAGGTGTGGGCCAGCTGCCTGAGTGGCAGATCCATGGGGCTGGGTTGTGCTCTCCTCTGCTGAATGGAGGGAATGTGTGGCAGGAGGCAGGTGTGCACAAGCACCTCTTCTTTCCTAATTTCATCAAACACTTCCCAGATTTCCATCTGTGCCAGGTGGAATTGAGGTTTTGAAACTGATGGGTGGTGTGGCAGATCTTGGTTTTAAGGAGTTTGATGTGGGTAGGCATCTGGTGAAGGAGGTGATGCTGTAGATTGTCCCCAGAATGCTTTGGTTTTAATTCTAGGCTACCTTTATTACTTCAGGGTCTTTTTGCAGACCCGCTCTTATTTTATAAATACACGTCAATATTGTGAAAATTGAATGCAGTTCGACTTACAAAATGTTCATAAACCCAGTGTGATGTTAGCAGTTCCTTTCCTTTGACTTCCTCTCTCTTCAGTTAGTTGGGTGATGTTTTATCTTGCTGCAATCCAACTCTGAGGTTAGAAAGTCAGGTTTCCTTCCTGCAGTTGGTGATTCTTCATCAGGAGTACAAACTCTTTAGATGAGCCTCGTCCCAAGCCGAGTCTGGGCAGCCCTCCTGTCTTCAGCCGTGCTGACTGAGATCCACTGTGCAACCCTTCAACATAGATATATTCAAGCAGGTATCTGAGACCAGATTAACAGGTCTTGATGTGAAAAACAGTATTTCATTTTTTCTGGAGAAGCTTTGCCCTGCAAGAATAAACAATAAGATGTTTCTGGGTTTATTTTTTTTAAATCTACTGATGAGTGATGTTATTTGTGGTGCCCACAGGAAGCTGACTTGCTGGGATCAAGGTTTGTTTTTTTTGAAATGAGGCTTTTGATACTTTACTACAGTTGATGCATATGTACTTATTTAATGCATGTAGATGTGTTTTATTTTAAGGAAGTGTTAGTTTTAAATTAAATATTAGCAGTTAAATATTCGTTCTACAGCATCAAATACACACTGGCTGCAAGTTTTGGTTGGTGTTAGAGCATCAGCAAGTAATTTCAGCCACGCAGTTGAAGATTTTAACCCTTTGTAGCTTACAGGAGCTGCTGGCAGGCTAAGGATGAAAAGGTGGGACATCAGTTGTTATGGAAAGCTTTTGGATTCTTAATTGGAGATCGTCCCTGGTGGGTTAACATTTGTGTATTGATCTCATTTACTGAAAAGATGTTTCCCAGCTGAGGATCTGCATATGGGAGAGTACAAGCTGATGATTGCCTTGGGCAAGGCTGTATGAAATGTTGGTTAAGCCTCAAGAACTGTAACATGTATATGAAGCATTTTCCATTAAAGCAGCTTCCTCTGTGTGACAGTGCTTTACTTCTCTGAAACGTCATTGTGACATCCTGGGGATACAGGAGAAACTTAGGAGGAGATAGTACATTGTAATTTTTTTTATTATTTACATAAAAATATTTAGATTGTGTTTTTAATATTATAGAGGGGACACGTGGTGAGACTTTGCCCATGTATTTGCAAGTCCAGCAAGAAGACCTTTGTTGAGGAAATCTAACTGGAAGCTTTTATAGTACCTTCTGTTGTAAATTATGCCTGAGATAGCCAGGCAAAATTTCCCACTTAACTGGATAGAAGAAGAATAGTGTCCATGATACCATGTGTGAAATAATTGCGAAAATCATTTCTGCTGTTTTGAGTGGAGGATTCACCAAAACACAACCAAGAATGGGGATTTAGCCCTACTCAAAAGAGGGGTGTACTCTTGGTATACACTTCAGTTTCTCTCTAACATTGTGAAATAAACTCATTTATAGCCAGTTTCTTAATTCTGACTTTGAAAAACTGAGAAATAATGAAAGTTTAGAAAAAATTTTTTTCTCTGCAGAGAGAGGATCAGCTTTATGAATATTAAAGTAACATTGAATATGGCCCTGTAACATGCTTTGTTCATGTGTGAGGACTGTAAAAATAGTGTTCATGTGTCTTCACGCACCTTCTGGGTAGAAACAAAGTAAATAATATATTGGGAGTCATCTATTTTTTATTTTTCCTTTTTTATTTTCTTTTTTCAAGAAAAAAGAAAATTAGACGATACAAGCAGCTTAAGCCAGAAAAAAACCCTCTTGCTTCCATGATGTTTGCTGTTAAAGGTGAAATAGCTGAGATGGCATTCTAACATTTAAAGAAGGCTGAGCCCAGAAGAAATCAACCTTCTAAAGAGTGGGGAGCTCAAAGCCCAGGCTCCTGGCAGAAGGAGTTTGGGAGCCTAATGGTAGGTTTTCCAATCCTGGCTGCTGAATTCCACCTGCCGACCCCTCCACTGTGAAGCACTGAACTCAACACTGCATGCTTAACAAAAGCACTTCTTTAGTTGAGGCATCTTCCAGATGAGATCATATGTCTTTTTTAGAGTATAATAAAAAATGGAGGATATACAGCTTCCCTTCCCAGCTTGTTTCTGTGGTTTATTACCCTGCCTGTTAAAAGCTTTTCTCCTGATTTGGTCACAAATGCTTGTTTAAAAGCTCTTTAAAAGTCTTTTGAGTATGCAGGGTTTCTCTTAAGAAAAGTGAAGTGACTTATTTTTAAATTTTCTGTTATCTTCAGTACTCAAATAATTCTTTTCTGCACCTCTCCCACAAATGTATTTGCTGTGGAAGTTTGTATTGTCTATTGACTGTTAGTTTGCTTTCACTCATTTTATAATTGAGTACGCTAAGTAAATATGCCTAAAGATTACCAGTGTGTGGTTTACTCCAGCAGGTCATGGTGACCTCCTTTGGAGTTGCTCTTGCCCATTTTAGCCATCCTAAAAAAAGACAGCAGCAAAAAGGAGGGAGAGAGAGAGTGGCAGTTCCATGGATGGCACTCATTTCTAAATGGGTATCAAATGGCAACGTTTAAGAAGTGTTTGTTACCAGTCCAGAGAGCACTGCCATATTAATGCTGTATCCTCTCCCAGTCTTTAAATTCATTGCTAATCAAATATCCAGGAATATATTTGTGATTTGAGAGTAAGTACAGTGCAGTACCAATCCCAGACCCCGAGTCCTGCAGAGCCAGATGTGGTGGCGTGCAGTGTGGCTCCCTCACCTGCAGCTGCCTGTGGAGATGCCAGCCTGTTATTAATCTGTTGTGTAATGAGTACTTTTTCTGGTTTGTACACTAAGTTGAAGTATCTTGAAGAATAAGAGAATTCATTGTTCAGAAACGTTGAGTCCATGTTTACTCATGAACTTTTGTCATTTATACTGAGCCTCCGACAATACCAGATTGTACATGTGTGTTTTGAGGCTTGTCTTGCAACAGCCTGGAAACCTTTCATTTCATTTCTTTCTTTTTATTTGCTTTGACCAAAACTTCTTTTAAAGCTATATTCTTTGGGACAGATCTCTTAGTCAAACTCCTGAATTGTTACAGCCTAGTCAGGCTTGCTAATTTCAATATGCATATCCCTAACAGATGTAAATTAGGAGGATGCTTAAACAACCAATGGGCTGGAAATTATTTATCGCCCTCCTGTGATGCAAGCCTCTCATTCTAGATCTAAGTAATCTGCTGCTTTCTGTTCAGCAGGTCCTCTGTGCCCAGTTGTTAACAACTTGCCTAGCAATGAGTCTGTACTTTCGGGGTTTTCCTGGGCTTTCTGTTCCTTTGTCAGTTTTGTTTGCGAACCATGTCATCTGGGGAAAATTGGCCAATGTTTTTATTTTTCCTAATGAATTTCCTATCCTTTTTTGTTCTTTCACTTGTTTCTTGGTATTCTGCATTTTTTGGTGCAGCCTCTCATTTGTTACCAAACTAGCATGGGCTTCTACCCAATGTCTGTGCCATTATTTTGCAAAGTAAGGCTGTGGATTGGAGTCCCTGTCTGGCTGATTCAGAGCTGGTTCTCTACCTCTCATGACCTGACCATTGGGAATACCAGCACTATGCTTACTAGAGTCTGGCCAGTTCTGAAGAGACTTACCAGGTTGGGCATGACCCTGGATTAAGCATTTGGGATTCCCAGTTGGGTGTGGATGACAGAAAGGACTGAGCAGCTACTATCTAGGTATGGGTAGTTGCAGAAATGTGTGTGCCTGAGGGATGTAATCACCAGTGGGCTTACTGGCACCTGTAAAGCCTTTAAACTGTCCCCTTAATATTTTATTTTAGACAGGGGACAACAAAGATGGCAGTTTAGCCGAGTGTTGTCTCGTGTGTGACCTGACAGTGGTGGTGATTCTCTTTAGACAATTACTGGTTACTAATGTGGTATCTCAATGGCTTATTTTTAGCACTGGAAAGCGACCCATGCATTTAGAAACTCAGATGGATTGTTACAGGCTGTAGGAAGTCTAGAGTATGCATCTTCAAAGCCGAGGACTTCTGTTTCTGCAGCATAATTCTTTTCATTTATTCACTAGCTGCTTAGTTGATGACATCCATTCTCTAACACAGTTGGATCACAGGCTCCTCTCGGCACCTCTGTGCTGCAGGGAGTTAGCCTGCACATCTATCCGAGTGCAACATCCAAGTAGGCAACTGAGTCATCCACATATGTAAAACAGAAAACGAGGTTTCATGTAAAATGTCGTACATATCTCATAACCTGTTTGGGAAGGGTAGAACCAATAGCTTTAATATGGGGAGGATGTGAATTATCACACCCTTTTTCTCACCCTGTTTGTGTCAATACTTCTCTAAAGGAAGAATTTTCTTTTTTTTTTTTTTTTTTTTTTTTGCATTTTAACCAAGCACTTGGCACTGGTGTATAAGCAATTAGGGAACAGGTGAGGAGAATGTTAATATTTTCGGCAGCATTGCTTCATGTGTCACATAGTTTGTACCATAGCTTTTGCTTTCAGTCTGATGTCCTTCTGGCTAGTCAACTTAATCCTCAGCTGGAGAATTTAGGAATACTGGAGGTGCAACCAGAAAATGTATCTCACGTCATACTCATTTTGGTGTGAAACAGTTGACTATGGCTTTCAGTCAAGAAAAAACAACAGACCTCAGTCTGTGAAATACGAGTGGTTGCATTTGTACTGCCTCTTTCCACGCCTAAACTTCAAGAAGTGGTTTATTAGTCTCTGTTGCAGTTTTCTTAGTTAATTTTATAAAGGAAACATTTTAATCACTTCCATACATGTGGTTACTTGAAAGGCTAAAATTATTGCATCATCATTTTATAGCACTTGGCAGAGATACAATTCTTGCTAATTTTATCCCAAATCATACCAACTTAAAGCACTTTCCATGCAATCTTGACTTTTCAGTACATTTTTTATTCTTAACGCGCAATTTAAATGCTCTCCATAAAGATTCAGAAGTCTGAATGACCTTGTCCCTGTTTGGATGCCCTTCATTTTATCTGGTGCAGACTGTCAAATGTAATGTGGTGGCTCTTATGATAGAGTAGTCCCAAAAGTGATGGTTCTGTGAGAAAAATCCATCAGGATGAGAGTGGCATACCACAGAAAGAAGGAACTGATTATAGTATTTCGTACTAAAAAATGCCAAATGGCACAATTACAAATCTGTTTGTAAAAAAAAAAAAAGGATGGGGGAAGGGGAACATGCTTCTCCAGGAATTGTTTTGGATTCATGAATTCAGTTTTGATTTGCTTTTTTTCTGTCCTGATGATTGCAGAAACTTTCCCAAGAAGAAATAAGCCTGTGCTTTGAATAGTTCAAAAAGTAGCTTCTGGTTCGTAGAAAGTGGGGCACAACATTTTCTCACTTGTCTGACTGTAATAAAACACCCAATACTTTCAAGGTACAGAGGGCATATAACATAAAACCACTCCTACATGGGTTTTTTGTTTATCTTGAAATTTACCATGTCCTTTCCCTTCCTTGGAAAGGAACTTCCTTCATGTCACATATTTAAAACCAGCCATAAAGATGGAACAGTTGGTGTCCAGTGCTGTTTGGACTGTGTGTCTCACGGCCAGACCTGGCTGGTTTCTGTCCTTGCAACCAATAATGAAAATCTGAGGCTGAAGTTCACCAAGTTGGCTGTGCTGAGAAGGCTTGCTCTCAAATTTATTCTTGCTTTCATTGCTTCTGAGTGAGGTAATGCAGCTTTTTATACACATTGAATCTACGAGTTTTCTTGGTTTTGATAGAGACATTAATGACTTCAAGGAAGTTTGGCAGCATATTAGTACTTCAGCAACATCTTTCTTTGTGGTTGGTTTATTCCTGTTTAATTTTTGCAATGATTTTATTTAATTTCAAGTATTTTTCTAACATAAACCTTTTATCGTATGAAGAATAAAATCCTGTGCAAAAGAGTGAGTGAGAACACTTTCATTCAAAGCAAAAAAAGGTGTTCCCAGTGATCAGTTTTCCATTCTGCACAGGAAAGTAAAAAATGGTCATTTTGTTGTTCATACACTGTGCCTCGTGGCCTTCCATTGTTGAACTTCAATTATTAATAGTGTTTAAGAGTACTTGTAAACAGATCTTGGGCATGAGTTTATTTAGTCTGTCAAGTGGTAGAATCTTTTATTGCATATTTTCCTGAGCATAACGTGCAGATCTCTTAACAGACATGTGAGCTATTTGTGTGAACTAGAAGACTCTTAGCTCAGAATTCTGTGTCTGAAGAGTTGTTTCCTGCAATGAATTTTCCTTCTGATTTAAAACCCTGGTATATTATATATTTGTATCTATGGGGGGAGACAGAGAAAAAAAAGTGTGTGTCTACTTTTGGAAATAATTCCTGTGTGAATCATGTATCTTCCTTCACTGGAGAACAGAATTAATAAAGTGTTGTTTCTTGCTCTTGTAGCAGTTTCAAGTGAAACTCATGTATGTCTATGCATTTAGGTAACCTCCAGAGAAGGTCTTTATTACTGACTCGTTTTTTGGAATCAGAAGTTCCTTCGAATGAAATTTATCTTTGAAGAAGTACTAAGATATAGTCATGGTTATTCCTAGGACTACTCTTCCATTTGTGTCCTGACACAGTTTTAGGGAGCTTTGGTGGCAGAGACCTTCATGTTGCATCAAAATCATTGGGCGTATTCCTTTTTTGATTTCAGTCCCAGATTGGAGGAGGAGGTTTCACATTAATTTCATTAGCAAATATGCGAAACCTTTGCCATAAATACTGAACTTTGAGAAACAGAACGCATTAATCCACATAACTACAAGCCTACAAACCTGGAGTGCATCATACGCAAAGCACCAGAACAGCATTTGTTGGAAAAATAGGCAGATGCAAAGTAATTGAAATAAAACATTTGCCAAAACTAATCCTACCAGATTAAGACAAAATTTCAGTGGAGCCTTTGGTAGAGTGGCAAATTGAAAATATATGACTTCAAACTAGAGAGGAATAAAAAAAAATGAGAGATGTGTTGGATTAAGACTATCTTATGGGGAGAGACAAATGGATTGTGCTAGGGAATGCTTATTAGTAGATATCAGCTGGTCTTTGTCATTTTCTTCTTCCCGAACTTATGACAACAACTAAGAGTCAAGAATAACTAAATGCATGATCTTGCACTTCCAACATTTGAGCCTTGTCCCACTTCTATAATTAAATATTCAATGCTTGTACGTGACTCTTATTCTTTTGTGTGGCGATAATAATCCTCAACAGTGTGCTAAGGGAGCATTTTAGTAAAACAATACTATTTTTATGAAAATGTGAAGAAGAAAGACATGGGACACCATTAGACCATGTACAAGTGGTATTCTGAAAGAAAAAAAAAAAAAGCTCCGTGCTGTAAGGGTTGTATGATGTTTACTTGCAAGGTAGGAAGATCAGTCCTCTTATGCCTTGAGGCTGGTAAAGCAGGTAGTATCTGTCTGAGGAAAGGAAGGCTGAGAGAACGTATGGGGGGATGTTTTGCTTTTAAATAAAACTTTTAGAGGGAGTAAGAACTGTTCTAAAATTTCTGTGATTTTTTGAGGGGGTTATTTTGAAGGGGAAGAGTAGCAATGCTGGGACTAGGATGAGCCCGTACAGCTTGGGTTGTGTGCATTGGACATGGAGATTAAAAGTCTTGTCATTGGAAAGGCAATGTTCAGAAACAGCTCTTTGGAGGAGAGTCAGAAGATTAAAAAACTTGATTAGTTTTTAAAATAAGGCTTGGGAATTTATGAAAGGGGTTACCTTGTAAGATGGAGGATGGCACAAACTGTGGAGTCTCATCCAATTTTGTAACCAGAGCTCAGTGGAGCATGGAAGAACTTCAGTGCTATAACAGAAAGATAACCTGTCTGCTCGTTTCTTTTGTGCTGATACATGTGGGGAAAAGATGAAATTCAGTCTTGTCATTCGTTACAATTCAGTGAGAGAAATAGCTGTTTTACTTACCAAGAAAATGCCTCAGGAAAAATCTGCTCTAGTAGAATTTGGACAATTCAGTTATGGTCAAAAATCTTAGGGTATGTTTATAATCTATTTTGTCTAAATACAGCTTGCAAGCCACATAATGAAACGATTCAGACAGTCATACTGAACAATCCTACAGCAATCTTAAAGGAACTTAAACAGAATTTCAGACTAGTGTAGTGATTGCTGTATTACTATTTTGTTTCCTGACATCCTGCCTAAGATAAGTATTTTTAATCCCAGACTGACCAAGGTAATGTCTTTATCATTTCAAAATTACTTTTAATTTTACAAAGGCTTTAAACTATGAGTAGGAACTTCCTATGCACTGAAGCAATGTAGCTGAATCTAGTGCTTCAGTTTTGATTTCAGAAGATTTCTTTTTCTGGATTACTGCAATGACCCAGCAGAGATTGGAGGGAAAAAACCCCGATAGATTAATTTCATTCATTTTACTTCTGTATTTTTTGTGGTAGTAAATTCTGTGGTTTTGGCTTGGTGCAGGAACATGCAGAATTGTATTTCTGGGTAGATTATCAACTTTTTTTTCCAGTAGGAACTTGAATTAAACAGATGAAACTTTTAAAGATCTTTGAGGAGCAAGGTTGAATGTGTATATATGAGTCTTATTTTTCTGCAATGCAGTTAGAGGTCTGTGCAGAGAATGTGGAAAACCCTTGGCAGAATTTTCAGAGCAGAGCACTCGTGCTGAATAGAAAACTAAGCAGTCAAGAAAAAAAACGGGAACAAGAGAGTAAAAAAAAAAAAAAAAATTGCCTTCCAAATAGAGTCTGGAAAGCTAATGAGCATATGACATCATTTAACTAGTTATAAAAAGATTACAGTTCCTCTGATCCAAGAAACAGACCCTCAAGGTTTCTGATGTTCCCTAGATGAAGGAGGTCTAGCGCTGTACTGCTGAAGTTTGTCCTTGCCAGGAACAGGGCACAAAGCCCCTCGGTGCTGGCAGTGAGGGCTGCTGCTGGTTCTCTTTAGGAGCAGCACCTGTTCCCAGGGTTGGCAGCAAAGGGCTGTGGCTCGTCTCAGCTGGGACAGGCAACAGCAGCCCGACATGGTCAGCCAGAAATAGTCCTCTGCTCTTGGAGTGCCTCCATCTGTGCTCAGAGAGTGGGAGTTGCTGGAGATGACCTTGTATGCGGCTTGCACATACCCATGGAAACCCATGAGCCCCTTCAGGGTGCTACAAGTTGTGCAGGGCTAGGAGAGTCTTGTCTGATGTGGGTGTAGCACCCACCCCTGGGACCCTCAGACCACATCCTCTGCCCCCCGATGACCAGAGTGAGCTTCTGGTCCAGAGTGGATCAGCTCCTCTGGAACCCAGAGAGCTCTCTCAGACTTTGTTCATGTTGGCTGTGCCACTCCAGTGAAGGGGGGCAGGTCCCCAAGACTGTAGGTGAGCAGTCAGACAGCAGCATTTCAGATAAAAACCAGCACATTTTGCACAGTTGTCGGTTCTTTCTTGGTGCTGTGCATCTTCCTCCATCCTGATGCAATGCTGCCGCCGCTGTTCCCTTCACATTTCCCCACAGAGGCTTTCTACCAAAGGCCTCCATGTTTCAACCTAAGAACTAGTAAAAACCATGGAAACACCATTTTATTTTTTTCATACTTAATAATTATATTTCAAGCTAAGAATGTATTTTTAGGAGGAGGGGGGGGAATGGGTTATGTAACTCTTGATTTATTGCATTGGCTTAAAGAGCCAGTGAACCTGGGATTTTCCTCTCTTGTCGCTGTGCTGTGAGCATTTCCCTTTATGGCAGCAGGGAGGCCGTTGGATGCCTGTTTTCAAGAGCAATTCAAACTTTTTATAAATCTGCTGAACATGTTCCTCTCTATCACGTCTAGATTACATATTGGGAAACAGCCACTGCGTCAGAGTGAACCTCGGAGTGGTGACATACCTGGATGTCGAGGGAGCACCTTGGAAGGCAGGGAAAGCATCTCAGTCTTTGTGTCTGTGGGCAGAGGTAGTTTCAAGGCATTAGGTAGATTTGTTCTGAATTAGAGAAGTTTGAAATCAGTTATATAGGAACAGTGCCCTTACCTGTAATGTGTGATAATTAGGAGTAACTCTGCAGAGGAATCCTGAAAGTTGGACAATTTGTTGGAGCCAAGACAGAGAGAAGTGAATTATGATTCTGTAAAAATAAACAGAATTGTAGGTTAGGAAGTGTGTGTGTTTGCGTGTGACTTGTTGAGAATAATTTGCATAATAGAAACAACTTGAGAAAAGCAGCATGGAAGTTAACATGCATTTTGTCTGCTTCATCTGAGATTTGCTTTTATTCTTGTCCAGCAACTACAAACCAAAGAAAACTTTCAGTGTTCAGAGAAGGGACACGGTGGGGGGGGGAAACTACAAAAGAAAAATAAGTACTGGATATAATTCAGAAAAGACACGCAATCAAACTGAACAGATTGCTCAGGAAAAGATCTATTCTGTTGCTGAAATCCAAGAAAATGGGGGAAAAACAGGAAATAGTGAAATCTGTTATCGACCATCTGCTAAGCCTAGGAACTTGAGAACCATTCCCATGACAAAAATACTAGATTGTGAACTTAATTTATATTTCATAATACTTAAAGTACAGGCACAGAAGTCCTATGGAGAGTCTAGTATTACTAAATGTTTAAAAGGTATTTAAAATTCTACTTATAAATTAGAATATTAGCAGGCTTGAATCTTTTTTCTGAGATCTCTGTTGATGGATCTTAAAGACTGTGCCCTGTAAGTACAAGGCAGCCTTTTCAAACTTCCAAGGGGAGAGGAGAAATGGGCAAGCTGAATTTTCCTTAAAAAAGGAGGCAGTGGTCTTTCTCTTTGAGCTCCCATCACCCTCCTGCTTTGTTTCTTCCTCATGAGTGTTGCCACGTCTGTGGGCATGAAGGGAGGACCCTGCAATCATTAATATCCAACAGTGGTCACGTGGCTGCGCAGTGGGAACTGTTCGTGTGCTCTGATGTTCAGGAGCTGCACGGTTCCCCTTCCCAACACCGCCTTCATGGTGGAGGCTGTGTTTGTTCTGGCCTGCTCTCCTCTTGCCTCTCCTTTTACCTGGCAGAGCTGGAGAAAACGCAGTCCAAAATAATTCAAACAGTTTGGGGTGCAGTAAGCAAGCCATACATTCTTCTGGACTCTGTGTATTTGCAATTATTCCACATGCGTAAAGGTGTAAGCACTGTCTTCTGTAAGCATTTTTCCAAGTATGTAAATGGATTTTAATTGCAGAAAATTGTAATCAAGGTGGCTATTCAAAGGCTGCATTTGTCATTAAATTTTCAGTATTAATGACTCAGTGCGGAGTTTGCATATTGCCTTAAATGTAGGCTATTGGCTAGCTTAGCTTTTTGGAGTCTTTTCACAGTTCAAAGATAAAAGTGAGAGAAATCTTTGGCAAAAGCATGCGTTTGCATGAAAGGTATTATTATATAGCATGTGGAAAAGTTATGATAAATTCAGGTCTTTATAGTGATACTGTGCTTTCTTAACTCAGATTGGTCATTTTCTGCCAAAACTTTCCAGCCTCATTTGGGTTTCTGAAATGAAGGAGGCACAGTCTTCTTCCTAATGCTAAATTTTCCAGATATAGAATATACTTGAGTTTGCTCCTCCAGATTTGCTGTTCAGGTCATAGTTTGTTCAGCCAGTGCACAAAGCAGAGTTGTAGCAGCTAAGGCTGCATATAGTCACAAAGCTGTACGATCACAAGCATTTCTGAGACCCCTTAAGAAAGTGGGTGGAAATGAATTCCGTTTCATGGAACAGCATTGCCGTCTGTGTGGCTCACTGAACCTTAAAAATGGACCTTGCTGCTTTTGCTAACAGACTTGCTGTAGAAAGAGGCCCTAAGTGGTAGGAAGGTGCAGGGAGATGTTCATGATGTCGTGGAGTCTTCACCTCTCTGCCTAGTCTTGTACTCTGTTCTAAATAATCCTGTCACGTTGCTGCAAAGCTTTTTGTCACTCTTCCCAATAGTCTGTCTCTTCCTTTCTCCTGCTGCTGCTAAGGTTTCACCTTGCCCTTCTCCTTGTAATACTGTGTTTACATCCACTTGTTGCAGTTCAGCAGACTCAAGTAAATATAATTGCATTGCCTGTCCTGGTCCCTTTGTGTTGGGGCCTTCCCTACCTTTTCAGTCTGTGTAGCAGCGAGGCATTTGCAGAGATGAGGTGATTCAGGTGCGGCAGTTCACAGCAGCAAGAACAAGTGCAGGGGGAGGAAGGGAGAAGAATTAACTTTGTCCAATCCTCGTCTGCAGCTTGCTCAGTGTAGCTAAGATGGAGTCAACACTGCTGCCAAATACCGCAAACCACTATGGAGTGCATGCAAACACTGCTTTTAGGGGGTGGGTTTGAGTGGATTTTCCCTCTGCTGGATAAAGCACTACCTCTGACTCCAAGATCAAGTCAAAGTCTGCACATTAAAACATGGAAATACTGGTTTTCAAAGGGTCATTTGTAGGAAATACGAGAACTGTCAAAGCAGTGTTTCCCCCTCACTTTGTTTTTTTTTTTTTCAGAAACATCTCTAGCATTTTTCCTGAAACAGTTTCTTTTGGCCTGAAACACACCTATGCTGTAAAATGTTAATGCTTAGTTTTAAACAAAGAAACAACGTTACTCTTTCTAGTGGAGATTGTTTGGCAACTTCAGTTTCTGTGTTCTGCTGGTGTTACTTTGCCACAAAATTACAAAATGCGTTGGGGAATAGTTAACATATTATCTTTAAAATTTTATGGTATGTTGCCGTTGTAACTGTAAACATGTAATCAACATGAGCACATACCAGATGTTGGTTTTCATGAGGATTTGGGGGGGGGGGCAGTGGTGGTGGTGGTCTTTTTTAATTCTAAATTCTTTCAACAGACCCTAGTCTGTCATATGCTACCCACAGGAGGGCAGGTGACCGACCGCACAGGGGTGTTTGCAGGGATTGCTGATTCAGTAAGGGAAACTGTCGTGTGATAAACTTATGGAGAGCTATGTTACCAGCATTTTACAGTTTGAGTGCAGCAGGGCCTCCATGCAGCTCCTGCCTCTTGGCAAGTTGTGTCAGAGCCTGTGCCTTAATGACATTTAGCTTCTGGCTCGCAGCAGTGACAGCTTGTACCTTCGATGGAGAAGTAAACTTTGCAGACAGTTTATTTGGTGACATATCTATATATGGTGTGTGTATATACATACATACATATCATCTTAAAAAGACTTAGATGGGGTTCACGTGCAAGCTTTGTCACACTACGAGTGCTTACCTTGCTGCTTGACTCTCATGCCAGCTGCCATGTCCTTTAGGAGTGTGGAAGAGATGGAATAAAACATCGTCTCTTCTACTTCAGCCCACTGCCCAGATGTACAGTTGTTACAGTTCCTCTCTGAGTACTCTAAATTATAATCACTGCTTAATTACTCCCTAGCTTCAGGTAACACTGAAATGTGTGTGTTAAAGAAACCTGTATCCTGAAACCATTTCAGGCTTTAGTTTTGGCTTTTGTAGTGTTTGTTTGTTTTCATTCTCCAGCTCTAAACAAAGAAAAGATTACAGTATAAAGGAGGGGAATATAACTAAACTTTAAATTTAAAAAAAAAAAAAATCTTTACTCCCTTGATCTTGAAATTTTAGGGGGAGGAGGAGGGAAAGTATGTGTAGTTCACTAATGTTTAATATATTTAAGCTTATTTTTACCTGACTGGAAAAGATCCTGCTCTTTCGTGAGGATGAAATTTCTGCCAGGGGTACGTGTGCCTCCTGGCTGCTTGCTTGAACATTGCTCATGTTCTTGCTCTGGTTTTGTGGCTAAAACTTTCTGAGGGCTGGTTTAAGGGAAGGATTTCATTGTAATGCAGCCCAGTAGCTGGTCTGGCATCCTATGTCAGTCATGAAGTGAATTTCTGGCCCACATTAAATGGTAGGAATGTTCTCGTGGCTCATAGTGAGATTCAGATCTTTTTGTAAGACTGTGAAACCAAGACTTAAGTAAGTGCTCACAACTTGCTGAATTTGATTCTTTGTATTTATGTTGGGTTTTTTTCTCTTACATTAGGGGTTTTGTATGATTTTTTTCTCTTGTTTTGTAATACTCTTAACTTTTACAGTTTGTGATTCCTGCTGGATTGACAAGTGTGGTCTCTGGATTTGAGTAGATGGATATAAGGCTTTATAAATACTGTTGTGTGAACCTCTGAATTTATGTGCCTGTGTGTTTTGTTTTTCAAGCTGCTGTGCTCTTTGGTACTTTAGGTTGATGGTTGTTAAATTGATCTCGCATTCTGGCTGGATGCATAGAACTCTGCTGAAGAGGTTTTCCCCTTGTGGTCTTCAGAGTTTGGGTATTCCACTAATAATAGCAACTTGGGCTTCATCTGGACTCAGAGATTTTCCTGCCCATCCAGCTATGAGATTATACACTTATATTGCTCACCTCTGTGATGCCTCTGTTGGAAGCTATGGTTGGCCTTATAGTGGAGAGTGGCTGCAGAGGCAGAGCTCTGGGTTTACTTGTGCTAACAGTCCCTGTAAAACTAAAATCTTATGTATTTGAATTGAATATTCAATTTGGTTATAATCAATGGCTTTTTAATTCTGAGGTTCAAAGACCAGAGTACCCTTAGTAGAGGCAGGGCAAATTTGCATCACCATAAACCAGAAATGGAAATGTCTCCGGAGATTTTAATAAAAAGAGCTTGAGACTTATCTGTCAGTTTCTTTGGCTGATGAATAGAAATACAAATCCCTGCAGAAAATTTCTGGTATTGTCATAGAATGGATGACTTAGGATTCTGTTTCCATTCTTAACTATACTGATGGCTTATCCCATCTCAAAGGACTGATAACAGAAAGAAATCACGTCCATTTGGCATGGAGGAGTAGCATTCCTTCAGAATTCACAAGTGCTTCACGGGGGAAAGCAGTTCCCTGACATACAGTTTGTTTGACTTTCTGATCTCTCTGTTTCTCCAGGAACACGTTGGTAGGGAGTGCTGAATGAGATGAATTTCTACAGCATCTGGGCTGTATTTGTGTTTGAATTAGATCTTTGATTTATACAGTATAGGGAGACAGAAAAATACATGATGAAGGACTAGGTGTATGTTTTCAAAATTCGGTTTCGTGAGGACTGATGCTGAAGTATCTTCTGCTGAACACAAAATCTCTGCAGCGTTCTCCCTTGTTGATTTTTCTTGTTATGCCATCTTCCATGAAGTGGCCAGCATGGGACCCTTTCCAATATACTTAAATGTTGGGGTTTTTTTTGGTTTTTTTTTTTTTTTTTTTTAATTATTATTTATTTCATATCTGGTGTTGAGGTGGGAGCTGTCAGGTTATCTGGTAGCTGTCACAGACCTTGGTAAGATGGATTCTTCTGGATGTGGTTGTTTTTATGCCAGAAGTTACTCATGATATTTCATTGTTCTCTCTCTATTTGATGTCTTAGTGGTGTCGTGGTTTTGCCCAGTCGGTCAGCCCATGGGGCTGAGAATGGTTTTTTTCCAGGTGAAGTTCCAGACAAGAAACCAACTAAAATTGTCAATAACGCCTTCTGTTTCAAGATGGAGATTGGAAAAAAAAAATAAAAATAAGGGGGAAACGCACTCCATGTTTCATAGACACTTAATTTGATTATTATTCATGCAGTAAAATGGCAGCATTGACATTATAAGTAGTATAGAATTGAGTTGATTTAAGGTATTCTGTCCACTGTTAATCTTTAAGGAAACCAGTACCAGAAAGGAAGTATTACTGTGTCCCACCTGTCTCCATAATTACTTTTTTTAATATATAACTCTGACACCTAGAAGTAAATGGTATTGTACAGTAAAGAAACTTAACAACTGTGTGGTACTGTATCTCCTATCTATATAGTTATTTATATTTACTGTTATAATAGTAATTTTAGTTATGTAAATATGTATATATTAAGTCTGGACATGATCATCAAACCCATGACACTAAGACAAAGCAGCCTTCATTGTGCACAGGAGGACTTGGTCACATAGAACCAATTTTCAAGGCCTTATGGACATTGGTGCTATGGCATCCTAATGATCTTCCATCCAGTGTGGCCTCCTTACCTTCAGGACTGGCCTTTTAAGTTGCTACAGCAGGCTTGAGATGACTTGAATCTGTGATAAGAGATGATGTTAAAAATTACCTTGTCTCCCTCGTTGAACTTACGAGTCACTTGGAAGATTTGCCTCACCAGTCATCTGTCTACATGCTCTGATTTTGCAGTGTTATGAGGTACTCGTAAGAACACTGTGCACAGGAAACTGTGTTAGCATGGCTAACTACAGAGTTGTGATGCATCAAAACTGATTTTTCTAGCTTCCTGAATCTTCAATTGCTACTTTTTCGTAAGCGAGTTTACAGAATTTTAACCCTGGTTTGTGTCCGAAAACTGAGTTGCCGGTCTTTTTTCCCAAAAATATGTCTGACTATCCGAGCTAGATTTTTGAGATACACATGTAGGTCTAAGTAGTATATTTGCATTTATCATTTTAAAAAGTGAATTGTGAAAAACTGACACTATGTTGAATGTTGCATGTTTATAGAAATATTGCATAACTATTTTCTGCATGGATCCCTAAAAAGCAGTGCCCACCACGGTGACCAGGTTAGTTTTAGATGTACTCTGTTGGGAATTGAGGAAATGTTTAGAAAGAGGGAAAAATGGCGGTGGAGTGAAAAGTGTCTTTTTTTTTCACAAAAGTGGTATTCTAACTTTTCTAAGCATATAATCTTGATATTTGATTTCTTATAAATTTTGAACATCTTGTCTGGAAATTGTCCTATTCATTATACTTTTTTTCTTTTTTTTTGAAACTGAAAATATTGGCATAACTTACTGAAAGCAATCTCAGCTCTTTCAGTGTAGGATTTGCTAGTACAGGATATTTTTGCCGACCCCAGCTCCAAAACAGTTTACTTAAGTATCAAGTTGTTAATACAAACCCAGCAGGTGCTGCCTGTGAATTATGGGTGATTACACAGTCGCTTTAGTTTGAATAAAGGTCTGGGATAAAATTCTTTGTGTTATACACAAAAGTAATCTTCAGCAGACAACCACAAATGCCAAAGACAGTTTTTTTCTTTAGTGCGGGCATTGCGTTTATGATTCTTGACTTAGCTGGGAAGAGGAAAGAGTAGCCCCAAGTTTTGTATTTGGATGAAAAATCTAGAAGAAACCTAGGGAACTGTATATGAAAATGTAGTGCAGTATATTCAAATTTAATGACCTTAGCAAAAAGGTCAATGAATATAACATTTCTTATTTCACCATAGCCAAGATTTTCAAGATGATGTTGCTGATAAAAGAGAATAAAACTTGAAGACAAGTTTCTGCCTCAAATACACTTATCTTTGAAATAGCCTAATGTGCCAATTCTGCTTTTAAAAGAAAAATAGTTTACATGCCTGACATCTGAGCCCTTTAAATCCTACCCAAAGATGTGTTTAGCGTGCTGAAGACTAGAGGAAAATGTCTGAATCTTGAGAGAACAGCTTGAGGAAATAAGGAAGGGAATACAAACTAAGGCAGTCACAAGGGAAAACTCTTGAACTGAAAGCTTGCAAGTGAAAAGTATATGTAACTCTTCTAGTCTACTTAACAGACTGAAGTTTAATGCTTCAATTATGCTATAACACTGCAGAAGAGGTAGTTCAATCTAAAATAATTAACAGATACTGACCAAATACTGGAGAAAAATTTTAAAAATATTTTGTGACTTCATCCCTAGCCATAATAGGGAGGTGAAAAGAGAGCAAAGAATTAATTATTTGCAGTGAAGTCCCCTCAGATAATTGGAATATTAGCTATAAAAGGAGTAAACATCCAGTGTAGATAAGGGCTTTCTTGCCTGTTTCAATTCATCCATAAGTTTGCAGAAGAACTTGTAGGGAATTACAATTAGTGCTTGTAACTCTTGAATGGGACATCCAACCCCTTTCTCAGTTGAACAGACACATTCAACTTCTAGCACTTGCAGAAGTATTCTGCATATCAAGATAGCATTCTTGTCAATTTATACACAAATGTCTTCATAGAGCACACACAGAGCAAACAAGTGATATCTCTCTCCTGGGGAGCCAGTAGTCCCATTTTGTGCACGTATTGACGGGCTTGTTTGGAATGTCACCAAGTATATTTAATCCAAAGTAAAATGGAGTTTTGCCATGGACTGTCGTGAACTTTTACAGATTTAGTATTTTAACATCCTTTCAGATCTGTGAATCTCACTGTTAGGGAAGGGAAAAAAAAGAAGACCATACAAATTTCATGAAGTATGCATTGTATAAAGGATAAATGATTATAAGCATATGGTACCTTTCCATGAACAGACTTGAATAAGCATAAAACTTTCTTTAGAAGTAGCCTTGGAAGCACATAGAGCTTCCAATATATCATTTAGACCCTAAATTAGACTTTCTCCCCCCACCCTTCCCTTCATGTTGTGGTAAAATGGTAAGAGAGAGGACTAAATATACTCCCTAATTTCTTTCTTCCCAATCTTTTCCCTCTCTTCACCCAAGAAATTTAAGGGAATCATTGTTAAGCACTGATACCTGTTTTGGCTCCATTATGCATAAAATGTGGAGAGATTACCTTCAGCTGAAAGGCAAAAAGAAGGTTATTAAAAAATATAGAAAGAGAATAACTATGTAAATAAACTATATGGTTGTAAACTCAGGAGCTGATCACACAGCTCAGCACTAATTTTGTCTTACTTGGAAAGAGAGAGCAAATTTTTAAAATTATTATTATTTTATTTTATTTTTATTTTAGTTGGTATCTGTATGACCTATACTGTATTTCTTATACATTCCTTGTAGATGATGAAGGAGGTTTGTGGTGGGGGAGGATCACGCATGTCATTTGTCCTCTGCTCTGTTAGCTCCCCTCTGGAGCAGCTCAGAATTTTGTTTCTGTATCTAATCTGAGGCAGTTTTGAAGCTGGCCCAAACAAGACTGGAGTTAGCAACATGCAGCAGCTGGAAATGTCATACTTTGACTCTGTTGCTGGGCTAAGTCTCGCTGTTGCCTATTGTTATTGTTGCATATCATTTTATTTTTAGGTGGTATTGTTTATGAGGACGTAGAGAAGAGAGGTGGGAGACAGAGAGGGAAAGAAAGGCTGTTGGACTGTTGGCATTACACAAGTAAGCTGGTGAGGTGTTGGATCCCTAGAGTCATCCTCAGAGATCTGGACATGTGGGTGGGTAAATGTTAAGATCAAGTGTGAGCAGCAAGTTAACATCAAAGTGTTAGCAATTTGCAACAAGGTTTTTATTTATGACATTTTTGGGTAGTGTGTCCTCACACAGATGATGGTTATTTGCATGTTTTGTTGCAGGAAAATGTTATTCTGGCAAATTCACAGCAGGGGAGGATGCTGCAAAATAACGTGAGGTCTTGAGACAGGTAAACATGCCAGGCAGTATTTCTGATGGGCTCCAGATCATCTTATCTTCCAGGAACAAATGTGTGGGATGCAGGAGTATTTTAAGCAACAAGCTCATTTGGACTAAGAAAACTGCATGTATTTGAAACAACTGAGTAGACAGTAATTTAGAAGGTAATGCTCAGTAACAATTTGACAGGTCGTGCTCTAGTGTCACTCATCAATCTGGTAATTCAGTTATGAAATATTTTTTTGTATTTTGTCCAGACCTGGTAGAATATCAGATAAGATGGCTTCTTGGGTACTTTTAATAAGGAAATTGCAGAAAACTGGAAATGAAGGGGACAACTTCGAGTAATACTGATTGTTTTACATATGTGAATTTCTCAAAAGGCTTGAGGACTGCAATAATACAGAAGTGATCTGTATGATCTTTCTGTACTCTCAGTAATAACCAGAGCACCTCAGAGCACTCTCAACTCACTGGTTGATAGAGTTGATTGACCAGGACAGGTTTGCCATATTCTCTCATTCTCCCCCTCTTTCTTCCCCCTTGTCTGCTTAGCATAATCAGATGAGAATAATTTTGCCACTCCTTCACTTAAATAATTTAAAATTTTCTCCATTTGATAGAGGAGGAGTTTCAGCTTAGGAGTGCAGAGTTACTCCCAGTACTGTTGAGGATATGAAGGGAAGCTGTGGCAGAGATTCCCTTACAGGAGGAGCCACCTGGAAGTAGCACTCAGTCCCTGCTTCCCTGCCAGTCTTCAGACTCAGTGGAAGCATATGCATGCCTAAAAGGGCACAGAAGTAAGAGATGGAAAGATCTGCAGGACTATCTTAACTACATTTCTGTCAATGAAACATTGTTTCCTATAATACAATCTTAAATCCTTTCTTCATTAAAATTTTAAACCACTCAGCTCCAAAGTAAAATGCTTCGGTTCCTCTTCTCCTTAAAAAATAATGTGCATGTGTCTACTGAAATTGTATTGTTATATTTAAAAATACCTTAACAGGCTGCTTTCTAATGAGCAATTTTTTTTTGATAGCGATGCACTTTTTCTAGAGCAGTGGAACAGCTCATAAATAGTTAATTGGGGTGATGGTTGTACTTGTGCACTTGAGTAACAGTCTTCGTGGGTAACTTCTCAATCATGTATACAGGCCATTGCAACCTTATCAGGAAGAGCAAAACTATGTCAAATTTTGAAGAGGAATTTGCCATCTAATTCTAATTAAGTATAGAGCTGAAATATATTTTCTTAAGAGAACAGTATCCAAAGTAATACATATGTTTTCTGTAAACTTTTTTTTTTTCATGACATAATGCCCATGAAAATAAATTTGGACTAAGTTAAAATGTTGAAGCCCTTGCTTTATAGATAAGATTTTGTGTTTCTTTTACATCATCTGGATTTCAGCTATTCAGTTTATCCCTGTCATCTCTTTCACAGCATTGGAATTTAAATATGTATATCATGTTTTGTTAATAATATGTCAGTGAATTGAATTACTCTATTTTTAATGAAAGCTCTTCAGGTTTAATGAGTAAAGAAACAATGCAGAATATAATAACCCAAGACTTAATATTTTCTTGATCACAAGTCAAGCCTTCTATATAATTTATTAAAGTAGCATAATGTCCTTAAATTTGAGGTCAAGATTCTGCAGGCTTAGCAGAGATTTTTATGCATAAGGGAAAGATGAAACTTCAAAAAAATATTATTTCAGCAGTTTCATAATTTAGGATTGTGACCTCATGCTCTAAGAATAATTATGGCATATCATGATCAGCAGTTTATCAATATTCATTCACAGACTTAGACTCTCTTCATACCATAGTTTGTAGGGTGTTTTTTTTTTCTTTTCATGAGACCATAGTAACTTTAAAATAGTTACTGAATGCCTTTAGGAGCACATCCAGTTGCATTATTTGAGGGTTGTGCTTTTAGCACTATCTACAACATTTAGGAAAGCCACTTTTTTTCTGTTCTTTTCCTGAATTCTAATGTAGTTGTTACATCTGCTGCTGCCAGGTGGGACCAGTGTTTCTGAGGAGCTATCACAGTGATCACAAGCAGCCTGTGGCAGCCTGGTAAAAGCTTAACCACTCTGCTTTCACAGTGGCCACCATGAATTTGTTGTGGTTGCATGCGTGGTTCCTGCAAAAACCAGGGGCAGGGGAGGTTTGCCATTGTTTTAAGATGTAACTATAATGGCAGAAAATGCATAAAAAAGACATGAAGTTCAGTGTCTGCTTAAAACTAGTCTGTGGCTGTAAATTCAGTGGTGTTACATCGGTCCATAATCAAAATGATCAAACACTGAAAGCCAGCTACAAGGAAATGCCAAATCAATGGAGTGCACCAATTTATTAAAATTTCTGTCTAGCATCTCTAATGAAGCATTAAACAAAGTTTTCTGACCTACCCAGCCAAGAACAGTAGGCAGCAAAATAGCACAGACTCTTCTGTCTGTCCTGCAAATACTGTAGAGAAGGGCAGCAGGTACTTGTGGTAATTCTGCCAGAATAGCTGACCAGAGAGTCTGATAAAGGCACAACTGTGTGCAGGCATCAGGGATGACAAGATGATTCGTCAGAAGCTCAAGGGTGGACAGATTCAACTCTACAAAAAGAGTAGAGCTTGTGCTTTGCAAAATGATGTCATCATTCACTTCTTGTAGGAAAAAGAAACTTCTACCTTTACTGGAATAATTGTCAGCAGACTGGAGGTTTGTTTTGGTTGAGGAACAATTAATACAGTTTTTCAGGCAAGGAAATCTTAGAAAATCTGTGAATAAAGGCCTGTATGTTTTCTTTGTCAAGTAAACCAAAGCCTGTAACACCATTAATCTCAAGGGTTTCTTCAGGATTCGGTAAAATTCAGCTGTTTGGGCCAGCTCTTGAATTGGCAGCTCTGGCAAGTGTGTTCGATCAGAGCAGAACATCACAGCTTTCCTCTGTCAGAAAGGCATGAGGCTTTGTCCCTGCCCTGATCCGACTTGGTGTCTTGTAGGCAGGGCTGCTTCTTGACACTTTTGGTGACTGTGATAGGTGAAACTGCCTTCTGTGTCACAGAGTTTTTGGAATTTTCAACTTCAAGTGGTTTTGCATCGAATCCAATGTTGCGCAGCTGATAACCTGCAGCCCGCTCCATGCCAGCGACTGCAGTTGGTTCCCAAATGTTGGAGAGCAGGAGGGACTGACTCTCCAGATTATCCTGCCAAACAACTTGGCCTGAGAATTATTGTGTTGAAAACTTGAGGTCCTACCTTGGCCTCGCTCTGCTAGAAGACACCACTCGTGTTGGTGGTATAGGCTTGACATTTGTAGGTGATTTCTGCTACTCCTGCAGCAAGTTTGCCTGAGTGCTGCTTGACAACACAGTCACGAAAGGGGATAACAAAAGGCAGAGCAGCATTTGCGAGATTAAAGCAGTGTTTCTGGAATGAAAGAAGCGTTGAACTTCAAACAAGTGCTTGGTATGCATTTACTTTTATTAACATTCCTCTGTGTGACTGTGAAATTTGGATAACAGCCTTGTTTCTTCCAAGCATTAGCGAGTTCCTCTTGGACTGTCTTTGAGTCCTTGCTGGTGTAAAAAGCCTGGAAAAGATTTTAGGTGTCGAGTTCTTACAAGTGTTTTCAAATAGCTTAGAAACACTGTTTCTGTAGATACAGGAGCACAGATTTTCGAAGAGGAGGGTGGACAGTGTGTTGCCTGAAGCCGCTTTCAGAATGGCTCTGAGGCCAACTCAGGAAATATTGCTAGAATGTGTTCAGGGGAAGTCCACGTTTGGAGTGCAAAACCACACAGAAGACATTGGTAATATCCACTGCAGGCAAGCTTTTGGAAATTCAGTAACTAGACATCTATAGGTGTGTGCAAAACTGGAACACTTTACTTGAGGAAAACAAACAAAAATAGGTGACTCTGGTGGGTATCCGTAACTGATAACATGCTGCAAACAGTTACTGCTTGCTGGTAGCAAGTCCAGCAGAACCCCAGACAGAGCCTAAGGAGATTTTTATGTAACTGAGCTGTCTGTGTGTTCCCGCCTAATAAGTTTTGAATGTCAGCCAATTCCAACTAAATTTGACAGTGGGTAGCTATTACAGCTATTCAATTTTAGCTGTTATCTTTTACCAGTTCCATTAAAAGAAGGAGGAAAGGCACCCAATTAGTGCCCCCACTAAAGGAAAGGGGCTAGTTAGCATTTTTCTCCTATTAAATGTTGCAAGCAGGAAGGAGAAAGACTAAGGAAACAAGGTTTCATTATTCCTATTCTTGAATTACAACTTAATAATTTTTAAAAATTGCAAAACCAGTTTCTTCATATACTTTGAAGCTCAGCACTTGCTTTATTTTGTGTATATTATTTGGCAATACAGAAAGCAAACACGGAAGTAAGAAGTTGTAGGTCTCTTACTGCTTTGTGGTAGTGATGGACTTCCATTCCAGGAGTTGCATGAAGTGAAATGGTCTGAAGCCTGAGGTGTGCAAGTGGGGATGATGGGGACTTCTTGGATCCTCCAACCATGTAATAAAATATAGTTAGACTGTAATTGCTGCAGCATTTGAAACTATGGGTACTCAAAGCCTACTCTTCGTTGAGTCATCTTTTTTCTCCCCCATGTGCTTATTCTGCATATTGCACACCTGTTTTTAACAGAAATAATTCTGATGGCTACAGGAGGGAAAAAGAAGCAGATTATTTTAGAATAGGGAGAAATTCAAAGCCAGGTTAAATGGGGCTTTGAGCAACCTGGTCAAGTGGAAGGTGTCCTTGCCCATGCAGAGGGGTTGGCACTAGATGGTCTTTAAAGTCCTTTCCAATGCAGTCCGTTCAGTGACTCTATGAAATTGGCTAATGAAGCAAAGAATGTGTGTCACCAGGTTCTTTCTCTTTGGCTTTAATTGCTCTCCATGTGAGACCTGTTGTGTCAGTGAATAATATTTGTGATACAACAATAAATGTAAATATTGCGGTTCTTGCTAAATGAGATTGAAAGTCTGTGCCTCAGGCTGCATAAATGAGTTCTGGGGGGTGATGGTTTAGCAAGTAATAATGTTTGCTCTCTCTGCTATACACCTTGATTTCTATATAAATTGTGTAAATTTATGCATAAGCAAATAATTATGCACACTTAACTGCCAGTTTGCCTCTACAGTAATGTGCTTTTGTGCATAAACAGTTAAACATCCTTTTCCTGAAATGGGAGGAATGGTGGTGTTTTTAATTATTGTACCAGCTCTTATTTCCACTGAAGTTAAATTCAAGCTACCTTCCAAAATCAAGGCCTGCTATATATTGCAAGAGAAGTTTTTACAGCATGTAGCAGAGGATTTGGGAGATGAACTGGGGCTGTGTTAGTTGTAGAACATAACTTTCCTGGTCGGTATTTTACTTGGTGTTCCCATTTTCCTTTAGTCTTTGCTACATGGATTTTGGCTATTTCAGCCAGAGAGAGTGCTAGGTACAGTACTGTGTATCATTAGTATGTGAGCAGTAGAGTGAATTTCAGCTGAATAAAAATGAATTCTTTGACTTGCAATTGTGAACGTTTCTCGTTTGCCTTGACAATCCTGTCAAGACAAATTTGAACTTTGTCAGCAATTGTGATTGCTTGTGGGAGAATTACCAAAAGCCTTTGCTCTAGGTATCAGGCAGTGATTGCAGCCCTCTCATCTGCTATTTGACCAAAATTTTCCATGGCACTCAGCAGGCTATTACTTGTCACTCTGACATATAATGGAGGAGTATTTTAATTGATTTAAAAGTTAAAATTTATAGTTATTTATTACAGTATAGCTGTATTACATGTCAGCAGTTACACTTGCTGTGAAAATAGGCAAAGAGGAGTTGAAAGGACTTGGGGTTTAGAATATTTTAAAAACTCATGCAGTTGACTTTACCTTTCACTTCTACAGGCTTTCAATAGAGTTTTTATTTAGTTAACAGGAACAGAGTTTTCCTCTTATGTAATTACTGTGGATTTTAAAAGGGATTCTCGAATGTTAACTGTGCATCTAGTTTCTAAAACTGTTTCTCCCATGTGCAATTCTCTACTTTCATAGTGAACTCTTAACAACTGCATTTTGGATCTAATGTTTCAGTTTGTGACCTAAACCATTCCTCTGTCATGGTCTCTAGGTGTCTAAAATAGGTATAATTGTACCCAAATCCAAGGGTTATGTGAAATTAAAAATTATGAATTGTTCTTAGGGCTGTAATGCATAAATGCTGTTGGTGCATTTGCAGGTTATGTGTGTGCTGGAGTGGGAGATCAGATGCTCTGGCAATACTGTCTTCCTGATTGCTCTTGTGGATACAAGTATGCAGCGTCTTTCTAACTGGTGATGATTAGTTTAAAGCATCTTTTTTCTGTGTATCCATTTCAAAATAAGTTCTTTGGCAAGAAAGTGAAGAGAGGAAGGCACCACAAAGATGAGTGGCTTGCATCTCTCTTCTCTCCACCCTGCTTATTGTTCAGCTTACCTGACTTTCTAAGTTGGAAGAAGGATGGAAAGAATATCTGCATTCCATCTACAAGAACAGGATGGGAAATGGGGCTGTTGGATACTCATTAATGTACCCCTCTTTTGACCTATACTGCCCGACCCTCCACATGAACTAGAGGCAGGGGAAAACAGGGGAACTTGAAGTGTACAAATAAATGTGGTAATCAACAATATCAGCACCAATGGGACTGACTATACTTTGTTGTAAATAGAAGATTGAGAGTCTCTGCAAATTGATGCTTTATGTGGTGAGAGTGGCACAAATGGGACAGATGTCCCTGTCTGAACTGGAGCTGCTGCTTGCCATGTCCTCTGCTAAACACAATTTTTAAAATCAGATGCAAAGCCCAAGAAGACTGTTTCACCTGTGACAAAATTCACAGGTTGGATTGAGATCTTTATTATTGGAGGAAATCCAATTGCAATACTGTTGGTAAGCATGCTGAGAGCCAGAGAGACTGGGAAGGGAATCACAGAGTATGCTGAGTTGGACCCACAGGGATCATTGAGCCCAACCTTTAGCCCCGCACAGGACCATTCCCGAGAGTCACGTGTGTGCCTGAAGGCTAGATTATGTTTACAGTAGGCACAGGCAGAGGCCATGGGAGGTGTAATTTGCCAAGCAAAAAAGCCACAGTCAGAAAAATGAAGGATTGCTGCATGAGGGCCTGCTTCACCCCTCGCAGAGGCAGGCCACGTGAAGGTCTGCCACAATACCCATTCCTATCCCATTTTTCCTTCTTTTATTTTTTTCCTTATCCCAGCAGCTGATAGATATGAATCCCACATCGATTTTCCTACTTAATGCAAGTGTTGCAGGTTCCTCAAACATCGTGAGTGTTTCTTAGTTACATTGTCTAAAAGTAGCAAAAGCCTATTAAGGGAACAAGAGAGAAACAGTAAAGGAGACAGAAGTGGAAATTACTCTGGCTTTTCTACCTTGTAGTTTTAGGAGGATATTTGGTTTGGTCTTTGGGACCAGGAAGGTAAAGACAAATTTCCAAACTGCCTTAGTGTCTGTGTACCTAGAGCTGCAGGAGTCGTCTTACTTCTTGTATCAAGTGGTAATTGTATGCATTAAAACGCCATGAACAGGTTGAATTTCTTAAAAATGGAATCATGTTAGCAAAAATGAAGCTCTTGCTATTTCAAATAGTGAGTTTAGAAGTGACAGAAGACGTTTCAAAATAATGTGACGATTTCTCTTTTAAAATATCAGAGATGGTGGTAAAATTGGGGTTTGTCTCTTACTGTATCATCTGAAACAAGTGCCAAGCTGGAAACTTGCAGTAAAAAATGTAAGCTCTGTGCCTAACCTTATTAAGGATTATTACTTTTTGATTAGTGAGATCATCTTCGGCAGATTATTTCTTTTTCCAACCTTCCTTTTACAAATATAGACAAAACTCCCTGCATGTAGCAAGATACTTAAGTCTGTTCATACCAGGAATTTCCCTGAAAAGCTTATGCGCTCAAGTCTTATTACTCAATTCTGTGTTGGTAGCTCGTACTAAATAATACTGTGAGATGTCTGTTACCTTTCTTTTTTCCCTACATCCTGCTTATAAAGTTTAGATTAGTGTGCAGACTTGCCTACTTCTATTTTCAGTTCCTATGTGGTATTGTAATTGTAGCAGACGCTGGTACAGTAATGCTAACATGCTTTCAATATCCATACTAATTTTGTCTTGTTGGATGGGGGGCGTAAGGGAGTTGAAAGGCCAAACCCCCATTCCATCCTCCCATTAGATTCTTTCAGCTCAAGTAGTAATTATACATGTTGCCTTTCTAAACCTGTGGGATTGCTCTTATGAGTAAAGGTCTACCATACTGGGGCTATTATGTGACAAGTTGGAAAATAGCCTTTGTTCCCATGGTAACCTTTTTTTTGTGCCTTGGTGCGTTTTTTCCCTATGGTTTCATGGTTGCTCTGGAGGTTTTTCTGTTGTGGTATTTTAATCCCCAGTAGACCATGGATGGCAGTTCAGTTTACTTTTTTTGCTAATATGAAATAATTTAATTTTTTTTAAAATTATTTGATTATGGAACTCTTGTAAACTTTTTATATTGTGTGGTTAGGGCATTAATGGTGTGCTGACTTTCTCTGGAAGCAGATCGTGCACTCAGAAGTTAAAGCAAACATTTTGTAATAGGAAAGTATGTCCAACTGGACCAAACTGCTTCTGTTATAAACTAATATCTTTAATAGAGGTATTCTTTTAGGACTTTTGGGGCCAAGCCCTTGCCCAGTGTACCAGGTAGATTTGTCTCTGCAACAGAATGACATTTCTTAAGGTCATTACTGGTCCATACTCTGGTCATCAATGTCATTTCAGGTTGCTGTAATAAGGGTTTCATAAAATAAACCTTCAAGCAAAGGCAGGTACTTTTAGGAGTTGCTTGTTTAGACTCTGAGGGAAGAAGTTGAAAAAAAAGTAGTGAGCTCTCCTTTGAAATGAGGAGGCTTTTTTAAGAGATACTCTTATTACTTATCAGCATCTCCTTGCTTCTACATCTTCTATGTATATTTTTCTTCTTCCTTGCTTGTTCAGGTTTTTTTTGTCTTACAAGTCTTCAGTAGCGGAAAATACAGTCACACGGTCTTGTCTTGCCTGTATCTCCTCGTGGTAATGATCTCCCACTGGTGCCCCCATCCAGCAGGTGAACCTCGCTTTCATTTTATGCAGCTCAAAATATTGCTGACTGATAAGGCAGCAGAGCCTCACCAGGTAAATGCTACTGTGCTCTCCTAAGAGAGTAACCAAGATGCATATTGGTTCACATATTGACCAATGGTGAAAAATGAGATGGTGCTATGAAAAACTGAATTTTTCAAAGCTATTTGTCTCCTTTTATTTATGGCAGATGGGCAGGTGCAGGAAAAGAAAGAGTTAAATATACTCCCTCCCCCCTCTCAAGTAGACTTTCAATAATTAACTAGATAATTCTCCAGATAAACTGTTCCTGCCTTATCTTGCTATACATAGCAATTTATAATCAGCACCACAAACACCAACATTGCATGCATTTAAACTGCACTAATTCTATAAGTGGACCAAATATGAAAAGTTAGAGCAAATGCACTGTGAGGCTTACTGGTGTTCTCTGGCTTCCAAAGCTGAAGGCTTATTTCTGATAGGAAACTCCCCATCTAGATTAACCATTCAGTTTCAATAGATAACTATATTTATGTTCTAAAAAACCTGCAGAGCAAGTAAATTTTATTTCCCTGGGGCAGTTGGTGCTTGGTACCTTGTGACAGTAGTTAGAAGAGAAAAGAGCATTGCAGAGGAATAGGAGGAGGATGTTATACTTCTCTGTTTACTAAGTCAGTGGGTAAAAATTAGATTTATTTCCCTGGGAGATAAGTTCTCTTCAGTTTCAGTCCACCACAACACACTTTTGTTTATGCTTAAGTTTATATTTTTCTGTAGTCAACAGATTATTTGGAGGTAAAATTTGGATAGCCAGCTATAGTTGCTACCAAAAGATTTCAGGAGAGAAGGTCAAGGAAAAGTCAAGGTTTACAGCTGGATGGAGGAAAATGCTGGGTCCTGTTAGCATCCACTAAGGCAAATGGGAACTGAAGGAGCATAGCACACTTGCTTAATTTTGTAAAATCAACATATGCCTTAAGGTTAAACTAAATACAGGAACCTGTTCATTGGTGACTACAGCACAGAACCCATCAGCTTCTATTTGCTGAATAAACACTGGAATTTAAATGCTTTTTTTAAAATCCTAAGTGCATCTTTTTAGATTTGCTGGGGCTTGAGGGAAAGATTGGAGCCTTTTTTATTAGTGCACATCAGGGTTTGCTTGTTATCATAATTAAAATCCAGGTATGAAAGGTGGTATATGACCCTTAGGCATCGCTAAATAAAGTAACCTAATGTGAAAGCTGGAGTTGCTGAGGAAAGAAACCATCCAAGTTCTCAGTTTGCTTTTTCTTAAATAAATGCAATTTCCTCTCTGATTCCTACATGTTCCATCATCCTAAGCGTTTCCTAAGATTAAATGTAGTATCACAACTACTGAATTTTCTCTTTGTTGTTGTTGGGTTGGTTTTTTGTTTGGTTGGTTTTTTTTAAATTTCTTTAAAATATATTCTCAAATTTGTAAGTGGCAAAATAAGTTTATCTTGGTGAGACAGTGGTCCATTTTATAAAATTATAATGGGAGCCCCTGGTGGTCTGGTGGTTAAGGGCGTGGTGCTGTCACCGCTGAGGCCCGGGTTCGATTCCCGGTCAGGGCCACTCCCGGGCAGATGGAGCTCGTTAGCCCTTAAAGGCAACCCATCTACGTCCTAAGGACCTCGCTGCCACCGTCCAAGCTCGCTTGGCCCCGGCAGATGAACCTTAGGATTAAAGGGTGGGCTCAGTTCCGCGCACACTGTGTCTCACCTAAAAAATCCAATGCGCAGGCTGGAAGGTGTAAAGACCTTCCCCGGATCTTCGCTCGCAAAGACTGGCCATTATTATTATTAGTGGGTAATAGTGAAGTGCAGGTGTAGTTCATCATTAGCTGAAACAAAACAAAGATGAGCAAATGGTTATCTAATGATGAGCTTCAGGATCCTGAAATTTGTGACATTTCAAAAATAATTGATTTATAACACATGAAGATACTATTTTCTAGGTAAATTTTTGTGTCCTTAATTGAATTTCCTGAATATTTTACATTGGAAATGTATTTTCAATTCATATTTTCATTATCTTTGTTATTCTGGTGGAGAGAAGACATTACAGGAAGAACTAATTCTTTCCCTAACCCCTTGCATTACTTATGGACTGATGCAGTACTCCAGATGTCAGAGCAAGCGTGCACTGATTCAAATGTTATGCTTGGCAACTGTCCTACATAATATGCACTAAAGTTCATAGTTAGCTTTCCTAAAATATTTAAACCCTCTTCAAGATTTGAGTCTTAAACTGTTTCTTTGTTTTAATGTTTAGTCTTAAAAACAATAATTTTAACCTTTTTTTAAGGTTGTGGGTATAAGGGTTGGTAGTGGCCATAAGAGTCCTCTTGTTTTACCCAAGGAAACATAATTTCTACATTGCTTTTATAACCTCTGTCTTCATCTCTGTGGGACCAGGATAAAGCCCTGAGAAACTCAGACAGCATTATTTGCAGCTAGCTTATTTAGCAGTTTGCCAAACTTCAGAGGGTAAATGTTGCTCCTCCTGCACACTGGAGTGTTGCTGCTGAGGCTCAGGGGTGGTTTGGTTCCAGTGGTTCTGCCTTAACTCAGCGTTCAGGAGGTCCCACGTGACTGCCTTCTCTTCCAAAAATCTGGTCGTTTCATCTCTGCACCTTTTCACTTCTCTCTGCTTTCTTGGTCTGCTGACAAGAAGATTGGTTCATATACTCTGACATTTAAGAAATACCATTTTCCAGTCTGCTAATCTGCTTTTATTTAAGTACTTATAGGAGAGAGCCAGGATGTCTTCCTGCAGTGAAGCTTTTTGAAAATTTGTGCTACACAAGCAAAAACTGATACTGGTCAAACATTAGTATTGACAATGAAAATGAGCAGCATGGAGCAAAATCTGGGAGATGATGCAAGGCACTGGTGGAGGCTGTGAATAATATTGTTGTGTAGTGGTCAGATAATCTATTGGACATCTTTTTGCCCAGTACAACATTTTCCAAATGACTATTAGAGTTATCTTGGGCAATGAAATTATTGTTTCTATATGTGAATGTGCACAAAAATAACAGAGGTAATGTGAAGAGGATTTGGTTGTACTGTCTACTCTGATGACTGAGTTAATGATGAGTTAAAGAAAGAAGGGTGCTTCAGAGCTTCTAAAAGAACTGACCAGGCAAAAGGAAGCACTTAAGGACATAAGATTATCTGTGGAAACAAGAAAGAATTCAGGGAACTGTTTGGAGGGGGAAGAGAGTATATTTCCAGGGTGGCATTACCTTCAAAATCAGTGTCTTGATTTTAGTGCCAGGTGGCAGGGAGCTGTATTATTGCTCATTGTGGGAGTTGCTTGTCTCCTTGTGCATAAGTGACTGGCCTGCTGCGTGGAGGTTGGTGAAGGCCAGGCCATGTGAGTGTGTTCCTGCAGCAGCACAACTGGCTCTGCAGCTCCTGGGTGGCTCTTGGTCAACTCTTGGCCACCTCCTGACCGTCCAACTCTCCTTGCGTGGGAGAGGTGGGCCCAAGCTCTGGTCCCCGTGCTCAGCCAGACCAACCACATCGTGGTTGTAAAATACCATTTGAAATACATAGGTCTTGTTTTGGGGCCACAGGGAGGTTAATTTCAGGATTTGTGTGTGCAAAGTTAACTATCACGTTTTTGTGTGCCAGTCCCCAGTAGAAGATGACTCTTGCTGGAGGTTATTCCCCTTCAGAAATGAGCTGAGCAGGTAGAAGTAAGCTGCAGGCAGTCTTTGCATCTTGAATATCCTAACTATTCTTCCTCTTTCAGATTGGGGAGTTTTTTCCCTATGGTAAAAATATGATTCTACGATCTCAACTTCTTTTTTCCTTTGTTTTCGCATAACTTTATTTATCAAGGTGTACTCAGGTTCCTTCTGTTTGTTTTACTGCCAGAGAATTTCAATATGAAAAAGAAAAGTCAATGATGTGGAATTAAAAGGGACTCATCTAGATCTCATAATAATAAAAGTACTTGGAACAAATGAGTTTAGAATTCATATTGTGGCTTTATGCTTCTTTGGAGTGCTTTGTTTTATCATCAGAGAGGCATCATTTGTTTAAACTGTGCTCCTGTCTGACATCTGGTTTGAAAAGCATAATAACCTATATAATCAGCTTTTAAAATGCTGGATTATCTGTGTGTTTATTGACTCTTCTTTACAAAATCTGCTATTTCTAATTAATTCTCCATATAACTGTTACTAAAGCCAACTCTCAGACACACAAATGGGCTTGATGGCAATGGCTAGTCAAGGTCAGCATTTGACTGCCAGCATTTGCACTGTTGAGGATCATAAATCAGGCTTATTCTTAATCACATACCCCACAACGTGACAAATGTTAGTGGGACCATCTAAGCAACAATTTTACAAATCATTTAGAAGATACATTTGGCATTGTTAAAATGGTTCATGCTACCCTTGGCTGTAAAAGCATTGTGATAAAATATGTATGCTATGTTAGATCTCTTTTCTTTGAATCCTGCAGAGTTTGTGTGTGTATGGGGGTGGGGGGGAATATGTGTTTGCTTGTTTTTTGCTTTGTATTGGAAATAATGAGAGAGGCATTAAAATAATGTTACCTAATCAACCTATGGAAGCCACTGTCTTCAGAAGGTGAGGATGAGTAGCCAACTCTGTGGCACTATTTTATATTTCTAGTGCTTTCAATTAGGAGTTTATATTGAAAGTAGCTTCCCACCCACAAGGAATGTTCTGGGTCAAGAAAAGTCCATTGTGTGAAAGTTTAAAAAACTCCTGTTAAGTATCAGAGCAATATGTTTTAGGCTCTAATTTGTTTTTGGGCAAACGTGTTAATACAGAGTTTTCACTTGATCTAAATTTTAAGACTTAAACCTGCTATGGCCCACAGATGCCATTAGATTTAGCGTGTCATTCAAATAGATATTTGGCAGTAGGCTAATTACTCTCCAGGGACTCAGTTGTAAAGTTTTTAATCTTTATTTTATGGTATTTGTTCTTATATGGACCAACTCTTGTATATTTCAAAACAGAGAATGACTCAGTTACTTTAGTAACTTTGATTATTGTAACTAAACTTTTCCTCTGGAAAAATCAAACTGAACTCCAGAAAAACAGCTAAAATTAAATTAATGGAGATATCTCTGCTACAGTCAACTGAATTTAACACTGAGGTTTTGCTTATTAAGTGTTACCTGCCTGTAACTTTTCCCAAATGCCAGTTTACATTAGGATTACTTGATAAAAATTCATGGCATGTTGCTGTAGAAAATTAATGCAAAGGAAATATTTAACTTGGAGCATGCATGAAAAGCACTTTCAATGTGGGGGGTTTAGAGTAGTTTTTCTGCCTGTACATACTATAGAATACAGAGCTAAAATGATTAATGAAAGAACTGGTTGAATAAAAGTGATGAATAAATAAAGTGTCATTCTGTGTCATAAAAACTGGATGTCTGGCCTTGAAATAAAGGCTTGATCTCTGGTCAGATCTTGGTGCAGGTCTTGTTCACAGTGGTCAAAAACACTAAGAAAGGGATGGCAACCTGAACCTAGAAAGATTTAGGAGGAGAAAGTATAACTATCCATGTGTACCTTGCTGAGAAATAAAAGCTTCCATGGAGAGCAACCTAACCTGAGGTTTTGCCGTGTCATTTGAGCATGTTTTTTGTACTCAGGCTGTTATTATTTGCAGGTATGTACAAACACCACTCTGCCCTTGTATGAGGTACTATAACAACGTTTTGAATTGGAAAATACTCAGGTATAGCATGGGTGAAAGAGAACATGAGAGAGTTTAAAAACAAGCCAAACATTGTTCATTAGAACACAGTCATAGCTAGAGCTGGCACAGGGTGGAGGAGATTTAAGTACCAACAGCTAATATAAATGCTTCTTTTCAATGAAGTATTTGAGAACTGCTCCATATTGGATACTCCTATTAAATGACAGTACCTCGTTTGTGTTTTAAGCTATTCCAGTTTTAAACTGATTACAAGAATGAGTTAATTGAATTTCATTGCAGAATGTTCAGTTTCCACCTGTGATGATGTGGCTGAGTAGCTGAATGCTACATGCTTTGTATTCAAACTTTGCCTTTCAGTTGCATTCAACTCTTTAGTTTAGAGAAGCGCTGCATAAAATATGCTGTAGGTTACGTCGTAGGTAGGCATTTATTAATAGTCATGGATCAACTGGTGTCTCAGTGTGTCTTTGCTGGCTTTTTTTACCGATTAATTCTGTGTAAGTACAATTTTATAGGGTAGCTTGTATCTAAAAAAAGGCTCTCCCACCTTGTGCAAATCCTACACGACAATTTATTTTCAACTAAAAATAATACATAATTATATATATATGCAGTATGTATATATAGAGAAACATGTGTGTGCGTATATGTATAAAAATAAAAAATCATACACGCTGCTGTGATACCCTGGAAACCTCCATTTCTCTGCAGGATGAACTCTCTAACAAAATTACCTTTGATTTCTTTTTTTTAGATATCAAAAAAATACACTGACCTTTTTCAGGGTGGAAAGACTAGGAAAGTTTTTACTAGTCTTATGAAGAAATGGGAACATGCAACATCAAAATTACAAATCCCCTGAGACATTTTGGTGTTATGTCAGAATTGAAATGTTACCTTCTTCAGCAAAATACTGACATTTGCAATGAAAAAAAAAAAAGAAAAGAAAAGAAATAATTTTCAAGGGTAGTTTTTCAGGTTATTGACATTTTTCTCTAGAAAGCAGATACCTTTTGAAGAATTTTGTTTAATGAGAGGCTTCATTTTTTTTCATGCAGTAGGGAACATGCTGGAGGGAGAAAGTCTTATTCTTTGCCTAAACACATCCGAAGGCAGAGCTGAATACCAGCACAGCCTCGACAAATCCTGGAGAAGTTATCTTTCCTTAGGGTAGATTAATGCAGCATGCACAGGTATGACTGTGACATGAGCTCACAGAACTTATTTTAACATAGATTTGGTGAGCCTTTCTCTCTAACAGATGAGCTAATACCATCACCTAGCAATTATCAAGTAGTGTGATGTTATGTAATGAAAGTATAAATAGCACAAGGACTAAAACTAGTAAATCTAACAGACTAGCGAGCAGACAAGAGCAGGAATACTATTTGGAACATTTTGATTAACATCTGAACACTGTCATTTAAAAAGACATTTAGATTTGATGCTACAGTAAAGCTGTAGGGCAGGAGAGTTGCGGTCCTTCATTTGGAGTGACATTCGAGCTGTGCCTCCTGGATAAATCACTTGGCCTCTGTATACCTCTTTAGAGGAAGTTAGAAATTTGGAAAAAGGCAAGAGCGCATATTTGAAATGTCTTAAGCAAGTTTGTTGTCTTATGTTTGAATTAAGACTACCTGTGCACTTTCCCGATATCTGATGGACAAATAGCCTGTGACTTGCAGTTTGAACTACCCGATTATTTCCTCATCAGAGTCTTTTAGGCTTGTTTTTGTAGTTGTTTGGCAGCGTTCAGAGGGATAATGTGTAAGAAATGTAAGAGGTCATGTTTACCTGGAGAAGAAAGGCTGTGTGGAAGGAGAGACTCTCCCTAGCCCTACGGAGACATGGGAGGGATCCAAAGCTTTCATCTCCTTCAGGATCTGGCATGTTTCTCCAAGCATGCTGATTACACTAGGGTGGCATTTCCAGTTCCTGGGGGAAGAAGGGAGGGAGGAAACTCACGGTATCATGAAATGTGACTTGTTTTTGAAGAGCGCTGTCTTTTAGAGGTGCCAGTGAAAAATACCTCCTAAAGCTACTGTTGGAGAGTTATGGCTTAAGAAGAGCCAACAACAGAAGTGCCCTGTCATTTAAGAAGGTGGTAGATGATTGAAGTGGGGTTTGCAAGGTGTGTCAGTCTGCAAAACTTTGGGATGGTCTGAACCTCCAGTGCTGCTTTTCTGGCACTTACAATCATACAGAAGGGTTTTCTGCACTTGCAGAAAGTAAAAAGACTCCAAAACTCTGTCAGAAGTAATGTGTTAAATTACAGAAATATTAGAAATATTTCAAGGACCACTACAGTGCTAAGCAGAAATATGGACAGGAGAGTGCACTTTGCTGTGTTACTTCATAAAATGGCCTTAGAGGCTTTTGTACAGGTATTCCTTGGCTGTGAAGGCTTCAAACAAACAAAGAAACAAAAGGAAATGTAAAGCTGTCAGGTTGCTGCCAGAGTGGTTCGTTGGTTTATTTGTTGTTTACTTTCAGTTTTAATCATCTGCTACCAGTAAGTTACCATTGCCCTTGTGGGAACTTCTCACATTAACATTGATATATTATGGGTGTTGTGTTAAAACAGACAATAAAAATATTGCACTTACTAATTAAAGCAATTCGTGTATCCAGCCAGGCAGTGCCAGAAAGAGTTGTGGTTTCCTAATTGTTAGGTGCCTTGAGCAATATCCCTGTTATAAATTCTTAATTGAACTTTGTATTATGGCCAGTGTGATTTGAAATATTTATAGCTGTTTTGTTTGATTGTTTTTACTCCAGCTCTTCACTGAGAAGTGTATCAACTGGATCTTCAAGACCTTCCAAAGTGTGTTTGGTGTGTGGAGATGAGGCATCTGGATGTCATTATGGGGTGGTTACGTGTGGCAGCTGTAAAGTTTTCTTCAAGAGAGCAGTAGAAGGTAAGAAAACACAAAATGAAAAAACGTCAACACACACAAAAAAAAGACAAAATATGTTCTGGGTTGGTTTGGTTTTTTTTTTTCCAAAAAAAAAAGAAATACATATACACATATAAATTTTTCTATGTGTCTTCTGCTGTTGATAAAATTATATGTTGTTAACTTGGAAAAAAAAAGTTGAGTGAACTCCAATTAAGTTTGGTATAACTTAGGTAGAATGTGCCAGAGTGTTCTGCAGTGTACGCCTTCTAAAAGATGCATTGTTTTACTTCATGCCACTGCTGAATCAGGCTTCTTCTCCACCACTCCAAGTGGATTTTTCTAATTTTTAGTGCACAAACAGGCAATTGATGTAAACATACTCCTCCTTCTCCTGTACTGGAGGATGAAGACACTTGTCTCATCATGCTTTGGCAGCCTTACGTGACAATGAAGTTCTGGTCTTTCCTGGGCATCTCAGTAGTAGGAAGTTAGGATCACTCAGTAGTGCTATGGGACCTCTGGTAGGTGTTGTCTCTCAGTAACTTGGTTTATCAGGGTGAAAGAAAATGTTTGATCTTTACAGCCTTTGTAAGCCACTTCTTCAGGTGATAAAAATTAAGTTTTTAATATCTGATAAAAAGAGTTCATAACATGCAAAGGAAGTAAAAGCTATGTAGGTTTTTTGAAGTCTTTGCTGATGAGTACATGTTCTTACAACCATGGATGGAGCAAGATATACCTACTTACTGATTTATGTGCATGAAGAAAAACCTAGAAGGAAGCAAATGCACTCTTATTATGATGTCCAGCTTGTGCACTGAGAAGCGTGAGGCAGTGTGTGATGTGATTAATTTCTTTTGTGATCATTAAATCTACTGCTGGTGACAATAAGGATTTAGCTCTTTGTTAAATAGACCTGGAGGGCTTGTACGTCACTGAAGTCAAGACTTTCATGTAATATTTCTCTATCAATCTGTTTATCTATCACTGAAAGTGTCAATGTAATTGAAATGAACCTTCCAAAGTTACAAGGACATGGAAGAGGCTTCCCCCTGCTGAAAGCACTTTCTCTTACAGTTGTGCAATAGCTGACCTTGATGACTTCATTCCCCAACTTCTTCCTTGAGAATTTATTCGTTTGATGTAGCACATGAACTGGAAAACCTTACTTACTGTCACTGAGTGATTTCTTCCATGTGTTTCCATGCCTCATCATGGGTGGGTCTTCAGACATCCATATCTAAGCTAGTCTCTGAGCCATGAGGATTTATGGTGGTGGTGAGGTTTTCCATACAGCTGCATATACTGTGTGAAGTGACAGCACCTTTTGTTATCTTCCTTCTTCCTTTCCTGCCTCCCAGGAAAGTTTTCTTTCCAGTCTTGAATCAGTGTAATTTCAAGGTGCTGTGTATCTACATTTACTGCTTTCCTGTCTTTTAATGTCTATTCTGACATGATGTCCCTATCCAACTTTGTAGGAATTTACGAGAAAGACTATGTTTCCAAGCCTCAGAAGCCAAAATTGTTAGGAAAGGCTCACTCTCTGTGATCAGGCATAAAATTACATTTTTAAAATGTAATTAAAGGTGATCAGTAATTATTGAAAGTTTACAAGGCAAGGGAAAAAAAACTCAAAAAATGAAAGACAAAGCTACCCTCTCATCCCTAAAAATGTATAATGTGTTTAAATTAGCGTACATTTTTTAGAATCATTATATTAACATACATGTTCCTACCAGTGGTATGTGAGCACTGTCTAGACATCTGCTTGGTATGAACATGACTGAGCTCTTGATGCAACTAGTACCATTGCTGTTGTGCAAACACTGAAGTTTTGTCTTGGCTTGTACTTTTATGTGTTTATGTGTGTGTGTGTATATATATATATATATGCTTAGAAGTACGTTGTAGGGTATTAGCCACAAAAGAACATAGCAAAAAAGTAATATACATTTTGGCTTCAAATATCCTGAGACTGTAAATATGACTAAAAGTTTGTGGAGGTAGTTTTGTGAAAACAAGTTTATTGTGGAGTCATAAATTTTTCAGTAAGGAACATGACTAGCAAAACGCCCTAGTCTGAGGTTTCCTGATTGAAAGTAAATATTTGTAGTAATTATTCTGTGTCATGTCAGGAGGATATTTTTAAAACTATGGTAGTGCAGAGCATGGTAGAAATAAATAAATAAATCAATCAATCAAAGTGGAAGACCTACTTTAAATGTAGATCCTGGGCATACATGTCTCAGCACTGAGATAAAGTTGTGTTCTTTACCAAAGGTGGCAAAAGTTGTAGTCTTTAAAAAATGCCCCCCTCTTCCAATTGTTGTTTAATACAGTACCTACAGCTGGTGGCATTTTCACAGAACCACAGAATGGCTGAGGTTGAAAGGAACCTCTGAAGGTCATCTACACAGCCCCCCTGCTCCAGCAGGACCACTTAGAACCAGTTGCCCAGGGCTGTGTCCAGCTGACCTTTGAATATCCCCAAGGATAGAAACTCCACAATGACTCTGGGCAATCTCTGCCAGGAATTGGTCATCCTCACCGTAGAAGTGTTCCCTGGTGTACAGCTGGACCATCCTGTGTTGCAGTTTGTGCCCTTTTTGAATGGAGCAACTCCTCCTTTGGTCGTTGGTTCCTACTGATTAAATGAAAGCTTTATTTAGTTTAATTTAGAGAGTTACATACTGATAGTTCTTCAAAAGAGGCAGTGGGATGGAAATCATGGGAGAGAGCACATGTGTTCAGGTGGAAGGAGGAGAAGAAGTAATGTAGTTGAAGATGTCCCTGCTCTTTGCAAGGACCTTTAAAGGTGCATTCCAACTCAGTCATTCTGTGAGTCTATGAAGTGGGGAGACAAATTGTATCAAAAAGCATGGGAACAGAGAGAAGGGGGTTTTGGAGAGGGGGACCCCTGCACACTATCCCGTTCTTTGGGTCTTGGCTAGAATTGCTAACGTTGTCAGCCCACCTTGAACAGCTTTTGAGTGCCAATTCCTCTGTGCTCCTTTGAAATATTGTAAAACCAGAGGGATTAGAACAGAAAATAGCAACTGTATTGGAATTTAAACCCAAGAAACTAATAAGAAACACAAGAACAAAGAGACTACAACTTGCATTTCCAATTAGAAATCTGGTAATTGTATTCCCAGTTAATCATATCTTGGAACTTGCAGGAAATGTCTAATGAATTTATGAGAAGGAGAGCTGTAGACCAAAAAAGTATTAATATGGGTTTATTGGTGAAATTTCAAAAGTAATTTCAGACAGAATTAATTACAAGGCTGTAAATTATCTAAGTACAAGTTTTGGTATTAAGTAGGCATGGACTTTTTGCTGACTGACTTGACGAACAGGAGTCTGATCTCAAGCAAAGTGATTTTGTCATTAACGTAAATTTGATCTGCCTTGCAAAAGCTAAAGTCCTTTAACTGTAAAAGTGTTGATAACTGGTGTCAGTGCAAAAGTTAAGATGTATTTTTACACAGAATAATTGTATTATATGGGGGGGGGTTTCTAAATTACAAATATGACCAATCATGAAGTTATTTGAACTTTAATTTGCCATCATAATAGAGTCACATGCTGAAAATACACTGTACTGTGAGGGAACCTAAAGCACTTGGCCAGTCTTGTCTTCTCTTTTTTCACTGAAGCAGCTTTTTCTAAGGAGAGTAACAGGCTTGAAGTCAGAAATCACAGCTGTTCTTGCTATGCTTTGCATTTTCAGTCTTCATTTGTTCAAGTTCCAGACAAGTATGAGGTAATCTCTCCTAAATCAAAATTTATATTGTCTCTTAAGTTGCTAATCTTTCATTCTTCCTTTGGATTGAAGGTAGGAAAAAAGGAAGGCACTCTTTCATCTCCATATGGGGATAAAGACTGCAGTAAAAATGACCATTTTCTTCCAGCTATTTTACATATTTTCTTGGAAAATTTTGGCTTCTTAAAATGGGAGAATTAAAAAATTACATTGTATTCGTTATGGGTAAGCTTGTCCTCTTTTAAAATACAAAGAAGCAATATTCAATAAACATCTGATTCTGATGTTGATTTCTACTCCAGGAGGTTCACCTTGAAGCTAGTTCTTCTATTTTAAGTCAAAAAAATAGATTTCACTTCTGAAGTAGAAGCATAGTCACAGCAAGAAGTTTCTAGGGTTCTAGGGTTGTTTCCAAACCACCCCCCCACCTGACCTTTTGCCATTTGCCGACTTAAAGTGGAGGGTAATTTGGCTGAAGGAAACTTCAAACTCGGATCTGATGCCTCCTGGATATAGTAAATGTGCTGTGCACCTCGGTGAGCAACCTGGTAACAAAGAACTCCACTGATGTTTGAATAGCAGGTTGTCCAAGACTTGGCATTAATAGTGGAAGGGGTGAAATTTCTTGCGTAGCAATGTGCAGGGTCTCAGCACAGCTGCGGGAACTGAGATTGCCTCAGGGATAGGGCTACGGAAAAGTGGTGCCGTTCTCCCTCTGCCTTTGTGCTGGGCTGCTCTGAAAACACAGACACAGAACAGCCTGGGCTGCACGACCGAGGGTCCAACCCACCAGTCAACTTACCAGGCAATGAGGCCAATCCTTGTGCCATAACCAAGAGGATCCAGTAGCAGCTTTAAGAGGCTCACCTTCGTGGGAAGGGTTGCAAGCTATTGCCAGGCTGAAAATTCAGTGGTAGCTAAATCCAGTTCTTTGGCAAGCAAAGGCACTGTATGACTGTTTAACAATGGGCTAGATGCATAATATCCCAGGGATACTCTCGTTTTGGGTGCCTTGGTTTTGGTTTTGTTTGTTTTTTTTTTCTTTTGGAAGTATTCTGTAGTCTCTGCTTCCAGAAGGCCACACAAGATGGAAAGCAATATATGTAACATGTTATTTTCAGAAACAGTTAATCTTCCTATGGTTTTCCTATGCACTGTAAGTGAAAGAACTTTCCAAGACTGTACAATCCCCAGTAGAAAATAAAGAGAAATTAAGACTCTGTGTGTGCCCCATATTTTTCTTTTTTCTTCATTTCAATTGAAGTGAAAAAATTATCAAGGTGTGAGAAATACTGACATGTCTAACTCTTGAATAATTTTCTTAATTAGCCTAACTTAAATTTTTTTAGAATACTGTTAAACAGGAAAATTTACCTTACTGATAATTTAAGGAAGCAATATTTTTTTTTATGCTGTACGTACGAAACTGAAATTGATACATAAGAGAAAGGCATTTTGCACACCATTTTGCAGTATGTGCACCCATGAATTTTGTAGGTCTGTATTACTATAATTAATTATACATACAGTTCTTCACTCTCCACTCTTCTGTTCATTCACTGTAATGGAGTCAGTGTTTTTCCGTAACAGGCTGCAATTTTCCTTTTATCCACTTTCATAAGGTCAATGGCCTCTCTAAATTCGACATCACTCAGTATAGATGTCCATATGTTTTCATAGAAATTTCTATGTGGGATTTGAAGTTGACTCTGTTCCTGACCTGTTGCAAGAATCTGTTTTACAACCTATCAAACAGAAATATTAGGTGAAGAGCAAGCAGATGGGTGATCTGCTGAGGGCAAGTGAGCTGGTCAAATTCATGTAGCAGCTGCTACTCTTACTTGATATGCTATGGTTAATAGGTGTAAAATAAAATTTAAATAATTAAGTCATCATAGGTTTGAAGCTGCCACCAGCCTTCCATGCTTTCATAGATATGCAAAAAGGACTTTTCCTGTTTTTTTGCTCTGCCAGGCAGTATTCCCTTGTGAAATGAAGTCTTCATTCCTCCTCCTGGGCTGGTTTTAGTGGGGACTCAGAGTCCAGGTGACTGGTAGGGGAAAGGAACTACAAAAGTTTGCAGTGTGACCCCAAAAAGGGGAGCAAAAAATCAAGCAGCGAGAAAGAATAAAGGATAGAGCACATATTACAATTGAATATTTTAAAATTGGGGAGAGGCGAAACATGAGGAAAATCCTTCCTTGTGGCTCTTGGAATATGTGACCTGCATGAAAAACACTGCCTGATGCAGAAAAGAAAATGCAGCATGCATGGTAAATGTAAAGTGGAACACTAGTAGACCAAGCATAATGTGGTAGCTTTTCAGAAAGGAGGGAGTAGATTTGGGAACCACCCAGGTCATACAGTGTCATGGTTTGAAAACAAGCACAGAATGGGTGGTTTTAGCAGCTGCAGTGCCACAAAGTTTTAAGTTGCTTAATAAATGTGAAAACTATATGAAAAAATATTTTATATGAAGGAATTCATTCATTCTTTTTGAAAAGCATTTAAAATTTCTTCCTTGCCCCAGGACTTTCCAACATTCACAGTTTTTTGGTTGTAACTTGCTTACCATGTAAGCAGCTGTTGGTATAGAGAGGGACAGATAGGTATGAGGATGAGAATTTGTGTATGGGCTGCTGCCTGGCCTTGAAAAATGCACGCATGAGGCCAGGAGGGCTGCATGCAACTATTCTTCTCCTGCACTCTGTTGTTTGTCTTTTGTTCTTTGTTTCATGAATACTAATTTTCTAGACTACTTCATCTATAAAATAATTTGTTCAGTAGGTGATACCAGTCTGCACAACCACAGTATGCAGTAAACAGAACATTGACGCAGTGCTAAGATTGGTTTATCTTGGGTAAAAAGCCTTCCACTGTCACAAATTCAAGCATCACACAGGCTTTGAAGGGCTTACCTTCTACCTACTTACGAAGGGAAGATGTGATAGGGAACTCAGTTGCAGTAATTTTTTTGTTATTGTTGTTGTTTTCTTTTTTAGTACATCACAGGGTAACATGCCAGTAGGTCTGTCTTCATAGATGTGGGATGGTCCTGTGAATGCATGCTGAGTTAAGGTAGCCACAAATACTTGGCTAACAAATGGTCACATGTCACAGCCATTAGTTTAGTGTTTCCTTCAATATGTCAACTGCCTTTCCTTTAAAAAGGAATGGGGTTTTTTTTACATATGCTACATAGAGAAGATAGACAGGGTGCTTCCTGGGAAGTTCACCTTTTAGGTAGTAGTTCCAAGGTGCCTGAGCCACTTGTGTAATGTAGTCACACAAAACCCATATATTTGGGTGCACCAAGTATTTCAAACAATCAGGGAAGTATTCACAGCATCATGGCACAAACAGTGATGCTTATCTGGAGTATTGTAATTACTTCTGGTCACCAGTATATTAAAGGCAGTTTGATTCAGAGTCATGTAAACAGACTAGAAGAGCTTCTGAAATGATCTGGGGAATAAAAATTTATCTTCCATCAGGTGACTGAATGCTTTTAGCTTTTTTTAGCCTACCCAAAAAGAGTCTGAGTTGGGACATGATTGCTGTCTATAAATATTTCACAGTTGAGGATTAGACAACCGAGAGGGAGGAGAACTTATTTTGAACTAAGAACTGTACTGAAATAAGAGCAAATGGGTAAAAATTACATTAGTTAGTTTGCTATTTTGAGAATGCTGCAAACCACCAGAAGGAGGGACTTTTAGGGGCCCTTTTTCTGAAGAAAAGGATTTAAGTACCTACTTTGAAATTGAGCATAAGAGAAGTAGCTGATGTATAATAGAATTTGGTTATCTGTGATATTAAAGGATAAACCGAAGAGGTCTCTTTTGGTTAATACTGCATCCTGGTAAGGCTGGAGAGTTCAGCTGACTCCAAAAATGAAGGAAGTAGGAGTAATAGAGAGGGTGAACTAACTAAGACATTTTTAGAATATTCCATTTGTAATGATGGTGAATGACTAAATCTTCACAGGGATACAGATAGAACTTCAGTTTTTAAAAATTGATGTGAAGTGCTAAGATCTTGCATAGGGCAGAATTGCTTTGTATTTGTACTAGCAGATGAACGTCTGTCTCCTACAATGACTTCTTTTGTTTTGAGTTCAGAAAAAAGCTCAGAGTGAAGTCCTTTTGAAATAATAATAATAATGGCCAGTCTTTGCGAGCGAAGATCCGGGGAAGGTCTTTCCACCTTCCAGCCTGCGCATTGGATTTTTTAGGTGAGACACAGTGTGCGCGGAACTGAGCCCACCCTTTAATCCTAAGGTTCATCTGCCGGGGCCAAGCGAGCTTGGACAGTGGCAGTGAGGTCCTTAGGACGTAGGTGGGTTGCCTTTAAGGGCTAACGAGCCCCACCTGCCCGGGAGTGGCCCTGACCGGGAATCGAACCCGGGTCTCGGCGGTGATAGCGCCGCGCCCTTACCACTAGACCACCAGGGGCTCCATCCTATCCAACTAAGCCTCTGCAGGTACCCCCAGACCCCATCAGGTGACCTCACGCTGGTTACATTTGCTTGTAATCCCCTCAAGCAAGAGCCTGACTACTGAGAAATCCCCTGTCATTGAAGTATAATTGGTCTGACTTCTTGGACACTGTGCTGCTGGGTTGTTGGTGGGGGGGGGTGTTTTTGTTTTGGGTTTTTTTTGTGATGCCTTGTGCAATACAACTAAATGGATAACTAAAGCATGAACAAACATTCAAATTGGAATTTGCGATTGGACATAAATATATGGACAAGATCTTCTATATCAAACAGTATCAAGCATATCAAATACCATAAAACATCCTTAATCAGATGCTTTAGCTCCTTGTGTGGTACTACTTTATAAAATGCTGTTATCTGCCTGCCTTGGCAGCCTCTAGAAACAGTGTTATAATTTTCACTTTTAGTAGAAAATGACACTTCTCTTCTGCAACCCTCAAGGTTCAGAAAATTTTTACAGCCTGAAAAGGCTCTTCCAGTCTCAGGTTAAGTAGTTAAGAGCCAAAAGGGGATAATCCTGCAAGGTGCCTCCAGCACCGCAGTGTTAGAGATAAGGGATTTTGCAGTGTCGTGGCTGAAAGAAATTCTTAATAGATAAAACGTCAAAATAAATATATAAATACTTAAATCTGGAAACAAAGCATCTTTTTGCACCTCCCAAGCCTGTTTTAAATAAGGGGATGGGAAAACAGTCTCTAGACAAAAAAAAAAAAAGTAAAATGTACATACAGATCTGTCTGTTATAGACAGAGGGAACAAGGCATCTGCTAGCATCTAGGATATAAATAGAGTGGGAAAGGTAATGGCAAATCTCCCATTGCCTTGAATGAAGCCAGGATTTCAGCCTTTTTTTGGAGCGCAGTTTTAGGTTGTTGAAGTTTGGGAGTGCCTTTGTTAGGTTTAAAGTCTAGACTGAGACTGAGGCATTTTTGTCAGATTTTTTAGGAATAATAGCGGCCCATGGTCAGCACTGAAGCCCACAGCTCTTAATTGTTTAAGCAGAGAAAATTCTGTTAAATAGAAATATTACCTTTTTTTAACCTTCAAAATTATTTGGTGTCATTTCTTACGGTTGAGTTGCCAAATCCAGGACGCTAAGAAAGGGAACATGGGTTAGTCAGTCCACTCCTTCCTATTTCAAGAGTGATAAGGATGGGGGGCTTTTGTATGTACCTTGTCCGTGCTAAGAGTAAGCAGAAACAAGCAGTTTGGAGTTACTGTGTGCCCTCCCACCTCTTTCTGCTCCTCTTTGTGGGTTCTTATGGTGCAATGGTGGGTTTCATGGGTTTTGAGCTCTGGGGTTTTTTTCAGGTTGGTATTTTAAAAATATGCTTGGGAGAAAAAAATGAAGTTTGCAAAATCGTAACTAAATATGAAAGTAATAAATGTCACTGGCCTGCGTGGTCTTTGTTCATCTGCACCACATGTAATAATTTCTAATTCAACCTTAATTACAGAATCTCATACAACTTTTTCCATTACACCTCTGCCTTGCTCATTGAACAGATTGCATAAGGTTCAATTAATGAGCAGCTATTCAATATCTTGTATTCTTCTCATTGCTCCATGTATGGTCCTCTGCCTTCACTGCTGATTACTATTCATCCCTTGCTCATAATACATAATTACTCAATTCTTACAGAGCTTTTTTATGGTGCTTGTTACTAATATCTAAGTGCTTTACAAACATTGTTTAATTTGTGAGATGAGTAGTTATAACCCCTGGTTTACAGTTGAGGAGTTAATGCACAGATTAAGCTCAGACCTACCCGCTGATTTGGGTTTCATGATTTATGAAATGTAGGACCTCAGGAAGCAGTAGTACTTGGCATTTTATAGTATTTAGTATGTTCAAAGTGCAATATCCATTGATTTTACTTACAACTGTGGTCACTTAAACCACTGCAAATCAAACTCTTGATCGTAAGTTGGATACTCAGAAAACAAGGAGGATAATTAGTGTTTTTTCTTGCTTATTATTACAAAGTAAGTCCGTAGCAAAGGAGGTGCAATCTGGTTCTCTGGGGCACTGTTCAACTGCCTCAGGTATTGAATTTCTTGCTCCTTTCTCTCTTTCTTCTTTAAATCTTCATAATCCTTTGTGCATTTTGTCTTCAGTAGCATGCCAATAAGAACTCCAAGGACAAGAGTCCTTTTGACTTTGGTCCTGATTCATCCTAAATCACCATCCACATTGTCCCCAGAGGAGGGTGTAGAAGTAAGTCATAATGCAGTGAGAGACTTGGAGGGTTAGATCAAAATTCAGGTTTTGAGGTGTCGTGAAGTCTGAGACTTCTTACCTGTTCAGCGACAGTAACCGGAGCAAGGTTCCTAGGTGGTCGTGTGCAGGAAACATTGTTGATTGTGCTTCCTAGGAAAGCTACTTGCAGCTAAATAGTCACAAGATGTCTCAAGGTCCTAGGAGCTGTGCCTAAAACATTTAACAGAAGTGAATTTGAGAAGACTGTAATTCAGCTTCTCTAGTACATGCTGATACTTGTATTAGTGGGAGTTTTTTGTTATGAATCCTCGAATTCATCCTTCCTTACCTTTGTTCACACAGTACATCCCAACACGTTTAGTGTTTTAGTTTGAACCTTTCCACTGTATAAATTTTCTGCATATGTTATTGAAATGCATTATTGTGACGTGGTTAATTTACAACCTTTTCTGAATATTCTGCAGTATAATTTTTTTCTTTTTTGGAAGCTTTACTTTTCTTGCTGTTTTGTTTTAATCTTCCTTGTGTAAAGCTTTGTTTGAGTATAGCGTTTAGTTGGTATGGAAGATATGCTTTAATCGCTTTGTGCCTTCAACTCTATTAAAGACCCTGCTAAGGTGCATAGGTTTATGAAAAGAGCACCATTTCATGTGGATTAACTTTGTCCAGGTGAGAGAACATACAGTCACAGAATTGCTGAAGTTGGAGGAGACCTATGGAGCTTATCTGGTCCAACCCTGCTGCTTGGAACAGGTTGCTCAGCACCATGTACAGGCAGGTTTTGGGTATCTTAAGAGGGGTAGTCATAGGGCAGAGACTCCTTATTTCCTCAGGGCAACCTGTTTGACCCTCCTCTCCATTAAAAAACTGAAAGTATCCTCACTCTTCTTGAAGACAAAAGTGACACCTGCATCCTTCTAGTCTTTAGGCATCTTGATTGCCATGACCTTTCAAAGATAATCAGGAGTGATCTTGGTGATGTGAATTGTCTCCGTCAGTACTCAGGGGTGTAGTCTGTGATGTCCCATTTGTTGTATGGTCTCCAGGCTGATCCTTCTCCTCTCAGGGTAAGTTTTCCTCCAGGCTGTCCCTCCACTGTTGCTTTTCAAGGCAAAAGGAACTGCTTTGCATCTGAATGATTGTCATCTAGAAAACAGGACACTTTTTTGTTCTGTCAAAGCATTGCTTTGCATTGATGGGCATTGCAATCTATTAGTTGAAAAGTACAGTAGCTCTGACCAAAGGAAGTGTGTTAGGAGAAAACCAGCCTAAAGTTACCCTTGTAGAGCTTGGCTAATTGCTAGAGGAGCTCAGGCTCCTGCCTGGACCTATCAAAGACCTCCTGCTGACTCACACTGCTAGTTAGTATGAGTTTGCAAATGGGAAACTCAGACTTAAGAGCTCTGTTAAGTCTGAATGATATTTTGCAGTTCAAGATTGAGTCTCATGCTTCCTAACAGATTTTTTTTTTTTCTGATTTATTAAATCATAATTTTAAGAAAGGTCCATTTACAGTTTTTCTTCGATGATATGCCAGATGACCAGTAATAAGAGCAAAAGGCTGCAATGGAATTACTGTTTTAGGCAGTAGGTTTTTATGTTTAATGAAACTACTCGGTGCCTCTCGGCTGGAAAAGAATGTCTGAAGAAATTCAAAAGGACTAAATAAATGCCTCAGAAAATAAATGTGGAAGGGTTATGTTTTAGAAATGTATTCTAGAGATTTAGAACGTAGGCTGACTTACAAGTCACAGGGTGAGAAAAATACCAAAATGGGAATAGTTCTGCAATAGAAAGACATGCATTATTTTAAAACACAATGTGATGCCCATAAAACAGAACAAGAGTATATACAACGGTGATTTAGAAGAAAATTGTGTTTCTTTGAAACTTTTGGTACTGTTCTTGCAAGATGCCAGCAAAAGGCATTGCTTTTTGTATGTCACTGAACGTTGTGATAAACAGAATATTTTGAGTTCTTATAATTGAATGTTTCACACCTTTTCCAGAAAAGTGGTCATTACTTTCATTTCAGCATTAATGCAGTTGTATGAGGTTTCTACATCTCATCTCATTTGCCTTTAATTCTTCTTGATTCTTGCTGAAAACCATATCCAGAGTAGTGAAATTTTCCCCACATCTTTCCTATTTGTGGCATATTCGCATTCATTTGAGCTATCAGGCCTATGAGCTAGAGCATGATTGTCTCATTTGTACCCACCCATTTATTTTACTTGCTCTGGAAATCAGTTTATGTTGCACTTTAATACAGAAAAGGACTGGACCTGATGTTTTGAGCTCACTGTTGGAAAAACCTGCTCCCTCATGTAGCAAGTACCTAACGGGGCTCGTGTGTTGGAAGGAGACATATGGCAAACAATTCTTGCAACGTCAGAGCAGGGTGATGGATGGCATTAAAAAAGGTAACGTTGCTTTCTTAGGGAGAGACTGAACGATACCGTATGTGGGAACAGAGCTGAAAAACTGAACTGTATGGTTTTTCTACCAGGAACAAGTTAAACTGGGGTTTGAAGGTTTAGAAACCCTTTGCATGCTCTGCACAAGTTCTGATAAGACTCTTCTTGATTAGGCTAGGAGAATGTTTTTAATTTAAAGCTAATGCCTGTGGGGAAGAAGTGCAGTAGTTTTGTACTTTCAAAACTTGGGCATTTATGCAAGATTTCTATAAACATTTTAGGAATCCAACTATATCATTCCATTTCTGAAAGGGCATTTTTTGTCTTGGGTATTTAGCTCTAGATGATTATTATTACATGTATTTTCACAGACTCGTGCTCTAATTTTTTTTCTAAGAATAATTATATATTTGGAGCTAAGCGTTCAATTATTTATTCATCCATTTTACCACGTGGACTTAGCAAATGGACTTGTGTTAGCCTATACACCATATCATGCATGCAAATTCCACTCTTAACAATACTGCTTGAAATTATGTAAGTGATAGGTGCTAATTTTCTCTGATACAACAGAATGATAATGATGGACTGTTGGGAAAAAATAATAATAAGTACTTCTTAGGTTGTGTGCACTGGCATACTAAACTATTCATAAAAATTAAAAAAAGGGAATGAAAAGACACTAACCTACTTAAAAATGATGTCTTTCACTTGCAGTCTTTTTAGTAATAACAGGAAGACAGTAGTCCTACAGTGATAGCACGATATTCCTGAATGAAGCTATCAAGTTGTACATTCTTTTCTATTTGGGGAGGGTGGTTGTTATGAAGGTGCACACAGACAGGCAGTTGAATTCTAGATTTTCAAGTGGTTTAAAGAGTCCTGAGAACTACAAGTTAAATTTCCATATTCTATACTTCTGCAATGTCATCAAGCAGGTACTCTGTGCTGAATGTAGGGCACCAGGCAGTCTGTCAAGTACAGTATATTTTAATACAGCATCATTGCATACAGCTTTGTTAAATAAATTAGGGTGCTGGATAATAGTGCAAGCACTTGGATACAGTGGACACACCAACCTGTATCTTTTTCTTGTTTTACTTCTATTTTCTGAAGGAATCCATTTCCTTGTAAGAAGTTTAGACAGAATACCTAGCAATTATTCCTTATTAATTATTCATTTCAAAGTAGGAAGAGGAAATATGACAAGGATGAGTTCTTTCACTGACTGTTTAATAATAAAAGATCCTTCGTGGAAAGCTTATAAAAAAGTGAAGGACATAAAAGCACAAGCAAAACATATGTATTAGTGCATGCTAAAAGAGTTCTGTAATGAGAGAGAACAGGGTTTAGCAGCAGAAGGTTTTTGGACAGTATTTGGGTAAATTTGCTTGCTTGAGCATCGCTTTTTTCATTGAGTTAGAAAATGTTCCAGAAATAGAGAACTGAAGGACAGTATCATCTTTCTGACGTTTATTTCATCCCTTCCTATTGCCATTCTCACACTTGCTGTATTTTCTATTACCATTCCACTATGAACAGGAGAAAGGCCTTGTTACTGTCACTATTCTTTGTGCCCTTGAAGCCTTCAGTAACAAGCTCACTATGCAAGAACACCTTTTTTTTTCACAGTGGAACTAGGTGGGAATAAGGTAGGGAATGCTATGTTTGCTTCTGCAAGCAAAGGTGCCCACTTAGATTCCACAGGCAAAGACAGATCTAAAGTATTGCCAGATAATGCAGGTGGGGCTAATCCAAAATCCGTATGCGTGCACATTATGTGGATTATGCAATCCATGATCCAAAATCAGTATGCATGTGAATTTCTTGGAGGCTTTACTTAAAGTGAAGGTTGTCAACTGAAGAAGTGAGGGAAATCCTTAAAATTAAACTATTTCCATCCAGATGTGGGGCAGATTTAAGATTTCAACTGAAATCAAATCAGAAACAAAGGTTTAGAAAAAGAGAGGGGAAGGGCCTCTAGCATCCAGCAAGGGGCACAGAGCAGGCCACAGCAAAAAACATTTCTCCCATTCCAGACATGGAGGTCACGCCTTACAGTGGACTTGCCAAGACTAATAAAGGAAGATTAAATTTAAAGTGAGAGGAAGATACTTATTCAGAAAAAACCCTGGTGCTCAAACCCATCACGTCTTTGTCACAGACTGAACTGGCATGTGCTTGTGTGCATGTTTAGCTTGTGTATTTCTGCTGTGCTTTTTCCATTTGCTTTGTGTGCTTCCTCAGCTCTCTGGGTCTGATAGGAGGAGGGTTTACAAACAGCAAATGCATTTGGGAATGTGAGGAATATGTGTGATAAACCAGGCCTGAGGGACTTAAGGGCCATGTAGCTGAGTCTGTAAAGGGGTAAAATAGCAAACCTGTCTGCAGAAGAGGGCAGTCAGGAAGGATTTTGGAAACAGGGATCTAAACAGAGTCATCTTCAGCAATGCAGTAGCTGTCCTGGAGCATGTTTTAGTAGGTTGCTGAAGTCAGTCTATTGCTTTTCTTTCCTCCTGGACTTTTTCTCAGTTAATATGTATAGTGCAGGTATTATGTTTATTCACTGTTTGGTCAAATTTATTGTATGTATTCATTTTCATTAATCAGCCTGTCAGGGTTTGAAGTTTTTGGTTTTTTTCCGTGGCATGTAAACATACTGTACCTTTTGTTTCGCGGGAACCCTTGACCCTCAGCAGAACCGTGGCTTCTCAGTGCTCGATTAGCTGGGTTAATTTCATTTTGCACAACTATAACTAATGGCCATTTAAAACTGCCAGAAGCCCGCCGTGGGTTTCTCCTCGTGCCTGACCCTATTGGTGAGCAGTGCATTAATCAGTGCTCTCTGTCACGGTTTATTGCTTAATGATGAGGGTTAACTGACCACTTCCTAGGAATAATGAAAAACAGAGGTCAGCAATCACTGACTGAGCGAAGAGAGGAGCTCTTTCGACTTGCGCTTCTACTCTTTCGTCCTCGGGCAGCGACAAATGTGTCCGCTCCACCACTTAAACGCGAACACTTATCTTTAGAGCTCATCTTAATTATACATCAATCCCTGTCACGTGTTTACCCAATTGAAACAATCAAAACCACTGAGCCAGTTACCTAATTAAAGTCAATGCAATCATATGTGCAGAAAAACATTGCTTGGTTTGGCAAAGTCTGTTCTAGGAGTGTAGAACAGCCACAGTGTAACATGTGGATGCAGCACTGGAACTCCCCAGACCAAACATTTTTATGATAGTTCAGTAATCCATGTCCCTCCTAAGTGCTGTAGTTTAATTTTTGCTTGCAGATACAGAAGCTGCCATAATAACCCTTACTTGCTGGCTTACAAATTCACATTGAAGGATACTTCTAATTTTCTTTTTCTCAGATTTGTAGTTTTACTACTGGTTTTGGTTTGTGCTGGCTTCACATAAATGGGATGTCACTCTTGCTGCTGTGGTGGATGGCCTTGCTGGCTAGTGGGCACTCACCGCAAGGTGGGCAGAAGTTACTCCCTACTTGAAGGGACTGGGCAGGGACTGTGCCCTGGAGAGACAGCCCACATTCCTCTTTCCCCTCATAAGCTATAGGGTGTGCTTGGCTCTACCTCCCAGCCGGAGGTGTGGGGGCAGGGTGGGACTGCACAGCGGGTGTGGGAGCATAGAGCCTGCTCCTGCAGAGCTGCTCTACTCAGTGGTTAGGATCTTAAAGCCCCATTTCCTCTTCCTGCAAAGTTTTAGAAAAGTAGAGAAAATAAATTAAAAGTCAGTGGTTGTCACATTTTCTGAGGTTATTTTTTTTAACTTCTGAAGCTGAACTTCAGATTATGAGAGAAATTTTGCAGTCCCCTGTACCAGCACAGCATATCAAGTGCTGTGGAACTGCTGTAATGTCTTCTGCTCTTCTCAAGAGCACGTGGGTCAAAGTGGGAGAGGTGAGATGGGATGTGTGGAGAACATCCATCTCTTGGTGTAGCACTCGTCTGCTACAGCAGCACATGATAGACCACTGTGAGGCCATGTAGAAGTACCCTGGGGGCGACTTCTGTTCAAAACCAGACAGTGATTCTTAGGGTCTATCTTGCATCCATAAGTTTCTATGGATGCCATTAGCTTTTTTCCCTGTGCTTACAGAGAGCAGCAGAGCATGGCATCAGGCTGTTTTGGTGTCCCCCCCTGACAGGCTCAGCAAATGGAGTCCCAGGGACCATGAAAGCTTGTGGGCAGAGCTGGAGTTGTGTGCAGCAGAGCGGGGAGCACGGGCACCTGTCTACAGTTGCCTTGCATGGAGACCAGTACCCTAACCTGGGGGTAGTCAGCCTCTGTGGAAACCAGTCTCTTCTAAAAATCCTAAACAGTCAGAAAAGTCAAGTTGTGGGTGTGACAGGTCAGGGTCAATGCATTTAGTAGGCACTTATTTTTTGCCTTACTCTTCACTTCCCTTTGCTTTTGCAACCTGTGCCTTGTTGCTCTTTCATCCAAGATTTTCCCTTGCTGCGTCTTGAGAGTGTGATGGGGATTTTCTGCATGGAGTTCCTGTGCCAAAGCATTACCTGGCACATGGAAGAGGTGGCTGGAGCACTAGCTCAGCTCAGACCCTCTGCCCAGGTCCATGCTCTTTGCAGAAGGGAACTTTGGAGGTTGGCAGCCAACCTCCACCAAAACCTTTGCAAATCATATCACGTACAAACTGCAACTTTTCAGTATTTTATACTGTGATCCGTTATAATTTTAAGTGATAATGTATGAGATGGCAAAAGGCACATCTGTGGTATCAGAGCAGTGATGCTTCAAAGGGTCTGTCTCAAAGTGTGAAGGCTCTTGAGCTTCTCAAATATGTCTGTGAAATATGTAACACGGGAGAAAACCAACATGTTCCTACCCTTATTCACAAACCTACTTTGCACCAAGCTTGGGGCTTCTAGCTGATACATTCTTATACTCGCAAAATAAAATTCAGCCTGAGGCAGACATACAGCATGGAAAATTTCAGCCCTAACTGCTAATGTGTGGTAAAGTTATAAGCAATAGAAAATGAGGTCTCAAAATGAAAAGTGTCAGGCAACCTTCACTGTATGTACACCTACCATATTCACTGATGATAATTTGTTTTTTGACAGATTTCACCCAATTTGCAGACTCATTTTGACATATACTATACAAAGACTGGGGAAAAAAAGTCCCTGGAGTAGGACTCTCAGGCTTATAGGTACCCCTTTGTAAGTAGTGAAAGCAATGATCAACCACACAGTCATTTTACCTTCTGCCAGACCTCTAAAATTGTATTGCATGAAGTCCATACAAAAAAAATCATAATATAAAATCAAGGCACTGATGCACTGAAGCTGAGACCTGTTGACTTTGTGCCAGTTCTCATAAATCTAAATGTAGGTTGCAGGAAAATGTTGAATTATAAAAATGTTGCAGAAGTTGTAGCATAAAGCTTGCATTGCTTGCATAAACAAAAGCCCAGGCTAGCATGCTATTCAGGTATGCATATCTGACATAATTTTACTAACAAATGCTGACTTTCCAGAAAACACTGCAAACTTCTCTTCTGTCTTCCATAGTCGATTTTTTTTTTCCCCATTTATGATCTGTCCTGGGTGTTTTTCCAGAGTGGAACTATGAACTTTGCTTATTTGGAGCATCAAGAAGTGGTTTTTAAGACCAAGCTAAGGGGCTTGGAATGAGGACTGGGGGCAAAAGGTTACCTTTAAGATAATGTTTCTAGTAGGCCTCCTCTATTGGTTGAGAGGCTCAGGAATCCTATGGACCCAAACATGACTGACTGTTGGTCTGGAATGCTGTTTGGGATTATATAGCAGGCTGCATCCCAACAGGCTTGTTTGCAGGCTGTCTGCAGCTGGGCTTTGCTTTTTTTTTTTATTTGTTTTGTTTTGGGTTTTTTTGTGGTTGGTTGTTTTGAGGGTTTTTTTCCAGATGACATACAAAACCTGTGTGAACAGTAATCGCCTGTTCTCTGGATCAGGCTCTGGCAATCACTGCATGACTTTTAAAGTGTCTTTCAGTAGAGCCCTGCTGACAGCTCAACAGTTATATAAAATGCTACCTTCCTAAAAATCACTTCCCAACAATGTCAGTGTGTGAGGAGCTAGGTGAATCCAGTTACTTTCCTACTGGGATATAATTTGTTATTTTTCAGAACCGTTCCATCTGGTTTACACAGTCTGGGGTAAAAATGTTTGCTTAATCATGTCTCTTTACCTGGACCGATTAACTTAGTGCTATATGTTTGTGGCAAAGTCTTATGTACATGGGTAACATTGTTTATGTTGAACAGTCCTGTTGTTTCACGAAAAATAAACTTTAGATGTGAATAACTTTTCATTATCAACAGTAAAATGTGAAATTTCAAGCAATGCAATCTCCATCTTTTATGGTAGCTCACTTAGTCATAATTAATTCCTGTGAGGATTTCACTGGTATGTAGCCTAAATTTTTTTTCCTTCCTTAATCTTATTCTCATCATCAGGTCAAAAGCTTTGTGTACTCTGCATTCTTAAAACCAGGCACATGCTTAGGTGCCCAAGGCAAAAGGGCTTAAAGCACGTGACTGAAGACTTGAACTAGGCTGTTATCATTTCCCGTCTCTAATTATCAGAGAAGTTACAGGCGGGCAAAGGGCTACTTTAAATTTTCTTGGTAAATCAGTCCCTCTGGCTTCTAATCATTTCCGTTCCACTTCTCTGGACTTCCTCCAGTTTGTTTATATCTTCCAGTAATGAAGTGCCTGAACTGCATACAATATTCCAGGTGTGGCTGCAAAAGAAATGCATAAAGAGAGCACTGACATGCCAGGCTGCTCCACTGTGTAGTGCTTCCACAGAAAGAGCCAGGGGTATTATTGGCACTTAATTCTCCTCTGCTGCGTTGCTTCTTACATCCAGATTATCCTCTTATTCCTAGGTGTCTTTTGATGGTGATACTTTCCAACTTTTGCTTTGTTACTGTGCCTTGTTGTTAACTCTTTATTTTGGATTTCTCTCTTGGTACTTCTAGTAGTGTTTTTTCCAACTGCAGTTTTCTTACTTGCTTCCTATCTTTGCTTCCAGTTTCACTACACCCTTTTGTATTACTTTTCTCTCCATACTTATGCTGGCAACTCCTCCTCCTTTCTCCCTGCTTCCAGTGAAAAGATCAAAATAAGCAACAGTCCCTCTGATACTTCACAGGATATCTTCACAGTGTGATAAACTGTTTGAATTTGACTGTCACTTATTCTCAGTAGGAATTTGCTGTAGAAATTCCTAATGACAGAATTGGTGTGGGGTCTTTTCATCCCGTAAATCTTGCCAGATGATAACAATGAACTGGTTTCTAGATTTTCTACTCACTGTATAAACAGCTTTTTCAGGTGAGAAATAGGAGTAAAGAGAGGTTAGTGGATGAGAAATGTAGTGGTTAGAATGAACTGGGCATTGTGCATCAGTGAATAAATAAAATACATTTTCTGCATGGGTGCATCTCCCAATGGTGTTTCCATATTTGTGTACTTCACGCTTTAAAGTAAGTATTCCTGACCTGCTGGGTTGGTCAGCATCTTCAGGGACCATTACCTTGGAACTGCAAGGGGTAAGGATGATCCTAGAGGTAGCAGGAGTATGCTGTGTCCAGGAGCAAAGTGCCAACCAACACTATATTTTTCTGAAAAAAGTAGTGGATTTTGTACACTGATGACCTGGTTTCCCCTTTTACTTGGTGTAGACAGCTAAACTTGGGGAAAACAGAGGTAAAGCACTGTCACTTCTATCCTGCAGTGTCTTCTGCTTGGTTGTACAGGTATAAATGGTTTGTACTCTTGGACTAGTTTCACCTTTGCCTTACCAAAAACACTAGTGCAGGAGAAAGTACTGACCTTCAGGCAGCCCTAGAAAGCCCATAGGGACGGTGCTGAGCCTCTTTCAGAGGCCAGAGAAGCTCTGCTATGATCATCTTCCGCACTTTATCTCATCTTACAACTACTTTAACTTTGGTCTTCTGGTTAACTAAAAGTCCGTCTGTCTCTTTGGAAACCCTCTGAAAACCAGCAAAGACCAATCTTTCCACATAACTTCTTAATTATTTCTGCATGTGAGTTTTGGCTGTGCTCCAACATTGAAATCATTATGCTGTTTCAGAGTGTAAATAAGTGGGACTGGATTAATAAATTGTATGAAACATGGTGCCACACTTCATTATAATTCACTTATCAAAGTGGAAAAACCTTTTAGTACATGAAGTGCATCTGCTTTTAATTTTCATTTTGATCTTTTCTTTGTGAGTTTTCAGACATGAGTGTACCTTTTCAGGGAGGTTTTTAATGCTGTTGCCTGGCAGTTTCAAAGTTACTTCTGAAGATGGCAAAACAGAGCCTAGCAAATTTGGAATGTATAAGAAAAAACATAGAACTGGATTATCCTCCCATAATTATAAATTGGGGTGCAATACATCACAAGGAAATCTGGCATAAGTAGAAGGCAGATTGTTTTTTTGATGTTAGTGACCTTTTTAAAATTTCATTTTTCTTAGTGCAAATTTTAGCTTTTTTTTCTTACAAAACATGTTTCAGACAGTGGATTTTGCCTTTAGTCACTATAATTTTCCCAAGATAAAACAATTTCTTTTGATGCTAGCAGTGAAACCCATCATTTATAGAATACAAAAATACATTGGCAACCATGAGGAACTATGGTTAAGCTCATACTGTGGCTTTACACCAAGTGACCACCACCCTCATTATCCATTTCCTTCACTGACCTCTCTTGCAAGCCTTAGATCCGACAGCTGTTGCTGAAGAAACTGGGCTCTTGCACTGGCTGGCTTCTATCCCTTTAATGAGAAAATTGTTGTATTTTATGAAGTTAATCCAGAGTATTTTTGTGCTATTGATACACTTCTTGTAAGCAATGACATTTCAGTTCAGGTGGGTTTGTATTAAATATCTACTTGAAGGAAACTAAAATGAATCCAATCTGCTCGGTAGTACCAAGATTTTAATTACGAAAATTGAACTAGAACTCTAAGAAATCTGTGTTCAAACCTGCCCCTTGTGAAGTTAATTGTGAATAGACTGAAGAGTTTTCTATTTTGTTTTTCTTAAATATACTGAATGCAAGGGATAAGGATACATACCATGGAGGAGCAAGGGATAAGGATACATACCCTAATCCGGGGTGAATTCTGGGTATAAATTATTTATTAATTGTTTAGTTTTCACCGAGCACAACAAATTTTAAAAAAACAATTGCAGCAATTCAGCAGAATGATCTTTGAAAGCAGAATAAAAAAATTGGATTTATGTCTTGGTGGTGATGTATTTATGCCCCAAGATGACTTTTTTATCTGTGGTCCCGTGCCTCTTTTTTTCACTTTTGTTTTCAGTGGCTGACATCATTTGGGCTGAAATTTGACATATTCAATTTTACCCGAATATCCATTCGCTTATAATGAAAGGAAAGTCTGATCCCTTCAAGGTGTCACTCTGGCATATGAATTATGGGTCTGAAAAGTTTTGTGTGCTTTAAAAGATGACTAGTCTATTTGTTTTTAACTTCCAGTGGCAATTTTATATGTGTCAAAAATGTCAGATGCAGATCAAGTAATCTGTGCCTTCAATTGTTCAGGACCAAGGATGATTCCACTATGAAAGGTCACTGCTTGATACATTTCTGTGGCAAAGCAAACTGCAATTCCTGTTGAAAAGGTGCAGTAAGGCAGGCATGGGTCTGGCACCCAGTGTGGCAGCTGCCACTGAAAGACAAGTTTGCTCTTGCTTTGAGGTCACTCTGGTGCTGGTGCCACAGCCGAGGTGTCAGATCCTGCAGCCCTGGCTGAAGGGGGTCATGGGGGCATCACTTGCGAGATTGCCTCCAATAAAATTTGGGATCATTAGAGAAACCTTTGATTCATCAGTGGTTTTGCTGCTCTGTGATACTTTGCTCAGCCTCTCAGTCCTTGCTCAGACAGAGGTCGGATGATTAGGGAAAGGGTGAAGGAGATGTTTCCAGGTCCCGTTCAGGGGTTTTGTGGACAAAGGCCTGTGGCTCCCCAGCCCTGAAATTCTGCACCTGCTTTGGGGAGTGGTGCTTGGGAAAACCTGCTCATCCAATTAAAGATGGAAATAGCAATCATAATTGGTGTAATACCCTTTCTGCTACTTAATTTACACCTTTTGTTTTAGGTTGTTATAGTATTTTAACAGTAAACGTACTGTGAAATTTCGTTATACTTGTCAGATCTTCTTTCTACTATCCCCTAATCCTCTTTCTTCTGAGTATTTCTTCAGATTCATCTGGATAGCAGAGAGCTGAGATTCCTGATAAAAACAAATAAATGGAGAGAGAAAAAGAAGAAAATAAATAGGCAGACAAGTACGTATTGCAAAGGGTAAAACAGACCCCTTCTCAAAAAGTCAGCAAACAAATGTAGAGAACTTTGAAGTTTACTTTGGTGAGCATCTGATATTACTTTGGTCAACATTTCTGTGTTTGGGATCTCAAGAGATTCTTCTAAAAGGCTTTGTTGTGATGGTATTGCTTGCAGGCTTTAAAAGAAAATTATTACCAGGGTTCTAGAAGAAAATATTTGTCAACGTATGTGCTGGCAATATTTTAAATTGTTGCTATTATACATAATAATATTCATTATTATATATTTAGCATATTTCCAGACTGAGCTGTAGTAAACTGTACATGAAAAATGCAAGAGAAAAATATGCTTTGAAGATAATGTGTCATTCACACAGAATAAAATTTATGATCTGCTGAGCATGCTAAATGCAAGAACATAGAAGAGCTGAACTTCAGAATGTTTGCAAAAACCAAAGGGTAGCTAGTTTAAAAAAAAAATTAACAGAACGTTTTTTCACGGAGATCAAGAGTTGTGGAAAGTTTTACTTTGTGAAACAAACTGTCTATTTTTCTAGTAGTATCTTATATAAATAGCATGCATCTTACTGAAGGAGTCAGCCTTAAATTGCAAATTATAAAATGGAGTTGGAAAAACACAGGATAATGTTGTACTTCTTATTTTTGTGTCTGTCCTGTGAGAGGATCTCTCTTAGTTTGCCTGTTCTGTATTATTGCTGCAAAGACATTTTGATAACTGAATGGATGAGCAGGATGGTGGGGCAAACTAAGCAGTCTGAAGGAATGAATAGAGTGTAAGAGGCTCCAGCCTCAGATAGGCTTACAAATACAAACAATTTTATAGAGGTGAATATTTTCAGTATAGTGTTCACTGAAGGATCATGGCTTGGGGAGCCAGAGAGTCATTCAGAAATACTTACATTACCAATTAGCACTCCATATTCCAGGATACGCCCCCCACACCCTCTCAAGCATTTCCTTGAATGAACTTGGTATTTCACACAAATCTGATTTTACACTGTGTACTTCCTGAAATCCAGTTGTAACACTGCGCTATTTGTAGAGCAGGTTACTACATCGCATATATGAATGTAGCAGATTGGTTGGCCACTTTTTATCAGCAAAAATGGAAGGGCATTTCAGTTGCAATTTTAAGATTTTTGCATGATGCTTATTTAAAAAGTCTTCCCAGACTTTTTAGACCATCTCCTGTACGTTGAAATTTTCCACTAAAGTGCATTGAAATTTGTAGCATGTCAGGAATGCCTTATCAGATTTTTTAGCATGGGAAAGAAAAAGTAGGCATCATGCATGCAACATGATCTCTTGTAAATCTGTCACATGCACTACTCTGCAGATAACAGCATCTAAAGACTTCAAAAATATTCAGTTAAAATTTAAACTAAACTGGAAATTTGGAAACTTGCTGTGAGAGAAAATGCTGTAAAGCATTTGATGTGTGATTTTTGTCAAAACAATATCCTCTAAAGCTCTAATTCTCACTCTCGGTATCACTGTATCCATTATAATCTAAAATCAAAAGCAATTGAACTGAAAACTAGTTTCAAAACAGAAACAAAATGATTTCTCTCAATAACAGGATTATTTTGGTATTTGTAGATATTTTGTCTTGGTTTTCCTCCTAAACAGATTTCCAGTGCTGTGTGATCTCACTGAATCAGAAATACTTTGCAAAGATCAGATACTTTTCCTATTCCTTTTCTGCGCTGTCTAGAATCATTCAGCATTTCTCTGACCACATGAAAAGGGAATTATCTCATAGTCCATCATGTGGCTGTGTTCTGACTTCCAACAAGCTGAACTGAAAGCTTACTTAGCTCTTCTGGATTCCAGGAGGCCCTGGCTGTCCTCTGTGACCGATTGTTGATGTGGCTGGTTGGCACGAGTTCTGCCTTTTGTGGAGATGACAGTGGGAGCCCTGGGGATGGTTTCAGGACCAGTTCGGGGCATATCATGTGGTGGTGGCTCAATCTGTCTGGATAATGGGATAGCTGGAACACCAGGCACAGGCTTGGAGGGGTTTTCAAAATTCTGCAATGTATTTTAAGAATGGCATAAGAAAATGTGCACATGGACCTCAAATGTGATGCGTTTACAAATACCTCCATGCTCACTTGTCTCTCTGTCATTAGCAGGTTTCATCCCTGCTGGATGGTTTCTCCTGCAGAAAATAGTAGCCTCTTTTGGGCTACATCCCATGCTCCCTTGCCAAATTTCCTCTCCCTCCTTGATCCCTCTCATCGGTGCCCTTTCAGTCTGCTTAAAATAGTGAGTGAGAACCATTTTTATAACTTCTCATCTCCTTTGCCAGGATCACCAGACTGTTCCAATTGTTTTTGTTAACCTGGTCTCAGCCCAGTGAGAAAGCAAGTTTCAGGAGAACATGAAGGAGCAGGAGACAGTCTCCCTTTCAAAACCAGCAGAACATTGGAGTTTGTGCTCTTTGGTGTGCATAGGAGGTGCATAAGAATATGGTAATTTGAAAAGTGTTATGCATGTTAAGCATCAGGGAACGCAACCCTCTTTGCTCCACTTCCAGAAAAAAGGGGAATCAGCTTTGTATCTGTGGTCACTGTTGGAGGAAGCTCTGGTAGTTCATCTGTGAGTGCCAGCGGATGTGCCTGTGCTTTTAAATAGGCCCAAACTGGGGTTTCCAGACCCTGCAGGAAATGGTGCTGTTGACACTCTGTTTTTATCCCTGTCATCAGTAATTTTAGTTATACTTTGCTTGGGTATATTAAATCAGATGTAGCCATACCTTTGACTACAGTGTAAATGTACCATATGAAATCACCAGTTACTGGTTGAAAAGAGGAAATAATACATTTAGAAGGTAAATGTGAAGACTGAAGAAAGAGTTACAGAACAGGGGAGGGGTAAAAGTCTTGAGGATGAAAGTAGATAAAGAAAATGTTTGGAAAATAAATTTTATTGAAGGAAAGAAAAAGGAGGAGGGAGTAGAAAGTAAGGAGACTTATAAAAAGATCATTAAAATGGTAGCTAAAAAGTAATCCAGTAATATAAAAGGGTAAAGAAACTGAAAGATATCTTGGGATCTAGAAGTAGCAGAAGGTAATTTAGAATGAGAAGCAAGCAGGAAATATCCCAGATGTGATGAATATTTTGCCAAAGTCAAAGCAAATTTTAATTAAGCCTCTAATTTATTGCAAAGGAGGTAAAGCTCTAAATTCTTGTTTCAGGGAAAGATTTAGATTATACCTATGCTATAAGCATAGTGTAATAATGTTAATATTAGACTAGTATTGTCATCTTGAGTGATTGTCAGATCAGCCTTTGTCTGCAGCCAAAAGACATGTTGTCTGGGAATGATAGAGGCTGCGGAGTTATAAGGGATACAGACCCTGAAAGTCAGACTCAATTTTGGGAAACCCTGGGATTCAATATCTTAAATACAAACCCTGAGCATTTGCTGTGTAAAATGAAGGGGCAGTATTCACATCTAAGTTCTGTACCATGGCTGTGGCGTTTATAAGCCTGTTCTGAATTTACACATCAATCTCGGCATGAGGAATCAAGTTTATTAGTTTGCCGTGGTCAGACTGGACTGGTTTAAACAGAGCTAAGGAAGTTAATTATCCAACGTCTCAGGTGGGTCTAGCAATAAGTAACTAGTTATGGAGAGAGGGACTTGCCGTGGGTGCAGCCTTTGGAGCGGTGGTGGGGGACGGGTCCCGCCGCTGCACGTGGATGGATGGCAGCTGGGAGGGACTGCCCTAATCTGTTTCCCAGGTTGTTCGAACCAGTTCAAGAGCAGTAAAACAAGGTTATGTAATTGACATGTGATGTAGCCTAAAATAGTGACTGCAAACATAGGCTGCTGTTGCTGGGCAGTTGTCAACTGCTTTAAAAAAAAAAAAAAAGAAAACAAAAACCAGAAAACACTCCCTTAACTGTGTAACAAATGGGCCTTTGAAATGAAAATGCAGCTCTGATTTCCACTGACTACCAGGCATTTTCTTTTTTTTTTTTTTTTAATTGCAAGAAATAGAGGCTTTGTGAAAACTGAAATTTGAAAAGAGATTCATCATCGTGCTTATCGTGCTGCTCTATCTGAGAGTACCTGCCTGCTGCAGATGGGGAAATTAAAACCTCAGGTATATGCAGTTTGTTTCTTGATAGTGTGATACAACTCCTGTCAAATAGGAAATCCTTTTCTGTGCATGGAAAATAATTGTGGCAAGCCTTAGCAGTAATTTTATTTGTATACTGGCCATTAAAGGGCAGAAATAGTTTATTTTTGTTAATTGAAAGAACTGATATGGATACAGAGGCAACATCCGCTCCACAAAATCTGCGAGGGTTTCAGAGCTGGTTGAAAGGAACACATCACATAGCTCAGTGAGCACAAACGAGAGGTTAGGATGTGCAGATTATGTGATTTCTTGCTGTAGGAGGAAAAGCCCTTCATCTAGGCCATATCAGAAAGCAGAAAAACCTGGTGTTAAGTTCTGTTTGCTGACCAGATATTCTTGAGGTGAGAGACTTCCCTCAGAAAATCTTGGTGATTTTCTGCAGCATGTTTGCTTTGTCTTTCCTTTAGCAGGGAAGGTCTGTAGCTCAGATTGGAAGGGATGCACAGGCTGGACTCGTGCAGTCTGACAGGCTGGTGGGTAAAGGGAAGGGACAGTGTTAAGTGTTATTTATTCCATAAGGCTTTTATACATTATGATTATTATTGTGGAGAAAATCTTCCCAGTTGGGAAATATGGAGAAACTAAGCACTTACTCAAGCTTAGAAGCTGCTTTTAAAAGGGATTCTAGCTCTTACGTGCAGATCTGCAAAGCAGGACCTGGAGGTGGCTTCCATCTCCTCTCTCCTCAAACCCTGGAAGAAGGCTTGGCTTGCTGGCACCCTGCAAGGAGAAGACAACATTGCCTGCAATTTTCTGAGTCAAAGGATTCATTCTCATTGTGGAGGAAGGAGAATTTTACATGCGTTTTGATGTGCTTCGGTGAGACACTATTTTAAAAGCTGAGGGTTTTTTTCAAACTACTTCTGCTTAATTTGGTCCTCAGCTACCGCTCCTGTTTTCTCACTTTCCTGCCCTTTTGCGAGGCTTCCTCAATCACGTCTTTGTCTTGGGACCCAAATACACACTCCTGTTTCAGACCTTGTATGTGGAGCGGAATTTGGACTTTTTCCTTCCCTTTTTCAGTGGATTTTGCAGTAAGTGTGTAGCTCTAGCAGATGGCGAAAAAGAGAGTTGCCTGCCCAGGTAAAATAAGGAAAGAACATGTGGAAGGCAGCAGTGCCGCAGGAGAGGTGCTGGTCGTTAGTGGCACACAAGTGAACATGAGTCAACAGCCTAATGCCATTGCCAAGGGCCAACTCTGGTCCAGGATTGCATTAGCAAGGCTGTTGTGTGCAAGATGCAGGAAATAACCATTTTATTGGCCTTAGTGATGGTGAAACTCAGCAAGAAAAATGCTCTGTGTTTTATGGAAGAAGCTGGAGGAGAATAAGAGGGATGACGACAGATTTAGAAAACATGACCTATGAGGAAAGATTGAGAGAACTGGATTTGTTTAGTCCAGCAAAGAGATGGGGAACATAAATCTTTTGATAGGCAGGAGATTGTTCTGAGAAGGTGGTGATCTGTATGTCTTAGGCAAAATGTGAACATCTCTTCCAGTTGCAAAAAATATTCCCATTTGGGTGAAATTTAAAGTTAAAACCACACCATTTCAAGTATGGCTAATCACTAACCTCATCGTGTAAGGCTTGTAGGAAAGTTGCAGAATACCTTTCCTCAGATTTTAATACAAATATAAAGAAAAGAAAAACTCTACCTGCACTGGGAAGCTCATATTATCATGCTTCTATGAGTGGGCTTGAATTAAACAGTCTTTGGATCCTCTTCCAGCACTATACTTTATTTTCCTTACAAAATTTAACATTTGATCATAGTAGTTACTATTTTAACAGGAGAGCAGAAATGTAGAGTACTAGTTAATGACTTGCAGTTCCTGACTTAGACTTAAAAAACATGACGGGGGGGGGGGGGGGGGGGGGAGAATTTTTAAGAGGAAGATAAAACGTGTGGAATGTTTCAGAAATTTCTGCAATTTTCTAATTTTACCATAGACAGTAACAGAAATAATACTGACAAGAAACATTTGTATCCTGCTCCTTTTGCAGCCTTACCTGTATGGAAATATGGCAACCTTTGAAGAGTGCAGCAGTGCTCTGCACATGTACATAAGTTTACCTTAGCAAGTCAGGTTTTGGGACTGGTGGCTCAATCACTGTGGTGGAGTTTTAAAATGGGGAAAGGCACAACCTCTGCTGTAGCCTAATTCATAGACCAAATAAGAACAACTGCTTTTTTCCCCTCCTTTACTGCTGAATTTTGCTAATTCAAGAAAATGCAGTAAGAGGGAAGGCTGAATGTCATGACTACTTCCTTTTTGTTTTCTTTTGTAAACCTTTAAAAAGCAGGGAATTAGAGAGTCTTCGGAGGTGAGAGAGTTAGAAACATTAGAGTGCTTTTGTGCATACATTTGAATGTGTCATTCTGTGGTATGTAGTGGCACAATAACCTCGAAGATGTAAACTTCAATTTTCCTGTAGCTCTACTGCTAATAGGACAGATCTCACTTTCTTCTTAGTGTCTAACTGTGTAGTACCTATTAATTATTTATATTGAACAGAAAATTTTCCTCGCATCTTTTGTAACTCAGTATTTTAGATGGAGCAGGAATTAGCTCATGTAAGTGTACTTAATGATGACATATATAAAAATTACTTTCATCTTAATGCATTCAACACATGGGAGATGAGAATCGATACCTACTCTGTCACTTTCCAACCCACTTGTGGGTGATTGAACGGGATAAAAAGAACAACTGGATTAAGCTAAACACAAACCACATAAGCAGATCGATGCAACTCTTGAAAGAGTTGGAGATCTAGCACTACAGAAACATCACTCTCTTTTCAGGATGGTCTCCAGCACCTCATTGAGATCTTGAAGAGCCCTAGACGTCTTTAAGAGTGCTGCATCAACTTCAGATATGTGGATTTTTGGTTTGATTCTGAAGTTGAGGGGCCTTGGAGAAGTGCATTCCACACAAATGGGATGTACTGATTCATTATGAGTGTCTTTCCTTTAACTTACTTTACAAAATTGTTTTTATTTTAAACTTACTGTATTTGATTTCATGGAAATCTGAAGCCCTTTTTTTTTTAATTATAGATGACAAACTTTTTAACTGAAAAATTGTCCATGATTCTTTTATACCTGTACTTTACATAGAGGGTTTGCTGGAGTGTTGATCTGATCTGGTTTTTTTAAGGGTTTTCAAGTTACTTCCATTCATGTAAGCTTTAAGATGACTGAGTTGTTTTGTGTTTGTTGTTTGTTTGGTTTTTTTAAGAAATTAAAAAAAAAATTAGTAGATGATGTTTGCTTTTTGGAAACCAAAGGATAAGAATCTGATATGTACTCTTTCAAGATTTTGAACCATACAGTAGTACTCTGAGGTGCATGATTCAAAAATTTATGAACCTTTGCTAAGTTATGTTTTCTGAAATTATCTGATCTAGAGTTGATAGGCCAGAAAGCAATAATTGCAGGCTACCTAAACCATTTGAAGGGAGACTTATGGAATATTTTGCTGTTGTGGGAATATTTCTTACAAAGTTACATTATGGCAGTATATGAATCCAATAAGCATTTCCACAATATTTAAGAATGCAACCCAAATCATTATCCTGCAGTACATAAATGTTAACTTCTTTTTATTAAACCCATTAGCTTTTTAAAGCAATAGTGAAAAATGTTGACTTAACAGGTGTACAGTTTTGCAGAGCAAACTGCCTTCAGGGTTATTCTGCAATGGGGTTCATTTTGCAGTGTTAGATCTGACTTGTCATATTAATAGCCTGCGCCCGCCTGTGGAAGCCTAAAAATGGTATTGCAGTACTCTGTGATGTACAAAGGACATTGTATGAGCACTGAGCAATTGTACCTGCATTCCTGGCAGAGAATAACTGTTTTTTCCCTTCTTCCTCTCCCCACTCCCCCCCAAAAAAGATAGTATGCCAGTATTTGTAGGGTCATATAAACCACCTTTATGCTGTATATAATAATTTTAAATCCTTTTGTTTTCTCCTTTAATGTTGTTTTCATGCTGTCTGCATGATAGTTCTTTGGGAGATGTGCTCAAGACAGTACTGAGCAAAAATGCAAATAGGAATTAAGTTGACTCTTTTCGTGTGTATCTGATTTTGTATAGATCACATCATAAAATAAACACTGTGTGATGAACAGGTTTTCATTTTGTGATTAGCTGAGAACTTTATTTTCTTCTTGTTTAACAGGCCTGCTTAAAAACCAACTGATAGATACTGGTGCTGTCACTATACTGCATTGTTGATTTTAAGCCTGATGTAACTTATTCATGAATTGTTTTGTCTCAGTTTTATTCTTTTTCATCTGTGTCACAGTGCTAGGTAAAGTCCCTTAATAAAACCCTTATTTCCCCATCTGCTTGTTCTTTAAACATCTAAAGCATCATCTAAATGATGATACCTTTGTGATACTACAGTAACACTTGGTTTACTTAAATAAGATCACTTTTCTTTGTGGGAGATGCTCGGTGAAGAGGTTCAAGAAACCAATTCAAGCTTCAGTTCACTGTCTGATAGATAACATTGGGTAAGGGTGAAGGGAAGTCAGGTGCAGAGATATAAAGCAACTTATTTGAAGTTTTAAGGCAAATTCCTGAAAGAACCCAAAAGAGAAGCCAGGTCTCCTGTGTCCCATGAATATCTCTTTGTCTTTCCCTGGGGAAGCATATGTGTATTATGGAAAATGTCTTGGTAGATGTATTTTATACCTCTTGTCCTACAGCAGCTCTGTCCCTGGATCAAGCTGCATCTTTGCTCTCTCTCCCCGCACACGTCGGCCCCTGCCGATTTCAGTGCAGCTCTGCTCCTGAGCTGTGCCTGGACTTCTCCTCCCCTCCTGCAGCTGCTGCTCCTTTCGGTCATTGGCATCAACTTTAGCATTATTTTCACAGCTCTGGGCTTTCTGCACATTTGTTCTGGCCACCCCAGATCTCAGTGTGCCTCCTCTGGATCAAGGCCCCTAAAATAATCTGCTGCTGTCACACTGCACCAACCCCTCCTGGCTTCTTTTATTCTTCCACATCAAATTCAAGCACCAAGCTTTGAAAAGTCCTCGTGGGAGTGCCCTTGCCTGAGACACTGCAACCGTTTGCTCCGCCTGTGTTCCTCCCATGGAGTGAAATGCCTTTTGAGTATCCAAGTTCTCAAATGCCAGCCTATTTCCCTGCTTGCCTTGTATTTCCCTTCTGCTAAATGTTGTGAATTAAATACCTGCTGTCTCTTCAGGAGTGCTTCTGTGGGGCTTTACAGAAATGAAATAATACAGTTGTGATTTAATCCTGTTTTGGTAAACCGTTCAGAAACCTTCTGCTGTATAGAAAGTAACTGATTAAATCAGCAATCAAGTACTTGGTGAACTGGTTGAAGAGAATGTAATATACTGAGGAAGTTAACTACTGCTATGCATTTCTGCTTTATATCCTGAACTTCTTGAGCATGAGAATGTACCAAAACTTAGAGTTGTCAGAGTGCCCTGTGATACAGCACATGTAAAAAGATTTGAAAAAGCTCAAACCAGTCGTTTGTTTTTCACTAAAGGAAAAGCTCCAGTACTGTGTAGAAAAAAAAGGTAATGAAATCTCTCTTGAGAGTGATACACCAAAACATTTTCCTGAATTAAAAAGAAGAGATACTCCTTGTAAAGACCTGTGGGTCTTTAGTCCTAGTAAACTCACCAAGATCATTTGGAAAGGCTAAAGAATGGAATTTGAAATGTGTTCATTAATAAGAATCTTTAAAGGACTGCAAAACAGCAGAGAAGAACAAATTGGAATTATGTAAATATATCCTCTAATAATGCTTTTTATTTTTGATTCATTCAGGACAGCACAATTACCTGTGTGCGGGAAGGAATGACTGCATAATTGATAAGATTCGAAGGAAGAACTGCCCAGCCTGTCGATTACAGAAATGTCTGCAAGCTGGAATGAATTTAGGAGGTAAGCAGAATATTAATAGTTTGGTCTCTTAATTTGATTAGGTGAAAACATTGGAAATGTGCAGCCTTTTTATAGTTCTGGCAGCTGCATAATCTCAAAAGTTTAAGGTGGAATTATCCTGAAGAAGTACTTAATAGCTAATAAACTCAATTGTCATTCTAAATCGGGTTTTGGAGATATGTATTTTATGGCTCAGGAAAAAAAAGAAAAGTGGGTGTTCTATGATGACAGTAATTTTAGGGGAATATCATAAGCTAAAAGTGTGAAGATTTCAAGTATTGCATGCTTTTTTTTTTTTTTGTGATGAGCATTCTCTTGAATTCTGAAAAATGTTTTACACCATCATGAAAGTAAATTAGCGCATGGTGAAACCTCTCAACTTTTTTTGTTGCTTATTCAGAATTTTTATTGATTTTTTCTGTGACTGTTAGGATATGCAATAATTTTGATGATGTTAGTGCATTGTTCATGTACCAGGAAAAAAATGGCAACAATTTTTCTTATTAATTTTTAAAAGTATTTTGAAAACAGTATGTTAACAAAATCTGTAATAGTGTTCTCTGTTATTTTAATTCTTCTATTGCAATGTCTACACTTTTCTGACTGTGCTTCAGTGGGCATCATGTTTCAAGCCATCATCTGAGCAAATGGTATTACACATCTCTTTTTCCCACCACTCTTATGTTTATTATGTTGACTGTGAACAGGGCTTTGGATATCACTGCAGGTCCTTTCTCTAATGCACAGTGACCCTTCCCTTAGAGTGTTTTCACTGCACAGAAAACTACAACGTGAACACGTTAATTTCTTCCTGTATCATTTCCTATCTGACAATTTGCTTTTTGTCCTCCTGGATCTATTCTCCTGGCAACTGAGTTTAGTTCTACAGACAGATTTAGCTGCTTGTCTTCTATAGGTTATATGCAAAATCCTGGTTCCTGCCTGCTGCCTAGTACCTTTTCCTTCCTCCTAGACTTCTTTTTCTGTTTTGAATCCTGGTAGAAATACTCAAATAAGCCACACCTTACTTTTTTGGGGAAAGTAGCCCTATTAAGATCTCTTTCAACCCCTTTCCCAATTTTGAGATACTGCGTGGCCCTCTAGGCCCCTTGTTTCTTTTTCCCAAGGGAAAACAGGGCCACATTGTGCCTACTGGGGAGGTGGCGGCTTTCCCTTGGTTTTGATCTGGACTACTGTATCTAGGAAGGGAAACAGAACGTACCTTTGTTTGAGGAAGCAGAAGCTCCATGGTAGTAGCTCCTTCATCCCAAAAAATGGTGCTGAAAATATGTGTGGAGCAGGAAGGTCAGCTCTCTGAAGTGCTGGAAATGTTGCTGCCTCCCACCAGCAACTTGTGCAGGGGCCTCATCTCTGGATGTGCCCTGTGGACCTGCAAGCTCTGTATGTGCTTAGAACTTCAGCAAAACACAGGACTGCTGCTGGACTTGATAACCTTCCAAAACAGCAGCATGTGACACTTCGTCTGCAATGTTGCGAGTTCATCACTGTGATGTCCTGGGGTGTTTTGAAAGATGTGTTCACACAGCATCCTCTGCAAAAAAGGCAAGGCAGGAGCGGAACTTTGCTACAGGGGGTTGCGCTTTTTTCCCCTTTTATCTTATATTGACTGAAATGCCGTAAATGAGGAACGCATTGAAAAACCTTCCCTTGTGTTGGAGCTTGGTAGACTGCTGGAAATTGTAAATAGTGATGTGCCTTTAATGCAGTTTTTGGACCCCTCACTACAAGAAGAACGTTGAGGTTCTGGAATGTGTCCAGAGAAGGGCAAGGGGGCTGATGAAAAGTCTGGAGCACAAGTCTGATGAGGAGTGGCTAAGGGAGTTGGGGTGTTTAACCTCGAGAAGAGGAGGTTTGGAGGAGACCTCATCACTCTCTACAAATACCTGAAAGGAGGTTGTAGCAAAGTGGGTGTCAGACTCTTGTCCCAAGTAACAAATGACAGGATGAGAGGAAATGACCTCAGGTTGTGCCAGGTGATGTATATATAGGGTATCAGGAAAAATGTCTTCACTGAAAGGATGGTCAGATACTGGAATGAGCTTCCCAGGAAAGTAGTGGAATCACCATCCCTGGAAGTGTTAAAACAATGTGTAGATGTGGCAATTCATGAAATGGTTTAGTGATAGGCTTGACAGTGCTGAATTAATGGTTGGACTTGATGATCTTAGAGGTCTTTTCCCAACCTTAATGATTCTATGACCTGGAAGGCCAAGTCTGCCTCTACAGTGTACAGCTGGCACGTGGTTGAGCTTTGCAGTTTAGCTGTTTCAGTGATTTTCATCACGTAGAGAAGCTGAAGGTGAAATTATCACTCCTGATTTGACCCCTTTAAGCCACATAAAAGAACTAAAATGGCATAAGAAGATCTTTCCAATCACTGCCTTGAATGAGATAGCGGGGGAACAGTTCTGGGTGTCAGTGCAGTGCCTTCTGCGTGGTGAAGGAGGGAAAGGGCAGGTTGGAGGCAGAGGGGGAGGCTACCGTGGAGAGGTAAAGCCCCTGCAGCCCAGAGGCAGTATTACTGTTCAGAGAGTGAGAACCCCAAGGGCTGCCAAATCATGGTGATGGACGTTCCAGCCTTTGAGCTGGTCCAGCTCAGTCAGGAAATGTTGGTAGTTTAAGGACTTTTAGTGCTTAGACCATCTGTCTCTGGTGGTGAGCTCTGCACTGGATATCCACAGCATCTCAGGCTTAGTTTTGGGACCTTCTGTGTACTGTTCCCAGGGATTTTTGATGTGGTGGTGGTCAGCGGAGGTGAAAAGGAGGTGGAAATGACAAGAAGAGTTATTAATGGATACTTGGAAACAGTAATGCTCATATAAAATTACAAGATTTGATATTAAATAACATTTTTTCATATTTAGCTTGAATAGAATGAGTATGGTCGTATTATTATGAAGTTACATTGTGGATTGTAATTTCATGTGGTCAGCCTAGTTTTGCCAAAAATATACATTACTTCAGTGAAAATGGGCTTTTACCTGTTTCTAACTTGGACTTACAGGCAAAATGGGCAAGTATTTTATTAGGCTGCGAGATCAGTAAGGAACTGGAGAAAACTGAATTTATAAATGCAATTTAATTTTAAGTCCTCTTTGCACCACAGTATTATAACAGTAGCTGTGTTACACTGCAGGGTGCTGTGCTCTTCATGCAGCAGATCTGAGTTAAACTCTTACCCTCCAACGGGAAGCAAATGTAAACAAACCCCAAACTGTATCAGAGGTGCCCGATGTGCTTTGATTCTTGAGAAATAGAGTAAGATGATATGCAAAAGGGTCATCAGCATACATCAAGGCTGAAATGTGTGCAAGCTGCTGAAACCATGGACATTTATTTTCCATTTGTATGTAACTATGGTGCTTTATCCACTTGTTTAAAAGAGGGGGGAAAAAAAACAACTTCCAGTTGATCAAGAAGAAATGTTACCTTAAGGAACAAGGCCTTGTCTTCCTTAGGCTGGAAAGGAACTTGACTCTCCTTTGCCATCCTCCCCATGTACAAATGGGAGTCTAAGACCTCAGGCTACCACCCCCCCAGCTCCTTCCAGTTACTGAAACACAGGGGGTTATGAAGCAAATTTTGTAATTTGATGGTTTGAGATTGTCTTCCTACTGTTACTGAAGATACTAATCTCCGTAATGGAAAACTGGAAATCGGTAATAGTGTTTCCATGTTTCCAGCAGCAGATTTTTGCACTATCTCTGATTAATCTGCTGATCTTTTTCTTATGTTTTTTTTTTTCCTTTTCTCTTTTGATAATGCTCTTTCTCAATATTTTTAAAATAGTAAAATAGAGTGCTTTCGTACTCTGTCAAAGTCTTACAGGTTTGTTTTGATGGCATATCTTCTACTTCCCAGCATGCTAAAATTTTTTTTCTAAATTAAAAAAAAAGGATTATTTTGATAGGTGGCAGCATGCCATGATTAAGCATCTTGTAAAAAAATATGTGTAATTCAGTGATACAAAATACACCTTTTCATGAATGCTCAGCCAAAATAATTTGGCAGTTTTATTGTTTACCTCCTCCTTTTGTTTGTTGAAAAAGTGGAGTGTTTTCCAAGCTCTTATATCGTCTAATAATCTTTAGAAAATTATTCATCAAGTCAGCAAATAATTTACCTAATTATCTTATTTTCTCAATTTTTGTTTTGATTTTATAAGAAGCATCTGCAACCTGTAATTTCTGCAAAGCTGAAGTTGCCAAGTATCATGTTAAATCATCCTCCCCATTTCTAGAAAGTATGTGTGTTCACTGCAGACAGACATACCCCTTCAGCAAGTAGGGCTAAAACTTTTTTGGGAATCGTATTTTGTTTGTTGTTTTGTTACCTTTTTTTTTTAACTTCAGTGACATATGCTAGGCTTAATTATTGGAAGAGATTCAGAGTGAGCAACTGCACTATGAAGGTATGCTGGCCCATTTTTGGTTTCTGCTCTTTTCAAGATTCTGTAATTAATTTTCAGTTAATTATGGACCAGAATGACTTCACGAATTGGGAAGTTTCTTCCAGCATACGCTGTGATCGGATCTGGCGAGACTCTCGCTTTCGCACGAGACGTTTTCATTAGACTCCCACCTCATGCTACTGTTCCTTAGTTGTGTCTGTCCCCATGGTAACATTTGGGGGGGAGGGGAGGTGTCATGATGAGACCCCCAGTCCCACACTGATGCTCAGCATGGTATCTTAAGCCACCACCAGCAGCATCTCATAAGGCAGCAGTCCTTGGGATGTATCGCGTTGCAACCAGGGTAGCACAGAGCCTCCTGGTGTCATTCCTGCTGTGTGCTACGCTCTGTGCTGAAGCCTGGAGAATGGAAATGATTCATATAGGGTCACTTGAGGGGACCACCACCCCCCTTTGGTTGGCAGGTTGGTCCTTGCCCTCTGATGTGACGTAACCAGGCATCCCTCCCTCTTCTGCTGCGTGATCAGAGGAGATCCCTCTTCTGCCATGTGAAGTCCCATATGTGCAGAGGGGACAAAAAGTGGGGAAAGGTCAGTACCATGCAGGACTGCAGTCCTTTCCTGCTTCAACTCCCATATGAAACACTGTTGAGACTCTCCATCACTGGTCTCCCACAACAGTGAAAAGCAGCTTGCTGAAAGACCCTTTGGATCTCGAAGGGACATAAAATAGATTTCACCTTGCAAATTAGATAGTTCATCATTCTGTCTGCAGAGATTGCCTGTGAAATCTGAGTCTTGGGTCTGCATACATTTACATATGTAAGACACTTCATGCACAAGATGCTGCGTGTGATTTGTAGTCTTCACTTGCAGATACTCTTTTATACATTAAAATATTTCAGTAATCTGAAAAACAGGTTAATTGAGAGAATCAGTAATAAGATACAATACTTCACCTTTTTGCCAGCTTTCTGTTTTCTGTTTAATAACTCATACTAGTAGGGATTTAAGACTGCAGTATTATTTTCAGTTACTGGACCTTATGTGGTTTTTATTATCATTGTTCCTATCTTTCTGAGAAAAACAAAGCAAGAGGGAGAAAAGGAAGAGGGAAAATCTGAGTATTAAAAAACTGAAAACTAAGAAAACCTTAAATACAGCAAAAATGCATCCTCTTGGTTTTCTGTAAACATTTCTGCTAAGCAAGGTTTCATACATTTTAAAGGAAAATAAACCACTCTGTGTAAGACACAAGCAACTTGGTGTATGTATGTTTAACTTTTATATTTTCATTTAGACTTTAACTGCTAAGTATTTTGAAATGCCATTAACTTTAATGCATTTTTATTTGCATTTATTATGTAGCATTTTCTTCTGAGGGAATCTAATCAATATTCTTTTTAACTTGAACATTCAGCTGAGTTTGTGTCAGTTCTTCCAAGAAATTTCTATCAGCAGTATCTTAAAGTAATTTGTGGGTTTTCTGAAGCAAATGTTGTAAATTTTTCTTGCATTTTAGCTGGACAACTTAGTTGTGGTACTTGTAGCTACCAGTGCTTAGATTATCACTGGTATGCATCACCACCCTCCACCCCATGAATATAGGTTTTTAAAGAAGTGAGTCCTGCTGTTTAAGATCTTGTAGCAATCAATGTGCTCAGCAATGAACTTTTCCTATTTTTTTGTCCATCTTCCATGTTATCCTGCTCTTGCCATGCTCTCAGTGGGAACCTCTAATTTTTCAGCTTGAACCATCCTCATGAATAGGATGTTTAGATTGGATATTAGGAAAAATTTCTTCATTGAAAGGGCTATCAAGCATTGTAACAGGGAAGGGGTGGAGTCACTGTCCTTGGAGGGGTTCAGAAAACATGTAGATCTGGTGCTTAGAGACATGGTTTAGTGGTGGACTTGGCAGTGTTGGGTTAATGGTTGGACTCAATGATCTTAAAGGTCTTTTTTAAACTAAATGATTCTATGATTCTGTGAATATTAGATAATTGAGAACAGCCCACTTACTACAACTATTAAGAAACTATTTGTGAATGATGATTAAAAATGCAGATTTTTGAAGAGTAATCTTTCAGGCATTAGTTAAAAGCAATATTGAAAGTGTGTCCTTATACTTAGCATTTTGCTGATGATTTTATTTCATCTGTGAAGACAGCTCCAGAAGGCATGCTGCACTCATCTGAAAGCACACAGCTCACATCCAGCAATCCTTGATCAAGCTCCTAATCAGGTTCATGCTTTGTTTTTGCAAGTTTTCCTGGTTCCAGCTCTGCCTTCTGCAACTGCCCAGCTACCAGCAACATTTGTCTTTGCTCCAGGAACAACCTTTCAGGCTTTTTGGCACGGGTCTGCTAAACTCCTGACTTCCCTGTTTTATCTGCTGGACTCTCCATCGTACCATTCACGGCATAACACCCTTGATCGCCAGCCTTGCAAAGGAGCTGCAGGTTTCCTGGGCTCCTGCTGGGAGTGTGTGTCCCAGCCTGCCTCATGTCACATGGCAATACAGTGCATGGAGGCTCTGTGGGGTGTTGTCTGATTTTGGTACTGCACAGCACTCCCTGTACAGTTTCAGAGGTCACACTTTCCCCAGCACTTCAGATTCTGTACCGTGGTGTCTTGCTTTGGTTCAAAACACAAGATGGAAACGGGTGATTGCAGTTTTCTGAGAGGAAGGTTCAGGTCCTCCCAGAAGAGGTGCAAAACCATCTCCTACCGTCGTGCTGTTGTTGGGCAATAGGACTGAAGCACAACAGTGGCTCTTGTTTGGGTGCCTTCTGCCAGACATTGCCTGACAGGCTTACCTGGACCCCCTGTGCAGTGCCCATCGGCTTTTAAGCTTTTCTGTCAGTTGTCAGGGCTCCAGCTTTCACCTGCAGGAGGCACCCAGGGTAGATGGGATTTGTGGCCTCTAGACTCCCCAGAACCAGGGCTGATCCCTCTTTTTCCTCTCTGCCCTGGTGCACCACATCTCACAGGATATTTAAATTTAATAGTCTGTTTTCCTGAGGATCTGAAATGAATTTTTTTTTAATTTTGTTGCTCATACAGATCCATAAAAGCAAGCAAACCCGTAACAGTGCTGTTCATTGCTTTGCCTCATCGTACCGGAGTAGACCAGAGTGCTTCAACATTTCCAAAATTTGTTACACACAGCTCTTGGTGATACTCTGTTTTTTCCTGAATTGCCAAATTATCATGCTTCCTTCCACAGTGCTTTAAGTCCATATCATTTTTAGTCTTCCACACAGTTAAAGTGTAGTCCTTGTTGTAAAAGCCTGCCTATGTCTTCCCTTCCTCTTTCCAGAGCTGCTGGTTATCACCAGAAACCTTCTGAAACCTTTCCCTGTGGTCTCTGGTGGTTCATTTTCATTACTCACTTCCCTATCGCTGTGAGAAGCTGTAGGAGCTGGAGGAATTTGTCCTTTTAGCTTCTGCTGAGCCATTGCTTCAGAGAGTTTCCACCTGAGTAATAAGGCATGAAGACTTAACTTACCATGCTTGACATAGACTTGGACAAAATATGGTGGCTCACTGTGCTGAATTGTGTTTTTTGTTAAAACTCTCATTCGTTGCCTCCAACGAATGGACCAATTCAGGGGAGCCTGGAGGAGAGCAATGAGAGTGAACAGTAGCCTTTAAAACTTAACTGGTGGGGACAGATCGAATGACTTGGTATTGTTTAGTCAAAAAATGGCTGGAGGGAGGGTTGAAGAGGAGGACAACAAGTTTTGCTTTATCAACAAGCATTGGTAAACAAAAAAGGGAGATGATCTGCTTTCCATGTCTGTGAAAAGCAGGACAGAAAGTCATGAGCAGCAAGGAAGATGCAAGTGAGGAGATGGGAAAGTACCCATTTCTGTAAGGCCAGGGAAGCACTCAAATAAATGGTCTAGGAAAGATTTGGAGTCTGTCATTGGGTGTCTTAAAGAGCACAAAAGACAAATATTTGAGTGGAGTGATAAGGATACAGTTAGCTCTGATCTGAAGAAGAGGATGGATCGTGCAAGTGTCCCAGGTCTCTTCCAGACCATGCTTAATGTCAGGTAACTGGAGTTCAGCTAAATAATGTGTGTGAAAATCTAAAAATAAAATAATTTTTTTTAAAAGTGAAAATGTTGTTTCAATATACAAAAATACTCCTTAGATTTTGACATCACTGATCCTCATTGTATTAGCTACTCTGTATCTCTGTGCTCTGTGTGAGAGTATGTTTTGAGGAAGCAGTGACACTAAGGCTGTGCGCTTATTCTTCTGACATTGTGTTGCTCTTTTGATTGTCTGCTACTTTGGCAGTTCACAGGTTTTAAATTGACAAATTGGCTCTAGAGATGTGGTTTACTCCAGTGATGTCATGAGGAAAATTTATTCAATCACAGATTATGCCTTAGCACATGAACCTGTTGTTCTTTCCCCTTGTCTTCTCATATGTCTTCACAATTAGTTTAGAAACTTGTATTTTGTTTTGCATCTTATTTCCTGCTTTTTCTTCCCCGCCAGTTTCCAAGTGGACAGCTTTCCATTTTTAGTATCTGTGTTTTGCTAAAATAAGTGTGAGATGCAGCAAGCATACCTGTCTCAAAAAGCAGCCATTGCAGTTCTCTGCCATCAGTTTTTCCAGATCATATATAAAGGTAACGTTAGAGAATTGCATTTTCCCCAGAAAAGTGGTTGATACCACATACAGGGTGTTTTCAGCAACATGCAGGGTGATTTATCAAAGCAGGAGATTAACATGGTTATATTCCTTTTTTCTTTTTTAATGACTAATCATGAACTAGATGGTGAAAAATATGACTGAGATGACTGCAGGAGATAAATAGCCAGCTTGTATTTCACAGGTAACATTGCTGTTCTGGGAAGCGGGGCAGATAATTTCTAGAAGATGAGGGACAGGCCAGCAGCACTGAATGTATATGGAGTAAGGCCATTGGAGAGAAATCTGAGTTGATAAAAACTGGGGATATGGAAGTCATACAGGTGAGGAGATAAAGGATCTCAAAATTTTTGTTACTTGGGGAGAATTCAGGTGGGAATGTGGTGCGTTATGGCGTAACCAGAAAGACCACAGAGGGAAGTATAACACTCACAAAGTTTAGTTCTAGCAATAGTAGAGCAAAAACGAAGCGTTAAAAACATGGCACGCTCTTTAGCATAGAGTGGAAGCGTGAGCACTCGAGATATGGAATGAGAGGTGCTGTGGCAGAGTTGGCTTGTCGAAGCCTTTGAAGAACTCTGAATAGCTTGTTGAGAACCTGTGTCTCCAATGTAACTACGAAGAGGAAATTTTAAACGTGGTAAATGTCTACAGGACTGCAACAGGGCAGTCAAGATGTCTTTGTGTTGTGGGATAGGGATGACAGGCACATAAATAGTGGAACGGAGTTAGTGTTGGGTATCAACCCAAATAAAAGCAAGAGGGACTTGGATGAGGAACTCCTGCAGAAGGTTGGATGGGAATGGGTGTCTTGGGAGGGAAGGTTGTCACTTGGCACAAGGCAGAAACCAGTGATCATAGCCAAGAGTATTCAGTCTGGTACAGTGGAAGATTTCAAAATCTGTTCTCCAAAGTTTCCTTAACTTTGTTTTTAATCAAATTATTACCAGTGCTTGCAGTTCAAGCTGCTGATATTTCATTCTACAGGTGTCATAGAGTTGTAAGTGAAAAATACTGGAGCTGTAAGTAACCTCCTCTTCACATTTGTTTTGGTATTTTACTGCATGTCTTTAGATCTATTTGATAAATAGTCAAAACCGCTGATGCATTTAGTAGACAGCGCTTAGCTCCAAAATGATTGAATTTGCCATACATTTGAAAAATGAATAAGTAAAAAATTAGTTTTGGGAGCATCTGAAAGGGACTGATTAAGATTGGCTTTCATTAACATTATAATTTTCTTTTGTAAGCTTTTTTTAAGGCTTTGTTTATTGGATGATTTAAATATTTAGTAAATACATTTCTTTTGAAATTAATGAAGAAGTACAAGAGGGAGTTTTAAATACCAGGAATGTTAGCTGTGAGATTCTGTTATGTCAGTTTGGGATTTTATATGAAATATATGTGAGGGAAATTTTCATACTTTATCCATTTCTCATTAAAAAGCTTTATCAAAACCAGCTTGATTTGATTTTAACAGGAAACCACTAATTGGCATTTGGTGAAAGTTGTTCCCACACAGGGAGGAGTACCCCTATGAAACTGTTATTTTTCATTTAATTATCACTTTGAGGATTGCTGAGAAACAAGCAAATGTGTTAGACATTTTCCCTGACAACCTAAATATTCCTGTAAAATGCACTTTGGATCTCAGCTTTCTTTTGTCACTTTTGCCTGCTATCTCTTCACAAATGCTTAGCCTGAAGCTCAGCACAACTGAAAAAGGGATTAATTCCCTCTGTCTCTTACCCAAACCCTCCTCAGTGCCTTGCCTTCTTAATTTCCATGGACATCACTGTCCCATATGTTAGACCGGTAGGTAACCTGAGCTCCGTCATCAAATCAGACCTCAAAATGCACAATATTTGATCTAGGCTTTCACCTTAGTTTTTCTGAGACAACTGAGGTGGCATCTTCTGTGCCATCTTCATGGTGCAATGGCCATCCCTGCATGTAGATCTCTGTGGCTGTGGATCCACAGTCCTGAATCCTGTGTGCACAAGGCAGCTCACTTCAGAGGAATAGCATCTGTTCCTTGCAAGCACTGGTGTGAGATGCCACCTCCCTGTAGGTGTTTGTATTTCACTGCTCAATATCTCGAACCATGTAGTTATCAGAAGGAAACGCAGAGTTCTTATTAAAATGTTATAATATTTCTGATTAAGTGGGCACATAATTACTCAAAATAGCATTCTTCTGAAGTAGGTGTGAGTGATTTGTTGTTATACTGAAAGGACATCTGAGGTAGGGACATATGGGGGGTTCATTCTTGGTCTACTAGTAATTTTAGTAATTACATGTAGAGACAAAGTAGAGAGCAAATATGTAAATCTGCAGGTCTAGAAATTGTCCTTTGTGGACAGAATCAGAACTCAAAAGCGTCTTCAGTTCTAGTGTCTGAAACCAACCAACATGATGGCATTTTTGGTGCAGTGCAGAGGGTGATGTTGAGAAGTGCAAGTGGAGGTATGAAGAAATGAGATACCTGAGAGCAGCTGTTGAGGGACTGCAGTGAAGAAAGGAACATGGTTGTGTGATGATTTAAAGTTAAATTTAGAGTCAGCGATGTAAAATTTTGCAAAAATAGGCAAGTTTGATACCAAGGAATTATTCTGTTCCTTGTCAGAGCTGGCAGGTGTGGGCCTGACGATTGTGTCTGGTTTCAGCACTTCTGCACAGGGTGGAGAGGGTGGGGCAGCGTGGCAAAATTGTCACCTACATTCCTGTCCTGGTTGGTGGGATTGGCAGTGCCTGTGTCCTTCCTGAAGTGAAGGACACATCTCTTAACCCTTCTTAAAGTTGTTCAGTGTGGAAGTATCTACTGTGTCCCTTGATAACCTATTCCATTTCTTCACATCAGATCTTTATGTTTAGAAAGGTTCTCTTAACATCTAAACTGAACCTTCCTTCCTGAAATTTCATATCATGTGCCTGAAGAAAGGTGAATACAGACTAGAGACTGCCCAAGGAAGAACAAGGATAATAAGAAGCTTAGAGGAAAAAAAACCAAAAAAACCCAAACATATACATCCGTAAGGAAAGTCAAAGAAACTCATTTTATTTTAGTGTAGAAGAGAGAAACTTATTAAGAAGGCCACGATACAAGTCAGTTTTCAAAAAGTGGTGTGAAACAGGACAGGAATGGTAAATTCTTAATGGCCACTGGGGGCAATAATGAAGAGAAATCAACTCTATCGCAGAAAAAATGATGCAAAATTGGGAGATATTGGGGAAAAAAATGAGTGGTTAGATGTTGGAGGAAGATTGGGGATATTGTGGAATTCCTATTATTGGAGATTAATGATATACTGAGTTGGGCAAAATACAGTTGGTCCTGTTCAAGGCAATAGGATAAACTTCAGATACATTGTTTCTGTGCTTTACAGTCCTGTGCTGTAGCAGCATTGCACTGCATCATATATTAGAATCTGCTACAAAGAAAACAAAATGCAAGCACTTCCAATATTGTCCTATAAGAAAGCAAAGTAATAAGCAGGAAATATTTACCTAGTTACAGTCTGTTTTATTAGCAGTTTAAATTCAACTAGAATAGAGAACCAAAATACATTTAAGTGAAGACAATGAAAATAGTGTATAATTAAGTGGATTAAAATGTACATTAGAAGCTCTTTCTTCCATCCATGCTGTGCCTTCCTTTTTGGTATATCAAATGTGAACCAAGAACAAGACTTACATTTGTGAATGGGCCTGGATCTTTACAGGGTCTGACCAAACGCAAATAAAATGTAACATTTCCGCAGATCAGACTTCACATTTATTTCTTGTCTTTAGGTTGTCCAATCCTGTCAGATTAAAGTGTTACTTATTAATTAGAAAACAGTTGTGAATGATGTTGACAATACCAAACTATGTCGTTGTTTCAGTTATGCCTACCATTTCATTCTGCTGAATTCAATCAGTGGTTTTGAGCTTATTCTCCAATAAAAGCTTGCTTCTACTGGCAGAGGATAAGAAATTGGGAAATTTTCATTGCTTTGTTAATTAGACTACTGATTTCTCAGGCTTAACAGCAAGTGATAGCATTTTCTGTCACTTTCTATCTCCTCTGGGTCACAGTTGTCAGAAACATTTTAAAATTTATTTTGCTGTGTGAAGTCAGGACCTTTGTTTTCTTCCTCACCAGCTGCAGTCTTCCTTTCTTTATGTATTTAGGCAGAGTAGTTATTTACTTCAGCATATCCCAAATGCCACTGCAGAAATCACCCTCAAAAGGCCTCTGCTTTGCAAGAATGAAGTCCTCTTGGTAGTGTGTCTTACATGATAAAGTGATCTTGTGCTCTCCTTTTAAGTCCCTGTACAACTTCTCCCCTGCTTCAGTAGTTGCTTTTCAGTTACTTCCTCCCCTTGATTTATCCAGTTAAAGGAGTGACTCATCCGCTTGTCTGTCTGTCTCTCAGATTTTTACCTGATCCTTGCTTTTACATATGGCACAACAGGAGATGGACTCAAGATCCTTATGGGTACCTCCAACTCAGGATATTCTGTGATTCTCACACTCAGGGTCACGTTTAGAGGTTCTTCATCTGCTGCAGCTCTACCTGAAAATCAGTGCTTTGCTTCCCAAAGTGGGTAATCAGTTTTATGGAAGCTTTAGGATCCTGTCTTGCTCGTTTCTTCTGTTTCCTGAAGAAAGGTGTATGCCTGAGTACACTTTGTAGGGCGAATGGGATGATGCTGTTAAGATCTCGTTTGCATTCCTGCTTTGCACTTTATTCCATGTGTTTCCATGCATATGTGTGTCTGTATATATATCTATATAAAGTCTGTGTTATTGTCTAGAAATTTCTCAGCAAAATCTCATTTCCCATTGTGCTAGACACTTAAGTGAAAAAATGTCTGTACCAAGATAGCTCAGAATTTTCATATATGTCAAGATACAACAGATTGGGGGGGAAGGGAAACACTATTTGTGGTAGCAGTAAAATAGCTAATGAGAACAGATGTCAGTTCATTGAAGTAAGTGAGACAAAGTCACCAGGCAGACATGATGAAAAGATTCAGAGGAGGAAAAACTGGCATTTTGGTGGAGCCTTTATCTACACAAAGGTGGAAATGCTTGGTGAGGGCTCAGAGGAGAGTATACCCAAAGGCTGTTGCAGATGCCTTAAGGGGAGAATTGGCAGCTTGTACTTTTGGTAGCTGTGGTGCAGCAAAATGCTGTTGGTTGCTTTTGGAGAGGAGAGGCAGGTGGCAGTGGAAGGGTGTGCAGGAAAGCCCTTCAGCATTTGGCATGGGGTGGAAGGGAGAAAGCTGAGAGCTGTTAAGGTTGGAAAAGGTGGTTGTAGCTCAGCTGCAGTGCTCAGGCACTGAAGTTGGGACCTGAATGGAGAAACTCAAGTATTTGAAATACAAGTGTACACTGGTCTGGTATACAGAGACAGCACAGTTAAAGGTGGTCAGGGCTGGGTTTGTTTTGCAGCATATTGTCTACCCTCAGGCTGCCTAGACCACTAGTGGTGTAGGGCATACTTTGAAATAATCCCAAATTATGCCTTGTTTGAAGTGCATATAGTTATTTTTTTACCCTTTGTCTTTTACATTTTGCATATTTACTCCAATTGCCACTTTCTCTTCTCCTTTTCTTCTTTTTTAAACCTCCATCACTTTGTGTCCTGTACTGTGTCCATTTTGGTCTCCCCTTTCCTTCTGCTGATGTTCTCTGCTTTACACTAGAGGTAGTCATCAGTATTATGTCTTTAGCTTTACAAATAATAAATTATGTCTTTTTGATAGACATCAGGCAAGTTCTGAATATCTTCTTTAAAAAACATCCAATTTAAGGGCATTATCATTGCAAGTCTTATAATTCCCTCTACATAGAAGTATGGGTAATTTTCTAAACTTCAGATTTCACTTTAGAGAATGGGAATCCAGCATGAATTTGCAGAGCACTTTGCCTTGTTTAGTTGCTAAATTTGAACACTGATACAGTTCTACAAACAAGATACTACTCTTATAAAACTGCTGAATTAAATCATAATGTAAAAGACAAAACAGGGGTTTATCTATATTCATAGCATTTTGTTCTCTAGCATTTCTGGATCCTGTATTTTTAACAATAATACTGATGAAAACTAATAATTTTGAGTTTATGAAAAATATTTATCAGGTGCCTAAATTCTGTAACTTCATTTGGGCACATATTCTCTGAGCACAAAGGGAGTATAGATGAGCTTCCTCTAGACCCAGTTTGTATGGCGTGTGTAAGTTTACTGTGATATTTTTAAGAAGAGAGTATAGTAGTTTACCTATCTCGTAACTACACTAACACCTCAAACTTAATCTTTAAAAATCAGGAATGCCAGGGATTTTTAGCTGATATTCATGTTAATTTGTATTCCAAAACCAGTTTACAGTAGGGTCACTTCCAGGTAAATGTCTAATTTGACTTAGGATAGCATTCCCTGGAGACAGAAACCTATTTAATGTTTTACAGATGGCACAAAAAGTCCCAATCCTGAGATCCCAGGTCTCCTTGTGCCAGCTTCAAGACAGGAGTCTTACATGTGAAGGGTCAATACTAAGGAACCAGTTGTCCAATTCACTTGTGGCTTATTTTTCCTTTGTAGCTCTAACAATAAATTACAGTATAATAGAGGAAGTCTTTTGGAAGTGCCTTTTTAAAATCCAACTTCATGGCTTTTCAAATGCTTCACCTTACTTTACTTGTTTTGTTTTGTTTTTATTTGTTTGTTTTGGTTTTTAATTGGAAAGTACAAGACCTTCTAAAATACTTATTCAGCCAAAGTCATGTCAGATATTTGAAGTGTTAACCACAGGTATATGGGCAGTGTCTTGCACTATTGGTTTTTTCCTTCAATTACTACTCTATCTCAGGTGATTTAAAAATACAAGGATTATAATATGATATCCTGGCTGCAGTAACACTGAACAGGAGGGGCAAGGAGTCCTGCAGTTATAGATAGTACACGGTCACTGCTGTGCAGCCATTTATTGTCCTAACCCCAGACAGGCTTCGGAGTTCAACTTTGTCTCGTGAAATGCCCCATGCATGCCCCATCCTCTGGTCTGTGTGGCGAGTCAGAGCATTTCCAGGGAGCAGTTCTGATGAACATGGCTTTTGCACTCAGTTTTGCCACTGATTCAAAGGTGGCTTAGTCGGTTTTATAGTTGGTGTTGCAGTTAGAAAGAAAATGTGAAAAACAGCTTCTAAAGACCGACTTGGAGTATGTACTGCTCAGAGTTTGTATTTAATCTTTAGTTGTTGGTTTCTGTGGGAGTTACCAAACCAGTTGAGCTACTGGCATAAAGCCAAATGAAAAATACAGTTTTCTTCACTGTAAACATGACTGTCAAGCAGTAATGTTTTTCTCAGCTTCATTTTAAAGGCATTATAATGGAAGAAAATGAAACTAAAACACATTTTAATGCCAGTTTTATATGTCGAAGAATGTTATTTTTTTTTCTTTTAATGAAAAACTCTTGGAGAATAGAACATAAAAATTATGCCTAAAGTATGTAATCAGTTATCTGTGTTGCTAGATACTTTGTGGAGCTGGTAAACCAATACGGTTTTTTATTATGGTGTAGTTATGGCATGAATGCCATTTTTTGCCTCTGCAAACATGAAAGATATGTAAAGTTCTTTATTTTTAGTCCTGTTTTGATAACAGAAAAAAATACTGCCTGATAAACTTAATTAATAATAACAGCAAACATCAATCTCTATCCACTCCTTCAGGCTTATTTTTAAACTCTGTTTTCAATGGCCAATTGCTCTTTTAACTCATCATCAGACATTCTGCTGAACTTGACCGTCCTTGCTTTGCTTGTCGGGTTTATTTTGTTGAAAAATCTGTAAGTTCTACTTTGCCTTTTTAAGATAAATGGAAACTGTCTTTAATGCTCACAGTGATTTCACCAGGGTGTCGTCATGTAGGCACAACTGCACCAAATGGGGAACAACAGTATTTTCACTTATTTTTAAGGATTAAATTTATTAGGGTTACCTACTTTGCATGTAACTCTGTCTTATTTTGCGGAGTGAGGAAAAGGCTTGTTTAACAAAATGTTTGATCAGCCGCTGCTTTGTAAGATAACTTTTCGGGTGCTAGTATCAGAAATTACATCTTGAAGAATGGATGCCATAGCCATGTAACTTGATGCATCAGAGAAAAAAAAAATCCTTCAGTTCTGCTTCATTGTTTAAATGAGCTTTTTAAGAGTTTCATAATAGAAAAGTAAGAAATAGGATTTGAAGGGACTTTTAGATGGATCTTCTAATCTGTCCTGTCTCTTGAGACAGAATAAGGTGCAGTGAAACCTTTTCTGACAGATACTTGTTTCGCTTTTTCCTTATAATCTCAAATGACAGCTATTGCTATGTAACCTGTGCTAATGCGTCCAATAAGTAGGAAGGTTTTAAGTATATGTGGCTGGTTGAACAAAAGAATTTTACACTGAATTTTATTAGGAGCAGCATGTCTTTATTTGCATATTCAATCCTTTTATTAAAAAAATTCAACCTACCTCACTTGGTCTGGATGTCTGCAGGAAGGGAGAAAATAAGGAACTGCTGAAAGCAGACATCAATTAATGAAATTAATTCAGGTCTCTGAAGGAAAGGTGATGAAAGTTACACAAAGATCTCTGAAGTTTTCTACAGGTCACCTGAGGGTTGTTGGTGCTGAGACCAGCCATGAAGATCCCTTACAGTGTAATGGAAACAACACCAAACTGATGTACAGATTTTGGACTCACTGCTCGATGCAGTATGTACTGCAGGATTGTATTCAGGTTTTGAAGAGGATAATCAAGGAGCAACTCTTTGACTGGGTGCCTTCTACATCTTCTGTATGATTAGTAACATCGCTGTTTTCTGTAGCAACGTCCCATGTTTACCCTAATAAATAAATTTTTCCGTTGAATCTTGAGATGAACCAGCTCCTCGGAGTTCAAGCAAGGAAGTGCTGAAAACAACAGGCTATTGTTGCGCTTGGGTGTGCATTGTCCTGGACCCTGGGCATCTGTATCCTGCCTCGCTCACTCCCAACCTCTGGCTCTGGGCAGGCAGCCCCAATGACAAGGAAGCAGTATGTTCATTAATGGCTGCTGTCACCAGCAGTGCTTTGAGAGCAGTAGCAGCTCCGCTGTTAGGGAGGGTTTTCTTTAAACACTGGTTAGTAGAAGAGCAGTGAGGTAGTTCTGTTGGTCTTACTGGAGAGTTTTCTGCACCGTAATAAGAGGAGCAGGAACAAGCACACAGAGCAAGCTTTGAAAACTTCCCAGGAGGCAGTGGCATGGCATGTTGAGTTGGAGTGGAAGTGAATGTTTTGGTAATGGAGAAGAGAGGAGGGATGAGATGGAGGTTGGCCAGAAAGGATCCTAAAACTACAAAAAAGGTGCTATGTTTAAGGAAAGATGGGGGAGGGGAATTGATGACAGGGGAAAAAGCTCGAGGAGGTAGACTTGGGAAGGGACATAGACTAAGAAGGGTATTTGGAATAGTATTCCAAGTAGGAGTGAGATAGGCTTGTATTTACTGATGCCAGTAAAAGGAATGTTGTAATAATCCAGAGACAGGAAGATAAAAGTCCAGACAAGGGTTTTAGGTGTGAACAGATAGATAAGAAAAACTATATTTGAGAGAAGTTAACTGTGAGAGAGATGTAAACATTTAAAATTAATTAATTATTTACTGATTTTAAAGATTTATTTATATTTTTTTTATGTTTTGCTGTAGTGGAAAGGGTGGTGATGAGTTTTTGGTTTGGTTCTTTGTGGTTTTTTTTTAACTGAATTGTCTTGATTTTAATTCCCATTCTTTCCTCATACTACAAGATCATTTTACTGGGGCAGCAGCAGAGCTTTCTGTCAGCTTACATATCTCTGACTCACATGGCAAAGTTGGGAATGCAACCCACAGAGAATGTCTGGCTTCTCTTCAACACGTGGAAGCACCATAGCATTGCTGCCTTCTAAGAATATTTAGTAAAGAAAAGTAGGAAGAGTAACATTAAAGAAAGAAAAAAGGAAATGAAAAGGGTAAGCAAATCATCAGAGAAATGTTGATAGCAGTGAGAAAGGTGTTACACAAGGCTCAGTCTTTTTTCTTTAAGTAGGTAAATACTTTTAGCATTATTTCAGAATTACTCAAGAGAAGGGGGCAGAGCTCTTATGGAAGTATCAGAGAGGCAAAAGTAAATAGACTTGACTAGCTTGGGCTGTTCAGAGTGGGTTGACTACGTTTCCAATTGAGGCAAAACTTGGGAAGGCTCTGAATCTGCTAATTTTGGGCAGATTTCTTTTGATGACCAAATGCAATGGCGAACATGAATTTCAGTCTTGTAGGTGGTAAGTGATTAATTTAAGCTACAAAACAGATACAGTTCTGAAATTTTTAGTTGGCACTGACCACAATAACTAGGATGTTTTTTGCATGTCTGTATGGAGACAGATACTGGACATTCTGTCATCTATAAAAATGTCCAGTAACGCAGTGAAAATGAGCTTATAGGTGTGTTTTGGTCCTCTTTCCAGTGTGACAATGCTGCAGGCAGTGAAGTATTTCTTTAAGGTTCTGCGCCTGTTTTGCTTAAAAACTTTGAGATTATGCTTCTACTTCCATTTCCTATAAAGCCAAGGGTTTTGCTGGCTTTCTGTATTGACTTTGCTCTTGTGCTGCTCATCTTCACAGCCCGGAAGTCCAAAAAGTTGGGGAAATTGAAAGGGATGCACGAGGAGCAGCCACAGCAGCGGCAGCAGCCACCGCCCCAGAGCCCCGAGGAAGGGACGACGTACATTGCACCTGTGACCGAGCCCTCTGTAAACACTGCACTTGTCCCCCACATGTCTGCTATCTCACCAGCACTTACTCCCTCTCCTGTTAAGATCCTTGAAAGCATTGAACCGGAGATCGTGTACGCAGGATATGACAGCTCAAAGCCAGACACAGCAGAGTATCTGCTTTCCACCTTAAACCGCCTGGCCGGCAAGCAGATGATTCAGGTGGTGAAGTGGGCAAAGATACTTCCAGGTAGGACCATGAGTCATTTGGTGAAATGTCATTTGACTGTTTCTTTTGGGTCAAAGAACTATTTACTTGACAACTTGCGTCTTTAATCTATGGACTCTGTTGAAAAAATGCTTGATGGGAGGTGCAGGATGAACATCTGAGAGAAGATTGTTGCGGGTTTTTTGATTTATGCAATGTTTGTTTCATGTGTTTATGGATGATATTTAAAAAGCTTTCATTTTGAATAATAGTCTCTTCAAGTTCTGTCACTGGAATGAAAAATTACGGATTTGTTTTTTCAGAAGTATCCTTTGTGGGAGTGTTGCTCTTGTTTGTGAACTCTAGAAGAGTAATGAGCAATGTATTCAGTGATGGTTTGACCAACCCTTGTTGTTCATGGGTATTTTCTGTTTTCGCCTCTAGGATTTAGAAACTTGCCTCTTGAGGACCAAATTACTTTAATTCAGTATTCATGGATGTGTCTGTCATCATTTGCCTTGAGTTGGAGATCATACAAACACACAAACAGCCAGTTCCTCTATTTTGCTCCAGACCTGATCTTCGATGAGTAAGTATTCCTTAATGGCCCTTTTTGGTACAGGATGGAAGGTTTACTCTGTCTTTATTTGGTTTTTAGGCTTAAAAATTGCTAGATTTTAATTTTTTTTTTTCCAGTGACTCACTTTTCAATTGCCAAAGCTTTGATACTGCCATGCACTTCTCCTTATGTATGTGGATGTTTTTTCAAATTAGGACCATCCTGCTGGCTTGAAATATGACTGATACATGACCAAGATTTATAGGAAAGAATATTTTTTTGGTATCTACTGGAGCTTGGAAAAATGTCTAACTTCTAGGAAATGTGAATGTTTAAATTACTGGGTTTTTCAGAGCAGTCATATAATGGTGCTTTTGTTAACAATATACAGCTGTTCAGTGTGTTTTCTTGACAGTCTTAATTACCCTTCTTTGCAACCATGAAAGAAGCCGAAATGTTTTTTTCAGTAATGAAACATAACTTCTTTTATGATGCATTCAGACAAAAAGAAGGATCAGCCATTCTGTCTGAGTATGTGTTCTTTCACATTTTAAGTTTGTGTGTGTTTAGTGCTTTGCTTTTGATGACTATAATTTAATTTCTGTTCCATTCTCCTAGTGTTTATTACAAGACAGTAAAGTCAGAATCTAAGTGAATACAGAGACAGTCAAATGGATAAGCATCATTTGCTTATCCCAGAAGGTTGAGGTTTCTTTCTAGAGGTAAAAATGAGACATGATCAATAAGATGTGGGTGCACTTGAAGAAAAAAAAAACAAACCCAGGAAAAAAAAAATCAAAAAATAACTTACCACACAATCTCCTAAAGTATTCTGAAATCTTTTTCTTGGAAAAGATGCTTTGCTGCTATCCATCTTAATAGTCTTTGATTTAAGAATTCCTAAATAATTAATGAGAATGAGATCGGTCCCCAAGCAGTGAGCAGTATCAAAGGAGGATTCTTTGGTTTGGTTTGTTTTTAAGAGGGAGGACTGGTGATTCAGTGCATGTGGTTGAAAATGTAATGTCAGCCATTTTCCTTGGTGAAAGCACCTCCATTACGACTCAGACATTAGAGAATTATCACAGAAAAAAATGGAATCTGCAGCTAAAGCTAAGTGAAAATGTGAACTTTGAAGAGTTTAGTTCTCCTGGGGAAATGCAGACTAAAAGTTCAAACACAAAAGCAGCTTTCCCTCATCTGAAGAAAGTCAGTCAGGGGGTCAGAATTTATTGGACAGGGAAATCAATCCTGCTTGCAAACAAAAGAGTATGTGCATTCCTAGCATTTGTTGTACTACAGCTAGAAGCAACTTCCAGAAGTCGAGATCAATTGTGAGTTTTATGCTGCAAGCCTTGAAGGTAGGTGCCTGCAGGATTATATTGAGGTTGAGGTTGGGATCCAGTTGGAAAAAGGGAATGTGGTGTCATCATGGAGTGCAAAATTAAAACATCCCACACCAGATATATGTATATGTAAGATAGTGGTCTGGCCTTCTACCTATTTAGTATTATATTCATTGCAAAACTCCCAAAGGTAGCAGAAGGCAGTTGCTTCTAAATAGACAAAATATAAATTACCAGGAGCTGTGCAAAGGGGACAGGGACTTTTGAAGTAGCTAATCAGGGCAAGATATTTCCTAGGAGATAAAAGAATAGGCGATGAGTGTTTACTCCGAAACAGTAATGGCCATGTTGCTGGAATAGGAGGGGTTTTTGTCGTTTTGCTCATGTTTCATATTTGGTGGGAATCATAGCTGATATTTGTTCTCAGTTTCTCATGTTGCCACTCAGGATGGTCTTTGACACTGCATTTAGAGTCCAAGTTTCGGGCTGTCCAGCAAAACTGGTTTTGGACGTTGTTGAGAAACTGCACAGAGCCCATGGAGGTTGGCCAAGGTGGTTGGGGGCTGACTGGGACAGTGAGGGATCTGGGCTCATGCAGCCAGGAGAAGACCGTGCTGGGTGCAGTGGGGATTTAATTGCAGTCTTCAGCTTCTGGATGAGTTGTTGTAGAAAAGATGAAATCAGGCTCTTCATAGAGGTGCTCAGTGGAAACATGAGAGTTTTTGATTGCGAGTCTGGCCCAACAAACTACCTCCTGGGCAACAGGAGAAGACATTTCATAAAGAGATGGTGAAATAGCAGAGCAGGTGCCCAGAGAGACCTTAGAGTCTTTGACTTAGACGTGCATGCCTTCACTGGGCAAAACCTGTGCCAACTGTTATTAGCCCTGCTGTGAGCAGGGATTTGGACTTGAAACCTCCAGAGGTCCCTCCCAGGCTACTGTGTCATGATTCTAAGTTCAAGAGATGCAGTGCTTTTCCCAGTTTTGAGGTAAAATAAGAGAATTACTGGAATTGTGCAAGTTGGCCAATACAGCTCAGTGCAGAAAACATTCAGAGAAGCAAAAAGCATGATACTGTTTGTGAAGTGCTTTGAAGGTTTACTCTGGAGTTGCTGAAGGCTAATCTTACCTTACTTTTTCAGTACCATGAACTCAGAAATGTACTGTGTAATTCTAAGTATTGGCTTTTGTTTCTGTGCCACAAGGTTTTATCAGACCTCCCTAAAGTTCACTTGGTGCAACTTTTTGCATGTTTTACTGTCCTCAGCATTTTAGAACATGTATTAATTGATGCAGAATGAAAGGGAGATGCTTTATAGTGACTTTTCCTTCTACTGGTGTGAGTGAGTAATCTTTCTGTTATCACCTGGCCAAGATTTTCTTGGTATTTCTTCATATTTTGTCTGCAGAGGTCATTTCCCGTCTCCATGCAAGAAAAAATCAGGAATGTCCCTGGCCAGTAGCATGCACTGAGTGCCCCAGAGGGCTCAGTATTTTCTTCAATGAACAGTTAAAAAGAGTGAAAGTAGAGGTTGGCATTAGCAGAATTATGTGGCTTTGTTTTATGTTAAATGAATTTTCCGTTTACTCTTAACTACTGTGAATAAAAGGAAGTTGTAATGTTTCTGGAAGGCCATGATATATGATCTTGTTTTCTTTCTTATTCTGAAGGCCTATAAACAAGGCAAATAACAAATGAGGATCCCTGTTGTTAATAGCTGTTAAATGTAACTTTGGTTGTGTAAATACAGTGCAAAATGCCTCCCTACTCATATGTGGTTTGATTTCCTGTTAGGCTTATGGAAGGCTGGAAATATTTGTCCTCCTTCATTTAGTCATGCTACATGTCTAATTAAGTGTACTGTTTGTCTTTATGGATCAGGCATATATTCCATTGATTTAACTGGGCTTAAGTAAATGTGCAGATTTCAACTGAGGGATAAGAAAATGGCTGCTCGGTCTGTTACAGAAATGCCTAAAACCAGTTTGAAAAGAGGCATAAAGCAGACCAGTGTATTTTATGTTGTGTTTGTGTAAGTTATGGCATGTGTGTTTTTTTAATGCATTTCTTCTGTAGCGTTGTAGTTGCAATCAAAGCTAATATTCTGTAGGCACAAGTTTTGGGTTTAATCCCCAGTAAATCGTTAAAAAGACTGCCATATACGTGACACCTTGTAATTCCTGTTGCGGGTAAACACTCTTAAAGAATGACTGCTGCATATGTAATAACACTCAAACGGTGTTGCAGTTATGTTCCTAGAGCTGCGCAAACTCAAATTCAAAAAGTTGCAAAATTCTAAAATTAAGGTGGTCCATGAAGTCATAGTTTAAGCCTTTTGGGTACATGCATTGAAGACTGTGTCCATAACCAAACCCTTATGTTATGCTGTCCCATAATATTTTTCCCATGTGACTCCTTTGATCAGGTTGGATAAAATGTAGGGATGATACAGGATTATGTAGTGAGAGACTACTGGAGTTTTTCTTCATTTGTTACCATTAAGAAAACCTTACCTTGAATGGATCTAGGGATTTGGGAGAACTGAGGGATATTAATGGGGAAGATTTTCTTAAGATGTGGCAGAAGGCTGTCCCTAATTCAAACCCTAAACTCTGAGACTTTTCGGATTCCTACTGCAAAAGTAACAGAAATCCTACAGAAAAAGTTGTCTGTTGTTTATTTAACTTGTGGGAGGGAGAAAATTTCTCGTTAAGACATAACCAAAGACTTTAGCTGAAATTTTCTAATCTAATTCAACCTGAGGCAGGCATATGCATGCACAATTTAAGTCCAGAGCATTAAATGGGTAGAATTACACACAATTGAAAGCAGGAAACTGAGTGGTGTTGCCTGGAATGGGTACAAGGACAAAACAAGGGATATGGCAAAATAAAATGGTGTGTAACACTACCTTGTTTTCAGGGATTCTGGCTGAAACTATGCACAATACACTGTTTACTACGGGGAACAGCCTAAAACATGATCTTTAAGATGTGGTCCTTGAGGGCAGGGAAGTTAGTTGCAAATTCCATTGGAGTTTCCCTTACTGGATGAATTAATCAGTGAACTAAAAGCTGAGTTAGTGGCCTTTTGAAAGAAAAGTCCTCAACATTTTTGAAAAGAGGTGATGTGACAGCTCATGTCTAGCTGGCTCATCTGATGAGCCCAATCTTTCAATAGTAGGAGTTTGTCTTTGCAGTGCAGAAGTCAGATACCTAAATTCCAGAGAAGGCAAGGGATGCTTTTTCTTGCTCACGTTGTAACGGGCTCAGGCACTGCTGTCCCGCCGGCTAGTGGTGGCAACATCCCAGGTATCTGCTTCCACCCATACATTAAGTCAGGGCATTGGCTGGCAACGTTTCAGAGGCTCAGGAAGGAATAAAAAGTATTTATGAGTGCAGCACTGCCAACAGAAACCCGACAGGAGCCAAGACATGGAATGGCAAGGATCCTTGCTCCCACAACGTGGGAAACTAGTGGGAGCAGTGGGACATGGGCTGCCTTTGTAGCCATGGCTTTTGCTCCCAGCAGATCTCCTCCTCCCAGCTGGAAGCCAGAAACTGCATCCCTCATGGCAAGCTGCACTGCTTATCCATTCCTTCCCCTGAGGAAGAGGTATGGTGACTTCTTATTTCTCCACTGGGCAAAAACCCAGCTGTGGAATTGCTGACGATTATTAAAACTCAAGCCCTGCTCCTCTTTGGCATGTATTGTTTTCTGCTGGCTTAAAAACCCCAAAGGGACAACCTGACCCCAAAGTTCCCCCACAGGTCTTGATATATCTTTTGATTTTAGGTTTTACATGATCTCTTTGTGGGTTTCTGAATCCTTGGGGACTTCTGAAGAGACTCAAGATTCCAAGATCATTTACTATTTTTAGAAAATTTACTCAAATTACCTTATTTACCATTCCAGACTTATTTAGCTGTGAAACAGCCATGATGTGGGATACTGACAGAATTCAGTAATGCTGAGACATACCATGTTGAGAGTCTTTAGTACATTAAAGTACAGCATCAATATTTCAACAGTATTTTGCAAATGTACTGAATGACTAATGTGCTGTGCATTTTCTTTCTCCTTTGATTTTTCTTGATTTGCCGTCTGCAGCATAAAGAGTAAATCACAGGTGCATAAGTATGCAGGTTGAGCCCCTGGTGGTCTAGTGGTAAAGGCGCCGCGCTATCACCGCGGAGACCCGGGTTCAATTCCCGGTCAGGGCCACTCCCGGGCAGGTGGGGCTCGTTAGCCCTTAAAGGCAACCCACCTACGTCCTAAGGACCTCGCTGCCACCGTCCAAGCTCGCTTGGCCCCGGCAGATGAACCTTAGGATTAAAGGGTGGGCTCAGTTCCGCGCACACTGTGTCTCACCTAAAAAATCCAATGCGCAGGCTGGAAGGTGTAAAGACCTTCCCCGGATCTTCGCTCGCGAAGACTGGCCATTATGTTATAAGTATGCAGGTTCTGAATTTCCTGGCCATTGTACTTTATTCTGTCATTGTTTTTTTACGCTAGTCAAGGACTTGAGGATTTGCCTGATAAAAACATCACTAGGTATTGCATGAAGTACCCAAAAATATTGAACTTTAAAAGCTGAGTCTAAAAACTGGGGCCAGTTTTCACAAGGATTTGGATTAGTGATGTCTTTTTTCAATCTTTGAAATTATTGTATTACATCATATGCAGCTCAGTCCTTACAGTAAAAAGACTTCAGTAGGGGCTGCAGTTTACTGAATATTATGTACAAAACATGAAGAACAGAATATACCAATTGATATATTGGTTGGTGGTTTTGACTGATAAGGTGAGGCTTCAGACCATGGATTTTGAATGCAGAAGTGGCTGTCCTTTATTCCATTTCGGGCAGTTGTGACACTACTGGCTATTACAGTTTGTAGTGCAGCATGGATGGATTTTTCATTACAAAATTCAATCATCTACTCCATATATTTTTAAATAATACATACTCTGTAGTGTAGTTTAACAAACTAAGTTTACTACAAATTAATATAAATACATCCTTTAAAGTGCAAGATTTAACTTCCAGTAAAATCAAACTGTAGTATTTCAAGCATCTCTCATGCTATACTTTTGATAATTGTCCCAAGTGTGAGGTTTTAAAATTTAAAAGGAGACAGAGATTGATATTAGCAATAGAACAGTAAAACAGAACATACAGTTTTCAAATGAGAAAGTTGTTGTAGAACAAATGAGGTAGACAGAGGCAGGGAAAACAACTTCAGTAGATAGGCATTTCTGTGAAGTTTCTATGCTAGTGTTGTCATGGGATGTGGATGGGCAGAGGATTTTGTAACATTGAGGAAAGTCATAAAATTAAAGTGAGAATTAAGAGGTAACTCAGCTGAATAGCTAAGATTTTATTTTAAATCTACATTTAATAATTATGTATATTTTATTAGTAAATAAAATGTTTATCGTCTTTTCATTACATTCCTAATATCCTCTCATAATATGCTTGTGGAAGCTGGGACCATTATGATTTGGTGTTGCATAAGGCAGTTGCAAGGATGCAGCAGCCTCTCTGTGCCCTTTCAGTGCTGAAGCCTGTAAGTCTTCCTGGTATTCTGATTTCTATGGTAACAGCAGGAAGATAGACATAATAAAATAACCTGAATATTTAAGAACAGCTTTTTTTTTTTTTTTTAACCTTATATACCTTGAGGGTTTTGGAGGGGATGGTTACTTAGATCGTCTCTGAATGGTGATAAAACTAACAAGTAACTTTTTTTATTGTTTAAATGATTACTTTTTGCTTTTATGTTCTGCAGGATGGTGACTGTTAACCCTTGTGGCTTCTTTTGCAATCTGTTAATCCTGTAGTTTCTAAATTTAGGTACATATTTGTAATCTCTTTCATCTGGCAGTCTCCAAATCCCTCATTTTTAATTAGTGTTGCCGGAACGATTGTTGATGGGAGTTGTCAGTGTTCACTCTTTGCTAATAAATTGTGTGTGTGATCGCTGATCTTGTTAAAAGGTCATCAAGCACTCCTTGATGATCCTCCCTGCATGATTTTTGCATGCACATATTATTTTGATGAAGAGTACTGCATTCATACAAACTGTCAGTGCAGTGAGAAGTATCTTTATCAGTAAATTTTTAATATACGTTGTTACTATTATTTACTTTTTCATAAACTGCAGCTCAGTTCCCATCCAGAGATGTACATGAAAGAGTTTTGTTACATACCCACCCCTGCATAGTGCAGACACAGAAGGAAATTTTGAGAAACTGCTGTCATACCTGTACGTAATAGATGTAATATACTTCAACTAGATTTTTCAAGTCTTCGTTTTACTTTTTCTTTGTAAGTGGGTCATTGGTTGGGCGAAGCAATAGATTTGGTTTCCTTGCATAAATTTCTAAAGGCTCTGCCTTTTAATGCCTCTGTCTCTGTTTCCTAAATTTCTAGAGTGTTTTGCTTCAAACTGTGAAACTCTAAAGGAAAACAGGAGATAAAGTGTTTTTAAGGAGATCTGTAAGACTGTGGAAACTGTGCTAGAAGAAAAGTCCATCTAGCACAGTTTCTCATCCTTTAAACTTTGCAATGCCAGTTACAAAGAAGCTTAAGATCAGGACAAGGGTAAAATGATACTTCTTCATTTGCCTGTTGCAGCAGTCAGTAATTTGGGTACTTTCTGAATGTGAGATTGCATTCGGACAGTTGTGCTTAATAACCCTTTTGTACCTTTCTTCTACCTGTGAATTTGCCTAATAACTTTTCGAATGCATTTATAGTCTTGACATCTAAAATGTTCCCTGGCAGTTGCTTTTGCAATTTAATCATGCGTATTTGGTTGTTGGAGGTGTTTCTAAAGCAGGTGGCTGATAATTTCGTGGAGTGCCACTTCATTCTTGTGTTTGTAGTAATAGTGGGTATAACCCTTCTCAACCCATGTATGGCATTCGTCACTTAGATCTCCATCAAGTCCTGTTGTTTCTTCTATGAACTGAAGAATCAGGTAGTCAGTTTAATCCCCCCTTGTAAATCAGTTGTTTGCAATCCCTGGCCATCCTCAGCTCCTCCCTCCATGCTTTTGACAACCCCTTGTATTCATTTTGGGAGGAGACCAGGCTGACACGCTGATTTCAGAGTGCAGTGGATAGAGTAGCAAAATTACAAATTCTGTCTTGATTTCAACTCTTCTCTCCCATCTTCTCTTTTTTTCTGACAAACACTGAACAAACATTTTCAAAAGGCAGAAGCCTCCAAAAACCTGTCCTAGCTTACGCCTAGGTCTCTTTATTGTGTGGCGTTTGTTAATCCTGTTATTTTGTATGTATGATGGGAGATGATTATACTGTCTGCATTGTCCATGTAGTGATTTTTACCTTCCATTTTGTCAACCAGCCACACAGACTTGCAGGATTTTTCAGCAGTCTTTCACATGCAGCTCTCAATTTCATCGTCTGGAGCCATCAGTGAGCTCTATCACTTCCATAGGTCTGATTTTTTTTTCAGGTGATGTATGAGCACAGTTCTCAGCCCTTGCCCCAGTGCAGAGCTCTGTGAGACTTACCTGGTAACCTCCATTACTTGTGGGAGATGTCCATTTGTTATTACCCTCGGTCTCCTATTTTTAAGCTGCTAATAATCCCTGAAGAGACCTCCTCCTTATCCCTAAGCTCTCTTTAAGAGCTTTCAGGAGATCTTTTTAATAGCTTTAAAATCCAACTTTGCCAGGATTGCATCCCCATATACCTCCTCATGCAAAGCAGTGTGCAGGTCCTAGACCAGTAATTACCCATGCTGGCACACTGACAGATGGTATTAGAGCCCATACCCAAGATGCATGCCCCAGTTTCCTTTGTGTGGAAACCAGGGCAGAGGAGAGGAGAAGGAGAGGGTTGGTGTTTGCTTAGGTCTCACCCCATATGGCTGTGGGATGCAGCTAGACCTGGCATGTGCAAAGTATTTCCATCATACAGACATTGCCCGTATCCACAAGAACATCCTTGTGCTATCGTTGGAGTGCTCTTACAGATTCATGAGATGTGACCTCTCTTTGCTGAAGTTGTGCTGACTTTCTTCCCTTACAGCATATTTATTTATCTATTCATGTTCCTCTTTCAGTCATTTTGCTAGATATAGAAACGAGACTTACTAGCCTCTGGTCTCTGGAGTGCTCCCTTCCCACTCTCAGACCCATTTTAAGAAATCAGTCACGTTTGTTGCCTTCCATGACTTTTATAAGGGCAATTTAAGCAATAAGCTGCACAGCACGGTTAGTAGTTCAGCAATTCTGTATTTAAGTTGCTTTACAGCTCGTGGATGGATGCCATCTGGTCTTGGTGATTTATTACTATTCATTTTACTGTATTTTTTTTTTCATCTTTCTAAACCCTCTTCTACTTACACTTTAATCTGAAACTAGTTCTCGCACTTTGCTTACTGAAAAGGCTCTGGTGCAGAGCCTTCCTGGACTCCTCTAGGGAAAGCACTCTTGCAAAGATTTCATTTAACTTTTCTGATCTTTCCCTTTTTCATCTTGATTATCAGTTGGCCTAGTGAATGTTCTGGCAGATTTCCAGCTTGTGATGTATTCAAAAGGATTTGACTGTTACTTTTTATGACTTTAACACGAAGACTTGCCCAATGATTTTTCATTTAATGTGACATAATTATGCTCTCTTAGTGTTGTCTCAGCATGATTTTGGGACATCCACAAGCCTTTCGGGAGGGTTTCTTTTCACTTCTCTCAAGGTCCTTGGCCGGGAGGGTTAGGGTAGAGGTTTGTTCCTTGCAAGTGTCTGTCTGAACATGGTGCTGCGTTAATCTTTCTACACATCAATGAGCTATTTGCTGGCATCTCCAAAAGCCTTTCACATGCTTTGATTTGCTACTTCCCCTGTAGAGTTAAATATGAGTTAACGAAAAACTAGGAAGTAATTTTTCTAGACTGGTTTGAGATGAAGACATGCCTCAGTTGACTTCCAGAAAACGCCAGGCTCTATGTGACAGCATGAGCAAAGTCTTGATTTTTGAGGTATTGTTGGCATAAGAGGAGAATTGCCTCTGCATATGGAATATAGCAGTAATTTTGTTGATGAACCACTGCAAGTGACAATGAGCCCCAGCAGAATGGATGTATAAAACAATACCTAATAGACACCTTTTCTGCTTGTCAATACTTTTATCTGATAAACTTTAAAGCAGAGTCTTTATTATCATGTATACATTTTCATCACTTACTGCTGAATGTGGTATTGAAAAAGCATTTTGGTAAAGGCATAATTATGTATTTTCTAGTTAAAACTGTGGTTTGTCCCTTTTGAAATGCAAATGCAAACCAAAAGAGACTATTTGGTATCAGCAATCTGCTAACTGCATAATTAACTGTTAATACCAGCAGATACTTGGGGGGTTTTTTGCTGTTGATGTGCTTAGGATTTTAGGGTTACATAACATGGTGATTATTAAGTTGGATTTTAGCACAAGTTCTCTGTTAGTGATTGTGAGCTGAAACTCTCCTTTGGCAATCATTATCCATGGGCTGTTGCCAATTCTTTTGTTGATAGACATATAACAGGAGGACACTTGGCTGGAACTTTTAAAGCAGCTCTAAATTTCTTAGTTATCTGGGATGATATTCTCTAGGATCACCAGGAGGATTTTCTTGGGAGGAAGCTAATTTTCAGGCTTGACTCCTTTAAGTTCAGTTTAAAATTGCCAAGTTGAGTCTAGAAATTGCCAATTGCTTGGGTGGCTAAAGCCCGCAAACTACTAACTCATGTCTACAGATCTGTTTTAATGTGAAATGATCGTCCTTGTCTGACTATCAGTGTTCAGCATTGGTGGTCTTCAGTCCAGTCCCTGTTTTGTCCTGGGTTTGGCAGGTTGTCCTACCAAGGTCATTGCTGTAGTGCTGGTGCTCCCAGGTACACACCCCTCAGTCCGCAGCATCCCTGTCACCTGGGGAGAAACTTGTGGGATTAAATGATCCTTATCAGGAGGAAGAGAGATTGCTGGTGGTGCCAAAGATGGGGTATTTATTTCTAGTGGCTTACTGACAAGCTGCAGGGAAAATGGATATGACCCAAATTTTTCTGCAGTAGAAACTGATGACAGAACTGCCATGAATTCCAACGGGCTTGAGTGGCCACATTTGCCATTGCTGCAAGGTAAAAGGTATTTTTGCCTTCCTGGAAGGAAATTACTCTAAAGCTTTGCTTTAAGAGTTGAAGGCAATGTGTTGAAGGGAGTATGTTTTGTCTCTTTCTGCCGTGGCTTGCAGAGTAAGCAGAGATTAGAAAGTGCTGAATAAGAAATAAATACTGAATGAAAAGTCATAATGGATTTTTGCCTGGGTTCTGCATGTATTTTGGCTTGGATTTTGATCAGTGCAATAAGTTGATGATGCTGCTCCAGTACTGCTGACTTTCGTTGCGTTTCTAATGGCTTCAAGATGGGAAACAGGTGTCTCTGTCCAGTCCACTGAGAGGAGTAATGCAGTGTGTCCCAATGCTGCCGAACACGCAGCAGTGCAGGGGACTGCCCCTTTGCATGGAAGAATTGGTTTAGTTTTTTTCTAGGTGGTGTGTGTTGCCCCTGTTGGAGCTGTTGAATTATAATACTCCCTTAAGAAACAGTAAATTGTTGTGACAATAATGTGTCTATTTTTTTTTTTCTTTCCCCAAGAACCTCAAAACTTTTTCCAGTCAAGGAAGCCCTCTCAAGGCAGGTAAGACAATTCAGGCCAAGGGCTTTTCTGATTAGGTGGTTTGAGCAGCTGAACAAGGGATGCTGTGATCCCATGTCCCTGCTATTTTTCCCTCTTTATCCACAGCATCTCTGCCTTCCCCTCAAGGTCTCTGGTAATGTTTTGCTCCTCTCTCCGCCAAGTTCAAACTGACACTTTCTGGCATGGGGGAAAGCATAACTTGTTTTCTGAGGCTTCCAAACAAGTTTTAACCTTCAGGCCTTTGGCAGGTTTTGTTGTTGGGTTGCATTTGTTTGATTGGTTATTTGTTTTGATTTTGTTACAGTCTAATGTGCTTTATGAATTTCCCTGAAATAATTAAAATGGTGGGCAACCTTCAAATGGATACAGGTTTTAGTCTAGCAAAGGAAAGACTCTTGGTTATAAAATTGGTGCTTACAGTAAAAAGGTGCTTACAGGTAAAAAGGGTAAAATTGGAAAACACATAAAATATCTTTGACATCATATATTTGCTACAAATCTTGCTTGGTCTTCTCCTTAGTGTTTTGAGCTGCAGAGGCCAAGGGACTAATCCGGCTGCATGTTTGTTCCTCTGAGGTGCTGTGAAAAGGGATGACTTGGCTCATTTTTTCTTGGGATTATCAGCAAGCCACTTAAGTCCTGATGAAACTTCAACACACCCACCACAGCTTTCCCTTTCTTCACTTCCCTGTCTAATTTAGGAGGATGCCTTGTGCTGCAGCTTTGAATACTATCCATGAGAAAGTAAATAAAACATGGTATCACGTTTAGTTTGGGGCTGAGTTTCGCCTGTCAGTGAATATTTCTTGATGCGTGGGTTCCTCTTCTTGGGTTACGGTCAGTGGAGTTGCAGTTTCCACCCTCAACAAGGAGATTTATGATACTAGACTTTATGATGACTTCATAAATGATAATTTACTTAGTCATAGCAAGTTGTTTCTATTCAGCATTCCTTTAGTTTCACAGTTTTTGATGTGGCTGTTTGGTTTCCATGGAGGTCACATTAAGGGTATTAATGAGATATAGGACTGGTTTGGTATTTAGGATGCCTTGTCTTAAATAGTTTCCTCAAACTTTCCCTCCTCTCATGGTGTGACTGCTAAACTTACATTTTACTTACATTTTTGTTGTAGTTGAGTGGCTCATCTCTTGGTGATGTGGGTCATCAGTTCCATACCACCCAGGTGCTCAAACCATTTTTCTTGTCACTCACCCCTGTGTAAAAGGATGGCTACTTCCACAGAGCAGGGGAGCAGGAGGAGCTGGGTTGGCTTGCCACTTTTTCATCCATGTATTCAGTTCTCAGTGGTTACATCTTGAGAATGAAACAGGCTGAGGCATTGGGGTGGTACCACAGAGCTGGTGTCCATGCAGCCTGCCCATGAAAGGAGGATTGGAGATCTAGAGTTAATTTTGGAAACAAGGGTGGCAGAAATGAGAGAGGTGGGGACGTAGAGTTTACATGGGGTGAAGATCCCAGATCAAATGGGGAGAAAGAAAAGACCAGGGAAAGTACAAGGGAGTTTCTCAACTAGGAACATGTCTGGTGCAGTTCATAGAGAGAAACCCAACAGTAGGAGCAAAATCTCTCTTCCCACCAAGGTGGAGGTGCCTTGGAGGGCTTTGCCAGTGGAAGTGCCCACCTTGTGTCCTCCTGAGGGAAAGAAGGAAAATGGAGCAGCAGTGGGAATGTGATGAGCAAATCAGTGACCAGTTAACATATGAGGCTGTGCAGGAGCAGGTGGGAATTGGGCAGAGCAGTGACTGGGGGGATTGGGCTGGTGGCAGCTGCTCTGCCCATCCACAGGGCCGCAGGAAAGGTCAGACAGAATGTGAGCCAGGCATTAAATTAAGCCTGTAAGGAGACACTCGGGGAACTTAAGATGGATTAACTTAAGGTGTAAAGTTTAAAGCATATTATTATGAAGGAGGATTAGGCTAAACTGAGCTAATGACACCACTTTTGAATGCGTCTCCACGTAGTGGATTCAGAGCTTTGGCTCCACGCCTTTTATTACTTAAATGTACTTACCTCCTTAAATGTCCCCATAAAGATACATCCCCTTATATTCCAGATCTTCATATTCTCCATTTTCCATGTTGAGAAGTTTAGATGTTGTGTCAGAGGTGGGACTGGGTTTGGTTGGTTGTTTTTTTTTTCTCCCCTCCTCTTTTTTTAAAAAAAAAGGTCAGGCAAAGACAACATGGAATATTGTTTTAATTTTTCCCTGTGATGGTAATGGCATTTGTGATGACTTGATGATATTTATTCTTAGGTGATGTGTTTGGGAAGGAAGATACAACTTTGTTCATGTTATGTTGGCAGGCCTTAATTTCTCTGTGCCGCTTCTCTTTTAACATATTTCGATGATTTTATTTTTGTTGTTACTCTCATGGTATTGGGGTATCTGTGATGTCAGCATCTGAATTTTTCAAAAGCTCTTATTTTACACAGTGTGGGTTAAAAATCAAGTGCAAAGTTGAGTACTGTGAACTCCCACAAAATGCTTATCTTGCATTAAACAGAGTCATGAATTAACTATCATAAATTAACTAACATAATTTGTAGTTAGTAATAATTTGTAAATAAGTAGTAAATCAGTTGATTTTTCAGGAGGAAAACTGATTTGAAATTACGAGTTTGCTGTACATTAAACAAACCATAAAGTAACTTGTTCTGTGTATAATTTTATCTCACTACTAACAATGCCATCAGGTTTTCTTTTATGGTAATCCAGAGATCAATATTCGTAAGTAGACAAAAGACTGAATATTTTAAAGGTAGACAGAAAAATAAGTAGCCAAAAAAACCCTGTTACTGAAATTCTTCTATCTAGGCAATCATATAAAAGCAAAACAAGTGCAAAGAAAAATGCAAGGTAAAAAAGTAAAGTGTCAAAAAAAGTGCAATGAAATATAAAAAAATAAAGGTTTTGAGTCAGAATACTTTTATGTTGGCTCTCACAGAGACTGTTTAGTCACACTGTTTAGTGAAAGCATGAAAAATCTGAGACAAAGCATCAAAATGTTTCATTTTGTTTGCTATGTGGCTTGTGGTATCTGATGAAAGGTCTGGCACTTCTTCTCTCTGTGGAGGTCAAACACAGAGAGGGATGGTGGCAGCAGCTTTGTGTTCCGAGGCTCGAGAAACTAACCCTGGTAAGTTTGTAAGTAATGATGACTGTAATAGACTGATCTTATTTTGAATCCTGCTGTCTTTGGCAGTCTGAGATATACCTTAAAATTTATTTTTTAAAATACAAGCATTCATTATTAATCTTTTGCCTTTCAACTTCAGTATGTATCACTCTTAACCTCCTGGGAGAGGTCAGTTAAAAACCACCTTTACCTGTCTGGATTCAGTAAGTCTGAGAAGAGGGAGGGAAGCAGGAGGTAGATCACTCTGGGGTTTTTCAGGGCCCTTTTCCCCAGCTGTCTCGGGATCAGCTCAGAGGTGGCTGCAGCCATTTGACCTCTGAGCAATAACAACCTGTCAGGCAGGAGGACCTGGGGCTGGTTTTGGGGGATGTCCCCAAAGGGAGTGGGCTGTGTCATGCAGTGGCCAAACGAGAAGGAGCCCCCATCCCTGGCACACTGCCTCTGCATCCTAAGGGCACGTCCACACACCATGAGAGATCCAGGTGTTGCTGTGCTAGATGGTGCCCACCAACCCTTGGTGACCCGGGGCTGAGGCAGGACCCTGGGCACATCAGCTTCAGAAATGCCCATTTTGTGTGTATTTGGTGCCTTTTAATTTGCAAATCCTTTTCTGTTCCATCTGGTGCCAGTTACTCAGGGTCGCTCTGTTTATATGACGCACTGAGTGTGAAAGTGAGGTGTGTAAGTCCTCTGCAGCACTCGGGGTTTGTGTGCATCCAGCCTCTCAAACAGAGCATCAAGTGGCATTTCGGTCAGCATCCAAAGCATTCAAAGGCTATTTTCTGTTCATTTTCTTCCTGCAGTCCATGATGCATAATAAAAACAAGTACGTATGGCATTACAGCTACTATATTAAATTAAATTTAAAAAAAAAGAAAAAAGCTGGAAGTTCTTAGTTTCAAGAAAAGGGTGGGGCGGGGTAAAAGTGCAGAACTCATAAAACAGTGAGGAGTCCACCTTTTTTAGTATTAAGGAGGAAAATAAAATTTGCTCTGACAGTAGTGAAATAAAACACCAGGAAGATTATGTCAATCTTTGTTTGCACACAGTATGATTCTTCTCTTTCACCAGCCAATTTGTATATTTGAAAAGGCATTTGCTTGGTTAAAATAATGAGTTGAACTTCATCCAATTCCATCCAATTCCCCAATTATGTGAAAAAATGTTAGAAGAAATATAGACAATTGGTTTTGAGCAATTAAAAAAAAAAACATAGTGGTCAATGAACAATTATAGCACCTCGTCTAAGTACCCAGATAGGTAGATAGATAGATAGATAGATATGTATATATCACAGTTTCAACTGAGACAGGCAATTCTCATTGACTGATTGCTGTATTTGTTGTGGTTTGGGATGGCAGCTTTAGAATTTTAGCAAAATTCTAACTAATTCTACCTGAAACTTTGGCAGGATAGGTTAACCTAGGATTATGTCAGAGAAGAGAGATGAGGTCTGAAGCTAAATTTTTGAAAATAAATTTAAAGAAGAAAAAAGTTATCTGGATACAGCTCATGTATCCTAATTATTTTGTGATTTAACAGGCAAAAGTCTGTGTTAATAAATGCTTTTCTTGTTTTATATACTCCTTTATTCCAGATTATTTTAGATTACTGTTTTAGATTACTAATTTGTTCAGTTTGAGCAAGATTTGTCAACTGATGGGAGAGTGTATCATTTAGAACATGTATGCACTGGGTGTAGGTTCTTCTGTTGCACCACTTCTGACCTCTTCAGCAGGCGTTTCCATCAGTCAGGGCAGAGCTGAACAAACCCTGACAATTCAAATACATTTTAAAACATTTTTGCCAGTTCGTTGACATCAACAGTGTATAAAACTCAAATTACATTTGTTGCTGTTCCTTTTAGGGGCGTGGATGTTAATGTTGCCTCTGGTCTGCTGGGTGGTGAAGTGAACTCCTACACCATTGCAGATGGTGTAGGAGCAAGGTGGTGATGCCTGCGTCTCCCAAAATCGACAATCACTGGGGACCAGGCAGCCCTCTGGGGCTGGCAGGGCTCCAGCTCCTACTCCGTGTTCCCCAGCTCCTTTACGGTGTCTCCTCCTGACCTCTGTGTGATCAACGCTTGGTTTCTAGGTTGCACCTCACTTTCCTCCTGCGTGGCCTCCCCTACATATGTTGTGTTCTCCTGTATTAATCCTCTGGATTTTGTTTCTCTTGCTTTGCAGGGAGCGGATGCGCCAGTCTGCGATGTTTGAACTGTGCCAGGGGATGCACCAGATCAGTCTGCAGTTTGTCCGCTTGCAGCTTAGCTTTGAGGAGTACACTATAATGAAAGTTTTGCTGCTGTTAAGCACAGGTAAGTTGGATTCATGGGAATACTTGAAAATATTCCAGTGCACAGAGACATGCAGTGATTTTAGCTAATGTGACAAAAGAGCCAAACTGTTTCCAGCTGGGCCTCAGGAATAAGCCTGCTTTTATGTCTTGGGGTTTATCAGCAGTTAGCACGGGAAATGTCTTTGCAATTTGAATGTGGCACGCCCATTGCTGGGACTGGAGTGGCCAGGCAAGGGACTTTGGCTCTGTGCTCCATAGGGGAACCACATAAGTAGACCAGACATGCCAAGGAAGTGCTTCAGCTGTGGGGACTGAAGGAAAATGCCTGCTCAACATTCAAGGCCACCAAAGTTTAGCTAACTTTACATTGCCTTCAAGATCGAAAGATGTGCATTGCTGGTACTGCAGAGCAGGTGATTTTGTAATGCCAAGTGATTTTAGAATGGTAGGCTCTTCTACAGGCTTCTGAAAGTTTAATAAATGACAGTGCCTTTATTTTTTTTCTTGAGCATGCTCCTTGGAGTTTTAAGATAGAAAATTACATTTTGGTGTTTGTTACAGCACCGTGTAATAATTAGCAGGTCTCTTGGTCTTATTTTACTGAAAATATTGAAAAATTCCTGTCCCAGTACAATTGTACAAATATACAGGCAGTTAGTACATTACTTTTCCATCAGTCTTGATGAAAAAGCCAGTTACTTGTAAACAAACTTTTCTCTGTAGAATCATGTCCCTTTCTGTGGGATCCACTTGGTGACATCATGATGAGCTAATGCATCGGTTTGATGGGCAGGTGTTCGTGAGGTCACTTCAGTGAACTCAACAGGGAAGAATTCCCCCAGCAGTAGGAGGCTGGAGGAGAGGAGGAGGAGCGGGAGATCAAAGGGGCCACTGCACTTATTCTGGCCCTCACCCACAAACTCTCAGCAGCAGGACACAGGGCCAGAGGCTGTCAGGGTTCATGTTGCACAGAGCATCTCCCTGTTTGGTGGCAAGTGGAGCCCTCTGAGATCCCACTGCCTTCTCCCATCACCTTCTGCCAAAGATGAGGGAAGAAGCAAATGGCAAGCGGGAGCATGAGTTGTGAAGCACTGGCTAGTGCCCATTACTGAAACCACTAGAGGCCAGAGGAGACAGGTGCAGTGGCAGATTTAGGCACCCAGGAGCCTCCTGAGCTGAGTCCCCATCCATGCCATTGGCATGTTGGCTGCAGGAACAGTTTAGTGCCTACGGAGGGATTTGCAGCATCCAACAAAGCTGAGTGGCCACCCCTTTGGGTGAGGTGCTGGGATGGGCACTTTCTCCCTCCCTGAAGTGCCTTTTGCCCGTCCCATCTAGCTGGGAGCTCTGTGGTTAAAGTACCTGCCTTTGAGGGAGGTCATGAAGCTGCACTTCCTGTCCAGGCTGGAGGGGATTTGCATCAGCTAATAGAAACCTCCTTGGGTTGTAAGTCTTTTGGGCCCAACTGTCTCCCTCCCTCTGATTGAAGCTATTCCAGGTCACTGGGATGGGGAAAGACACGGCTCGTTGGGGAGCACTTTCTGCCCTGGCCCACGGAATTTGACCTCCGGGTCCCACTCCACTGAGGAGTGGAGGAGATGGTCTGCCAGTGAAGTGAGAACAGCGGGGAGTTGATGCACTCCAGGGTTGCCCTCAGGGTTAAATGGGCTTTCTTAAAGGTTACCATTCAGGGTCTTTCCAGAAGCAACTAGCAGTGCTTTACATGGATGTGCTCAGGGGGGTTGGCTCCCAAAATGTTCCTGCAAGAGTGTCTGGTTTGGAGATCTGCAACTTTTTAATCAACCTAAAGGGGGAGAATCTTTAGAAAAAGAACCTGAAGGCATTCTAAAAATGTAGCAAAGTGTCTTTAAGCTAGGTATTTATTATTCTACCCTCTTGAGAGTATAAACTAATGAGTTATTGCAAGAATCTGTTAGGCGAGATCAGCCTGGCCAATTAACATCAGTGAGCTGGGTCCCTTTGAAACACACACCACGGTCACTAGAAAACCTGCTAAAAATAGTTTGTTTTGAGAGAATGAGGATATTTATGAGAGAGAGAGAGAGAAGAATGAAATGGAAATGAAGGCAGTGACAAAACCCAGAAAGTGTCATGTGAAGGGCAGCAAACCTGTTTTTGAATGAGTGCACCTTGGTACAATCTTATAACAGAAAACAGCAGGTTTGTTTTTTCATTTAATTTTTTTATTGAATCATGTGATGAGCAGAGTTACAAGTTATTCTGAAACTTTCATGACAACCACATCAAGGAAGTTTCACTCCATTTACATGTGGAAGAAACCACACATTACAACTCAATTGTTTTCTTGCTTTCCACAGACCATAGATTTTGGGAGCTTGCCAAACAGCATTGCTGCATTTAATAAGTAAAATCAGAAACACTGGGCAAACCTCCAGAATTTCATGTTTTGCTTGAGTTCTCTTTATTTGTGGTCTTTCTTTCATTCTTAATAATCTGGCTGGGGTGATGTTATAATAATTTTCAGACAGAACAGTAAAATAGATAGTAGTAGACAAAGAAAGAGTGGCTCTGACAGTCTTTAAGCAGCATGTAGGAATACAGACCTGTAAATAATAAAGGAACTGTAAAGGTCATGTAGATTTGTGTAAGGACCACAGCATACCCTGATAGCTTTACTCATCTTGATGGGTGCCTCTGTATTCAGCTTGAACAGAATTTGTAGATTTGTTCCAGACAGTTTCTTTCATCTGTCAGCTGACTGAGTTTGCATCTATAATTTAAAAATTAAATATTATGTTCATTTAGTATGAATATACAGTATTTATATTGTGATTACATAATATAAATATATAGTATTTACCAAGAAGTAGTCAGAATGGGGTGTTATCTCCTAGGCCTTTTCTAAAGATTCTTCCTTGTGCCCCCTTCCAGCACTTGGTGGCCTCAAGTCCTTGCTGCTCTTGTGGTGGTACAGCTCCTCCTTGTTTTGCATTGCTAAATTGCTCTGGGAGATATTGATGCTTTTTCTTAAAGCTTCAACTCTGGAGCTGTTTGGGTGGTTGTTACATCCTTATAATGTGGTTTCAGTGGGAGAGAGGGCAGTTCACAGGATCTCAAAGAGAAGGGATGAACAAGAAGGATGAACAAGACAATTTCTGTCGAGATGTTAAGCTAAATAGGTAAGCTAAATTGGAAGATCACTTTTTTTGTACTTTGCTTTTTTAATAGATAACTTCTCATTTAACTTACTCTGACATGGGTTTTCTGGCTTGCTTAGGAAGGAAGCTCACTCCTGTTACAGTGTAGTATTTTATTTTCTTTCAGTGGACTACCATTAGGAGAGACAGAGAAAAAAACATTCCATGGTCAAGCAGTGTTCAACCAATTCAGATACTAAACACCAGAACATTTTGAGTAATGTTATAAATAATCTCTTCGGCATTTTCATAGCGATCTGATCCTAGTAAGCCATTTCTGTTTGGGGCAGAACCTGCCGGAGTGCAACAGTATTTGCAGCCTGTAAAGAAACAGTGTATTTGCTTTTGTAATTAGCCTTGCTGATATCAGTTACAGTAAAAAGTATCAGAAAACTCTACTTTTAGCCCATCTGTGAAACGATGATTCCATGATCCTGACTCCATCTCCCTCTGGCAGTTGGAAACTTTAATAAGACACTACAAATGCTTGCTACCAGTATGTCGTGGTCAAACATTGGGTCAGGATGCCTGTTTGGAAAACAGTCTTCTGTTCTGTGCTGAATAATGGCTCTGTTTGTTCTAGGTGGTACACAGATGCTTGCTAACATTCAAAGAAATTTTAGATCTTACATGATGGCTTAAAAATGTGTCACTTGGTCTAGCATTTCTGCAGATAACAGCTGTAGTTCTGTACTTTCTCCTCCTCTGCCAAATGTGGGGAATCATTCAAGAATGATAAATCACATCTTCAACTTTAAAAAAAACACCCTTGATCCATCTGCCTTTTTTTATGTGGTTGGATTGTATTAAAAACAGTTCAGACATGAGGTTAGCATGTGTCATATTTCTGAGATGTTATCTTGTCCTCTGCCACAGCTTCTGCAATCACACATCTGGAGAGGATGCCTGAATCGCTTGAAATTCTGTATGATGTTGTTGCTCCCTTACCAGTGTCTGTAAAATTATGGACTTTGCTTGAAGATTTAATTCCTTCATCCATTAACTGGTGTCACTGTTTAAGTATGCACATCAAAAGAATAAGCAATGCAGTTAATATTAATTTAAGACTGTCTTTTCAATGACAGTTCCCAAGGATGGTCTCAAAAGCCAAGCTGCATTTGAAGAAATGAGGGCAAATTACATTAAAGAACTAAAGAAGATGGTAACTAAATGTCCAAGTAACTCTGGGCAAAGCTGGCAGAGATTCTACCAACTGACTAAACTTCTTGACTCCATGCATGATGTAAGTATAACTCCTCAGGGAGTGCAGAAAAATTAAGCAAAAAATCTCTCCGTTAAGGTAAACCAGTAGTCTTGAATTGTGTTAACTGATAAGGGAGAAAAAAGTGAAATTCTTTTTAAGGGAATATCTGAGAGAAGTTGTTAGATGAATTTAAGGACAAGTGCCAAATAAAATAAGAAAATATAAGTCATTAAGGGCTGGGTCCTGATGCCTTCTCCTAAGTTAAATGGTGATGTGTTCCTCCAATGATTCACATAAGGTCAGAGCTGTCAGTGGGGCCACAGGCTCTGCAGCAGGAGAGGTGTTGTGAGCTGTGATCCTGTCGGATACTGCACGAGTGCACCACATGGAGTATCCATGAGTCACTTCCCAGGGAAAGGTGCCGGATTAGTGTCACGCATCTAATATGCCTGATATGCTAATAAATGTTGATTTAATTTAGTCATCTTTTACAGCTGGGATTGTAATAATGATGACTTGAAAAGGTGTTTTAAGATCTTGAAGTCATCTTGGGTATTGGAAGCTTTATTTAAGTTTTAGTATAATCTTAAGTATAAGATTCCTTGTTAGGTTATTTGTACTCTGCTCTACCTCATTCCAGTGTGAAGTGCTTGTTTTACACGTGCCAGGTGTGAGATGTGGGGAATGAACATGGGAAATGAAAGTTTTAGTCTCAAAGCACCCCAGCTGTTGGTACCTCTGCCCAGGGTGACTGAGGGTCGATGGCAGATGCACGGAACCAGTTCGCTATTTCAGAAGGGGTATACATAATGTTGAGCTGTTCAGTAGGGAGCAACCTGATTCTAGCCAGTATAATGGTAAGGGCAAAGATTTACGTTTCCAGGTGCTTTGAGCAGCAGCAGGGGTGTATCTCTGTGCAGTCCCCACAAAGTACCCAGGTGTTAATGGTCTCCCCAAGCTGAGGGGTTTTCCCAGTGCCCCCTGAGAGTACACCAGGGACCAGCCCATGCCTGGGCCAGCAGGGCTAGCACCCATCCTCTCTGAAGCTGTGCCACGGTGCAGCAAGTGAGGAGAGACTCCTGGGGCCAGTGAGTGTGACCTTTAGTTGTGTTTGGATACATGAGAGGAGGGCTCCTGTGAGCAGAGGCTGTAGCCCAGCAGCACGGTGATTACCCCCCAGTAAAAACTGGTAAACTGCAGCAAAGGGGAAAACTGTTCTACTCTAGGTGGGCAGGGAAGAAACTTCCTGCATGAAAAACCTACTGCATGAACAACTTACTGCTTATAAATGTACTTCTTTGTACTTGACTTAAATTTCATTTTGTGGAGACAGTACAGTACAGTGCACTTCAGGTCAAATCAGTATAAGAGCCTGAGGTCTGTTTACAGAATGTACATATGGAATTATTTTTCAAATATTGTTCTGTTGTTCATTAAAACATTGCAAATCTTAGTGGGAGGCAGGGAGAGTATTATTAGTACTGCAGTAATAGCTCATTCTTCAGAGATCAGGTTTCACTTGCTCAGTGCCAGCAAAGGAAGTTGTAGTGTGTTAGTGGAAAGAAAAGGGGTCGGTGATAAAATCGTTTGCAAGAATTCACATCTGAACCTGGAGGTAGCATAACAAACCCCTGCATTTATGGAGCTTTCTAATCCTCTTCAGGATAGGCAGTGTCTGTGATTTGTTATTGCAATGGGTGTGTTTGTGCGGTTAAGGTGACTGGATGACAGGCTTGCGCTTACTGAGAACGCTCCCGTGTCCTACAGACATTTTCCAAAACACAGCATTAACCATTGGGAGCTGAACTAACCAGAGGAAGTAGACTGCTCCTGCATTTTATTTAATTTTTAATTAAGCTATTTTTACATTACTTTTGTTTTAATAGAGCACTTTGTTTCAAAGGACTTTTTAAAGAAAGTCCCATTGTCAGCATTCTCCATTAAAAAGGCTGGTTGTCTGCACAACAGTGCTTCCTTTCAGAGGCGATGCTGGAGACTTGTTCAACAAAGGCACTTGTTTATTTTTTCTCTTTAAAACTGATTTTTTGCTTTTTCATTTTTGAAATCCATCAGAATAAATTTAGAGTAGCGATAATATTAATGAGAAGTGAGAATTGTTATTCTCTCCCCACTGCCTGTTAGTGCAGAATTTCTCCGTTCAACCAATGTAAATGCAAATTCTGCTCAGTTCCTTAGTACAGTGTTTTTAGCTGTCACCTATGTATTTTTAACTTACTCCATTATAATTTTAGAGGATCAGTATATATTTGGTGCTGAGCAACCTAGCTGTAGCTGAGGGCCCCATGTTCACATGCTGCTGTGGCCACAGCACTGGCATTTGCAGGGCAAGCCTGAAGGGACTGACTGGTGCAGAATTCATGCATGCTCAACCCTCCTGCTGCATCCAGCTTTTCCATCAGAGCAGAGCAGCTTCTCATCACTCGTGGAATTTGCTTTACCTGAGTGTAGCGACAAACAATAAAAAAACCTTCTCCTTTGCACCTTCACACTTGCTTTCATCAACCTCATTTTTAAGTAGTCTTTCTGAAGACTATGTGAAACAAAGTGCATGGAAATAACAGTATGCTTGGCTTATATAATATGAGGAAGAAAAGAAATCCCAACAAGATGGTTTTGCATTGCTCGGTATACTAAATCACTCATCCACGCAGTGAACATATGTGCAGGTAGAAAAGTGCCGAGCTGAGGAAAAACATAGATTTTCAAGGCCAGGTAGGCACTTAAGTATTTTAAAACATCAGCAACTTTATTTAATGATCCATAAAGCCTCAAAGCACCAAAAGTGCAACTGGAAAATAAGAGATGGAAACCCATCCCAAGCAGACAAATTGAACAGGGCTTAGCGCACGTGTGTGTGCTCACCTGCGCTCGCCCTTAGGAGCCGACCTGCAGGCTGCCCTCTCATCTGTGTCACTGCTGCCCTGCACCAAAATCCTCTTTATTTGCACGATGCATTGTGGAAGCAGTGGGTGCTGATACAGCAGGCACGGGCTGACAGCGTCTGTCCGGTTGCACAGGGTACCCTTCCTCGGCATGAGGTGACGGAGAGGAGGGTGTTGCCATTTCCTTCCTATTGTGCTGTGGCTCAGCGTCGATTGTGCAGATGGACCCCAGCATGAGTAGCTTCTGGGACCACTGAGGACAGCAAGGCAATCAAAATACCATCCCTAGAAGTGTTCAGAAAACACACAGATGTGGCACTGATGGATATGGTTTAGTGGTGGACCTGGCAGTGCTGGGTTAACGGTTGGACTTGATGATCTTTGAGGTCTCTTCCAACCTTAATGATTTAGTGATGCCATGTTTTGTTCTTGTAGGGATTGTATTTCTTACCACTGTGGCTGGCTCACGTGCATCATTTCCTAAAGTAGCCTTATGTCTTAAAGAACCGCAGTGTAGCCAGGACAACCCCCTTCTTCTACACAGAACATAAAGGTTTCGGTCTTGTGCCTGTGAACGACCATGGGCATTTTGGGGAGAGATGCATATGCAGCACTTGGATGTAGGTGAACTGCCTTATGGGATCAGACAAACGGCATGCAGGAACATTAGAAACAGATGTACTGCACATGGTATCAGAAACTTCATTTGGATCCTCCTCGGCATCTCCTGTTGGCTTTGGCAGGGAGGGTTGTATCTCGCATGGCAAGCCTCATTTCATATAGAGACCATAGTGCATGGTTAGGCAGTTTGCAGAACAAAAGCTGAATTTGGTTTCAATCTGGCTGATACTAAACAGACTTTGAGTGAAGAGGGCTTTTGTTTCAATGCCATGACATTAAACCCTAATGTGAACCTTCCCCTTGTCTTGGCAAGGCAGCACCCTGCGCTGTCATTCACTTGTTGACATTTTCTGCCAAACAAAAATAAATTCTTTAAGGCTCATGCTGCTGAATAATTAATTTTTTATGGTTCCTGAAGGGAATACTTTATAGCTGAGGTAGATCTTTCCATAGGCTGAGAGCGCCAGCACTCCCTGAAAAAGCTGACAGTGGGAAGAAGGGCATGGATCCTCGAGGGGCAGGTTTGCAAGGCATGCTGTGCTGGATGCAAATGTGCCTCTGCAGGTGCCTAATCCTGCAGATAGGAAGCTGCAGATGAGCCCCTCAGCTGTCACCAACACCTTTGGGTGCATTTACTTCTGCTGAAGTTGTGTCCCACAGATGATGAGCTATTTGGAGCCTTGTTTTAGTCCCAGTGCCTGAATTCTCAGGGTAAGCATTTTCTCTGTTTATTCAGAGGGATAGATCCAGTCCCTACTCCCAGTGTGGCTCCTACCAGAGCAGCAGCAATGTAGGAGTGTGCGAGGTGTGTGTTGCAGCAGCTACTGTGCATCTGTTAAGGGAGAAATTGATTCCCAGCTCCCTAATGTAGACAGAAGCTACTCTGAGAGGCTTTTTGCTCTGTTTGTGATGGTTGGATCCCTTTTCCTTCATGTTAATAGGTGTTTGTTGGAGAAGGGCAGAACCCTGCTACTGTTGATAGAAGAGCAAGGGAGACTTGGCTCAAAATGTGCCTCGGCCAAGGGCTGAGGATGCTTCACTGATGTGTGATGCTCTGGGTTTGCATGCATCCTCCAGGCATACAAAATGAGTTCAACTCAGGTTCCCTTGTGTCAAGTGCTGTGGTTTCAGTGTGCACATGTTTATGAAGAGAACTCGAAGAAATGAGTGCAGTTCCTCAATCAGAGAAATGCACTTGTCCAGGCAGAACTCGGGTTCATACTTCCTCTGGTCAGATACTGTTAGTCCCTAATCCATATGCATTTTTATCCACTCCTTGCTAGCATGAGGTAAAAACAGCTTCATCCCTTGGTCTTACCTTGTATTCCCTGTGTTTGTGGAAGGGTTTATTCTTGGGTTAAAGATTTCATAGGCACCTAGGAATTGGCCACTGTGGGCAACAAAGGACATAGTTATCTCTGAGAATCAGCCTGGGAGCCATCCCAGGGGGTAATAACTTTTCTTCATGAGTCCTCAGAGTAATAATTTATTTACATCATGGGAATTTCATAGGACTAGGAGCAAAAAGGAATATAGTGGTAATGGAATAATCAAGACCTGGTTGGCAGTGGTTTTCCTTAACCTTACTTACTGGTTTTTGAACAAGGAGCTTTGTATCTACTGCACAGAGGGCAAAGAACAGGAAGTTACAATAGTCCCAAACTCCCTGAGGGCTCTTTGTTGGGTGAGCAAAGAGCTGGGCAACCAGAGACCTATTCCTGAAAGGGAAAAAGAAAGGTTTGGGAGTGGTTTTTTTAAATATATATATATAAAGGAGAACACTGAGGTTTCTGACAGTAATAGCTGTAGCTAATAATAGGAGGAAATTACTCAGCATTGTGTTGTTACCCTACCGCTGTCTTAATTGCAGTCTCAGTAGGCTTAATCACAAAGATGCTCCTGATAGAGAATTGACTGTGGGCTTTCATACCTCACTCAGAGATTCTGAGGGAATTTTAAGTCAGAAAACTAAGCACAGAAATATGCACCCTTGCAAATCCAGCGGTTCTAACCATTTCTGGAAATACAGAGGCATGGTGAGATTTCCCAACTAAAATAACTTCTTTTTGCTGTAAAAATTCTGCAAGTTCTCAAAGGTCACTGTAACTGTATTAACTTCAGGGACTTCATTAAAAGATTCAATTTTTTTTAATTATGGAGAACAGTATGGGTGAGAAAGTCCATTTTATGGAAACCCCACCCTAATAACAGAAAATTACGTTTGATTAATACTCCTATTTCTCAGAGGTGCTTAATACAGCATACAAATGCAAAGATTGATTAAGTAAAAATTTCAGAATTACTAAGACTGCTGTAGCCTTGAAAATGTTTAAGTGCAGCACACTCTCTGCAGGGTAGTGATGAGAGAAAGCTTCATAATTAATCACTGAAGTGGTGAAGGGTTATAGTGAGCAGCTGATCTGCTTGCTGGCAGAAGAGTTGTCACGTCTTGCAGCAGTCTGGGTGACATGGATGCAATTGTTCTGACCTGTGTTTCTCCATCCCCACAACCCAGCTCATACTAATTTATTTAGTGGTATTTTCCCACCCAGAGAGGCTGCAGTCTCCATTCTGGGAGCCCAGCACTGCCCACCAGGGGAAGGCAGCACCTGAGCACTGCCCTGATTCCCTCCTGTGTAGAGGGAGGCTTGGAGTGCTGTCAGAAGGTACTGAGCCATGTTTTATTGCCCTCTCCAAAGAGAGTTGAACACCTCCCTACTAAAGCAGTAAGAATAGCGTCCTGGTTGAATCCCAGGGAAACGGGAATTGGTTTAGTTGTGGCCTTAAGTGCACTGTGTGCGCTCTGCTAAGCTGTAGCTCTTCAGAAGTGTGCTTCAGCACCTGAAATAACTGAGATTGTAAAAGCAGATATGTTTCTAGTCACTACTTTCACTGCTTGTGAAAACAGTGGTGCTTTCACTCTCACTGCTTAATTGGAGTTGCCTTTCATGCTTTTGGACTGGAGGAGGTGTCAGCATTTTCGGTATAAACTACCAGAAGTAGAGAATAAAAGTGATCAGGTGAAGTGTAGTCAGCAGTTCTCAGAGCACAGGGCTTTTACAAGCCTTTAAAGAACAACCAGAAGTATATTTGATCTAGGAAATTCATAAGCCACATTTAAAGGTGCTGGATAGCTTGCATTACCTTGCTTGTAACCTGTGGTGCATCAGTCACTGTCACTGCACTGACAGAGCTTGTGTATTCCAAGAGAAAACAAAGGTTTTCATTTCCTTACAGAAGAGGGAACTTCTCTTTTAAAGCAAAAGACTAGCTAAATTATTTACCTGTTCAGACAGATGTTGCTTGGGATGCAGAGGCGTGGACTTAAATTTCAAAATTCGTATTGCCTGTGGAACCTGATTTTTTCCTCCCTGTAGCGCATCTTCATGCCAAGGCTGCTGGGCTGGCAGGGAGGGAGGGTACCTTTGAAAATGTATGAGAGCACGCCTGCAGTAAAGAGCACTGCTTATGGCACAGTTCTCAGCCTCACAGCTTTCTCTGTCTGACCTTATCTTAGTGTTTACGTTTTAGTATTTCTGGGTTGGCCTTCAATTCTCCCACATTCATTCCTCTTTATTTTAAAATACTGCTTCCCCAGCCCCAAAAGCCATGCAGCTTTTAAGGCTGAAGTTGAAAAGATCCTGACTGCAACCCTGTGTTCCTGGTGACGCACATGCTTCTTAGTACTCCCATTTTCTTTAAGTGGATGTTTATTGTCAATTATGTTAAAACTGCTAATTTAGCTTGAGAAAGAAAAGATAAAATGTTTTAACAGACTCAATAAGTACAGAAAATATATTATCTTTGAGGCTTCAAACCCAAGTGTTACATGATAGGAGGGGTTTTGGTGTTTTCTTGTAAATTGTTGTGTAAACTTAACCTTTTTCATCTGTGGTGGGACTCATACTGTGATCATATCCATGATTGCATCCTGGTTTTCACCCACTGGACTACTCACTCATTTGTTTATTGAATAGATTATGCTTCCTTCATTAATGTTGTTATTCTTCATTTCCCTTTGTCTGCATATTCACCAGACACACATACCTACTAGATCTCTACTAAAAGCTTGCAAAGAAGTCAGAATTAGTAATTTCTACTTAGGCTTTCCTGTAATACCTGTCCTATTGCATTTAGAGGCTTCACACGAGTGTGATGAGGCAGGAATTAGCTTGTACTGCACAGAAGGCGAGCCATTAGCACAGTGAAGATGGCTGGCAGTGGGAAAGAGATGACCCCAATAAGTTTAGGAAAAGCAGCACATTCACCAGGTCATTGTCAAGGCTATGTTGGGATGCAAAGCTTACTTTGCTTAGGTGCTGGTATTTGATGCCTGAGCAGTGATTACACCAAAAGAGTTTCCTTTCATTTGGTTTTGTGTTGTTTGGAATATTTTTGGCACGCAGTTACTGAATACAGTAACAACTTCCTCCTGATGGGTAAAGTAAACCTTTGAACATCAGCATTTTTTTCCCTTGAAAACCAGATTATGTCTGTGCTACTTATTTAGGCATGCATCTGTTTAATTAATTAGCATTGCTTCATGACATGCCAGATCATCGGGAATGAACTCAGCCACAGCAGACAGACTTGCATAGTGCTCTGTAGCAGAAAGTCATGTGTTTGAGTGATCTCAGCACTTCTCTGTGATGTTCATAAATTGCTTACATGTTTGTGAGAACAGCTGTGAAAGTCCTGAAAATAAGCAGTAAGGTTTGCAGCTACAGGATGGTAGTGTTGCTGTCCATATTTTTTTATTTATTTCCTTTTCTGCCTTCCAGAAGGCCACTTTTATTTGCTCTGTCTTTAACAGGGGCTTTACAGCAGAGTGCAAATCCACATGTTAAGAATTGAAATGACAAACGTGTGTTTGATAAACTACACAAGCAGAAGTGGTTTAAGTCTTTGCAAGGGCATAAGGCACCAAAATTAAGCTGTGCTTAACTCTTGAATTTTTAAACAGCAGAGACTCTAGCTCTTCTTTAAGGCAGTGGTTTGCTGAACTGCAGTGGAAGTTCATATGCTGAAATCTGGACGCACTTCTTTCACAGGTGCCTCAGAAGCTGATGTGCCTCTGCCTCTTGACTGACTTGTGTTTTTCTTAAAGATTGCAACAAGTCCAGAGTACTGGAAGGCTCTAGGAGGTGCATTTAGATCACAGCCACAAAAAAAAGGTGTACACTGTGATGCTGTAAAACCTGAAATGCCACCATGTGACACAGTGCTCATGTTGTTGAGCTGAAAACATCAGCTGCTCTGGCAGTTGTAGGTTGCAGGCCCTGGAGAAGGCACTGAAGTTAAGCAAATAATCTGATTTAATGAATGTGTGTCCCCCTGAAATCTAGAGATACAATAGTTTATGGCTGATCTTTTCCCTCTGGGCAAAAGGCTTTATTTTCATAGATATTGAGTACCTATAGTTTTCATGGTGGCCAGTTGCTATTAGTGAAATGAAAAGTGCAGTTAGGCTGAAAAATCAAATCTGTAGTATCTTGTTTTTCCCTAGTTCACTGATTTTTAATGAGTTAAGTAGCCCTTTGGCATTGGAGTTCTTTTGTTTACTTTATAACCCTACAAATGGACTGCCAAGTCAAAGTAAAATGCCATTCCTTGGTAATAATCAATTATCAATAAGCTGTTGTTTGCATGCAAAAATCTGTGTGTTTTTCCTAAAAAGTGTTTCTTTCTCTATTTCAGCTTGTTAGTGACTTATTGGAATTCTGCTTCTACACCTTCCGAGAGTCTCAGGCACTGAAAGTAGAGTTTCCAGCCATGCTGGTGGAAATCATCAGTGACCAGCTACCAAAGGTGGAATCTGGGAATGCCAAGCCCCTGTACTTTCACAGGAAGTGATAGAAAATGTCTTAAATGGAAGAACTTTGCCTTAAGTTTCCCTGTGTTATTCCACACCCATGAAGGACCCAAGAAACCATATTTTAAACATGCTATTTACACTTGTTCAGCAGTCTCTGAATAGTCTAAAATCATATGAAGGGTTTGGGGAATGGAAAGAAGTTGACTCGGATTTGGCAAGACCTAGATGTTTGGAAATTACCCCATAACCCTAAAACACTTAGAAAATGTTCCTGTTCCTCTGGATGAAAAGCCATATCTAGTCAATAACTCTTTGATTTTGATATTTTAACAGATGGAGTTTTAAATATGCCATGTAGTTTCTGGTATTGTTTGCTTGTTTTAAAAGGGTTCGAGAACTAATGAGAACTTTTTAAAGCTTACCCTTGGTTTGCACATAAAACGTAAAGTCAATATGGGGCATTAATATTCTTTTCTTGTAAAAAAAAAAAACAAACAAAAACTATATATATACACATATATACACACACACAAACCCTAACGTGTAAAGTAATAACAGAACATTTGGTGTGGAATACTCTGTTATCCCCACCTGTGGCATTTGTTATCCCATGTTATCCCATCATAGATGATATACACTGTGCTAAGTGTCCATTTACTATTTAATTAAAAAAGGATAAGATGTGAAAAACAAATGCCCTGGTATCAATTTATAGTATCTATTGTGCTGGCTTTACAAATAATTTTTTGCAGTCTTTTGCTGTACTGTACATTGCTGTATGTATAAATTGTGAAGGACCTGAAATAAGGTGTAAGGAACTTTTGTAAATGAGACAAAAAATCTTTAATGGTTAATAGGATGAACGGGAAAGTATTTTTGAAAGAACTCTATTTTGCTGGAGACTATTTAAGTACTATCTTTGTCTAAACAAACAAGGTAATTTTTTTGTAAAGTGAAATGTTCTGCATGCATAATGAACCGTTTACAGTGTATTTAAGAAAGGGAAAGCTGTGCCTTTTTTAGCATCATATCTAATTTACCATCCTACAGTATCTGTTGTAAATAACCACGCTTAACCTTTTCAGTTGTGTTTTAAGCCTTTCTATTTTCCTCTATATTTTCCTCCCTTTTTGTCTCTCTTGCAAGCGTATGTGATTTGAGCACATCTTAGAGATTCTGCTTCATAAATCCGTAGGAAACTACACTATGTTGTGTTTGCCACTTTACGAAGGTTTCATTTAACAAGACAAATTACGGTCTCTCTCCAAAGCTTTTGCCAGCTTAATGATCTAGTGAGTTCTTGCCCTCTATTCCCTTTCTCTCTCAGGGGAACGGGGGTGAGCAACCCGTTGAATGATTTTTCTTTTTTTTTTACTAAAGTTTCCCAGATTGTTTGGTTTTTATGTTGGGTTTTTTTTTTTTCCTTTGAATACTGGATATATGAAACATCTTAAAAGGTCAGATTATTATTTCAGAGAGGGAAGGGCGATTTCTGATTATGATGAAGGGAACATGCAGATCATTACAGTAAGTATATCGAAGACATTTGTACTGGTGAGAGGGGTGGTAAGGTACTGATATGGGCAGATTAGCTGAGTAGAATTTTTAGTGATAAACTAAAAAGCATGTACTTTTCTAAGCACTTTTGTAATAATAAGAATACATCTGAGAAGACAAATGTTCACACTACAAGTTCAACTCAGTTGGTCTGATTTTGTCTCAAAAATGTTTTCTCTAGAATAAGACTGCAAAGAAGAGAATTTTTGAGGTGATTTTCACTATGTCACAATTTATAAGCGAATACAAAATTTTGGAGTAGAATAGAGGACAGGTGAACTTTTCTGAGGCACAACTGTTGCTACCATATGCTCATGTTTAAATAGAATAGTTTTTCAGAGTCCTAATCTGTAGTGCTCTCTGGGTGCCACTGGTATTTTTGAGCCCTAGTGTGTCCCTTGGCCGGTTGGAATGTAGCATTTCTTGTAAATGGTGGTCGAATTAAGAATTCTACACCCTTTCTGAACCCAAATTTTGAGGTGCACTTTGGTGCACTGAAGACAGTCAGCGCTACTTGTCTTTTTAAATGACACCTGCCTTATGCAATGGGTAATCTGTAAAGACTGTATTCAGAGAGGTTTTTTATATATAAATATATACATACATATATTATTTGCATTTTGGAAGTCTAATTCATAGGCAGATCTTTAAATACTGACCTGCACAGCAATATGAAAGCCAAACTTCCAACGTGAGATATACAGCATGCAGACTGGTTGTTTACAGTAAAGACACAGTCATACATCCATCTTTTAATTTACTTTTTTTTAAAAAAAGTCTAAAATAGAAAATTTCAAAGCCAGGTTCTGGGTGAATACAGTCTGCAGCAGCTTTTTATATTAACAAAGTTACTGCCTCCTTTTCTGTCTCAGAGTAACTTTGCTTGACTAAAATAGCAAAGCCATATTCTACACTTCACTGTTAAATGCCTGTCCCAGTCCAAATTGTTGTCTGTTTTCTCCTATTTTTGTACCTTATTACTTTTAATCTTGGTTTGGTACAATTCATAATTCACAGAAACTTCATATAATTAAACACACTAAATTAGTTTTAAAAAGCAATTTATATCTTTATGCAAAACGTATGTCTGTCTTTGCAAACAACTGTAAGCAGATTATAATAAATCCTTTACTTTAATCACCTGTTGTTTATGAAACCATTCATTGATTATTATTTTTTGCTAGAGATCATTGAAGTAATAGATACAATTGGATATAGATGTTGTAAGAGGCAGTATTCTCTTATCAAGAACACTTAAGCAGAATAGCCATCACTTTTTTTATCTAAACCTGTGTACAGGAAAAAAAAACAAAAACAAAAACCAACCCTAGATTTTAGCTACCGGGAAGTTAGTTACGTTCTTTTGAATTTGTTTAGAATGAAATAGGCATTTGTCTCCTGCAAAATACAAGACAAACTATAACAGCTTTTAGAGGTGGGCTTTTGTTCATTGAACTAAATTATTTTGTTGTAAGAAGGAACAGGGATATGCAGCAAGAGCATTGTATACACAGTTAAAATGTAAAATAGTGTTAATGTACTGCAGTGGGTATTTCAGGAATACTACACATCGTGCAACTTGAGCAGTTGCACAGAAAAAAAATAGAAAATACTAAAGTTTGCAATATCAAAATCTTATTAAAAAGATACTTTACAATCAATAATGCAAAAAGCTAATTCACAGGGTGGTGTTTTTCACTGACTTGTTTAAACATTTATGAAATTAAACAATTCTACAGTTAATGCACTTTTAATTGTTTATTAAAGATTTGACTTTTTTTAGAGCAATGTTTTCAGCTGGAGGTCAATGACTTGATAAGCCAGACAGCAGTTCTGAGGCCAGGAAGCTCAGAGGAATGTTTAAGAATTCTTGGAGTTTAAATAGATTCCTGGATGAAAAATAAAAGCAGCCAGCAGTATGGTGTAAACAGTAAAATCTATGCATAATGATGCATTTATAATTAGGGGTTTGCTTCTGTATGTTTAAAGCTTTTTAAATAAATAGAAAATATTGTTTGGTCTTTATGTTAATGTCTGCAAGTACCTATTTTTCTTTTTTTTTTTTATACAAATTGTACAAATATACATGAATTAAACTGGTTTGATTGCAAGTATTTCTTGCATTTTAATCTCAGATAGGTGCTGGTGCATTGCTATCCAAAGAGACAAGCTTCTGCTCATCTAGAAACAATACAGAACCATAGAATGGTTTGGGGTTGGAAGGGACCTTAAAAAACCATCTAGTTCCAACCCCGCCAGCCATGGGCAGGGACACCTTCCACTGGACCAGGTTGCTCAGAGCCCCATCCAACCCAGCCTTGGACACTTCAGCATAAGGCAACCTAAAATGCAATATAACATCTCTCTTCATCCATGTAGAGACTTAGTTTCCTCAAGCTCTGTTACTTTGGATGATGCAGCACGTCCGATGGCTTCACTTTTAACACTGTGAAATAAGGAATGCCCAAGGGTGAGGAATGTGGTTCACTTAACCTGGGTAACTGTGCTTGACAAATGATGTGCTGGCATTGTTATGGGCACAAGCTACATCCCACTAAAACAAACAAACCCAGCAACCTTCAGCAGCCAGACCAGTCTGGCTTCCAGTTCCCATTATCCTGTGGGCTGCTCTACCCCTTGCCCAAACTTAGAATTTCTCTCATAGAAAGAGGTATTCCCTATTTTATATATGCAAGGTCTCCCCTGTGACTGCCTTCTGAGGGTCAGGCCTTTTCTAATTGTAATTACAGTAAGACAGTTAGTTAGAAGGGGAAATAAAACTCCCGCTGTCCTGGTTTGTTCTGTGCACTGTCTATCTCAGAAATTCACCACCAAGTTCTGCACAAAGCCAGGTCTGCACTGTAAGACCACCATTTAATTGCGTTTTGTTCTTTTAATAACAAGTTACATAAACTTTTTATTGCCAAAAAATCCTTGCACCTGCTTTCTGTTTGCTGAATTGTCAGAAGGAAAGAATAGTAGAGGATCAGCAGAGTTAAGAAAAATTTCCCATATGTTTACAAGCAGATGTATCTGTCATATGCTGTTCTAGAAATAAGACCATGCTATTGCTACTTAAAAACATAACCAAACTTGTAATCTGACCTCATGCTGGGTCACTACTTTCTTTCAGGTGTCTACAGAGACTGGGAGTTTATCATGAGCACAATATTACAAAGGTAGAACAGAGTGGAAAAAAATGCCCTTTCATGTCATAGATTTTGCTAGGCAAAATGTGCCGTGTCATAAGGTTTTTAAAGTGCTCTTACTTTAATTGTAGATGTTGATAGAATGAAATTTCTGGAGCTTACCTGTGGCTACTGCAAGGACAGATGAGGGCACAGTTGGACTCTGACATAGAAAATAATGTCCAAGGCACATTCAGCTTAAAAGGTGAAACTCCAGTGAAGACTTTAAGTGAAACCCAGTTTAGCACTGGTGCACTTACAGCCTACATAAGCCCTCTGTCACCAACTTCCTCCTAAAAATCGCAAACCAGGTAAGAATGTTGAAATGGGTTAAAAGAACAAGGAGAAAAGCAAGGAGGAAAACATTGAGGAAGGCAAGTTCCTGCCTAAGTCTCTTCTGTGACACAATTACAGAGGCTCAGCTAGCAAAAGCTGCAAGCAGCATAGCTGGAACACTTATTTTCATTACAGGGCACATAAATCAGCTAATGAGATTTTTCTTTCATTTCTGATGAAAGACGGCATCAGAAGGAAACCTGCCACGAAGATCAGCTGGGACAGCACTTAACAACATTCAGCAGCCTGAAAACCCCGCGGCTTTTCACCCAGCAGAGTGAAAATGCTGCCTGGCCAAGGCACAGGGCTGAGCACTGTCCAGTGACTAACACAGACTATAAATTTCTGCTGATCCCAGCTAGTCAGGAGTCTCATCTTTTCCATTAATTATTCAGCAAACACACATTCAACCTTAATTCCCCAGGCGGGGGGATTCAGTCTCGGGCCCCACAATGATGGCAAGACCAGTGTCATTTTGCATAAAAAGCACTTTTGTTTTCTTGGGTTTGAGTGGTTTGGGTTTTTTCCTAATTCACCCACTCTAATTTCCAGCCCGTGTCACGTGTTCACTACCAGTGGTCTTGGCTTTTGCAAACTGACAAGTCCGTGCCCCTGTGCGCAGTAACCAGCAGATGGGAAGGGAGGGGGATCCCATCCTGAGGATTAAGCTGAACCTGTGCCCACAGCTGTGACAGGAGAGCTGTGAGAGGATAGAGTTAGGACAGACCCACGGAGAATGACCACTCCTGCTGCCAGGCCAAAAGAGAAGAAATCTTCAACTGGCTTCCTCCGCAATGGACTCCCTGTGCTTCCTACCTCAAGTGTGTTACTCTGCTCCTCCCAAGTCTACCAAGCGACGGAAAAGACAGACAGGAGGCATGTCCTAAGGCCAGCTTCAGGAAAGCAAGCAAACTCAAAGGATAGGAAAGGGGCCTGACTTTCTTAATGTGGTTTTTAATTTTTAGCATCTTTGAATCTCTACTTCCAAGCAGTCAGTACGAGGCATCATTGGCAGTGCAGTTCAGCAGTGAGGATGAAGAGTGGGCTGCTCAGCTGTACAAGTCTGTACTCAGCCTTAGTATAGCTGGGCTGATGTGGAAACTCATATGGTGGGTAGCAGTTCCCACAACTATATTCCTAACAGGCAGTGTGGTTAGCCTGAAAGCCAGATCTGATCTGGCTCAGCTCACACCACTGCCTTCAGACAACAGCTAGGATGTGAGAAAGTTTGGGTTAGTATTACCTCTGCTCAGCTGTATCACTTCTCAGTAGAAAAGTTTTCTCCTTGTTTGGGCTCTTCGTGGCCCCAGGAGCAACAGGAGTCTCAAAACATCTCCCCTAAAGGCAAAATAGGGTCACAGGACCGAATGGAATAGGCACCAAGTCTTTTATTCCTTGTCCGTATATCTGCCTTTTTAAACCACCTCCTTTAAAAGGAAAAAAAAACAAACAAACAACCCAAACACAGAGCTAGAGCTGAGAAATATTGAGAACTTTAAAAGACAGAAGCCGGAACAAGATCAAACATGCACTGCAGGTTTAAAACAACAACAAAATTAATGGAAGCACCTTCCAAAGTTTGTCAGCTTCAAGTTATCAGAGCTTCACTATCTGACAAGCCAGCATACCTCGCTGCCACACCTGCAAGGCCAGTACCAAAGGTTTACATTCCCCCTCTTCTTTCAGCATTTTCCACCAACAGGTAGCCATGAAAACTGAGTTTGGCACACAAACACCATCCTGCTTCCTGAATGACTCTAAGACCACAAATGAGTTGATAAAGCTGTGGGCCCAGGCAACAGGATACCCAGCCAGAACAGTGCTTTGCCACATGAACAAATACGAGCGGGGAAACCTTCAATCTGTTGCTCAAAAAGTATTGGTGCAACTATTTCCTTAATACTGAGTCAAGGAGCAAATTAAGGAACTTATCTCCTTCAAAAAAGTCCAAAAGTCATCTTCACTGCCTGGGTCCCTTAGCCACTGTGCCAAGACAAGAACTGCCTAAAAGCTGTATGGCAGAGAGTCACCGCTCCAACACCAGGAGAATACACCAAATGAAACTCCTCCAGGCAATGAGGGTTAGTGCTGGAGAGCTGTACTGGCTTGGCCCACCATTGCTCCATCTGGAGATGATTTGTGTTCACTCCAATGGTCTGTGTAGTCTGGGCAAAGGAACAAAATAATGGTGTGGAGTTAAATCTTTGGGGGCAGGGGGAGGGGGGGAAGCCATTCTAACCTTAAAGCAGCATTAACCATTAACTGGTTTACTAAGTACATTTGTTAGAAAACTTGCAAGGTAAGGATATCTGCAGTAAATGACTCAAAATTCACAGAGTCCAATTTAACAAATAATTTAGCCTGTATTATGTGTCATACTGTGATATTTTCCTGCATCCTCTCCACTGCCTCCCAGAGCGTCTTACTTAAAGGAAAGAAAAATACAGGGATTAGTGATAAATTGCATGTAACTTTTTTTTTTTTTTAAACACAAGATACCACTCTCACTACTCAAATAATTCTACAAATTCTGAGGCAGCTATTGAGGATTCCAATACCTTGGAGCATGCATAAGACCTTACAGCTGACAATGACAGGGAAGGAAGAAAGGCAAGGTCAGTGACCAGCTAGACAGACAGATAACAGATAAAATGCAGGACACCTCCAGGATGCAAAAGCCAGGGATTCTTTTTTCCTTTTGGCTTGAGAGTTGCAGAGTTGCCTATTTTAAGTGAGGAAAGGTCCCCAACCATTTTGGAGCCTGCTTGAGGCTGACTGCAAACAGCTGCCAATAATTATTGCATGTCACAACTTTCAGAAGCAGAGCAAAATATTCTGCAACATAGGAATGACAAGTCAAATAGCAAATAACATTTTATTTCATTTACAGTGATATTTTTGAGTAGCAAAGAAACCATGACATATAGGAGCCTGTAATAAAAGTTCATGTGTCTTATCTTTATAAAATAAATGAAATCATACACACAGAATAAACGAATGTGCTCTTTGAAGACATTTGAAAAATGTCATGTCTTAGTAACTATTATTTTACTTACAGATGTCTGTTCTGTACTGGCTATTCCACTTTGAAATATAACTTAATTGTCAGCATGATAGCCTTTTTTATCCAACAGTACCTTCCAAACCCAAATAATCATAGTATCATAGAATGGATCAGGTTGGAAGGGACATTAGAGATCATCTAATTCCAACCACCCTGCGCACGGGCAGGGACACTTTCCACTCGACCAGGTTGCTGAGAGCCCCATCCAACCTGGTCTTGAGCACTATCAGGGATGAGGCATCCACAGCTTCTCTGGGAAACCTGTACCAGTGCCTCACCATCCTCACATTCTGTTAAAAAGGCTGGTTATTGAGTCATAATCTCCAGGACACTAAGTTGAGTCACAGATCAACCAAATACTTGACTTAAAATGCTAATTATTTTGCAAACAAATATACCACTGCTGCTCTTTGCAATTGGAAAAAAGCACCTTATTAAAAAATTAAGCTATTCCTCCATCCCCTTATTTGTCCCTCCCACTCATTCCAACCCTCAAAGAATCTTTTTTTTTTTAATTCATATTTGGCAACACAATGTCTTTATACAGATTAGGATCTTCAATCCATAGTCCAGCTCTTCATTGATTAAAAGCAGTCACAGAAGTAGAGACAAGTGACTAGAACAAAAATCCATGGATACCATGTACACCTTCTTGGCGTTCAATGCACAAAGCTATAAAAACTGAACATAATTTTGTGGAATAAGTCCTCTCTTGCCATTTAACGTGCCTTCTAGCCATCCTGGTTCTCTGGAAAATTGCACTGCAAAGAAAAGGAAAAACATTACTGCATCTTTTTATACTGGATTTAGCACTTTTTTAGCTTTAGCTCTGTGACACCAGGCAAAGTATCCATAAAAACATCCCGTCATCTGCAATGACCAGTTTAAGAATCTGGCAAGGAAAGATAAAGATGATTATTGACTTAAATACTTTATAATATTCTCCAAAGTGTACACGGTGAAATAGCTTTCAGGTGCAGGAGACTTCATTAAGGAAACGGTTAATGGAGCTTAGGACAAACTTATAAAATAGAAAATCTATGCCTTCAGGGAAAAGTCAGAATTCATATCAAAATGTGGAAAACAATGTCAGTGGGTGGGATGAAGCAAGACCAAGACCTGTCTTGAGCAGCAGGGGTGAATCTGGAGTCTCAGAGCCACAAAAAAATGGCATGAAAAGTAAGCATGGAAAGGATTATACGGGAAATAGAAATGAGCCAGATGTCACTCCAAGTATCATCTCTTCAGAATAGAGCTGCTATTGGAAGTGACCAATGGACAAAATCTGAATCATTCTTCTGGTTAAATTGTCTCTCTGAAATTCAAATATATAGTGCAATTAAAAAAAAAAAAAACCAAAGAAAAAAGCTTGAACAGTTCCTTGTTACTAGTGCCATCCTAAGTGCTTACAGCTGCTGATCCCAAATTTTTTACAAGAGTATCCATGAATTTAAAATAAGAAATATTTCAGCTTGGACTCTCAATGCCCCACAAGTTACGCTGTGAGCAGAGCTAATGAAATCTGACTTCCTATATGTATTTTGACCACATCTGACAGGAAGTTGAAGCATAAGTCTCATTTCTTTGGAAAAACAGACCAAGAAGTCCTCAAATTCCTTAATCAGATGTCTTATAAGGATATGATATAGGTATCTACTTACCTATGTAACTGCAAAATCCCACACTTTTTAGCAACCTACGATACTCTCTACTGTATTAATTTATCCTCACAGTGCCTCTGAGACAGACAGTATTTAGGGAGGAGATCAGACAAATGCTGAAACATGCTGCCAGCCATGTCAATACATTATTTAAAACACATTAACACATTGGGGAATGTGATATTTGTAGCCTTCTACATATCAGGGAAATAACAGCTAAGAGAGAGCAACATGTTAAGTCTCACTTTCAAAGGCATTGTAAGGCTCCTCTGAGCACTTAAAAAACATACTTTCCCCTACTTTTTTCCTCGTGTCCTATAATTGTTAGACAGTGAAGCTAGAAGCTGTGCTCAGAAACCACACTTTAAACAACAGCTATATCCCCAACAAACCTAGAAAATTAAAACTGCTTTTAAGTGATACTGATAGTTTGGATTCAGAACAAAAGTCTGGGCTTACACTTGTAATGAAAGCGTTCAAGAGGAAGATTCCAAGGGAAAAACACACATAGAAAATTACCTTTTAGGATCTCTGCGCACACAGTAACTTACATTACTATTAGTAATTAGCAGGCCCTCCTCTCTCTTTGTCATTTTTATCCCACAATTACAGAGTACACACGCATTTGAAAACTCATTGCTGACACCACCACAAGCCTCCCTCCAGCAGTGGAGCTGTAATTCTGCTCTTTCCAGCAAATGTGCCAGCAGCCAGCCAAACCTCTCCCTGAAGTCTCCCATACCTACTGAGCACATCTGTATTACAGGATACAAACTCCAAAAAGTGACAGATCAGGAAGAAAAATAACTAGAAAACCTGGAAATAGGAAATTTCTACTTGTCCTCTGGAGCTCAACCTCAGTTTATATTAGAGAGAGGATAAGTATCACTGGCATGTGAGTGTCTATAAATCAATGAAAGGCCTGTTCAAAATGAAGGGAGCCCTAATCTGAGTGGTTCACACTGAAATTTAAATTTACCTAAAATGTTTCTGGGGAGGAAATGCTCAAACTATGCTGAATCACTTGACTCTACACTAAACAGCAAATTTCAAAAAGAAATATTTTCTAAACAATTTTGATAATAATAAACTCTGAGACAAATACCATTTTCAGCCCAGAAGATCCAACATAAACAGTACAACTGAGCTCTATGCTTGGGAAATTGCGTGCACGTCACACAGCTCAGGGCCTCACTTGTTGGCATAAGTTTCTTTTAGACTCAATGAAGACTGAAGATATAATTATCACTCTGATTACACCCAAGATCACTGTTTTTTAGAGATCAGTCTTTATTTTAAAAAACACACTAAAAAGTAATTCTTAATATTCAGCAGCTGTGGTGACACGTCATTTAAGATTTCTGCCCCCACTCAAATCATCACATGCAAGAAGGGTTAAGGATACCTACGTGTATCACTGTAGGTACATGATACCAATCAGGATGCCATCCCAGTGTCAATCTGCTTTAAGCTCCAGTGATCCTGTTTTGTTTGCTAATCCATTTCCAAAGTACTGGGTACAACAGCACACGCACGTTCATTTAAAACCATCAAAACCACTTAACCACACACACACAAAAAAAGTGCCATTTTTCTATCGTGCACAGCTCTTCATAAACCCAGGACACAGGCTATTTCTGAAAAAATACCCTGCTCAAGAGAAGATGTTCCATAGTGTCCCCTTTCTGTCATTTCTTCTCAGTCAACCACTATTACAGTTCTTAGTACTTTCTCAGGCCTGCCTCATTTAAAAATACCTTGTTGCAGAAACTACACATTTGGCCCTAAAACTACAACTCATTACTAGACCAATCATCCCATGGGAATAAATCTCATGTCGGCTACAGACAGGAGGGGAAGGTACTTGTAGTATAAAAGGTACAGAGCAGAGAACTAAAAATTAAGTATTTTCAGCAAGGTTTAACCAGTGTATAGCAAGATTGAACAACAAGACCAACTATAGAACCCCTACTAAAAGCTATCACCTCCTAGGACAGTGGAAATAGCAGCAAAGTTGAAAGCTCAGAGTGGGACAGTGGCTTTCTCAATACCTGCTGCAAGGCCATTTAAGCAGTCTCACTGTAGTGGAGGCAATGTGTAGAGGAGGGGGTTGTCAGACCATCAGTATTACAGCAAGTGCTCTGGAACAGTCACCCAACTCAAATGGGAAAACAAAACCTACAGACTTGCAACTTGTAATGAGATCTTTATGTAGAAGCTTTCCTGATTTCACCTATTCAAGAAATGCAATAAAATCACCTTTTAATTTTTCTGTATGCTCCATAGGAAATAGCTTTGATATTGCCAATGTTACAATTGTCTAATTGCAAATACATAAAATTTATAAACATCAGTTCACAAAGACCCAGTGCTACAAGCAGACCTTGCTCTGCTTTGGCAGCTCAAACATTTCACAGCTCTCAACCACACATCAGAGCAAGACTCATTTCCACAGCAGTATTAGTTCATTGCCTAGGTGCCACTAACTTCAGCAAGACCTATTCAGACACTGATTCACACTTGATTTCCCCACCTTTGTGGAAACCAGCGATTTTGGGAGGAAATCTAACATGCAGGGTGCCTGGCACAAGAAAACCTCCCTTTCTGATGGACTATTTTGTCAACTAGAAAACCCCCCCAAAAAACCTAAATGAGGATTCGCATTCTGAGAACAACAGAAATCTCACTGCTAAAACCACTATAGCACCAGAATTCCCTTTCACAGAACTCAATCACACTGGCCAATTTTTCATTAGGAAATAAAATTAAAAAAAAAAAATAAAAAAACCACAAAAACAAACAAAAACCAAAACAAACAAACAAACAAAAAGTGTTTGCAAGCTTTCTGTGTTTAGAAATCCCTCTGGGTTTTTCAAACAATCTCTGTGGATAAAGCTGATTGAAGAAATACAGAAACATTGAGCATGCTTAGGATTAGCATAGAATTTGGAATTTCAGAACTTGCTGTTTCCTTTAATTATGCTGTGAGAAGCAGAATTATCTTGTGGACAGAACAGAGGGCTAGGAGTCAGGGGGTCTTCTTCCTGATCCTGCTGAAAATGTACTGTGTGCCCACAAATAAAGGACTCTGCCCATAAGGGCTCAGGCTTGTGAACAAAAACAAACACTGATACACCATGACAAACTAGTGAAGGTGGAATTTAGCTTGCAGTCTGAGACTTCCCAAGTGTCTATTACAGTAGGTGGATAACTAGGCAGTACAATGAATAGAGAGAGTGTCCAAAGAATAACTTGGCTCACACTAAAGTAGAGGCAAGCTGAGTTGCTGCCGAGTTCGCTGCAATACAAGTTAGAGACCTGTGTCACCAACATTAAACCTCACCAATCTGTAAGACTTGGGGTCTTTCTCCTGAAATTACTCCCATCCCAGCTGACAGCTGAACATCTCTTATAGTCTTGCACACACACCAACTACAAGGTAAAATGCATCAGTTTAAGCAACTTCCACTTTAACATTTCTCTCCTGGAGATCACTACTTCCACAACTATTATTGCAGGAGCAAAGCCAGACTGGTTAAGGTCAAATTACTTTCAGTGACTTGCAAAAACTTCTAGCAATGTCAGTAAGAATTTGGTATTGCTCATCTGGTAATTGTTATTGGTGAAAGGATTGTAACTTTCAGCAGCAGCATGAGGTAACTACCTCCCAACGGCATGGAGGTATCTGAAAAGGAGAACATCTGTCCATGGCCTGTACACTCACAGTTTCTCCAGATGTAAAATGAAGATAATTAATTCACATGAATGTTTCCAAGTGCTTTGAAGTCCACAGACAAAAGGTACACAAAGAAGTAGCTCTATCCTCATTTTTACCTCAGGAAAAGAACAATTTGCACATACAAGGAAATACAATATTTTGGGAGCACCACTTCTCTTTGATAAATCCTTCATTTGTCAGTGCCATGAAGACAGACAGTCCAGAAGCCACAGCATGAATTAGAGGGCAGAGAGTGCCTTGGAGTCAAAACCAGGGACATTAACTAAGGCTGGCACTTTGTTACACTAGGAGAGATAGAGGGGAATGACAACAGCCATGTGAACATGGCTTTTTGTGTTCCTTTTATACTTGGTAGGAATGATGGCTGCCCCACTTTTCCTGAGGAACAAAACACTTTCTCAGTTTTCCTCATATTTTTTCTGCCCTAAACCCTGATTTTAAAAATTGTAAAAAGCCTTGATAAGAGCTATCTTGACAACTTTTCAGGAAGCCTTCCTGCTAGCAATACTGCCAAGGAATTTTTGTTGTGTAAACACCATTTACCCTATCTAAAAAACTTCTCCTGAGTGAAATTCCCATTTACTGAATTTTAAGCAGTCTCTTTCAAGAACCAGAAATTTAACAACACTTGGCTCCAAGGCTGGCAAAATTTCAATGCCAGGTAGTCTGATTATTCTTTCCATGATTATTGGGAATATCTGCCTCAACAACAACAGAAATATACAGCCAGCATATGTCTCTCTCAATCTCAAATCATACTCTGCTTCTTCCCATATGTGCCCTTATCCAGCTGCAAACTCTTCAAGCTTTGCCTCTAACCACTTGAATTATATTGTTCTGTGCTGTCTATAATATAGCCTGTAACAACTGGGAAAGAAAAATATTGGCACAGCCTAAGGCAAATTGAATTGAAGATTTAAAAAAAAAAAAATTACAGTGGATATTGTTCAGATTACATTATTCATTTTCTTACACGATTCAATTAAATAGAAAACTTTGCCTTTTCTTTTTAACTTACCAGATGGTGCCTTAGCATTTATATTCTATGTCACTTTAATGGAAAGACTGTGGAATTCAGGGTAGCACAATGTACATACACTAGTGAAAACTCCTGAACATGAAAATGCTAAGATTCTATATAGATTCCTATCAGGTGATGCAAAGCTGAATTTAAAATATTAGCATATCTAACCTTGGATGAGGGAGACAAACGGATTTTTTTTTTCCCCCATTTAGAAATAGGAAATGGAGATGGGAGTAAAGGTTAAGTCCTTACCTTCTTGCACCAACACTGCATTTAGCAGCTATGACAGATGCAAGGCTGTACTTTACTAAATGCCATTATCCTGTCTGAGGCTAGAGCAGCCAGAAGGATTCATCCAGAGTAATGACAGGTAAGAGAGAACCACTGCGATCAACATCCATGGGCCAAGAGAGACAGACCAAGAAGAACAGGGAAGGGAAACAAGAAAGGAAACAATGCAGAAAAGCGAGGGAAGAAAAAGAAAAAGAAAAAAAAAATCAATAACCAAATAGAGAGAGGTGAAGGAGACAGCATTAGAAAAGTGAGACAGGCAGGGTGGAGAGAGGAGAGATGGATAAAACCTTCACTAATGGAAGCAGCACTTTTTAGTAGACATTAATTTAACAGTTACTTTAATGGTTGATACTAGCTGTACGTCAACTTGATTGATGCGTTGTCACTTTGATAGTTAAGGTTATTGGTAGAGCTGCAGAACTGATGTATTATTACTTTAATTCTTCATTTGGGGGCTTTATTAGGGCATATGGGAATTTAAATTGAGTAACTAAAGAACCTGAATTGACTCACTGGAATCTGATTCCAGCATAGACACAAGGGTGCCTAGTACAAAAGGAAAAGGCCCATGTTGAGGCATTTCAGAGGTTTCCAACATGGAGACTGGTCTGCACATTGCATGAGAATAACTTGAGCCATCCATGACATAATCTACTGGGAACCATGTGAAATGACCATTAAGTTATTACATACATCAAGTTGCTGCCCTATTACTTGTGTGCTCTCCCTCTTTATTCTGCCAATCCATGGCCTACCTTAGGGTGAGAGCCCTGCAGGGCAAGGACAATGCCTATAAAATAACCAGGATACAGTGGAACAAATCAAAACAAATGTATTTAAGGAAATGTGATCCTTGCCATTGGAAATCTGCAATTAGGTTTTCAAAATGCAATCCATGCAACCTTTTCCCAAGCTTCCAACCTTATTTGCATGATGAGCTGGAAAAAGAGTCTTACAGTTGAAATATTTCTCAACACATGTCAGAGTCAAATTCCATACTTGCTCTCGGACAATCCAACTCTCTGGTTAAAAAACTCAAGTGAGGCTGTAATGCAACAAATCACAGTAGCTTTGCCACCACTTCTAGAGATCTCATTACACATGAAGAGAATCCTGACATTCCTGTCACACTAAAAAGCTGTTTCTTGAAAGAATTTCTTATCCCATACCAACAAAAAAGGTGTGCAACCCATCATGTTCTGCACCAGCAATGCCTCTCCTAGACATCAAATCTTTTACACCATGCACTTGATTTTTCTTTCCTGTACACAGTTTTATGTCTGCTGAAGATCCCTATCAGCCATGTTTTTAAAAACTTAAATTAAAATAGCTGGTGTTCAGAACTTTAAAAAGAGCAATCATTTAGCTAATTCATCTCTAAAAGGTTTCCCACCTAGCTTGATTCAGACATGATTTGCCTGCAAGGCAGCTCTAACAGGAAACATCAAGAATGATTTTGTAAAGTGTGTGCTAGTAGGGAAGTATCTACTGGGGACTCCAGACCACTTTATGCTGCAAAAAAATCAGAACCGGAGTCTGGACCAAGGCTTGCTATTTACTTGTTTGGGAAGAGGCAGAGGCCTGCTTTAAAAGAAGCATCACAAAGAAGGGGAAGGAGATATCTATGCCTGTGCAATGTTTTCACTGCTGTTAAACACACTAAAAACATACAATTTTGCCAAGCTTCCCAATTGTTTCATCTTGTTAAATAAATTAGGAACATCCTACCAGGGTTGCAAAGATTTTCACTTATAAGAAAAACATCCCCCCCATTTTGATCCAGTGCTAAGAGTTAAGTGCGTTTTGTGAAATACAGGACATATTTAGTTAGCTTTTTAATGCCTGCAGGTTGATGTTTTCCATCTGGTTTAGACTGTGTACATTTTTTCCCTGCTGGATGTAAACTGGAAATTTGGAATACTCCTTCATTGGGTATGCAACAAAGATTCATAAATGACTGGGCAGTACATCCCCTAAGCGTGTTTGATTAAATACCACTTTCCCTCTGGAAAGCACATATCAGATTTCTGACCTGGTAGCAAGCTAAAAGCTAACAATGGATGAGAAAAGAGTCATCGCTGCAGAATTTCCAGATTTTTTTAAAGATCAGGATGCCTCTTACTAGCCCCTTGCCTCTAGACTGAAAGACTGAAATAATGAACTCAGAAGGTCCTTAGGAATGCAGTTCTCAGATCACTTTGAATTCCCCAGTCTGCACCAAACTTGGATGAGTATTTGGCCAAATTTAAAAGTCTTCTAGTTTTCAGTATGAATGTTATTTTTTACCAAGTTCTTCCAATAAACAACAGTCATACCATGCTGCTGCTATGAACTAATTTCTGCTTAGAATTATTATTAAATTGCATTAAAGTAACAAGAATTTCTGAATTTGTCCAGGCCATGTTGAGCCATTCCATACTCTTTCTTGTATTAGAAATTTCCTCATGAGAAGAAGAAACTATACTGTAATGTTGCCTTCTGCATCTTCAGAGTTTATACTATATTGTATAGGCATTAGGTTTAAAACCTAAAACATTTCCTATGAGTTTGAAGTTCCTGTGTAGTTGCTGAAGGATAGATACACGGAAGCTCACTGAGCAACACCGTCTTGAGCAGAGGAATCACCTTCTGGGTGCTCATATGTAATGTTATATTTGGGTCCATAGAAATCTTTAAACACAGCCCTTCATCCTGCACCTCAGTGACTATTACTAACACACACTTTGACCCTAACAGCAAGCCTTTTCTCTCCAGTGTTCACCTGATTTACCTGGCACTCTGATTGAAAAATCCTTAAACGGATTTTTTTGTTTTAAATGAAAGCCTATGTGTTATTTTAGAACAATAGTTCACATTTAAAAAAAATAAACAAAAACAAAAACGAAAACAAAAACATTTTCATAGGTCAAGATGTTCTCTTCTATTACTGAATAATTTTTTTTGGTACAACACATTTAAATGATGCTGAAAAATTCAACCAATTGAAAGTTCACCCAAAATCAAAAGCATTGCCTCACAGTGCTAAGGATATGTTAAGTTGCTTCCTCACACCAGAAAACATCTCCATCACCAACTGTGTGCCATCAGCAACATTGGCAGAATAGTACTCAGGCTTGTATTTTTATCCAAAGCCATTTTAGCAGTTTTGTCAATTTGTTTTTCATTGCTTTATATTTACTCAAGCAGTACTTACCATCCTCAAATATTGCTCCTATCTGAAATGACAATTCAGAGCTATGTTCTGCTTCACACGGATAAACTGCTCTTGCTTTCCGGTGGGCAGCACTGAAAAATGAAATTATGAATTATAGCAAGTTTTTGCTATTATGAAGACACTCTCTCAACCATTCTGTCTCTATTCACATTTGAAGATGATTGGAAGTTTAAACACAATTTCACATGCATCCTTACAGGCTTGTAATTCATACACACAGCCAAAGCCAAAGCTTCACACCTTACTGTTGGCATTTCTGAATATCATACTCCCAACTTCATGCACACTTATTTTTATGACAAACTCGACTTTCAACTACAGTTAAAATTTTTTCAAGTGTTAATCAGCAAGGAAATCAATAGTGGGCAAAGCATACCATACTTAATTTACAGACTAATCATCATTATGTCTTCTGAAACATTTATTCATGAATCCTGCACTTCAGCTTTTCACTGTCACTGTTCAGAATTCACATTTTATGCTTGTTTACAGTACAACATTACTAGTCTACTGAAGATGCTGTTTTTTCTTAAATTCCTCAAGATTTCTAACACCTCAGGCGGTCTTGTAGAGGTGTTCTCAGGATGCTCAGTAACAAGCCATCAATATGAATTTCTCCACAGTACCCATTTTCTCCAAGTACCATAAGCAGAGATCTTGGAATATGTAAGTATTATCGGCATGGCTTAATTAATCATGCCTTTGCAAACTGACAGTTTGCTGCTGCCCAATGATGCTTTGTTTAGACAGAGCACCCACACTATTAAATCATCTTTTGTTGAGCCCAGGCAACAAAAACTACACATACAATAACAGTGAGAAAGATTCTTCCTCCCTCAAGGAACTTGCTGTCAAACAGACAATACGGTTGTGGTGCAAAATGCAACCAGTACTGAGAAACTGGATTTTTGCTACCAAGCACTGGGAATAAATTGTGAATATATCAAACTACTTGAATTAGAAAAGAAAATATTATAAATAAAAAAAATTATTTTCCTTCAAATTGTATGAAGGAAAAAGCTGAGATGGTGAAGACCTTCAAAGGAAAAACTGAGAATGCTTCAAAAGATGGACAACAACGTGGAAGGAAGCAGAAGCAAGATGGAAGAAAAGCAGGACAAAATGTGAAAGAAAAGAATGAAACAACAGGGAAAGGTAAAACCATAGGAAAGTCTTTCAGAGGCAAGTAGGTTAGGAAGAGAAACTTACATCTGACAAACACAGCTACAGAAAATAAAGAATCTGTATTTTAAAAGACATTAAGAGAAACACTGTAGGAGACACTAGGAATTGCCCACCCAAAACAAAACCTGCTTGTATTAACCAATAAGCCACTGGCTCAATCTGTGTGCCTTCTACTAACGAAGGTGTTCAAAGGAAAAGTAAGATAGTGATTTTATTCTATCAGAATTGCTAACGCTGCATCTCCTGATTGGAGATAATCATTCACATAACACGGGAAACGTGAATTAGCTATTTTTAAAACATACAGAAAAATGAGGCAAATAAATAGCCAGCAAATCAAAGTATACATTGTACCTTTCCACTGCTCTGTCACTCCCAGTGGCAGGGTTGGGGAAGAAGAAAGTGGACAGTGCAGTATTTGTGGTAGCTGGGTTAGCAGACGGAATATTCATCCACGAGACCATCGATGGGCGGCTTTGACCAGGGCTAAGTGGAAATATATAGTCAAGGCAGAATTAACAATGTGAATAAAACTTGTTAGCTTACCATAATGTTTCAATCCTTAGACAACTCATTAGATCTACGAATTCAAACCCCAAAATACTGCCAAGTTGATTTTGCAGAAATGGTCACCCTGTGATTCTACATTTCCTCCTTGAAGACCTTTCTCCTACATTCCCGACATCCTAAGCTAAGACGGACTACCTGAGATGTATGACATAAGCAATAAAAAGGTAAAATTCCCCATTCCTTATCTAATAAAGACAGACACAGTGAAACTGCATGTAGCAGGTTATTATTTGAGCTGCCACTTTGCCTTCCCAACTTTTGACGAATCTATTTAAAAACCTTCTCGGTGCTATACTAAGGCATGTATGGCTGGAAAGATTTCTAACGAGGCTGCAGCTACTACAACACTGGGATCACGGTGCTGGCTCTGGATTGAGATCTCATCCTCATAGCTGGGTAAATACTGCCTCAGTGGCTGCCCTCACCAAATGCTGCTCAAATCGGCACTAACTCAGCAGCTGAGCACACAGTTGCCACAGAAGGAGAAGAAACAGCAGCCAAAATTGAAACTTTTATTAGTCCTTGAAAAACATACAAAGTCCTCCCTAACATAAAGGAGGTTCCTAATTTCCCACCTTAAAGAGCTAAAATGTTTCAGCACTGGAAGGCTTTCTTTCGTTGCATGGGCAAAACAACAAATAGTCCAATCACTTAATGCCAGCATATCTTTGGAACAAAGAGCTGGACTTCAAGCAGTTTCTAAGCAGAAACAGGATTAAAATCATTCACACACTGCATTCAGGCAGGAATCATCACTCAGAAGTACAGACTTCACAATACAGCGTTTATGAGTTCACCTTATTCCAATATTAACCTCTTAGATAGCATAAATATGCAAAATACCACCAAAATCTAATAATTCAGGCAAGAAGATTTTTGTGGGAGTCTAAATTCACACCTAATCAAGGTGGATTGACCAAAAGCACAAAAGGGAACAACAACCACCCCGGTTATAATTGTAAATAAATAAAAGAAAGCAGGAAATCTAATTTAGATAGCTGATTTTAATCTTATTGTACACTGGGATATTTAATTTCTAGGACAAAAGATCATTATATGTTGGTTTACATAATGTGGTTTACAATCAAATTCAACTTTCACAAACTGGTTCTCCTAGCCAATATATCTCATAATCATTCCAGCAATTGCATATTTAAGCAGACATTAATTTTGATCATTAATTTCTAAATTTAGTACATTGTAAAGTGGTAAATGTCACGTTCCTTATTTAACAAGACAATAGACTTTCCTCTGGATCTGTGTCAGGCAGCATTTGGATGAAAACTGGAATTCACAGTGTATGAAACAGCATTCTACTGTTAATTCCACTAATAAAAATGAAACTTTGGTGTGCTGGGATCATAACTAGAGGGGTTTATCAAAACATGCTCTGCTTTTAAAAATTATTTACCAAATAAAGAAAGGAATCATATGTATTAAGCTGAATGATGAGCTGGATTATGCTGACTATAGCCATATTTCATGTTTAACTTTGGGAAGAAGATGTTTAGTCTTCTTAATGCATGTGAATCTTGCACTACACTATTTTTTATATTTTCCAATAATGACATACCTTTGAAGAACAGCATCTACATAATTTGGGGGTTTACTTTTACTTGAACTTGTTCTCTTCCTCCCATTTTTATAATAATTTAAAAATTTTCCTCAGATAAAATCCTTCTGCTAAAAGTGACCTCATTCAGAGAATTAATTTTAGCTCAGTAGGTGAACCTAAGACAAAAGTTTTTCAAAAGTGAATTTAAAAAAATGTATCCTACTTGCATAAGCTAAACTATTCTACTTAAAACAATTCTGAGACTTAAAGAAAAAATATTTTCCTTGTGCTCCTATTTATTAAATTCAAATTGATTAAATTCAAATAGAAGGGGATTTGGAATGAGATGGACCATAAGTTCTCTTCCAAGCCATTCCATGATTCTGTGATTAAGATTGGTGTCAGACTCATTTCTGAAACCTGTAAAGGCTACAGAAAATAGGAAAATAACATTCCAAGTATATCACCACAAGAGTATTAAAATATCTCTAATGTAAACTAATCAACATTCAAGAATATTCCACCAAGTGGCCTTCTCTCATGCACACCTCAGATGTGTGCTGTTTGATTTTCAGCAAGTGAATATTAACTCTTCCATTTAATAAATATTTCATTGCTACATGCATCATTTTAATCTATGCAATTTACTTGATCATCTCTAGAACAACACACACCACCTGCACCTACAATACAGAATTAATAACTTCAAAGATACTCAGAACAGGGAAGACACAAAAGGAACTCTCCAACCCAGGAAAGCAGTGGTCATTCTTAAGAGTACTTGTAATAAATAACAGATGATTTCTTGCTGAGACTTGGAAAAAAAAAAAAAAAAAAAACACAAAAGAAAAGGTGTGCAAGTAAAGGAACAGAAGATGAAATAAAATCTTCAGATCCATGTCATGGCATGTTTATTTCTCAAGTTACAGAGGCTCAACAAGAAGTGTAATCTATCAACAAGTAAGATTACACTGTCCTTTACCGGACAGCATTATACAAAAGCATGTTAAAACTGGTAGGTTTTCTACGAATTCTGAGGCACTCCAACAGTTCAAATGGAAAAACACTCCAGAAGTGCAGGTATGTGGAGTGCCAGGCTGTTCCCTTCCCCACTCTTTTGATGAATTCCCTTAATACATTTCAGTTGTAGGGAAAGCACTGCAGCACAGCTCCTGAATTCTCCTGTCACTTTAGGCTCCTGATTACCCAGCAAGAGATCATCCCTAGGATCCAGCAGGGAAACAAAAAAAAAACCCCTACTTTTCAACAGCAATAGATTCACCATATTAAGAAGAGGAAAAAAATGTACCGCTTTGACTACAAAGCACATTCTGGAATTCATGGGGGGGTCTTGTTTGTTTATTTGTTTTTATTTACTGTACCTGGCTATCTCAGGAACCACTTAATTTTGTTGTTAAAACAGAAGGTTTTACTCAGTAAGAAAAATAATTTCCAATGTTGTGGTGTGTAAGCAACAAACTGGCTAGATTTTACTGGTTTTTCCTCAAAAATATTCTTGTGATAGCAAGGCTATCTTGCTATAAAGCTCTGCATGCCTTGTTTATCAAGATGAGGACATATTAGAAAGTATTGCACATCTTATCATAGAGCATCTCAACTTTAAGAAGGTATGTTGAAGAAATCCTTTCTCCTAAAGGCTAAAATGAAGGAAATGCATTTCCTGAGGGTAGGAGAAGAGAAAAGAAAAAAAAAAAAAAGCCTCACATAACCATCTCTGTCTGAGGAAAAAAATGCTATTGTCTAGCATAGTGAGCATTGGGAAAAGGGAGGAGGGGGGGAATGGCTTTACTGAAAATAAGCTAGAGATTTTGTACTGATACTCAGAAACAAACTCCTGAAAACAAGATTTTATTGGATGTTTATCTTACTGGTTCCTAAGGTAACACAGCTAAAGAGCAGCCTCTTATCTTGAGAGCAAGGCAGAGACTCTGAAAAGAATCTACATGGCAACTCCTGAGGAAAAAAAAAAGGAAAAAAAAGAGTTGTTTCATAGACAAGTTTGGCAGCCCCATGGCTGTCGTATCACAGTGTCTGGCTGACAAACTCAGGGAAGGTGTTCTTGAAAGGCTTCATTATAAGACAACAGTGTATATCAAAAGGTTCGGCAATTTCTAATTCAGTATGCAACTCAACACTGTCCACCACCAGATCTTCCTGCAAGTTAAGAACCCCTAAGCCTTGGTGAGTGGGGAGGAGAAAAATACACGTGCGAAATTCTAGAAATTGTCCTATATGCAGAAAAGCTGGAGACAAAATAGGACGGAATTTCCTCATCTTTGTTCCCCCCGAAAAGAAACTCTATCCTCAAAATTTCAAGTATGTGACATGCACGCAACATTCCTGAACCCTCATTTATACAGAACACATCAGTCAGCACTGAAATAGAGGTTTTGTTAAACTTGGATTGTGAAGTCTCAGTGAAGCAGCTAACACATTAGTGAAATGATCTTTCATGCCAGCCTGGTAAATCCAAAGGTAATGTCTACAGCAGCTGTCCTAAGTTAAAGCATTTTTAAATGATAATGCAGACAGAGCAAAAGTGAAGTATGCACATCTATAATAGAGTTTATAGCACACTGCTGTTCCCTTTAAGGAAAAAAAAAAAAAAAGAAAAGGGCTGTTTTCCCTGGAATCATGCAAAGAAAATAAAAGAAAAAGAGAGAAATAAAAAAAAAGAAACTTTTGCTCATTACAGTGGTTGAATCCACATCTTTCCCTGCCCTGAGCACACACACGACTTACCCTGTGCTCACACAGCAGTGCTGCTGTCAAGCCCACTGGAAGACAAGGAGATGGCAAGGACTATTTTGTATGAACCACATGATTAAGTTACATTATGCCTGTTTCAAAGGAGCTGCAAAATGAGGGCTCTTGCTCTGCTTGCATAACAAAAGGGTACAAAAAGAAGTGCCTGCTCCGCTAAACCCTGCTCTCAAACTGCTGAGTCACTGAAGAGGTGGCAGCTGAAACAAAAACAAACTGCAAAATAAGCACAATGACCGAACAGCTGTTAAAGCACCTTCTCTTAATAAAATAGGATGATGACACTAGATATTATAAAAAGTTTTCAAGACACCGAAAGTGAAGTCACTCATCATTTATGTAAAGTTGCAAATTCACACCACTGCCAGAAAGTACAAAAGAAACTACTACAATTTTAAGGAGACTATATATGCAGTCTACTGATGTGGATACAACAGGGCTGATGGGAGTTCATTCAGCAGTCAAACAAAATTAATAACTATGTCCAAGGGTTCTGTTATGTTCAGAGCACCACTGTCTCTGCCCTCCCTTGCCATCTGATGGCTCTTTTAACATCAGTGTGCTCACCAGGAATTTGAACAGCTTGAAATTTCATGAAGAATGAGTAGCTTCTTCCCAGCCTGGTCACAAAGACCCTGAAAGCACTCAGGATGCTGCATAGCACAGCTCTCATCACCATTTTGAAAGCCTCTGTGGATATTAAAAACCCAAAAACGATGCTCATTGTCTAGCACTTATATACCATTGAGTTGGGTAATAGAATATTTTAGTATCAGGAAAACCAATAAAGAAAAATGCATAAGAAATTAAAGAAAGGCTGGATCACTTCATCTGCCGCTGGCCCCTTGCATGTTCCTGAAAAGCCATTTACATTGGTGCTTCTATTTTACCTCTGGCCTTTGAGCACCTTCAGCATTTGGGCTGTCAGGACTGTATCTTGCATGCTCCAGTAGCATCATCCAAGGTGAGATTCAGTTTGGAAACTATGAATCTTACTATTCTTAGCCCAGAAATGTAATTGCTTTAACAGCCGTGCACCCACCCACACACACTCATACACACACTCAGTGAAAAGCTTTGAGGGACAGGAATGCTTTCCATCCCCTCCAATTGCAAAATCCCAAAGGCTTAGAGAGGGAAAGAACAACAGGCAAGGTAAACAGATACTCATCTTGAGGAAGGCTACTCCACATCCTGCATCGTACCTCCACCCAGAACAACCACCAGAAGTCACCATGTTCCACCTCTCTGGGAAACCCAGAGACCCTGCAGTCTCAGATCCAAAAAATAAACTCTCCAGCTGAGGAACAAGATATTAGTTTTCATGATCTGAATGAAAAAGTGATCGTGCAGATAATGTAGAGGACTTCCAAACAAAAAAGAAGACTCTGGCCCAGTTCTGAAAACCCAGCACTGTGAGGTCTGTAGATAAGCCCCGGCATAGGGCATTGTACTGTAAAAGCACAAAGAAATCTCGTGACAATAAGGAGCCAGTTACAGTAACAAATCTTTCCTTATCAGAAAGAGGTCCACAGAAAGATTGATTACAGCACTTACCGAGTCTAGGGAATACCAAGTGTTCAGGTTTTTTTGGTTCATTCTGAGGTCGAGTGAAAACAGACCTAAGGCACCCCATAGTATTTTAGGACATGACTTGTAATCCACCCTTTGATGAATCAGTCATTGCAATAAGGGAAACCTGCCCTAATCCTTTGGAGGTGAGCTGCCATTATAGCCAGTACTCTGGGAAAGGTTAAGTAAGACAGACCTCATGTCAATAAATGGTTCTGTAAGTAAATTCTGTAATCAAACCACAACGGCTGCTAAAAAGTTTCCCTTGCCCTTTTTTTAATTTTATTATGTGACTCCACGTCTGATGCTCCATCACCTGCACTACCACCTACTTCACTATTAGAGGACTTCAATGGAAAAAAAATGTTGTCTTTTACAGACTTAAACTCACCTGTATCTTTACTTACTTAGATATATTTATTAGACAGTGATGTTTATATCTAGTTTCACTATCACTGTTACCTTTTGCATGTGAAAACCCATAATATAATAGGGTGAAAGTCAAACCATGTATCACTGAGTTTCAACTGCATGTAAAAGGGAAGATTGACTATTGCTCCATAGTTCAAATGCAATTTAAGAGCTATCCATAACCCCTTCTAATACATATCTCCAAATCCAACACCATCACCATTATCAAAACAGTTTGGGGACTAGCTTAGAAAGGCTATTCAGCTTCTTCGTATCTGAAATCCTGAACTCCTCTTTGGAAACTACATATTTTGAATTATTAAAAAGTTGAGTTTTGTATACCATAGGAATAAAAATCTAAGTGACTAAGGTGCATGTTTTTCAGTGCCAGTCAGGAAGGCAGAAAGTAATGTCAGGGTCACATCCTCCACCAAAAGCTATCAAGCCTCTTGAAAAAAAGATGTGGTAGATTTATTTACTTTTTGGGCAAATGGAATAGAGAAACCAGAAGCTGAGTACGACAGAGTCTGTATGGGCACTTACATCAGAGAGGAAAAAGAAAGAATGTAAATGCTTTGGTTAACATTGAGATTGTCATTGCTGCTCTACCTTAAAAGGAAAAAGTGCCCACACTAGTGGAGAGCCCGACAAGGGAGCAATACTCTATGCAGCTCACAACTATAATTATCAGTTTATGTCTGAAATCAGCTTGTGCTAAGCATTCTTGAATAGAAGGGTTTTTCAAACAGTCTATGTTTGTGACACAGTGCTTCACCAACTAGAAATGGTAATTTGTCCATCCTAGGCTATTTGGGGCTTGAATCTTGCACCTACAGAAACTACTCTGTAACTTTGTGACTGACAGAGGAAGAAAAGCTCTTTATGTTCTGCCATAGAGTGTATGCAAAAGTAAAGCATATTTATTTTTAGTATTTGGCTCTAGATGGAAGCGTGAGGTTAAAAATAACTTCAGGAAAAAGGTTAAAAAAAAGTTTAGGGTGCAAAACAGACTTAAAGCAGCAAACTCAGGTCTCCACTGAGAACCACCCTTGCCCTGGGCAATGAGAGCCAACCAACACCCAACTCTCTACTCACCCCTACAGCAGTACATGACAACACAGGACATATGTCTGATCCACACAGATCTTTCAAAGAAAATCTAGCATCAGGCAGACACACACTTATAGACATGAAAACCAACAGCTTAACGGGGCTTCAAAATGACACATATGTGAAACATCACCTTCGAGTTACACCGTATGCACAGCACATCTTTAAATACTGATATGACAATTGAGCAGTCAGGGCTTTGTGAGATATTTCAGATTGGTGGTTTAGCCCTTTTCCCCTCTTAGCTTCTTTTGCCACTCTGGCCATGTGGTCCCCTCCGAGTGCCAGTGAGGAGGTGAGGGTGTATTTGCCTTCATTTTATGCTCATCTCGCCATGCTGGAAGCTGTAGCTCCTTTTGTTTTCAAAGGTGGGACAACGAAAGGGCACGCATCACAAAAAACTCTGCCAGGAAACATCATGGTGACAACAGCTATCATTCCGGAAAAAGCAAGCTTTTCCTTTCTTGGAAACAAATACCACAAAAAGTGTTCTTGCTATCCATCATGTACTCTTGTTTAAAGCAAACTACTGGTATAAACGAGCCTTGGAATATCTGACACATCTTGACCCACAATGCAACATCCCTCCCCCAGGAAACAATGCAAGAAACTCTTTTACCACAAAGAAGTCACCATCACCTTGTTGACTGCATAACTCCATAGTGATTGATCTCTGACAAGAGTAACACCCATGTGTTATAAACATCAGCAGAAACTTGAGAAACCGGATCCTCCTGTATATTTCCATTTCCCCTACACTCAGTATGGCATTTGCTATATATTTCAGTGAAGACCTGCAATACTATTTTAGAGAGGATACCGAGACTTTAGGAATTGATTTTTTTCCAGTTTGGCACAAAACGCAAAACATGTTGAAATCCTGCACAAAACAAAGGATTGTTCTCCACCTAACTCTGGGATAGTCCAATTTGTGAGAATCTATGAGCAGAGTTCAACAGCCACTGCTGCATTTCCTGGAGCAGTGAGGGCTACCAGAGCTATATGAGGTCTACTCAGTCACAGCCTTCCCTTGCCCACGGGACCCCCTGATGCATAATGATTGCTCAGGTACCACAGGTACATTCTCCATTTCTCTGCCATCAATACACAGGGGTTGTTCCAGGTTGTGGTTTGGGTTTGGTTTTTATTTGTTAAGGCAAGGCCCTCTCAGTCATCAGAATTAGAAGGGAAGAGAAGCCAATTTGGGGTGAGAAAGTAGAGGAAAGAAAGAATGTAACATTCACAGACTATTCTCTGTCACTGTCTAGGCTTGTTACAGAGGTAATTCCTAAGCAAACTTCACAGACAAGCAAATGGAAGAAAGAAACTACTTTTGACAAATAATCTAAATGCACATACCATGCACCTTTTTATTCCTTCCAAACAGAACTCTAAGTACTGTTTCCAACTGAGCAGAAAACCTCAAGCCATCAAGAAAAATTTCCAAAACAGCAGTACAGTGTAATTTTTTATGAAAATCAACAAATGCAAAACAATGTAATGTTTCTTCAAATACTTGGAGTTCCCAAATTCTCTGGATAAAATCAAAACTTCTTTTATTCTCTAAAGTGACATCAGTGTTCTGCTAACCCTGTGTTCCTTAATTAGCTATACTTGCTTTTACCAACAGTCTAGTTTTATACCAGTTGCAGAATCTTTTCCACACATGCAGCTCTCTATGTCAAATAAAGCTTATTGCTGATTACACCCAATTCTAGAGGATAGCACAGGAGGATAAGGAAAGAGTAACTTCAGACTTCTACTGAAGAAACAACATTTATGTACAACACCTATAAATCTGGAATTATTTCAATATATACAAGGAAAAAAACTGTTCTACTTAATAAGTAGTCTAATCACTAGTTAATTGTGTGTGCTTTTAGAAATATAAACCCATTATATGACTATCTATATATTCTCATGTGTTACATACATCTACACATATATTTTACACACTTGTTTCATCAGAAGAGCAGGATACTCAGAATGCCATTATGGAAAATATTTGTAACAGATCTTTTCTCCAGACTTGCTCCTTCAACTCTTCTTGGCACTGAAGGCTGGAAAACTTTGTCTTGATATTGGTTAAAGTTTGTATGAATAGCAAATCAGAAAATTCAATTCAACTCTGATTTAAAAACAAGTTATGGTCAGTTTTTTGTGTATCAAAAATTTGTATTACAGAGAGAGGACTAATATTTCCACGTCAGTTTTTGCTAAATTGAAGTCATGCTCAAAAACTGAACATGCACAGAATCTACTGAAAGAGACAGACTGCACTGTCATTGGAAAACCTTTAATTTGTTAAGAAGAGATTAACAAAGATAATGTTCTTAGACAACAGTATCTGAGCACACACTTATTACAGTGTTTGTCCAAACTCAAAATTTGACCCATAACCTTAATAGCATGGCATCTAAGTGTAGCTTAACACTGTCTTGAAATAAAACTAGAGTAATACATCACACAGAGAATAACTTAAATATTCTTTGTTTTAATAAATAACATTTAAAATTTTATAACAGGTTACAGGAAAATGAACTAGGTTTCAGTAGAAAAATAACATTTCTTTTCCACAAGCATTCAAGCAGCCTCTAAGGCTCCACGTCAACATATAAACATGTCTCTTTTTGCAGCTGAAGAAAACAAACACAATTATATGCAATTTCCAATATTCACTCATCACCAAATTGAAAAGGAAAAGGTGTTTCATATGCACGATCTTTCTAGTGGAAAAACTGTTACTTAATATTCAGGTTACTTACAGATTTGTTGTCCAGCCTGCAAGATCTCCACTGTCCATGATAAGGTGATTTCCATCCAAGAGCCCAGGGGGGCTACTAGAGAAGGCAGGTGTTGGAGACTGGGAAGAAAGAGAATCTATGCTCCCAGTTGGGGTGTCTTCTCTGGGAGAGTTGTGACTGTCAACTAAAAGAGAGAGCACAAGTCAGAAGGATACTCAGAGAATCTTATCATGAGCCAAAGCATCTGCTTTGGTGATAATGTCCTGAAATATATATGAGAAGAAACCTTATTGTCCCATCTTCACCAGATATTTTGGAGGACAAGCAATCTCTCAGTATTTTCCCAAAAGGTATCGCTGCACAATTTCCCCCATTTTTATCACCAGGCTATCTTCACAACACAATGTATTTCCAGTGCTCTCTGCAGCATGTGTTTTCTGTGAATGAAATGCTAAATTTTGGGGGGATATTTTTAGACAAAGTATCACTTCAGATAAGAAAATAGTTTAGGCTATACACATTTGCTTGTCTCTCTAAAAACACAGTCTCTAAAGATAACGTAATACCCATTTGAGGATTGCTCCCAAGTACTACAAGCACAGTCTTACCAAACATGAAAAATTGACATTTAGAAAGGTCAGAATAAGCAGGAGATTTCTAACAAATACACAATATCCAAGAATGTTACACCTTTTTAATGGTGTTACTTTTCAGGGAAGTCATTGTATTTTGATCTACTATGCATTTTCACAGGCTACTCTTAGAATATCACCATTCAGATATGATTGATTGAGAAAACATTAAAGGAACACCATTCCTATCCCAAGGACAGTAAGATAAAGTTACCAGTGTGTCACAGCACTCACTGCAAACCATGCTGACACAACTAGACAAACAGCACATTCTCCACTGAAAGTCTAACCTTCACCCTCACAGCTTTTCTCTTCCAAACCTTCATTTAAATGTCTTGTAAGCTCTAAAAGAGGTGTACAAAATGAGGATGTTTGCAAACAATAAAGTATCCGGACAGAGAAGCCAGCAGCCTCAAATGGGGCCTGTGGTTGCTTTCAAAATATTAATATTTAACTGTTATAAGGGTCATTTCCAGATACTCTTTAGGGTTCCCTGCATCCTTTCCTCTGGCCATCCTACTCCCATTAGCACTCGTGACCATGGCCCACAGGCCTGCCAAATGACATCATCACAAAAGTGCAGAGTGAATTAGATATCACTGAAGCCACAGTCTTTGTAAAAGAGTTCTACTTTCTTAGGGACAAAAGCTTTGGGGAAAAAAATGAACAGCCAAGTGCTAATACATCACAATAATATGATTACAAGCTGTTAAAGTATTGTGCTTGCTTCACAACCTGTATCTCCTATGTACAGTAATATACAAGATGAAGTCCTGTACAACGTTACTTTCCAATTCTAAATGAATTAGCATTTACTCAATGAAAAATTGAGCTTAATTCTACTCCATCAAGGTAAGCAGTATTGTTGCATTGAATTCTTTAATTTATTTCTTTTTATTAATTAAAAGTGTAACAGTAAAAAGACACAGACAATGAAAAGCCAACCTCACTGGATAAAAATCCTTCTCACAACTTTATTACTGCCTCAACCAGCTCAATTCCTTCTGCTTCAAAAGCAGAAAATTAGTAAAGTACTCTACTGCTTCCCCAGCCATCTCGAACTCACCCCCTCCCAGCAGTTCTCAGAGAACAACTTCCCTGGAGAGTAAAATGACATACAACTAAAAACAGTGAAATGACAAAAGTCATCATCTGGAAATTTCTCCCTAAGCAGCTGCTAATTTAAGGATCTAAATTAGCCCATAGTAACAAAGTGTGATCAGCTCTGAGGAGGAGAATGTTAACCTGGGAAAGTGAGTCACTCTCACGGTGGCCCAATCCTGCTCAACTCACACCTCCCCACTGCACCCAGGACACGACGCTGCTGTTCACATTTACATGACATGACATGAGAATTGTAGGAGTGTCAGGTAAAAACTAATTAATTACATCTCATTTGCAGATGTGTCACAATGATAAACATCTGAGAGATTAGACAGTGATACTGCAACCTTACTTCACAAATTCCTTAGAACTAGACTTAAGTCCTTTTAATTCATCATAGCTTCTTTTCCAAGTAGTAGTATTAACACAACCTAGACCATCAAACTACATACACTGTACCAGAAGGCCACATTTACCACAGCCATTCACTTAGCACCACTACAACACAGAAGAAAGGGGTATTAATCTGTTCATTAATATTATGAACATGACCAACTCACTGCACCTCCCTACAGAAAGCAGTGGATTTTCTGTTGAATTGTTTCTCAGAACACATAGAAAAGGTAAAAAAAATACTAAACACTTCAGTCAGGCACAGCAGAGTCAATGTTGGAGACTGTAGTATACAGGCAATTACATCTGACATTATCATAAATTAAACTGTGCGTTAAATCTTTCCTCAAATTTTACTTCTTCCTTCCTGAGCCAGTGTTTTCTCACAGTCTGTACTGTGTTGCACTCTCAAGACTGAGTTTACAACGCTAAAAACAAATCAGCTATTTAAACAGGAAAATGCCTGCTAAATTCTAAACACACTCTAAAAACATGTACAAAGACACTTCACGTTTCTGATTTCTTCAATTATCTCCTTTCGTAAAGGAAAACAATATTTTTATTGAGGAAGAGGCAATTGTGTATAACTGAAAAACAGATGACTAATGACCATCTAGCACATTTTTATGATTAAAAACAATATATGCTCAAAATTCTTAGTCTTGGAAACACAGGTCATTGCTATGATTTCAACAGTACAAAGATTTCATCCTTTATGTTGGTGCCAAAAGTTCTACTAACTTCAGGAATTATAGTAACACCTGTTCATGGCAGAGGCCATAGAACTGTGTCTCATTATCTCTTTATTATGCTTAATAACCTGCTTTTGATTAATCATCTCATGTTGGGCCAAACTACATCTTCCAAAGAGTCATTGTCTTCAGACTTCAGATGATAAAAGGAACGGAGAATCAATTGGCTGCTAATTAATATACTTGCCAATAATTATCTTCACTTTGTTAGGCTTTATTTTCAGCCATGACCCATGTAATATGCATTGTTAATTATTATATTATCTCTCATATCCAGTTTTTGTGTTCTGCAAAGGTATTTAAATGATCTCCTTTTTAAGGAGATCCTTTTTAAGTTTAACAAAACGATCTCCTTTTTAAGTTTAACAATGAATCCTGCAAGGGATTTTTACAGCTTTGGAATCATGCACCTGTTCTATAAACCTGCTACAATTTCCCAGTATTTTTTCTGAAGAGCACACATCAGATGTGATTCTATGCTTTTTTTTATTGTGGTCCCACCAGAATCACATTAAGCTCTAAGTTCCACCACTTACTCCTATTCATCAGTCCCCTCTTTGTACTTCCAAGGTTGGCATTTTTTTTTGCCATTGCTTTAAATATGATGAGCTGATTGCCCACCATGACCAACAGACTTAGAGTCACCATTTCTTAGGATATAGTGCTCCATTCTGTAGCTATGGGCTACATCTTCCCTCTAAAATCTGTAAATTTATTTCTCAATACAACCACATTTATTTTATTTGAATGGGTGCATCTTAGCATGTGAACACAGCTCCTCCTTGACTACCTTTGTCATTATTTGCAATTCCTCCTAACTTTGTCCCATGTGTAAATGTATCATTAAGGATTTGTATTTAACTTTCTAAATACTGCTACTCCATTAGCATTCCTCCAGTTTCTTTCCACTTCTTCAGCACGCTACAAGATGTTTTCAAAATTAACAGTGCCAAGCTATACAACCCCTTGACCTGAGAGCTTTTTTAGGACAAGTTAGGTGGCTTTGCATTATTCAAAGTATTCACCTAAAAAAAGGCCTACCTGTGAATGTTTCTGTTTGATCCTGTTGATCTTAAATCCCACATCGATTATCATGGCTACGTTCCCTCAAACACTTCTTCAACACTTGTAAGATACAGTGACTGCTAGCTATTTCTTCTTTTCATCCCCCTGCCCTTTTCCTGTATGTTGCTTTGTATAGCCACTAAAGGTCTTAAACTGCTGGAGATCAAAAAGCCTTTTAAGTTTTTACATGCTTTGTTTGGTACAGTGTGTGTTAAGGACTTTCCTAGAATTGAACCAGTTTTATGGGTTTCATCTTACCTCAGAATTCAGGACTCCTAATATTGATAGTCTAATATTTTTTTTACTGTTTCTCTCCTCTGACTCCTCTTTACCTCCAACATTGTTCTCCAGTGAGCAGTATTGTCAGGTTTCCTACTGCTATGAAAAGGCTGAATGCCACATTGGACTGACAGGTCCTTTCGAAGAGGAACTCCAGAAACTGCCTATTCTTTTCTAAGCATTTGAATTCTAATGAGCTCTTACATTATAAAACAGGCAAGATGTGATTTCCTTTAAATCTCATTTACATTATTTTTGAGCATACAGTTTGGTGCTCTTGGTGCCTTCATCTTCTCCTTCTAAAAATGTCAATCCTTTTTCTCTCCTGTTGCACTCATCTTTGGGTGCCAAGGAGTGCCAGAATAGATGAAGGACATGAGGGTTCTCAGTGTAAAAGCAGTAAGTCTGTATGACATCTCACAAGTCTTTGTCAACACTCCAGCCATCAGCTCTTCACCTTTTCTTCTTCATATTTGTGGAAAGGCTCTGAGTGCCTTCAGCTTGGCCATCCTTCTAGAGCTGCCATCAAGCTGCTTCTACGATTCATCTCCCCATCCTACGCAAATAGGTGTAAGATCCAATTTTACTCTCAAGAGAGTTAAAACTTGTTTCACATTCTCACCACCTTTCGCATACTATTTAAATTTTTTGACTGCTCCAACCCTTTTAAACTGTCATATAAATTATCTTCTTGTTTCACTGATCTAATCACAACACTCATCCAAGCCTTTGAGCTTTCACTGTGCCTCTGCAACAGATACCTGTGCTTTGCCTTTATGGTTGTTCGTGGTTCAGACCAGCCCTATCTAGAAAATTAGATAGCTTAGGCTGATCCTAACAATTTACTGCTGTGTCTAGCTGGTGTTACTTACCATTCAGTTTCTAACCCAAACCTCTTTTCTCCCTCCCCACCTCTCTGCCTCTTGACACCCTTTCTCATAATGACAAATCCCCACAAAGTAAGTGAGTAGATGTATAGACTAAGACCTACCTCATCCAGCTTTTCTCTGGTAAATATGTAACCCTCAATTCCTTCTCCCTTTTTTCTGGATGAGCCTCAGATAGTAAAGGCTCTCAGATCCTCCATACCAGAAATGTGAACTCAGCTTTTACCTAACTGAACATGACATGCCTCCCCATTGCCTTTTTTTTTCTCCTTTTTCCATCTGGCTAGTCTAAGAATATTTTTTGCTGGCATCCAAAGTTGAAAAAATAAAAAAAACCCCTGAAATACTTTGGCAGTGTCAATAATCAGATCCTTACTTTACTCCGAGAATCCTAAATAAGAAAAAACATTTGTAATAAGAACTACGAAAAGCAGAGAGCTAACACTTTTAGTGACTTGCTTAGGTGACAGAGCTGTCTTCCAACTTCAGCTTAAGTAAACTAATGAGTTACATGCTTTAGTGTTAAAAGCAAGACTAATCTTTAATATCAACATTACAACTAACACCTACAGTTTAAGGGTAGCCAGAGAATGAAACAGTTTATGAAAATGACTGTTTACGGAGTAAATGAGGAATATATGACTGTTTCTGTTGAGATACACAGAATAGGCAGAACAGAACTGTCATACAGGTTTGAAGTGGTCATCATACACACAAATCACGGTAAAATAGGAGGATAAAACCCCATGCCTAGTTCCACTTTGACACAGTCAAACACGGGATGATGGAGAGAGTTACTGAGGAGAGTAGATTAAAGATGCTGCAAAATCCCCATTACCACCTTCAAGCTTGACATTTCTGCATCACAAGGTGGGGAAGCAGCAGCTGCACTGCTGTGCAGCCACCCATCCTCCCCCATCAGCATCACAGCTGCATCCAGCTCTGAGATAACAAACATTCGTTCACCACAAATAGCTAAACTCCCACAATAATACAGGAGTTTAACCAAGTAGAAAGTAGCTTTGCTTTTATGTTATTTTGTGGGTATGTACTATGTTTTGTTTTCAATAGGAATCTCATAGATAAGTATCATCTATCAAGTAAGAACTTAGTTCCATGTGCTAGAGTTTCAGCATTCATAGAAAACAGACATGAAAAACATAACCAAAGTTTAGTTGCCTCACACAGTTAATAAATCTTGAATGATCCCATGAAACAACATACCAACAACTCTGGAAAGGATTCAGCCATTCCTGGAAAGCTAGGAGTAACTCCATTAGAGAAAGCTTTCTGTGACAGTCAGTGTGATAAGAGGACCCTGCAATCAAGAATAGCCTTTTCTAGATACAGGGCTGCATCCTTTGTTCGCTATTTACAGTGCAATTCATCCTGTGGTAATCACACTAAACACCAGGTAAACTCAGACATTCTTCTACTCCTTCCAATTTTTAAAGTTTTCTGAATTAATAAAGCCAAGTTATCTGCTCCTGAGTAAATTAATAAACTGCATACTTTAACACACCACTGAAACTGGTCAATTGTTTATTACTCACCTTCAGACCACATAAATTGTTCTATTTAAACACATTTCCAAATCAAGGTGAAATCCTGATTGAAAGCTAATAGGGACCTATTATTTGGTTAAAAAATAATCATAGATAATGCTAGAACTAAACAAGAGAGTTATTTCACTGCTCCTGAATAATGGGTATTTTGGAGGTCAGATTCTTGTAAATGCTCAGAAAAATAAACTTGTATCACTGCATTTCATTATCAAAAAGTATCCATTACTACCCTCAATGTGTAGCAAATCGTTTGCACTGCAGCACTGCCCTAGCAGGCAGTCAGTTCTTACATAAATCTAGACATCAAACCTCATACAGCCTGGAGCCAGTGCAGCTTTCATGGAGCAAATGGACAGCAGACAGCCCACATACCCATCAGTTTCGTGCTGCCTGCAAGAGCACACACAGTAAGAATCAGATCTCTACGCCAGCTATTTTTTTCTCTCAGACAAAATAATTGCCACAATTATTAGAGTTGACTACAGTTTTTCCTAGATAAAGACCAACTTTGATATATTTCTCAGATTTGCACATGTACCAGCATGTGTATCTTGGGTACAAAGGAGCTTTCCTGTAGAAAGATTGTTTTTCCCAACTCCACAATGATTCAAATACGTCAGAAAAAGGAGGAAGCTGCACTAGACAGAATTTGCCTCAAGACTGGCTGACGCAACTCAAGAATTGTATCCAGAAAGGTGGGTGTTTGAGCTGGGGCTTGGAAAGGGACAGAAATCTACTAAGGGGCAAGCGGGGTTTGGGGACCATGCCCCTGCCCTGCCCTCCTTCTTTTTGATAATCTTTTATTTCTAAAATACAAAGTTCCATTTTAAACAAACATCTTTCTAGATATACACTTACCCTGTATTATTAAGCAATTAACCTGCAAAAATTAAGCAATTATTTCAAAAAACATCTCCCTTACTGCAGGTCATCTCTCAAAATTCAGGAGAAATACTACCTGGAATATTTTACATCAGTTGAATCCCAAAGATACATAGCCTTTTGCTGAGCAAGCTAAAACTAAAATGGGTAGAGAATCCCAATTTATTCCTCAAGCTGTGGAAAAATCACTTCAAGACAGAACCACTGATACAATGTTGGGGTGCTAATTATATCACATAATTAAATTTTGAAACACAACAGAAATCAGATACAAACATGCAGAGGGGTTCCTCTTTTGATTTGTGTTACACCATGATAACTCGAAGATTACTCATTTTTTTACCAGAGCTTGCTTGGCAGGAAACCACACATGACCTCCAGCCTTACCAGGCTGGCCAGATGCCACAAAATTTCATGGCTGAAAAGTGCAATGATGAACTGAAGCCACTTCCTGAAAACTGTGACATATAGCAAGATAAATAGACTGTCCCACCTTTCATAGAACTTTCATAGTTCTTTGGTAGCACTGAGTGTTTTGGGTTTCCACCAGTCGAGACAACATTAACATATGGTCTAGCCCTGTACGGAAACATACCAACAGAAAAGCTCTAGTCTAATCAATAACAACTGTGAAAAAAACAGAGCAGATCAAAAAGGGGTACAATCACCAGGGCTAAAAGTTCCCTAATTCAGCAGCACCTCTTAAATGACACGAAAAACTCCCAGGTCCATGAAAATATTCTTCCATATTTCCTTGTCTGTTTTGCTGGCAATTCAGCCACCAGTCACCTGGAAAATGTGTCTGTAAGGGTCCTTCCACTCCCAAAAGGGTGTTCAAAAACTCTTTCCCTGAGTTGTCAAACCAAGATAATGTCATGCTGTTTTCTCCTCTTCTCTTGTATTTAGATTGCTTCACTGGCAATTACTTCCTAGGACTTATTAGAAGAAGACGTTTCTTACCAATAATTCCACAACTCATGGAGGTACTTGGATAATGACACAGACTAACTGCTACCACACTGTTTCTGTGATAGGTCTCTTATAGGACAGCCACTCTGAAACATCTCCAATATGCTGCTGACACCTGGTTGTGCCTCCTTACTCATTTTGTTCACCTCTCTCCTTTTGCCATAACAGTGACTTCAACAGAGGAATGAATGAAGCAGGATGCCTATGGCTTACTAAAAAAAGCAGCAACAGAAAACAAGCTAAGAAGCCCTTAAGGAAATTTTGTCAGCTCTTTCAACTGAACATCCAGGTGACAGGTTTGTTGAGGAGCCTCCTTATTTCCCCACTGGTCATTTAAAAGGCAGCAATCAGGAAGACAGATTTTGCTACCTCAGTGTAGTTAAGTCAATATTGTCTTCCATGCCTGGATTCTTCTACCGCTGTCCATGAGGTCTCTGCAGCTAATTCGCTTGGCCCCAGTCACATAGTCTTAGATGAGACTGCAATCCTAGGCAAGCCAGTCCCGCTACTGCTACTTCTCTGTGATATCCCCTAAGTACACCTTCAATCTCCCCGTTGGTTCACTTGCAAGAACAGTGGGAAGGAAAGAAGTGGTAGTGCCGTGATTCAACTTGCACTGAGTGCAACTTCCAAAAGAAGAAACCACAAAGTAAGAGAGAAAATGAAGAGAAAATAAGACAGAGACTTCCAGAAGCAAATGGGAGAACATGAATACATTTTTTTCTGACCGAATGAAAAACACTGATGGAGGGGAACAAAACAGGAAGAGGAATATTCTCTAACTTGCATATCAGCCTTACAGGAAGTTCATCAGCTCTCTCCTGCAAGATCTTCTCTGCTCTTCTTGTCACCAGTGAAGGGGAGCAAGAGCACCCCATGTGAGGAAACACCTAATTCAGTGAAATGCACGCTCTCATCCATAAGAAAGTGATCGGTGCATTGAACAGCTAAAAGTCTTTGTTTTACTTATACTCTTGTGTGCTGGGTGAGAGAATTTTCTTTAACCAACAGAGGTTGGCCAGGGAACAGCTGGCATACAGTAAAGATACATCAGTGACTTCTATGTCTGGGATTAATGGCTTTTAGCATGCCAAATTGGCCTTCTTACAGTATTATGTGCCCCTGCATGTCTGTGTGCAGAAGGTAGAGAATTAAAGAGATGAAGGATTATTACAGGAGATCAGAGGTTTTTAATAATGTCTGGCCTCAAGGAAAGACTGACCCTTTCTCCTGAACTCCTCACTCTTTCTTTTAATTCAGATTTTAGTTTTAAGTCTATTTAAGTTCCCTTTCCCTGCCCCTCTGACTCCTGTTCTATGCATGCATGTGGATGTGTTTACTTTGAACATTTCTACAGCCTCTAGATTTCATACACTGAAAGCAGACAAGCACTGGCAATGATACTAAGGCAATTCTCACACCAACCATGAAGATCTGACACACCTCATTCTAAAAGATATAAAATTCAGATGTTTACTACATCATGACACTTAAATTTGATTTTTGATAACTGTGCAGCAAGTAGGCTGCAGTAAGTAGATTACTCACTCATAGGGACAACAATGGCCAAACAACGTATATTGTGTATACAAAGTATGGGCCCAGATTATTTCAAACCTCCAAGAAAATAAGTACCTTCTATGGACTCAAAACTTTCCAAGCAGAAGTTGATTATCTGATAGGAAAGTAGGCCTCTATACATACCCACTATTACATAAGAAAAAGCTTCACCTTTACTGACAGTAGCTCAAAAGCGCTTTTAAATTTGTATAGCACTCATCCTACTCGGAGCCATCAGGTGGAAAAAGCTGTGATAGATCCCATAGAATTGCAGGAACTATTCTTGCAGCAAGATGAAATACAAACTGTCTTAAATTCTACATGGCAAACAGCAGTCATCCTGATCTCCCCCTCATGACTAACATCGGTGCACTTATTTTGTGACAGCGTAGCTGTGTTCTGCTCAGCTGTTAACAATAGCTTTGTAAGCAAGTGTTGCAAGCCCTTATGGCTTTTTGATATGCCTATGTAGCTGCTTTTCTTTCCATTTCCCCTGCTATGTGCCAGGTTACAGAAACACTTCCAAGCAGCAGATTCAGAAATAGAAAGAGTTCAAGGCCAGGTTTCACACCTGCAACCTTGCAGCTCTGGGCTGTTCCAGCCCTGAAGACCAGTCTCATTATAAATCCAAGGCTTTCTCTAACTTCCCAGGTTTATGTTCAGTAATTCCAAATGAAGTTTATAATTTTTCACTTACGTGTTTGGAGCAGGAAGCAATGGGAGGAGGAAGGAAAGGGACTATTACATGGAAGCTATGTAGCCATTACATGTATCATGTTTTACTTTGATGAAGTAATTCAATGGAATTCATGCAAATTAATTTATCCCCCAAATTAAGATGCTGTCTCGCTCCAATTCCCCACAAAAAATGAGACCCAGCTACTCCTATTCAACACTAACATTCCATTCATACTTATGCTACCCTAAATACTTCAAGGGTAATATAAGTCAGCACAAAGTTTTAAAGGGTTAAGTAGCAGTTCTAATTCTTATTTCTTTTAGAATTCTTGACAAATACCTGCTTTCAAAATCACTATAAATATAGCATTTAGTTTACGGCAGCAACAGAAAGCTATCACAAACACCCCACACAAGTTCCAAAGTGGGGGGGACTGGACATAAATGCCTTAAAAACAGAACAGTGCAGCCCCCCATATGATACTATTGTGCTGTGCCTATGTATGTGCCAATGAGAAACTCTGACTCCTAAAGGGTATTCAAATAAAATAAGGCATCAACAAGCACTGTGGCTTAAAAGGCATATTTTGGTTTGTTTAGAAAACAAGTTGTTCTCTAGTTGGACAAATTGCTACACAAGACCCATTTTTTGACTCCAGGTGTGATTTATGCAACCTGTGCTGATTCTCTTGGATGGACTGCACTATTCTGCCTACCTTAGACAGGACTTTTCTCCCCATGTTGTTCTAGTAGCCCTGCAAAATAGTTTAATAATCTCTAAGTCTCTGGCATTGAAAAAAATTGCATCAAACAAACAAACAAAACAAACAAACAAAACACCCCCCCCAAAAAACAAAAAAACAATAAACAACAACAAACCTGTTTATTTTGCTACAAGATGAGAAAGGTATATAAATTTTAATAAAATTGTAAGGGGACAAAACTTTAACTCTGCATTGCCCTCTAGAAGAAATATAAACAGAGCTCTCTTCTGATATATACTGACTGTCCAAATGGAAAATAAAGACCCAATGACATTTTTAGAAGAACAGGATAAACATCTCCCTGTTCAAGCTAACAGTCTTTCCCTCTCTGCACAGAGAGACAGAGAGAGAATGAAAAGTCATTTATATATAGCTGAGACTGTAAGCCACAGGAGTTTCTGCATTGCTACTTAATTCACTCTTAAATTCATTCAATTAATGAGGGGGGAAGAAAAAAGGAATTTTCAGAAATATATTAAAAAAACCAAACCAACAAACAAACAAAAAAAATCAAACCAAAAAACCCTCAACAACAAAACCAAAAACCAAATCCCATGTCTCCATTTAGAAGGCTAGAAAACTCTGGAAATGATCCTAACGTAAATCTCAGACAAATCTGCAATTTTCTGAAACAAGAACTTTGGATTTAGGCCACAAATGAAAGTAGCTCAGAGTTCCCTATTAGGTCTAGTTCTACTTGAGATAGTGGGATGTCGAAAAACTTCAGAGTGAAAATTTAGTAACTGGTTTACCACAGAGGAAAGAAGCTGAAAGAAAAGCAGACATTATCATCTGTGACTCGGTCTTTCAGGAAATGAAGATCCTTATGGTAGTAACTATAATACTTGAATTGTTTGCAAATAGGTTTAATCATCTAATTTACATGTACAAGGAAGGAAAATCTATGTTATCAGAATTCAGTACAGCTAATTACTAGAAGGCAAAATAAAGATTTTTATCAAGCATAGTGTGTGTTCTTCGGCTATTATATCTATCAATATTTATGTCACTTACAGCTCTTTCTGGGTGGTTGCTGCATACATCTTGTGTGCAGTCAAGAAGCTTCTCGACTGCAAACATACTTTTAAAAAGAAACCTGGCCCAAACCCTGCATTTCCAATTCAAGCAGTAGATTCTGAAGCCTGTTAACTCCCTGGAGCAGCTGATAGCTAAAGACTTGTTTCCGCTTTTCTAACAATTTCCTGGTTTGCATAACAATCCTAAAAGAAACACACTCAAGAAGTTTTCCAGCACAGAGAGATTTTTGTCTCCAACATACTTCTAATTTCAAGGCATAGAGAATATTTATATACAATTATAATAACTTTAGAGATACATTTGTCTATAAATATATTTACACATAAATATGTATCAGCTGCTTGTTTAAAACAAGATTATGATAATTTTGCCATATCCAGGAAATACAAAACACTGGCTTGTGCCTGGTGCTTAACTCATGCCATTGTGACTAAAGGTGGGGGGAGGGAAGGGGTTTAATGTTTAATTTCCTGTTAAAAACACACACAGGATAAAATCTTCCAAAGAGCAGTTATAAAACATGCATTTGTTAGCCAAGAAACTAGGTAAATATGGAATGAAGCCCAGGCTCACTTTTACTCCTTCTCCCCCTCTCCAAAGAACAAAGTAACTGAAGGCCACGGAGCGTATCTGGAGGCACTGAGCTCTGCTCAGTGACTAGATAATTCATGAGCCTGGATGATTTACAAACCCTGTATCCACTGGGGTAGTTCTTCAGAGCATGCAATGACACAGCTAGGCTCAGGGTACTGCATACTCCATGTATATGGCCCACTTGCCAAGCAGCCTATGTCCTAACTACTTCCCACCTCACTGACACAACTAAACACAAATAAAATGAGCATTAACCTGCAGTCAGGACCTCCCAACAACCAGTTTCTATCAACAACAGACTGAGAACACTGGTACCTTCAGCAGCAGCTTCAGAGGCTACAGAGGACATCTTTTTCCGTAGTTACAAGGGGAAATATTATCATCAGATCCCACTGAAATTTCACCTGCAGCAATTCAGTGTTCATCACAGTTTTACCATGTATAATGACGTATTGGGTTATTCTGCAATTCACCCCACTAGAATTCCCAGACAAGTATCAAAGTTCTGCATGATACATAACTATTACTGCCTTTAGCAATCCCAGTTCTTTTCTTTGTCAAGATGCCCAAATTGGTTAAGAATATGAACTGAATTTAGGAGAAATTGAACTTCTATAACAGTTTTCAAGAGTAACACTGTATTTTGGCTCTTAAAATAAGTTAATCCATCAAATAGTTTCTGCCCCCTGTGTTTGGGTCACAGCTGTGTTGGGAGGTCACAGCTCCTCAGTGCACACCTTACAGCAAGGAATTGGAGTAGTTGTGGTACTTCTTGTGACCTGTTGGGATTCACATTCAAAATCAGATGTGAACAGCTCTCTGAGTGGCTTCAATTTTGTTTTGTTTTTCAAATGAGGATAAATTTATTATTGCAGATATAGCTCAAGAGCTTTCTTAGCTTTTGGTAGCGTATTATTCAAATTAACACAGCTTAAGCTTTTTAAGTAGATACACCTTAAACATCTTCGAGTCAAGGTATTTAGTTTCATATTTCATGCATGAAAGGCACAGAGATTATGTATCTCTCTGGTGAATTAAATCCAATGGCAGGAATGCTGAATTTCTTGCTGACTCTTCGTAAAACTGGCTTTGAGACTATAAACAGTCCTGAGTTTATTTCTAAAACCTGCACTTAACATCTGTTGTAGGTATTTGTGCTCTTTCCTCTCAAAATCCAACACTGTTGACCACCAACTTAATGATAGTTCACCAGCGAATCTCATACTACTGCATGAGTTCAAAATCTTCATGTTTATTTCCACTTGCTGTCACTGGACTTTGTGCCCTGATCCCAAGGTTCTTCATGTGAAAAGAAATTCACTAAAAACATTAGGAGAAAGAAAGGGAATAGGGTAGAGAAAATCCATAACACAAAATGAGCCCTGACTTGCCTCCTCGGTACTGTACGTACCCCCAAGCAATGAAATTTCAGGAAAATGATTATGTTTCTGGCCAGTAGTCAGAATATATAAGATGTTATACACCCTTTGCCTCACTGTATGTTGCTGCTGCAAACTCTTGCAAAAGCAAGACTACGTGGGGTTTTTTTCCCATTGCCTCTCAACAGTAAGGCAAGTTGACAAGTATTTACTGCTAGTTACAGCAAGGTATTAAAGATTCAAGTGAAGTAGTGGTATTCTGCAGCACAGTGGTGACCTGAGCCTTTAATCCAGAAGAATTTAACTGTAAAGTGCATTAGCTCTTCTCATAAAAGATTTGCTTTAATTTTAGTTCTCTCTCCATTTATCTTATGGCTGTGTAATCTTCAGTAGAGGTCAAAGAGATTTCCCCAAAGAAACAAGAGCTGCTCCTTTTTTAGAGGAGAAAAGCATATTTAAGACAGTTCGTCCTACTTTTAAACATATGTCACAGGACAGTACTCCCTGCTCTCCTTTCTCTGTAGCTCTCCTTGCTTCTTTAGATGTTCCAAAGCAATTAAACAAGCATGCATGTGCATGCACACATGTATACAAATTGAAACACGAAATGAAAACACCTTCTGCAGATAGGATATGCAGCCCATCTGATGCAAGGACTGAAATTATTACTAACATCTTACCATCATCCAACTCAAGACAGAGATTGTAAACAGCCAGAGGCCTCTTAATACGTTGTCCTTGTCTTCTTGACTGCCTTGGTGGGGCATTTGGAGGAGATACTGACACAGAGATTGGCTCAGGGGAAGTGGCATCAGGCAGGGTTTTGAAAATCTGCAATCAAGAACACAAAGGGTGTTAATTATTTATCATGAAGAGCAACCGGTGTAATGCAACTGTAAACCATTATCAAACAACATTTGTTTTGGATTTCATTCAAAGCAGACAGGAGCCAAAAAATCCATTCCTTCAAGTTTGGGAGTATGCCGTGGGTTTTTAATGAGTGCTTTTAAAATAAATAAATAAGTAGATAAATAAAATAACCAAGAGCACTGTCTACACATTAACCAAGCTGCCAGTCAGTTAATTCAAAGACAAAATATTTGCAGCCACACTTACCAGCCAGGATGGAGGGGAAGGAGAAAAAGAAGGATACTAACTTTAGGAACCAATAACCAAAAAGCTTCATAGCTTTACCTAGAACTTACAATTTTGCCAGAATATCCATTTTAGTTTTCAAAACTTGTGATATCATTTTATCAGCCATTTTAATTAAGGAAAACACCATATTCTCTAAGAGAGCAAGGGGAAAATTTTGTGGGCAGGAGTTTGTACTGAGAAATACCATAGTAACAAAACGTGAGAATTTATTCAGTTAACTATTGCATATTGAAACAAATTTATATTGAATGCTGACATCCACAGAGATGCATATAAAAAGGACTGCATTTCTTGTCATCATTTTACCTTTTGAGCCATGACCCTCAGCACATCACCACTCCACGCAAAATACCATGTCATTTCTCTCTGAATGAATTAACCAGCAACACAGATTTGCTGTACCTGACAGCACCTTTACTTTAACTGACACATACAGTATAATCATGCTGATTTACTTGTAGAAAACTATCAGTATGCCGATGTACAGTTTAACAGTAGGCTTTTCCAAGTGATCATGGCAGACTCACACAAACAAACTAACTTAATATGTATTTCATCAAAGACAAAGCAGTAGATAAAGAAAAACACAAACAGAAACCATACTAGAAAAGACCTGTGTTTGTATGGCACCTCACCACACGGTAATATAGTAAAATATAATGAAATATTACATGATGTTCTTGTAATCTGCAACTTTACATCATAATATTTAGTCTAAGGATACGTGACAAAGAGGAGAGTTGCAATGAATCTTTGAAGGAGAAACTTTTTATGAAGTAGAAATTCATGTGGAAAGTATAAAGAGACAACACAGATAACACATTTTTGGATTATCACAGCACATGTCAGGTGCAATATGAAGCTAAAAGCCAGCCAGCTCTGTACAGGTGAGAAAAAAGTGCCACAAGCATCCTGTACTAAGGCACTCAAGACATCATGTTAAAAGTACTAGAAACTCAAAATGCCATCCAATTCTGGCCGGTTAACCCCAAATATCAACGTGAAGGAATAAAACGACCTAAGAACCCACACATATGCTGACTTACAGCTACTTAATCATCATTCTTGAACTGGTAGATACAAAGTAATCAAGAAATCCCACTTTCCATGAAAATTGTGGAAAAGTTAGCGTATTCCCAAAACTGGGTAGCAGAGGGCCAGAAGGTTCTATGTAGTGTGCAAAGAAAACCATCAGTGGAAATATTACCTTCCTTTCCAATAAGTGAATGTTGCTGTGGGGGAGGTAAAATGATGTCATTTGAAGTTCCCCAAACCAGCATTAAGAAAGCTGTCTCCCTTCACATGGCACTATGAACAAGGCACTACGAGAGCGCGCCAAAATAGTGCAAGGAACTCTCTAAAAACAAAATGTTTACAAAGAAGAAAGGAAACAGTCCAACCTGGTTCTCCCCAGGACAAACACAGCAGCACTCTCAGGCAGTGACAAAGCTCTAATTGTGCTCAGAGTTCTAAAGCCATTTCTTAAACCATGATGCAATATATAATAATGAAAACCAACGTGCACCTACATGGCATTCGGCTAACAGTACCACACTGCCCCCTTATGTGTAAATACAGGGTTAGATTGAGCAGTTTTAGGGATAAATATTTGCTTCTGAAAAATTCAAAAGTACCAAAACTTTAAATGCCATCTTTTTCACGGACTAAGTGTTGCATTTGGGCTCTCTGGTAAAAAAACTATCTGCCAAGAGGTTTCAGCATGTTGTTTACTATGTCACATTCCGCAGCTGTGTTTATTTGTACAGCCTTATCCACAGATCTCTGCTGAAATTAATGATGGTGAGAAGAACAAGTATTCCCCAGAAGTACTTTATAAGAGATGAGCTTTCTTGTATGAATTTAGGTGACTTGCACAGGTTGCAGTGAAGTTCTTTAGTGCTTTTTACTTGTCTCTCAAAAATAATGCAAAATACTCTTCTAAAAGTATTAGCATAAGAAACTAAGAGTCGGAAAAGGAGAAAACAAAAAGACTTTTTGTTCTTTCAAGCAGCTCATAGTTGTGTTCGTCCATACTTTGGTATTTTCATTTTGTCATTTAGTAGGAAAATAAAATCCAGTCCAGCCCAGCCCAGCCATGCCATAACTAGACCTGTTTTTTCAGTAGCAGAAATCTCTTTCTGTTGCAGGCCAAAGCCTCAGCAGGTACCGGTTTTGCAAATGTGAGCATCTGAAAAGCAAGCAGAACGTCAGCCTCTGCCTTAAGAAGTGCACATACGGTATTCAGTTTCTCTTTCTTGCTTCATTTTCATTTCAATAGGCAAGCACTTTTCATCATTCCTTGGATATTTGTCTGCTGCACTGACAGACTCACTGTAAGGTCTGCCTGAGAATGGGGGAATGGAGATCTGCTTTATTTCAGCAGTGGGGAGAAAAGTTTTTTGGTTTTATTAGAATTTGCTTCTAGTCTTATTAATTATTTAAATTTCACTGAAATATAAATGTTTCACAGCTAATAAAAGAAGCCTCCTGTGAGTGACCTGTTGTCAGAAGCCCACTGTGCATGCACAGAAGACTGAATTCAAAATCATACACACGCAATATGAGCACCTGAAATGGTACCAGCACTGTTTTGTGTTGACTGACTTGTACAAAAACATGGGACTACAGATGACCAACCTTCAGAGAACCTTCTTGCGCCACAGATGCATGGTGAGGCAATCACACATATCCAACAGGAGGGAAACCCTCCCATGGAAGAATAGGATTGCAATGTGCTATTTCATAGGTGATATTTTTGCCACTGAAAAAAAAAGAACCTCCATTAAAGTCAGATCCACCACCATCACTCATCTGGACTGCAGAATTTACAAAAGCCTAGATTAATGCCTGTAATAAAGACAAGAACAAAGTCCACTCATTGAATTACATCACTCAAGAAACAATAAAAATATACTAAACCAACCTCAAAGTCTAAATGATTGCACAGTCACATCCAGCGCTACAGTTCTTGAGACTGTGGCCAAACTGCATTAGATTTATAGACTATCAGTTCTCTACAATTTAGTTCTTAAAAGCACTGGCATCCTGCTATTGACCTAACTGGGGGCAAACTCAGAAAATAAGTGTAACAATTTAAATTTGGGAGAAGATAAAGTCACATCGTGCTCAAAATTTTAATCAAGCCACAAATTCCAACAGTCAGTTGGATCAGTTAGTCAGTCCCATTTAGTCCACTATTATAGATGGTTCTTTAGGTCTAATCTTACATGAAAGCAGAATCTCAAAGTGCACACTGACTGAAGTGGTGGATTAATGTCCAAACCTGCAATGTAAAAGTTACAATAAAAAAGATTAGGCTTTTGTGGAGTAATTTAAAACATCGGTAAGTTTGACCTATTTCTCTCTATTCAGTAGCACAAAATAGATATTGGGACTAAACAAACCACAAACCATCTTGGATATACAGCGTTAATAACAGCTCTGTCTAGAGCAGTGAGCCCAAGACCATCCCTACATATAACCATTCCAATTCCTAAATGTGTCCCACAAAGTCTGTGGCAGCATTTCTTGAGAGTAATGAGCCAAATTCAACATATTATCGTACTGTATTCTACCAGCAGATCCATGTGGCAGCAGCCCAAGGAATTTTGCCAGATTCCCTTTAATCTGCAACAACAGTGTTGGACTCTAGATCCTGAGCTCTTACTAGAGCTGATTTTAGATATTCAAAAAATCCCATGGTTGGGAGGATTTAACTTGGCCTATTCCACAAGTTTATGACTAGATGTCTAGCTGTACATGGAAATGTAGATTAGATTCTGCTGTTACAAAAGAATACTGATCTGTTCTTTCTGGTCTCAAACAGAACTAATTAATGAATTTCAGTATGTTTGCCAGGAATCACTTTAGGAAAAGACCCAGACATCAGGTCATCTCTGTCTGCTTTGTTTCACTGGGGTAATTAAAATTTCCTCTAAAAATCAGTAGGAGGCAAACAGCAAGGACAGAGTGGGATGAAAAAGAGGGGAGAAAAAACTGGAGGCTTAGTAATAGAGCTAATGAGGATAAACTTATAAAAAATCGTTAACAGTTTAAAGCTGTACCATGATTTTGTTGAGAAAGCCCCTATCACTGCCATACAGAACATGAACCTATTTCCTTTGAAGATACAAACACAAATGAGAGTACCAGAAGTCACTGTCTAACGCAAAGGAGGCAAGAATGTACAAGGTCATTCCAAATTCTTTGAAATTTGGCTGGTAGTTTTGCCTTCACTACTACATTCATATATTGTAGAGGACTGTATTTCTCAAGACAAGAACAACACCTGTACCGGTTTTATTTGGGTAATTTCCCTTCAATACAGACTTGATTTGCCATTGGTAAGGAAAAGAGACACACAGACACTTCAACTAATGTTTATTGAGCATTATAAGACACCTTTCACCTAGGTGAAATATACTGTTCTGCCCTCATACACTTTATGGCTATGGTACTCCTCGCATTTCTACGGCAACTGGCTATAATATATGCTGACCAAAGAATATTTTATAAGTTAGATAGGATAGAGCAAGAGAAACTTATCACCATAGTCTTTCCTTGACTTAGCTTCTTTTCAACATAATGCAAACCCAATTCAAGTTAAACCCAGCAATCTGTACAAACCCAAAAACCATGTATTTATTTATACTAGAGACAAAAATTCTCAGAAAAAGAGGTCAACTGTCTTCATGGTTCACAGTGTGCTTTTACTCTGATAAATTTTCTAAGCTTTTTCCCCATAAGATAATGAAGACAGTGATTGTACCAGTCTTTTTTTCACTTTCTGCAAACATAAAGCAACAACGTATTTTATGTCAAATTATAATTTCAATGTTGATATAGGCATTTCAGGAATTTCAAGGTGAAAACAAGGATTTTAAAATACATTGCAGTAGCTCAGCCACTAATTATTACCACTAACCACTAATTGTACACTAATTGTAATCCATTTTTAACAATAAAAACCACATTCAACAAGAGAACAGTTCTAGGGTTTTTATTCCCTATTTGAATGGATTACAGAAGCTAATTGGAGATATTAAAAGTCTAATAATATTAGAAATTGCAAAAGATCAACTTCTAGAGAGCTAGGACAAGAGTTTTGTTTCAAAACTGATTTCTGCATCAATTCTAACAATTTTATAAAACTTCTAGAGTACTGAAATCTCTAAAAAAATAATCCTTTCCTACTGTAGTTTCTTACTGTTTTACATTTTTACTTTACTATGGACAATATTAGATCAACCTGTTGCATTTCTGGTTTTAGTCGACACGATCTATTTTTTTTTCTGGTTCTCAAACACATGATTCAATAAATAAAAAAGGCACATTCCAGAAATTCTTGACATCTAAGAAGAATCTGCGTTCAGTGTGAAAAATATGATGAAGTTGATTATTTCTAAAAAATATATTTGATATTTTTAAAATCTTTACAAAACCAATAAAAATTATCAAAAAATTAATTAGAATTTTTAAACAACTTAACTCCCCCCAGGGTGTGTCCACTCTAATACAGGTGTGCCTGCCCCAAAGCAGTTATCCTGATTTTTGCACTTCAGCACCTATACACTGTAAAATATGAGTTGCTGTGCACTGGTTTATATGAGATTGCAGAGGATGTAGATTTTCTGAGGCTTTGGATTTTGAGGTTTGAATTCCACTACAAAGCACAAAAAACCTTTGTACAATATTCACAATCACTATATTTGGAGGGGGGTGGGGAGTACAGAATCAGATCCAGAGCTGAAAGCTCCCTGAAGCCAAGTCTCTAGAGGGCCACCAACAAGAAAGCATCAATAATGCTCTTGATGTTGCCTGGCACACACTGCTGGATTACAGTGCAACAGAGGAAGCAGCCTGGAAAGTAACCAGGTATAAGTCGAAACTAGAAACAGGAAACATCCTTGGCTGTGAGCCAGACCAAAGAGCTCAATAAATAAATAAATAAAACTTAAGTCCATCCAAGACAGCCTTTTCTTCATTACAAAGATATCATTTGCTGAGACCATCTGCCTAACAGCCTGACTACCCCTAACCAAATGAAATATTGTTTATAGAGATTTGTGGACACTGAGAGTCTCAGTCTCCTACTAAGATTGGAGTATCTGCTATCTGCTCTTCTTATACAAAAACTACAGATCTGGACAATCTGCAAACTACAGGAGTGACAAAAGAACTGAGGGAATTTTCAGACAAGCCTGATGTATCCATAGACTCTAATAGCTACTCATTTTCCCTGGCTACCTTGAGCCGTGTAGTTCACGTTTGAGATTTAATGAAGAAACTAAACAGCCTGCAGAACGCGACATTACAGCCTGGAGGACAGCTGTGGAAGGCTGGAAGGAAAAAACATACCAAGGTTAAAAACGTGTGTCCTCTGATCGCTCGCGAGTTATGAGCTTGTTGACTCAGCCTTTCTAAAAGTAGCACTCCTGATACAAAGATTGCAGCTCCCCTTGGATCACATCTCCCTCCACCTTTTAACAATTCATGAGAAGAACCCTCCTGATGGCAGCCCATTCACTGCTGTCAACCAAACCATTTTATTCATTGAGGGAAATGAGAGAGTTAACCGTATTACCAGGCTTGGAATACTTACACATTTGTCCACTGCACCAGCAGAAACACCAGATTCACCTTCTCTTCTATGCTCACCTGATCTAACTCACACCAAGGAGAGTATTCTAAAGAGGTTGTCTTTCCCCATTACACATTAATAGTTACGTGCATATTGTTTAATTACAGGAACTACTTAAAATAACAGGAAAATGCCTTAAAATTAAAAGATTGAATACTCATTAAATAGCTTTCTAAAACAAAATATACCCCTAAATGGAAAATAATGCAGAAGGAGAATGTTTGCAGTATTTTCTCTCACAAAGAGTGTGAGAAGTCATAAGAAGATAAAAGATAACACTTGGAAACGTAAGTGAGAGCGTAGCAAAAGCAGCAACCATGGCCAAACACAGCACAGGTAAACATGATTTTCCCTTCATTTGTAAGAAATATAAATATATAAACATATATACAGTGTGTGAGCACACAAACAACTAAATATAAATACGCCACAGCTAGTTCTCTACAAATTTTATAAATAGAAATATAAATAATGATATATTGCGAATAAAAACCTACATCTGACCCTGTGTCATTGAGCAAAGTATCAGAATAAAATTACAAGATCTTCAAGATCTTTGCAAATGATGTTGTTCCAACTGTAGCCAACCACACAGCCTCACAACCACTTCCTTTTTTCACAGATTTCCTTGCTGCCATTACATGGATTTGCCCTTATTGCTTCGTAGATTGTTTTCTGCCCTTTGTTCTTGTTCAAATACATTTTTTTATGTTACATTTTGACTATAGGATCTTTGGAGGCAAAGAACGTACTTGTTCTATTGTATGTCTAAATGAAGTACTGATGCTTTATTAGTTTAAGTGGTATGAAAACAAAAATACTGGAAATAAAGTATTATCAGCTGACTGCCCCATATTGTTAATACAAAAATCTGCCTAATGGTTTGAAATACACTAACCTTTCTGGTTAGGCAACAGCTTACTAGAATTCTAAAGAGTACATGCAAATACATAAGCATATATTGTACTATTATCCATTATCAATGATCATACATGGTGTCATTCAGGTCAGTTTGGTCAATATAAATGAAAATAACTTTGTAAATTCAGAACTTCACTTGCCATTCAAAACTGTGATATGGTATAGTTCTTATGTCACAGTTTCTGCATAAAAATTTACTTTTTAAACTCTTCAGAAGCACAACAACTTTTCCCTCTCCATGCCCCCTGCAACATTTTATACAATATTTTCTTTGACTAACAAAATTTTATTTAGGAACACCCATTTTAGCAGTCTCCATAAGGACTTTTCCCTTGCTGCCTCCTCCTCCATGCATGCAAGCATGGAACCCTAACCATTGAGACTGAAGCAAATATTAGTCAACTAATATTGAATTCCACTCCCTTATCATCCTTCCTGTTTACTTACCTAGGAACACTGCTTGTAGGCATTGGAAGATGAGATGTGTATCACTTGGAAATTTCATACAAAGTTAAGCAAACTTTCCCCAAATTAATCAGAAATAAGGGAAATCAAGAAATCAGAAACCTGTATATTATTTATAGGTGCCATGCATTTGTAGGATAGCACCTTAGCAGACCTATTCTATCCCTGAGAACACAACTTCTTTTTTTTTATTTTCTTTATTAATCTAATATGGTTTCTCCCAGTACATGTTTTGTTTCTGTCGGACCAGTCTAACAGCATACCAATCCAGGTATTGATCCAGACTCCTTCTAATGTCATCAACTGCAGTCACAAGCGCGAGTAGAGATTTGATATACAGTCTCCTTACTATGCATAAACTATATTAAGCTTTGGAAAACTGTAGTCTTTTAAACAAAACAAAACAAAACAATGTAGTCAGTTTACCAGACCACATGTGTGTGTGTGTCTCACATGGAAGGGCTTTCTCCAATCCATGGGGCAGAGAAGGGGTTTAAAGAGTTTGCAAACACTACAGTGGAACGAAAGAACGGCTCTGACTCCTACCAAAATTTCCTTCTTGTGCCTGTTGCCCTTTCTGCTTCAGACTTAGCCAATCATTAAGGCATGTAATTAGAATTAAGTTCAGGCATAGTTCCAATGACACTTTTGATTAGTTACAAGCTTCAAGTTTAGCACATGCTGAATACCTTCCTGAACTGAAGCTAACGTGTCTTTTTACAAACTCTGCCCTAATGGAAATACTTTAATGTAATTTTTCCCCCCTCCAAGTCAAACGGTTGTTGACTTGAGAAACATTCAGCTTGGTGAAGTTTCAAATTGCTGCACCAGAGCAAACCACCACAATTACACTTGCATTGCTTCTTGATCCTCCTTTGCAGCCAAAGGCAAAGCAACACGAAAGCTGAAACAAGCTCTATTCAGTATTTCTCGTGCGTCCCTTTAGTGTGCCTTCAAAAGATGTGCTGTGTTGCCAAAAAATAGCCTTAAGTTTACATGATGACAGTGCCACTCTACCCTAAAGCATTTACCTGCAACAGAATGGCTTGTGGAGACACCTGACTGTGCTGTTTCATATTCTAAAACAAACAACTTCACCTGCTTCCATTTCTTCTCTCTCACGAATACTGCATGTATTATGCACTGTAATACATTTTAAGACTAAAGATTTTTCAGGGATTACTACATGAAGTTGATGTTGGCTTAAACGCTCGGTAGTATTAAATTCTTTTCTTCCCTTTAGTTTAAAAAAGAAAAAAAGATCATAGAAGTGCCCAAAGTAAGAAAAATTAAAACATTTATGTTTCCTTTAAAAAATAAAACAGAAAACTGTTTCGAGCAAATCAAAGTTAAAAGAAAGACATATTTTGTCCAAAGTACATAAAATATTTCCCCTTTATAAAAAGATTAATAGAGAAAAGTGTATCAGCCTTATATATAGGAATTACTGAGTTTTTCAGAATGAATGTCTTTGACATAATTTTGCCCATAGGTTGTTTAAATTCTAGAAAAAGTTATCTTTTACCAAACCTATTCCCTGTCAGCAGATTATGGCCTCTCAGTCTGCAGAAGGGATCTCTGTCTAGCCCCTCATTTTTTCCTTCTAATTTTCTTTCACTGTAATTTTCATTTTCTTTCTGTTTTTGTAATCTTGCTATTTGTACTCACTATTCTTTCCTTCCCCTATACACTGCTTTAAATATTCCAGTCCCACTGAGATTTTTATTCCAACCTCCTCCCTCATCTTCTTTCATTTCTTAGACTTTTTTTATCCTGGTGCGTTTTTTTCCTTCTTAAAATATCGTTCAGGGAATTGAGAAACCAAAATAGCTCACATTACCACTGAGGCATCTCTAAATGACAAATAAATAAGCCCTTTGAATAGTGACATTCATTCTAACAGGGTGCCAAAACATTACAACAAACAGCAAGATGAACATGTGCATGCTCTTCGTGCTGCTATGGAGTGGACTACCCTTCTTCCTCGCTGTGAGTCAGAGAAAAGACCAGGAGAGCAGAGATGTCCAAGATTTTCAAATTGTGAAACAGTTGGGAAGAAAAATTAATTGAAATTCATGTTGGGGAGGCGGAGAAATCACAAGCTTTTTAAGGGGGCCAAGTTGACTAACATTTTTCATTAGAGGATTACCTAAAGGCCAAGATTGTCCCAGGCATTGTACAAGCACAGCTGAGCCTGTTACCTCAAAGCAAAACGAACACAATGATGAGACACAAACAAGAATTTCATTATGTTTTTTCAGTGAAGGGAAAGATATGGGACATAAAAATTAAGGGAGATCAGACAGACATGGCCAGGGAGCAGGGGACAAGACAGCCTAGTATGAAATGACACTGACCTTCAAGACCTGCAAAGCAAAGGCAAACAGGAGTGTTGGTGCACACAGCCCAGTCAGCATAAAACACAAAAACTCCAGACAAAACTATGGAATAATCAAATCTGAATGTGCCCCTGTTTTGCATGGCATATCTGGCTGGCCTTCTCCTATAGCTATATGACAGCAGCAGGTAATTCACAGGTCTGTTTTTCACCCAGACTGGCCTTGTTTCCACAGGTGGTTTTGAGGGTCCTGGGTAAAATATTGCCTCAACTTGGGTCTAGTTTTTGTTCCTTCTTTCAAAACAGGTATCTGCCTCTACAGCTCACCTTCTGACTGGACACTGAGAAATACTCTGCCTAGAGGTGACTTTTCCATAACTAACAAGAAAAAAAAGTTAATTATTTCCCTGATCCTCCTCTATCCCCCTCCTAGTCTTAATCGTTGTGCAATTCTAATGCCATTTAATCAACACATCAGGTTGCATGATCTAGTTTCAGTATTCCAGTCTCGGCATTGGTCTGATTTTGCAAAACATCCAATCCTCAACTTCTATAATTGGTTCATAGGCACGGTTTGGCAGTTTGTATGTAGCCTGTAAACAAGGTGAGAGTTGTACTAACTAGTTTCTAGTCAGCAGGAAATAAATGTACATACCAACAATGCTTGGGAAAAAAAAAACAACAACAAAAAAAACCCAAAAACAACAAAACACCCCAGCTTATTCACAACACATTATATTCTTATCTCAGGGTAAGTCCTCATATTCAGGTTTCCACACAGAAACTGCATAAAAATTCTCTAATTAGAACCCAGTAGAGTGATGATAGTGGAATGACTGCACCAGGATTTCAAAGCCAGTAACCTAATTATGTCTCCTAAAATTGAAAAGAGAATCTTGTTCACTAAAGCTACCCACATGAGATGTAATGAACACTAATGGAATTTAAAAATATTTGAGGAATCATAACAATTTTTTACCATTTAGCCTACCAAGTTACTGTATTTAAACCAAAAACGCTGATGGTTATTGCTTCTACAGTTTACAAGTTGGTTAGTCATTTCATTTGCTACAGGGCAAAAGAAATGCCTCTCTGTAGAGTACCAGAGCCATATTTATATATGCACGAAGTGTGAAGTGTTGCTTCAAGTCTGTTTGTGTCAGTGTACCTCCATCTTGACTCCCTCACTCTCCTACAATTCCAAACTTTGCTTCCATTAGCAGAAGCTGCTAAAAATTAGCAGAGGCAGAGTAGTGGTTGAATGAAATATTTTAAAATATTTTAACCTACAGTTGGTGACTTTTCCAAGGACTTCACAAGAGCTATAAATAAAATATCTAATGCAAGTCTCTTAGACAGTCTGAAACACATAGAAATTGAAAATAGCAATATAAAATGAACATTAGACTGACAATTACCCTGCTTGCCTTTAAAAGTAAGTCCTTGGTCTGCCCCAAATCAAGAAGGCTCACTGTAAAAGTAACATATTCAGTTCTACTACAAAATTTTTGTAATGCCTTAACACACTATTGCCTTTGTCATAAATACAGAGGTCACACTTAGGGCTGCCTTCCATCTTGGAAGCAGTGCTAGCGTGGGAGAGGTTGCTGCAGGCAGACCACTGATGGCAAGTTCACTGTTAGAAATGGCAGTGAAATGAAAGAAATCTCTTAAAAATTATACCCTTCTAGTTCTAAAAAAGGCATAAAACCAAGGAATTATGGAAAATGATGCAGTATTACATTGATGTACTTTCCATTCCCTGCTTCTCTACATTTTCAGAGGAGCAAGAAAGGCCACTAAACTAATGTTTCAAATATAAAATTGATGTTCAGTTATTAAAGACGTGACTGAGCTGGCATTAGAAAATGATGGTGATAATCTGTGGTGATCTAGTGATTCAAATAAGCATAAGTACACCTCCATATGTTATTAAAACAGCCTGGCACTGATCACTCTCTCCCTCTCAACTTTCTTAAGTTTGTGTGGTCACTGCAATAGCTTTAAAATCATGAGCTTATTGCAAGGTTTACTTTCATTTATAAGGTCCAAAATTAATAGCATGGCTTACAGTCTTGGAATATTTATTGCTTAGAACTTGAGCCACATCTGCAGCCCAGTATTTTTCCAACAGAACAATACCATATCTGCTCAGTGTGCGTGTGAGGGCAGCATTACACCCTGAGTCAACTCAGCCAACAAAACCCACCATGTGGACACAGCTATGCCAACAGAAGCTTTGTCCAGTCTGTATCAATCAGGGAGGAATTGTAATTACATTGTCATGAAAACTTGAGACATATATTATTTTGAGTAGATAACACTTGACTTAGATAGCCAATTTCAACACTGTTAACCTTTAAAGGAAATAATTATTTCAATGCTTAGAGTGCTTAAGAAAGACATGAGGGAAAAGCATATCTTGGGATTTTTCCAAACTGCTCTTTTTGACAGTAAGAGTGAGAGATGCTGTCCATCTCCCAGTAAAAAGTACCTCAAACATCCAGTTACAGAAGTCAGCTTAGACACAAGGAACTCCCAAAGGAGTGCCCAAATAAAGAGGCCAATAAAGGACTTTTTTATTATTATTTTTAATTTTAGATCCCAGATTACATGCAGTGATATTCTGGACAGTACCTTATACATGCAAGGCTCTTTAGCAACTGGCAACTGCTACAGCAGCAACAACAACTTCTATTTTCAGCATTACCTCAAATACTAAGGCTTAAAATAACACACATTAAGCTGAAAACAAAGGAAATGTTAATACCTGTCTCTATGATAATGCTTTTTACACATAAAATTCACAGTATAATAAAGTCTTTTTTACTCTGTGAACTCTGAGAAAAAATGATGACATAAAATGACAAATTCAAACCCTGGTCACAGTACTTAATGGAAGAGCTAAAAACCAAGCCTGGGCTTTCTCTTTTCCAGTTTTGTATCACTTTTGCTCATCAAAAAACACATGCAAACATCATAATGCAAATCTATTGGTGCATTATACACAGAAGCACTTACACTGCCAGAAAATATGCATTATGAATTGTCAGTTCACCTATGAACAGGAATAACTATCAAATATAAATAAGCAAAATATAAATAACCAAAAGCGTAGAGTGTGTAAAGGACATTCTTTAGAATTAAGCTATTTGTAATATCATCCTTAACTCCACACTACACATTAAGGCTAACAGATTGGTTTAGACAATTCTCAGAGATGCACAGATGTAGCAAAACTTACCTTCTCATGATTTTCTATCAGGATTTCAACCACGATATTCTGAAATTTCAGGTCCATGATGGCTGCTACAGTTTCTTCTTGTGGCCTCATTAAGGTTGGTCCAAACACTACCCCTAGGTTTGCCACAGTCATTAGATTCCTCTTGGCATGCTTTGAAACGCTTTTTGAAAAGAATTGAAGGAAAAAACAGGAAATGGGTTATGAAAAATTTCCATTGCTGTTGGAAACTGCAGTCTACAAATGAAAACATTACGTTTCCTTAATCTACGTTTTAGAAGTTTGTTTCTTTGCGGAGTTTCTTCAAATAAAGTATTACTAAATTTTGGAAAACTGAAAAGCCATTCTTCCACTGGCAATTTAAAAGCAAAACCAGTCTCTTACTGAGCTTAAATATATGAAATGCACTTAGCCTTGGACCAGGGCAAGTGTGAAACCAACTTAAATTTGCTAACAGGTCTCCACTATTCCCTTTGCCAGAATCTGCGAAAAGAAAGTATAATGTTCCCTTTCTCACTTCAATCAAACCCTCAGCTGCTGGCAGGACTGCTAAAGTAAATACTTACATGGCTTCATTAAGGTATAAGATTTCTGCCTTTCCCGCCAAAACACACACAGTGTGAGTCAAACGTCTTGTCTGCTTTTGCACGTTTGGTTCTTGGTATTGTGTGTGACAGCATCGAATTGGGCTCTGGCTCCAGTCGCTCTTAACTAAGGCCCTTTGTAGTTAAACTAAGGCAAAGACAAGAATTCTGACAAGGTAGGAAAGCAGGTCATAACACTTACTTTGCTAAATGTTTCACCAAGATTTCCAGCATCTCTTTGTTCTTTTCTGGCAGTTTATGGACCAAGAAGTGAACAGCATTGACTCGAGATTCAGGACTCCCACTTTCTACGGGATATAGAAATACATAACTATCTCAAAAAATAAAAATAAAATCCACAGAAACACAAGCCTTCTCCCACCCCTGCATGGAAATGTACTGCACACGCTTTTCTTCACCACTTATGTATCTCCAAACATAGCAATACTGAACATATGTGCTTTGTTTTCACAAGTAATATTGTTCTAGAATTCTCAAATTATTTGCTTATTTTGAGAACTCATCTTTCAATCCACCTGCAAAAGGAAGCCTTTGTTCATCTATTTTTAAAAACTGACAGATGCAGTTATTGTTTTGCTGCACTGGACTCATCTGCTTACAAACCTACTGCAAGGTGAGGAGCGATGTTACTGGGTGCCATAGAGAGGAACTGCACTACTTTACATTTTAGCATCATTAGCTGATTGTCCTCATGATTAGAATTCAGTTTTGTTGGTACTGTGCAGCTAATGACACTGCATTTATGCTACTTGCATTGGAAACTGCATAAGTTAACGCATGCAGAAGACTTATATGCTTAGAAAATCTAATGACCTCTGAAGACACAGAAGAATAAATATGCAAAAAACCCGACTGAAATTACTATGACAAAGGCTCCGAAAAACAGTGGAATCCATCTCTAGTACAGTACCAAAATAAAAATAAACAAAGAGCTTTTTATTTTTGTCTGTTGCAAGTTGAATAATTTTGGTCCCTACAGGTTTCAGTGTACACAGATGAAAACAAGAATCTGTAAAAGATGGAAATAAACCACCTTCCTATTTCTCAAAGTTGCACTAAATCACAAAATTACATCTTGGTAGTGGTTATAATGAGAGGAATGGAAGCATTTCTATTGTCTACAATAATAGTTACTAGAAGGTACAGAAAGAGAAAAATTTAGAACCTATTCTGAATGCAATAAATTTTGACACCTCAACCAATGACCAGGTCCTATTTTACTCTAAAGCAACTGTGATTGCTAAGTGTATTTCATAGAAAATACTACCATATTTCTTCAGTGCATATTGCTTCAGATTTTTTTTTTCCTTTGCATATTGCTACAGATTTTAGGGTTGTGTTTTATTCTTTTGCAGTGAACACTCCTGTGCAGATTGCAAAAGAAAAGGTTTCCAAAAAGCAAAACATTTAACTTCTAGTGAGCTAATCAAAATACTGACAGCCAGAAAAACATAGGTTTTCTTTAAAGAGAAACTATTTCATATATATGTGAAATCAAAAACTCTAATTAAAGAAGGGCTAAGCAACTGAATCACAAGATACAGTCAAAGCTCAAATAGTTTCAATCTGGACCGATATGTACAAAGAAAACAAAATTGAAAGAACGTTTTAATTTTGGCTCCTCCTCCAGTCGCTTCAGAGAAAAGGATATTCCTTCCTATTTCCAGTGTTGCTGTTTTTTTATAGTCAACATAGGAAACAACATTGACTACCTATTTTTAAGTATACCGTAACTCAGATCTGCAATGTTGATTAAATTTCCCTCCACAGAATCAACTCCCCTACAGAATTGTTTACTACTTATGAACACTGCACTTTTAAAAAAATGTAACTTCAACTGAATTCCCTTATTGAAAGAGACTATAAAATAGGGAAAGAAAAATAAACTGAGAAGCTGTTGGTAAAACTTTGTAAGTCAAGAAATTATTTTAACACTTTCCAATGCAAATGGGAAGACTCACCATCTAGGTAAGGATGGTGAATTTTCTTTAAGCACTTGGCCTCTCACATGTGCTTTGGCAATGAATTTCCTGAGCTAATTCTCATTTTGAATTTAGGACCACAAGCAAACACATTCTGCAGTCCTGGAAAGTCATTATAGCAATCTGAAGATGATAAAGCAATTGTCTCAAAGTTTATTTTAATTTTGCTTTCCACAGTTTGCCAGAAGTGCTGCAGGCTGGAAAGAAAATCAGCTAAATATCTGTTTGATACTTAGCCAGAAATTTTCTTCCACAGTTTCCCTCTATCCTGTTCCAAAAAAATTCCGTGTACACTAGATACCATGTACAGCTACAAATGCTGTTGTGTCTTCTCCAAGTCTGTATTTGAACTACCACAGTGTAATCTGGTCTGTTCTTTTCTTTCCTTTACATGAGGAACATTCAAGCCAGCCTGAATACAGAGCTAATAAGGTACTGAAAACAAGGGTCAGGCAGTTGTGCTCTAAGGACTCAAATGAGCTCAGATTAGTGTATTTTCTTTTACTAAGCTTCATACTCTTTATAAATGGAAGGCAAAGAAAAAAAATCACAGATTAAGTAGATGCTTATCATTATACAATTAAGACAATAAGAATGAATGTTTACAATGTCTATCCAAAAGTTCTTCCATAAAACCTACAACTGCTCTACGCAGTCATACGTCACATACTAGAACTGAAAACTGGTTAAAACCTACATATTTTTGAATAATTTATTATTTCTTGTTCCTGTATTTTTACTGTGTTGAAGTACTTTTCTGAAATTGCACTTGCAGAGAGCTCCTAAGGTCACAACAGTACGACAGCAAACGATTTCTATTTGAACTACAGTCATTTATTTACTGGCAGGAACGATGAATTCTTCATGCAACTCGTATGTCATCAGTGGCTCTGGAAGGCTTCTGTAAAACAAGGATGACATAATAAATTTAACCATATTCTCTTCCATCTCCATTTACTCTAATCAGAAAACCTTTTTAACATTCCGTAGTATAAACCATAAAAGTAACCATTTTTACAGGGGCCATTGAATTCAGCGATTTCAAGCACAAATGGAAAACTTGGTATTATCAGGAAAATAAGACTAAATGCATCCATTCACCTTTCATGAGATTAAGTGATGCCTCCAGTCTATCATAAGGTACCTTTTCCAGTTAGAACACCAAGACTGTTTCTCAACTGAAGATTGTACACATATAGTGTGTAATTAATTCTTCATTAGTGTTTCTAAAATACTAAGATTAACAACTCAATGGAAAGTGTCTACTGGAAAGACACTAAGGTCCTACAACAGTTAGGCTGACTTAACAGCAGCCATCCACAAATCAAAATTCCAAAGTATTTCAAATGGAATAACTGAAACTGAAACCTCAGTCCTTGGTGAAAAATGTACCGAATAATGGAAATCAGAGTTAAAAACTCAGAGTTAAAACCTTTAAACACAACAACAATCACCATCACCACCAGACTTAAAAACATTTATTAAATGTACTTTACTGACGCTTATGAAATATTGGAGTAAATATTCAGATGGGAAATACTGTAGGGAAGAAATAACTTCATCATGTGCACTTTTTTCCTTTTTTTTTTTTTTATTCTTTTCTACGTTCCATAAGACTTGTATCTTTTTAACAGTTCTGCAGCATTCTTTGATATTGGCTGTAGTAATATTTTCTTTAAATAAAAATAGTAGATTAAATTTAGGAAAATAACCTGATCAGAAATTGGCAAAACCATTTGAATAAAGAACACATTTAAAATTTTTATTTAAAATATTCAACACTCAAAATACTATCACTATTGCAGAACATTAGAGCACGGGTCAGAAGGGAGAGGAAAATGTTAAAAATTTTACAATCTTTTCATTCTACCACACTGAAATACAAAAAGGCAAAAAAATGTTAACAACCTCAGCTAACTTTCAGTAGCAACTCTTAGCAAGTTGACTAACAATTCAGGTTTCTGAACCATCAGTGAAATGTTTATGTGTCTAACACAAAAATGTTTTGGGGTTTGTCTCATGTGAACGTGAGTACTAGTGTTTCTACATTATTTTGCTTCCCTCAAGACAAACAAAAAACTGGTATTTGCATAAAATGAACTTTTATTCTAAAATATAGAAAACATAAGTAACATAGCATAACATAATGCATAAGAGAATTAGAATAAGAATTCATATTCTAAAAACTTAATAAATGAGAGAGAGCCTTACCGCAGATATTGCTTCATAGCACTAGTAATTGTCTTTACTTCCCAATCTACAGAGTTTTCCAGGTCAACTTCATTGCAGGTTTTTGCATCTAGAAAATAATCAGAAAGAAAAGAGGGATGAGAATAAATGGAATTCTAAATCAGTATGCCCTACATGAACACGACCACATTGAATTTGATCATGTATTTGCTCACATAGACATAGAAGCAGTACATCCTTTTTATTATTAATTAATACCAGGAAGACTTAATATCCAAACCCCTTTATAAATTCTATTTCCATATTTTGTTCTTAGAACTATTTACTGCTAATTTTTTTCTTTATTGAAGGATTAAAAATCACTTTCATGTAAGAAGATCTCTATAGCAATTGAAATTTTCACACCTTTAATTAAACAGACCGATGTACACAAACACAGAAAGATGTACAAAAACGGTTTAGGAAAAAAAAAGACCCTCTAAGCACAACTTATCTTTCACTCCTTTCTTTCATTATTTAAAGTGCAAGTACACTGATAAATATTTTCAAATTTTTTACACAGTTTTGGTTGTAAACTGTTGATGAACACAGCTTACTGCCAAAGTGCAGCATGACCCTCTATATTGTGTGAAAACCTTTAAGAGGTGCTTAAAAAGCAAAAAAAAAGACACTTTGCTGTCTGTAAGTTTTGTCTACAAGATGGCCTGAATGTTTCACTCACAGGACAAAAATACTTGTTGGTTTGACCATTTGTCAAGTTCACAGAACCCCCACCTTTTACCAGGTTAGTTGGTAGAGTCTTGTAACACGAGTGGTCAAAGTGAATAGTTTGTCTGATTGACCCATCAGGTTAAAGAGTTTTTGACAGAAGATAGAAAACACAGCACCCTGGAATGTTGTGCAGTCAAAAAAACCCCACCCTTTTTGACCTCAAAACCACAATCAAGAGCTAGCTTGACATAAGGGATCACATGTATATGGCCAGACTAGCCCAGTGTATTTGCTAACTTAAAGTGCTTGAGCTTCTGTTATTATTACTGCTACGTATTTCTGTCAGTCATTACAGTGAACTGCAGCAGTAGCTGACACAGATTACGTGTTGACCAGTTCATACAATTCAGAATTCATTTGTTACTTGGCTTGTCAGACAAACGACAGACCCATCTAAAAAATCAAATTAGGATCCCTGATTAAAGGTGCAGTCCTTTTACTGGGACTAAATAATTTTGTTCTAAAAGCTGTGCCAAGCAATTATTCCTGTAACTGAATATTCTCCCTCATTATATCAATTATTTAAATCTCATTTTAAAATACAAGTCAGATAACATTTTCTAGCAAACTGTTACTAGACAACCACCACCCAAACTACTCAAGATTGTCTCAGGAATAAGCTTCTTTTTCCCTCTTTTTTAGCAAGCTAGTTGTTTCCATGTTCAAATTCTCTTTTTTGAGAAGAAAACCTGTCTACTGAATTAATTAAATAAAAACTGCCATCACATCAGAAACTGGCAAAATCTATGGGGATTTTGTCACTAAACCACTATGCAATATCCATTTTTTAAACAGCTGCTTCATAATGATCAACCTCCTTTACATTCAAAGTATGCACTCTGTTCATTGAAATTTGTTGATGAATTTCAGGAGGAAAACAACAAGCTTCTGAATTCCAAAGCAAGCCTCTTAAAATAAAAAATAGAAGGCATTGTTGAAACATTTCATTATCTCTTGGAGAACAAAACAAACCAGAAAAAAAAAAAAAAAAAAGGCCCTGCTATCAACCCCCAGGATCCCCAATTTGACTGTAGAAGCCATCAAGGCTTAAAGACTTTTTCACTTCTGGTTTGACAGTTGCTCTGTGCCCCACCACCCAATATGAATTTCACTGTGCCTGCTCCACTTCTCCCCCCTACTCGAAACATCCCAGACCATTGTAAGAACTGGATCTTCAGCCAGAATTCTAAAAAAGTGACTCTACTAGTTTTCATGTTACTTGTTCACATAGCAGCCGCTGTGCACTGAATGGCAACTTTACGCATATAAAAATAACTGTGCACATTTATGAAACAGTTTCTGACAGATCAGTTCTAAATTTTATGCAAATCTTTCTGACAATAAGGGAGTCAGAATTTATAAAAACAGTCCAGTTCACTAAACTAGGTTAGGAGGAGACTCTCTCTGCTTTCATATGCAATATGCCCACTGTAGGTCTGTGTGCATTATCATCTACTGTATATAACAAGAAGGAATTTATGTAATTGTTTTGGAATCTGATAGTTTTGAAAAGGTAGAAGCACCTGAAAGTTTTCTCCTACAACATGAAAAGTCTGGCATTTTTCATGCCAGAGTGTATCAGAAATCAAACCTGAACTCATCAGTAGAAACTGCTAGTCCTCAGCAATCACTTCTCCACAAGCGATGGACTGTATGAAAGCTGACCTATGGAGTGGTTTGCATGAAATCGCTGTAGGCAGTTTATGAAATGAACCACATCAGATCTGTAATCTGATCATGGATCTAATATGTAGATCACAGATGAAGCAGGAATCCATCCCTGATGCATTTCCAAACTGAGACTCCTGGTGGCTGACAACACACTCTGAATTGCTTATAACTGTTTCCCAAAACACTGGAAGTTCTAACTCCGTATTCTTGTTTATAATGAGATATTTTGTTATTTTAACATTTTCCCTTAAAAGGTAATGACTGTTTTCCTTAGCAAATGCCTCTCTTAAATTTGAACAAGATCATTGCCACAAAACAGATCACCATTGCACAATGCCAATTACAAATAAATTCAAAAACTAAGTTAATTGCAAAAAGAAAGAATTCCATATGTAATTGTTGAGCCTTTTTTTACAGAAGACTAAGTTTCATTAAACTTTTTCATTACAGATGAAAATCTATGCAGTCATAGTATTAGAAAAGCATACACTGGTCTTCTCATACTCTCTTGATTCTTCATGTACTTTCCAAAATTCTATAGAAAGTATTCTGAAAAAGAGACAAAACTAAATGCTATTATGTCCCAGGTTACCTTTAGGAAGACTTTTTTGCACACTGGGCCTTTCCAACTGTGAACCTCATGGTCAATGACAGGTAGCTTAAAATACTTTGAAATCTTATCAAACATTTTAAAATACAGAAAGTTAATATGAGGTTTTTATGATTCTGAAAAAATCTTTCATATAAAAGGTATCTAAGAGTATGCCCAGAGACAAAGGATTAAAGATTAATCAGTCATTTTAAATTCTCTGTACCACTGTATATCAAAAAGAAACCCTCTTTATTCTTCTCTGAGGACAGTCAGATAAAGAGCACAGATAGGATCACTTTCAACAAATCATCAGAAAAGAGCACCTGCTTGCACCCTAACTTTTTCCTGTTCAGTATTTTGCCTTGTCTTGATACCACTGTACTCCTCCTATGCCAAGTAAATACATGAATCTTGGGAACGACAAAAAAAAATGGTTTTGATTAAAAAAAAAAAAATAACTAAAAGCAGATGCTGGAATACCCAGTAAACTCTTCCAGCTGCTACTGAACCACTGGCAACCTGAGTCTATTTAATTTGGATACCAATAATGGCAACAAGGAAAATCCTTCTGCCAGACCTGCAAGCCCAAGCTAAGCCAGTAAGTACAAAACTGAGAAGCATTTTATTATACCAAATGCATTTAATCAAGACTCCCTGAGTGACACCACATCACTCTTCCCATGGTCAGTGGCTGAAGGTGGTTACTGTTTACTGAGGCTAACTCCATCACAGGGCCAGGAGCTGGACTTGATGAACCTGATGGGCCCCTTCCAACTCAGCATATTCTATGAGCTATGAGAATCTGTTATAGATCAGTCATTTTTATTAATCTCAGTTCGTATTTCCAAAGAGAGCCTTTTTTTCTACAATACTTTAAAGATATAGGCAGGTTTACGTGCATTAATGGAGTACTTCAGGGTGCTGTTAATATTGATTAAAGTAAGACATCATAAATTAATATTTAGCAAGGTCATTATGACAGATTGATATGACATGCAGGTCCTCAAGCCTCAAGATGTCTTATCATTTCTGAAGAGACAGTCTGTTTGAAAAAATAAAGGCAGGAAAAGAAAAAGTCTTACAGGTGGCACTGAACTGACAGCAGCATATAATATAAAAGCGCTTTGTCATTCACATAATGTCTGGGGTAATGAAATGAATTCACTTTCTGGCTTCCTCCAGTTTGCAGTGCCAAAGAACACTGTGTTATCAGCACAGATGGAGCATGCATGGTTCTGGAGAAGAGCCTGGTGCAAACTGCAAACAAGCTTCTTTGCATACCAATGAATCCCTGAGAATCAGACCTTTGCTGTCAAGTGACAGGTTTGGAAGTTCTATAAAACGAACTAATCCCAGTGGTCTTGTCTGACTGCATGTACTGTCAGTGCTCAGGACAAGGAATGGGGAAACACGGCACATTTTGCAGTCATGGCTACTACTTTGGTGAGAGATATCAGGCAGACGAGGGATTTCATCCAGGTGCCAGTACTTTTTTTTCCCCCTAGGGACAGCAGAGTGGCAAGAGAACTACAGTCATTGGGATTAAAGATGCATCAAAATTTCCAGACAGAAAAGGGAGAAAAAAGTTGTTGAGAATTATTTTAGCTAACTAGGTACATAAAAGAGCCTAAGACATTAACCACACATAAGAGCTATATTACTAAGTTTATAAAAACAAATCCTTTCTCCATCTGTCTCCTGCCTTGACACATAGTTATTATTAATACATATATCATATTCCTCCTCTTAAACCAAAGAGCACTTTGCCAGTAGGCTTAAACTAAATGTCTGATTTTGTACAGTGATTAATTAAAGACATGCATGGGCATGTACACCTGCACATCCTAGACAAGGGAGAAGGAAGCTTCAAACAATGAAGCAACAAGCTTCAAACTTTCTTGAATGTGGTATTTTGAATTTTGTGTTCAGAGCCTTCAACTTAGGCAGTTTTCATCCCACTTCCATCAACCTTGCAAAAAGCCCATGATTTGCTCCTGCAAGTTCTCTGAGTGTATTCCTACCAATTAATCTAGGTCTTTCTAAACTAGAGGAACTTACAATGATATGGTGATTATTTGCATAGACTAAAGCAAACTAGATTTGGCACATATAAAGAACAAGTACTGGTAGATGCTTTAAAAACTAAACATTGACAGTAAAGCAGCACAAAATAAAATATAGAAAAAAATATTTGAAAAATAGAGGCATACCCATCAACAAACTCAGAAGTCTCTGGACCTTTGAACTCACCCCCACAACTCTGTACAATCCTTGGTCATTTATACCTATTATGCAAAGGGAGAAGAAAAAAAAAAAGGCATGAGATCAACAACAGTCAAATTTAGCATTAAAATTTTTCCCCAGGCAACGAATTCTCCTCAAAGACAGACACACTAAGCAGTATTAGCATTCCTGAGAACAACATTATAAATAAAATATTACCAAAATCCTTTAGTTGTTCTGTGTTTTTAAGATAAATTCATGTTATGTTTTGATAAAGGTTTCATGTACCTCCATGCCGCTTCAGGAAATAGGAGTAGAAGCAAATAGGGATGAACCTTTTCTTGAAAAAAATATATAAATAAACCGCTCTCTATTTTCTTTTTTTTTTTTTTTAATTACATTTTGGATACATCAGCATCCACATTCTGACAATGCAAGAACTGAACCAACAAATGCTAAATTAAGATTCCTTTAATAAATTTAATTTTACTTCTTCTTTTTCCCAATATGTGGCGACAAAAAGAGTTTGGATGAAGAAAAACTTGAAGTTATTCCCAGTCCTCAAAACCAGTGTTTCTTCAAGGTTGTAAATGCTTTCCATTTACGATACAAGGCCTCATTCCAACCCACTGTGGTCCACATAGTAGTTACATCCAGAGGCACAACCACAGGTTACTGAAAGCAGTACTTCTGGTTTTACTTTGGAAGAACAGAGTAGCCATAACCAACATAGTATTTTCAGTCCTCTACTCCCATTCTTCTTGGACACTGGACCACTTTCCTGTCGTTCCTCTTCTTGTGCCCTTCTGTCCCCTTGCACACACTCACTTCTCTACCCCTTCTCTTCCCCTGCTTTTGCTTTCCTTTATGATACCCAGTTTTATCCCCAGGGAAGTAAACCTATGAATATAAATTGAAGGAAAATGAGAGGGAGAAAAGGGAAAGGGAAGAAAAAGGGTAAAATAAGGTATGTCTTTTGTCTGCTGCATTTTTTTTGGAGCCCATATAGTGGGAGGTAAAATATTGCAGTCCTGAAGCTGACACAGATGTTTGAGAGGCCACATAATAAGCAGTCAATCTACAAAGACAACCATACTCTACCTTCATAATCACATTGGCCTGGAAGAATAGAAATGACACAAAATACCTGTGTTTCCAATCCAAGGAAATCTTTTCAAATAACAGATTATGTAGTATTCTTATTCAAAATATCCTTCAACAAAGGAAGACTTGTGGAGAATTCCCAGTTTCAATACCAAGCTGTTCCAACCCAGAGAAGGAAAATTAAAACCAGTCATATGAGAAGAAGTTTCTTCCCAAATAAATATTAGATGAAGTATGTAAAAATCATTAGCCTTTTAATGAATTACTGTCAGACACAGCCATAATACACAGCAATAATTCTCAATATGGTAGAGAGAACTTGGCATTTTTTACCTACTCCTCCTGGCTAGCCTTGATACATCTTTTCCTTCTCTCACCCCCTTCTCTCCCTCACACAGTCTGCAGCCTCCTCAGCCATTCCAGAACTTTGAGCCTGCTGAACTAGTCCTCCCTGTTAGCACTGCTCCTTCCTCTGCCCCAGCAGGGAGCTGACAGGCCAAGGATACAGCACGGTTGCTCCACTTGGGCAAAACCAGGCCTTTTCTCTGCCCAGGATGCAGGCACCACTGCAGTGGTGCTGAGTCTTAAGGTAGAGGTTACGTTGAAAGCTGGCTTTATTTTACCTGTGGTCATCAAAAACCACAACTCTAGAGTATGCTCGTAGTTTAGCTGTGCATGAGAGAAAAAACTGAAAAAAACCCCAGTTCTGAGGCCACAATATTCCTCTCAAAATACGAAGTTATCAACCCAACCAAATAAGTTTTCAATTGATCCCTAGAACAACTGTGATAGCATGCTATACACCACTTGGAGACATCAAAAAAAAAAAAAAAACCCCACCAAAAAAAAAACCAAACCAAACCAAAAAAAAAAAAACACCAACCCCAACAAAAACCTAACGACATACTCCAAACAAGGATCCACTAGAAATCTGTCCTGAGAGCAGCAATTACTTTTTATTTCAAACTTCTCAGAGGTGTCCAGGAAAATTCTGGTACCAGAGTAACACCAAGCTTTTTAATGCTTTGCCAAAAATGCTTTGCACTTTTTTTATACAATGACACCACAGAACAAGTCTTCTGCATCATCGGCAAGATGCTAAAAAGTTGAATAAATACTGTCACACTCAGCTTTTGCTTATCTAGGAAGTTGATTCGTGACTTCCTGTGCTTCTAACAATAAAACGGGTGAGGGAACCAACTGTGCTTACCCCAAACATATATTTATGGGCTTAAAAATAATTAGGTCAAACCACAAAAACTAGTGCTTGGTATTAAAACAGATATGATATGCAAAGTTTCTGCAATAATGGCAGTATTGAAACCAAGACAATCCTCCAGCAATAATCATGAGTCTGTGATAGCGATTATCAGATAATTGATCAGTTTCAAATTCATCAACCTGAAAAAAGCACAGCTAATTGCTAGCAGACATCAAGGAGTGCAAAGAGGCATTAATATTTCAACGCAGCTTTAGATGATACCTTTAAACGTACTTTCGAATGATGTTTTATTTAAAATACACAAACCTGGTTTGAAACGGCACTATTTCTGATTTAATCTGCACATTTCAGATCTTCAGCACATCCAACACTGATAATGCTTGGCATTTACAGAACACAATTGACAAGATGACTCATTGCAAGGAATAACTCACCACTGACTGAAACGCTGAAGGGTTCAGACGCTGTGTCTGCCGGCTCAACCACTACTGGCAACTCTGAGCGGTAAAGCCCCGCAGCACAGTTTCCTTCATATTTACATTATCTCAAGATGCTTGGCTGTCTGATACCGGAATTTGGCACAGGTACGCAGTTTAGGAAACATGCTTAGAAATATAAGGTATTGTAAGCAAAACAGCAGTTCATGCTATTGTAAGCAAGGTACGTAGGCAAGTTTACTTTGTGACTGGCATTGTATATGGGGCTGACACAGACTTGTAACATAGCTGCAAATACAACTTTTTATATCAAACTCCATAGCACGGAAACAGCCATACAAGTGGCACTCTAAATTCAAGGTAACGCCAGAATTTTTTTCTCATTACGTGAAAAGGTTTTCTACTTCCTCCTCACCATCTATTCTGTGTCTCAGGAGCAGACAGACTGGAGACTCAGCTCAATGCTGCCATCTTTCTCTGCAGCTCAGATTAGCAGATAGTTCTGAACTCAAGACAAACACTGCTCTGGCAAACACTTTACCTATGACATCCCCACAGAAGGTACAACCAACTACCTGCACACAAAACCACGCACAGAGCCTTTAACAGCAATGCAAAAAGCTCTTTGATGTTTCTTGAGACATCTACCCCGTTGTATTATTCTCAGTAGATAATTCTAAATTAAATTCTCCAAACAGAATCCCAAAATCAAGACAAAACATAGGTGTACATCCAACCAACATCGTGTTCCATATAGGAGAGACAGGATGCTTATCCTGGTGCCTCAGCATCTCCTACCAGGTAAAGCATAGCCAATGTCTTATCAGGCAATGCTGAACCAGGAGCTCACGTGCATTTTAACCAAGGCACCGCTTTCAATGCTTCTAATTCATTCAGAGCAAATCATTTCCTTCTTGGCTTTATTAAAGGGAACATAACTGAGAAAAAATTATCCAGCCATTGACAAGTTTATGCTCAATATCTCTGCTATACTCTTCTCTCTCTGAATACCAGACTACTTCTGCTATGACATGACAAGACTATTCTCAGTTTCCACCCACACTAGACTGTCCTCTCTTTCCACCCACGCCAACCTCACACCCATTATGATTAAAAGAGATAAAAACATGGCACACAAGCACTGTCTCTGAAGAAGCATCTGTCCTGTTTTCTTCTGCTGAACATAACTTGCTTTTGATATATTATCATTAAAGTAAAATACCCAAGTAAAAATTGTTTTTAAGAACAACTACAGGTATAAAATCCTGCAACCCAAAAGATAGGCTTTCTTCATCAGACAATTATTTGGCCAAACTCTTCTGAGGCAAACAGCTGAATGCTCTCCTGCCCCTCCATTTGTTTAGCTCAGCAGACAGCAGCAGAAGGTCCTCTAGGGGATTTTTTGTTTTGGTTTTTGGGGTTTTGTTTGTTTTGCTTTGTATTTTAAATGCAGTTGATGTTAAGTTCAGAATCAGTAAACAGAAAATCATCAACGACTGCTTGGAATGTAATGGACAAATCAAGCTCACTGAAACAGAGCTAAGTGGATACCGACTTCTTGGAAGATAGTGCCTCACCTAAATCCATTCTTGAAACCCTGGGAAAAGAAATATTAATCAAACATGGATTTATGTTTATTTCTTGAGTACTCTCCAAAACAAAGTTAATAGATAGACATCTTTTCCATTGAAAGAAATTACCACACTCTACTGACTGCAAGCCTCCTCTGTCTTGAACAACAAGAAGGTTACACATGTATTTTGCACCTTCTTACAAGCCCCTAAATCAAGGCATAAAAGGTAGAGTGGACTTAAACTTCCATTCAGTTTAGCCTATCTACCCACAGTCACAAGAAGAAAAAAAAACAGAACATTTTTTAAAATAGCTACTTCATGAAGAAAGTGTTCACACTATTTGCACAGTTATGTTCTTGTTTTGCTTTCCTTGGAGGGTATTAGAGAAAGGAGGAAAAAGAAGAAGAAGAAAAAAAAAGAAGACTACTTGAAGAAAACTATTTGAACACACTTATAAATAATAAACCAAAATATAGTGTACCATAGATCAAAACTAGCCTTTCATTACATGACCACATGCAACTCTTTACATGAAATCTGCCTCACTCACTGCAAAGAGAAGATCTAGTCTATATTAAAGCAGGGTTTTGCAGTGAAGGCAACTTATCTGTAGGACACCAGCTTTATCTGCAATGTTTCCCAGTTGAAATATTCAGATTGTAAATGCCAGTAACTGAAATTTAAAGTGATGAGACAGGCAAACCTTATCTGAAAAATATTCAAAAGAACAGAATGAACGAAAATAACACCAGACAGAATATGGTCTAATCTGGAATAACATCTTTAATGCATCAGACAGGGCTGCTACTAAAAAGTCCACAAGAAAAAGGATTTCAGATATTTCTTGCTGTTTAAATGCAAAATTCTCAGTATCACAAAGGCTGCTTGGTCTTACTAATATTGTATAGTAAGTGTATGCATAGAAAACACTGTTTTTCAGTAATGCCCGGCACTGACAGCAAGTATGAACAGCCCATTCTTCTGTTCGCTATCTTATTTAAGCTGGACTGTGATACAAAGAAAGATATAAGTATTCTGCCCTGTGCAATGCCAAATCTCTAGGAAAAAAGATACTGTTCCTGTAAAACCCTCAGTCTCCCCTTTGGGAGTGGGAAGCAAGGTCAACAATGTAAGAGAAAAACAAAATGCACACAGAGAAATTTCAACATCTCTTTTAACAAACTAAGAAATATACAACCACCAGTTACCTAATTTCATCTCTTCACCTCTTATTTTTAAAAAACCTCAACAGGTTCTCCAAAGCCTCTCCACAAGCCATCTAAAGTAGCTCTTTAATACTGTCTGCATACCAACCTCTTTCTTCCACCTACAGTTCTGGAGGTACAACAATGAGAACATGCAACAGTAATCCTGACAGCATGTCTGTCTCTGGTGTGATACTAACTCCACCAAAAGGACTTTGATACTTTTTGTAAGTCACTTGCCTGCTCAGCTCCTGTTCTTCTATCTTGAAGTGACTAAACAGAAATGGAATTCTAAAATAACTTAGTCTGTTCCAACAGTCCAGCAAAGGTACAGGAACTGCCTACAAGACACAGGTTTCTCTTAGCTGTTACACACAAACATTGGCTGCCTTTGTCAAGAGAGGTGCTATTTCTCACTTGTGAACACTTCTTGAAAATACATCTCTTGAAGGAAAGCCATACACAAAGGGCTGGGACTGGACTCCTGCCCCAGTCAATGTAATCAGTGAAATGTCTACTATGTAAAAGTCTTTTCCAGAGATCTACAGGACACTTTATCACACAGGCCTTCTTGAAAGAGCAGACCCTTCAAAGAGCTTCACCCTCTTCACTAACAGGTTGGGTTGATCATTACCTCGTGTTTCAACAGCACTGATGCACTTTTTGATGACAGTGAACCCTATTTTATCCAATTGTGCACCTACAAGACAAAAAAAAGGTTTGAATGGTTTTAAAGCACCACTGCAATTATGTCTTTTCAATGAAAATAAGGTTGGACCTAATCATATATCTAATACTTCTGAAGCAGAACTGTAAATATTCTGGAATGGAAATACTCTATCACTTTTTCTAGAAAAATTCTGCTTTTCTCCTTCACAATCCTGCCTAGCCCAGCTAAAGGCTCATTCTTATGGTAGTGGCTTCACCGAATCTGTTCACAGCAGCATCCTTTGAAGAATGGGATCTCTGATTAGTTACATATGTTGGCAGATGCAAAATGGAATTTAACAGTACTTACTGCAACATCGACAACATCTGAGAGAGTTCACCAAATGGGACAAGGAAGCACTTATGATGAAAAAACATAATCATCAACAGAAGGGTTTTTACTGAGTCCTAGCCTAAGCCAAAGAAATTCCCACACTAAAGATACAGGACACATGTATATAATTTCACAGCAGTTAATGATCTGACTACATGGAAGCAGATGCATTAACAGGACAACAGCTGAGCTCCAGCATTCCTTTGTTGTTCCTATCTTACACTTCTTCTTTACATCAAAACTTAATTTAAATGCTTATATTGCAAAACTGCCCTTCCCCCAAACATCTGGCCTTCTTGCTCCTGGTCTTGCATGATGAAAAGAAAAATCTGTGGAAAAAATTCTATTAATAACACCATGATCCAGCTTTAACCAGCAATTTAATTATTAAAAAAAAACACAAAAAAACCCAAACCAAACCAAACTAAAGCATAATTAAAAAACCCACAAGCATAAATTGCCTGGTAATAAAAGAAGGATACCTGTTTTCATTCATTTACTTAGCTAACAGAAGAAAGTTAATGTTGTCTAAAGCAAGCCTTTTCTTCTACTTCCATTTTGGTTTATATTTTAAACGCATGCATTCAGCTTTTTTGCTGACCTTTATGTTCAGCTGCAATTGCTTTTAAAAGCATACTTACACATTCTAACAGATGTGTGCACACAGTTTGGATTAAGAAATTGTGATGCATTTACATACAAATTCATCCAATTTTGAGTCAATTTCAAGCATGAAGTAAATTGGCAAAAACAATCAGACTGTTACTCTAGCTTATGTCCAGTCCTACAATTCTTACACACGCACTAAACTGAGTTACTGTGAAAACCCGTTAATTACAAAATCCCCAAATATATTCAGAACTCCAGGTTTAAAAGTGAAATATTTATTTAAGTTAAATCCCCTGGAAAACAACCAAAACATACCTTCGCCTTTCTCAACTGAAAAATGTTAACAGAAATCAGCTTTAATATTAATTTAAATACTTACTTCCCTCTCGTTTTGCATTTGGTTTATTCAAATTGATGAAGAGCTAAGACAAAAAAAGTAAAAAGACATAAGTTAATTTAAAACTTTTATGAATCAGTTAACAGGCACTCCTGATCTTAATCCTCAGTAGGCATAAAAACAGCTGTTTACAGCTAAAACATATTGCCTTCAACTGCAACAGCTCCAACAGCAGGACCAGAGGTCCATGCCCCCTCAGAAAGTAGATAACTGCACTTTTTAGGGAGTGAAAGTTATTTAAAATTCTCAACAAATACAGTTCCTTGGGGAACAGAACAATGCTATCTATAGCCACTGGAATTAATTGTGATTTACGTGCTCCATGTTCCTATGTTTTCTGACATTTGTTTTTTTAATTTCCCACAGTTGCAAGCTCACTCATTGTTGTGAACTGCCTTCATGAATCCTGGGGCTTACATCCCAGTTTGGTGTTCACAGAAGTTGTAAACTTACTGGGGAGTCCAGCTCAGAAAACATGTCATGGTAATAAACACCTCTGCAAATGAAACCAGATTTGTGTAACAATGATGTCAATAAAACTTTCTGCTAAAATTCCCATTAGCCAACTACTGGGGACAGGCATGTGACTGTCATTGTCTAGAAAACCCCATTATTTCTGGCCCACAAGACCAACATATTTATGATTGCAAGAATAATCTACAGTGTGTCTCCATTCTACAGTTCAGATCCATTTCCTTATGTGACCCAGAAATTAGGCAAATTCAAGTACAACCTCAGTCCCATTGAGAGAGAGGAACTGCTTTGATCTAGTTTAAAAAAAAAATACTATGTAACTCACACAAATTTTACCACTGGAATGAAGTATGTCAGCATAAGACTAAGTGAACATGCTTATACTAGACATTTTCTAGAACACCAATAATATCACTGTGATAGGAAACCTTTTATAAAAATCGATGCTGTCATTACAATGAAAAATATCTCATATCAGCATTAGCAGTTATCTACACTGAGTTTTACCAAGTTACTCATCTCTCCTGAGTTTTATTTCACTTTTATGCTTTATTCATTGAATCTATCGTTTTGCAAACTACATAATCCCAGTTTACTGAAGTATAAATGGCATCAGAAAGCAGACGGTGAGAGAATTCTCCATTATACTATTAAAGAATATTTTAAAAATTATAGTTACAGCTTCTTTTCCATCCAAGGCTTCCATCCATAGCTTCCTGTCTTCCTCAGAAAATGCCTGCATCGTTACAGGAACTCCAGGCCTGCAAATGTACCAACAACACAGAGTAACTGCACTCACCAGCAACCAAAAAATATTTGTCAAATTCTACTTCCAACTACAAGTATAAGCCTGTTGTATTAGAAGCTAGAGAAACTTCTTGTTCACTTTCACCAGCCATAAATTTTATCAAACCACACAATTTAATCACAGCATAGAACTCCACAAGTACAAGTACTTCCTGTTCAAAATCTCTTTTCAGACAATATGACATTAATTTCTGCAATTAATAACCTTTGTGACTAAAACAATGTAATACTGGTATTAGCAATGACAATAAGCACTTGAGCTTCTCAAGCCATATCCACTTTTTTCCAGTGGGAATGGGTCTGGCTGCAGTGCAGAGCTGCAACCATCATAAACGTGCAAATTTAATCACTCATTGAAAAAATCACCCAAAGTAAACTAACTAAAAACCCCACATGCTCATTTTTCTCTTTCTTGTCTACTTTCTTTTGCTAGTTTAAACTACAACTTACCCAGAGAAAACTTTCCTCCTTTTCACTAAATTACAAGTCGAAGTATCCACCTACAGGCAATACCTCAAACTCAGTATATGTTGCAGGAAATACTATTTACTTGCCTGCAAATTAAAGTCAAAAGAGACAAAGCTTTCCTTCCTCCTTGTCCTGCATTGGAAAAGTTAAAATCTAAGTAGTATTTCAGCTCTTTATCAATAGAATATCTTCTTTCTACCTCTGCTGTCTCCTTAAGATTTATACTTCTCTACATTTACCACTAGTCACCTTCAACTAAACATGATGGAGTACTAGAAACAGAACAAAAACGTCACTTCCCAGAGATTTAGTCAGGAACCTAGCCCCTCAGAGCTTATAGTCATAAGTATCAGATTTACAAAAAGAAAAAACACCTCAGCTTTCTTTTTAAAAGAAAAATATGTAAATTTTCAGCTAGCTCCAAGTTATGCTCAGGTCACACACAAGGCTGAATGTTTGCTACTGAAAAGTCTTTCCTAAAATTTTATGACTTTGCCTCCTTCCAAAGTACGGTAACAAAGAAAACCCCATGCCCAGCCATCAATCTGTATGTTATTTTTTAACTTGGACAAGCTGAGGGATAAGTGTGCCCTGAACTGATACCAAGGAAACAAGCTAATGGCCTGCAGCACAGAACTAATCTCCATGGGAACATCTCAGTACTACACACATATATTATTAAAAGAAAAATGTCTGATATCAAGGTCACAGTGGACCAGTTGTGTCTATTATATCTAGACAGAAAGATGAATTAGACTTTTCCTACTTTTACCAGAGAAAAGAATGAGAACATGTTTTGGAGGATCAAGGAAGCACTGCTCTCCATCCACCTCTGTTTAAACTTGAGATACCCCATTGAGTAGATGACACACAGAGGGGGACAGACTGACATTTCTCATGCTACTTTTTAACAACTTTAGCAGAGTCAGTTTGAAATCAGTTATCCAAACTGACCAATACACTGACCCAAGAAGAGCTGCTTCCAAGAGTATAAATCTTTACTCTCTTTCTTTCTCTTGGAACAGTGTGTTAGAATAGTTAAGCCACATCCTTCTCAAGTTAAAAATGTAAGTTCAAACCATGTTGTAGACTGGTGACAAACGCCACCTGAGCTGTAAATGAGTATCTTGACATCTGCCATGTGAGCTAGAAGTTTTCTGATGCAGTGGTAGTTTCATATGCCTTGTTATAGGAATGGACATGCCTCAGGCAGGCCAGTCTAGCTAGGCATAGCCTTGGATCTAAGTTTGTGTTCGTGCAGATCATCCTTATCACAGACATATTTGCAGAACACTAGCAATCACAGGACAGAGGGGCCTGACAGCACTGGCTACTTCAGCATTTGAAGTGAAAAGCACCAAGAATTTGATAAGAAAAAAAAAACAAAAACCCTATAAAACGTGAAGACCTACTACATTATAAATTAGATTATAGTTATTTGGTATAAGTAAGGAGTAAATGTATAGGTTAAAAACAGCTCAGGGTAGGAGGGGAATGGAGGGGGGTGGAAATATGAAAACTCAGCAACAGTCCATTAATTTATATCTGGCATTTAATTCTAGATATGATCTATTTCTGCAGAAATAGAGTCTGAACCAAGAGAATGCAGTATTACCACAGCTGTATTTATTTGTAGTGCCCTAGTAAGTTGGATTCTCTCACCTTCATAAATGAAGGAGACTACAATGTCGCCGAAACTAAATATTTATCATATTTTGAGAAAGTGAGCAATCATTTTCTTTTGAAATAGAGCAACAAAATGGTGGTGCTTCAGAAAGACAGTGGCAATGACATTCAAGATGCAGTGGATGATTACACCAGCCACAAAAAGCCTCAAAATCTTATTTTCAACCTGAAAATCCAGCATTTACCTTCAGCAGCACATCATTTTGGAAAGCAGGATTGTAGCACAAAATGGTCATGACTGTATGAATTATTACAGTGACCACAGTCTTTCACCCCAGCGATACGTACTTCAATTTAAGCCATATTTCTTCACTGTCATTACAACAACTCTTCATAGTTTCTCTAATTTTTTTCTGTGTTTTTCCTTCATGTGAGCTCAGACAACATCTACATGTAAGTTTAATTCCTCCCTACAACATTCACCTACACGCAACTGAGGTAAAACCCAGTGAGCCAGGGTAGCGCTTGCCTATCCCTCCAGTGACCATTTCCCACCAGCAGTTTGAAGGAGCACTGAGGAAATCAGAAGCAAACACAACAGTAATTTTACTGCAGTAGTTTTAACTAGTTCTTAGTGTGTTTCACAAGCTTACCTGTCTGACACTTCTAAGTCAAAACAGAATCGTCTGTCTATTGTATCTGTATTTCTTTTGGTACAGTAGGTAAGGACGAACAGTTCCTCATCACCCTGTAAAAAGAGAAGTTTTTATGTGCTTGACCCAGTAATTGAAAGCTCCAATAAGCCAGCTATACTAAACAACTAAGGCAAATTTATATTAAAATAATGGCAAAAGCTATGCTGAAAATTGACACTTGTAAAAGAATTTGCTTTCACTTCTCTGCACAACAACATATAAATTCTGCAGCCATTTACAGGTCATAAATGCAAAAATATTGAGTCCATTTCAGCTGGAACTTTACAGCATGACTCAGTACCACAGTAAGTTGAGCTAAGAAAAAGTATTTTGCCATAAAGGTTTTGAATCTGTTACAATATAAGCACACAATGAGTGTAAGAGACTTATCCCTCTTTTTTTGTCAGACACAGTGATCAGTGATTTCTGTAGTAAAGGTTATTGCTACAACAACTAGAGCAGTGCTCCTGACTATAACCTGTCTTACAGAAGCATTTTTATTTCAAGACCAATCAGCACTAGGATCTTTTTTTACCCAGAAATCACATAAACTGATCAGTGGATGCTGCATGAGTTGTACCAGATTTAGTCAGGATTAACTGTACATTTCAATTATTTATTGTCTTTTTCAGCACCTCTGACACAGAAGATTGTCACTGAAGGAGTAATTGCGTGGTGGGTTTCCAAACAGGAGGTCTTTTAATATAGCAAAAATGGCTTCAAAAGTGTTTTAGAATGCTGAATAGTTAGACACATACTATATATTATATTAACTAAAATGGTTTATTACAATTAGAGTAAATCAGGATAAAATATTCATAGAAGTACTGATGTGATTAAGGAAGCCAAATACCACTAATTTTCAGTACATCAGGTTTTCCAGAGCTTTTGAAAGGTTCTTCCAAGTTCAATACAGGGTAAATATACACAGTCCTCAAAATGATGAAAGTCATCTCCCCTCTGCTCAAACTAACAGGATATAATAACTTGATAAAATTACAACAACATGATTCTCTATCCAAATTTGAAGACAGGACAGGGTGCTGCATTTACAGGCATACTGACTGAAGCATTACTTTCCAGCTTCAGATTTCCTTCTTCCTTGCAACAAAATGCATTTCATCCATATTAAAGCATTCATTCGATGTGTCATCTCTGAAGGTGCTGAGTGCCATCAATTCCCAACTATTTCAGAAGGAATTAAAGCCATTTAAATATCAACAAAGTCTCAGGTCTTGAATATTTCAGATACTATCAAAGATATCTGACATTACATTCAGTTATCAGTACGAATTATATCCCTATGAAAATCCATTTTTTTTAATCCCACTTTTAGTTCTTATATCTCTAAAAAAAATAAAAATCTAACTGGGGCATGTAAGACACAAATTTTTAAGTCTATTTTATTTTCCTGATTTATACTTCAGTAAGTTAAATGCCTCATGAATAAACTAGATTCTAAATAGTGAAACACTGAGTGTTATTGGTACCATGTCCTCTGCTCTTCTAAAAGGAAGCAACTGGAAAGTCTACAGAATTTCTATCTTTTAATCCATCCATAACTTAAATGGTAGAATGAATTGCATGAGGAAAGAGTAAAAAAGGGCAAGGAGGGTAGAGAGGGAGAGTTCTTGACACATCTTATCTGGCACATCCTCTGATGTTGATACACAACAAGTATTAGAGTAGAATATAAAAATATACTCACAACTTTTCCTCCTGATCGGTGTTCAAATGGGATCATGGTGAACTTCTTTGTCTCTTTCCTATACATGCAGTAGTGCTTCACCCAACTGGAACCAAAGGGAGCAGGTCCTACATAACATGAAAGCATTAAATACTATTCTAAGACCTGATAAATGTAGTATTTTACATATATGCTTAATTACAATTGTAAAGAATTATTACATATCTTTGTTTCACTACTATAGACAAAATAATATTCCCCTATAAAATAAATACCCCTTGGAAAATTTATTTAGCAGAACATGGAAACCTAGATTTACACCTGATAACTTGAAGCTAAATAACTACAGATTGCAACCTGTGTTGCAAGTTCTGATCACAACTTCTGACACCTAAAAGTCACTTCTAACTACTCAGCAGAGCACACCCTACATAGAATATACTTACTCAAGAGCCCAGTACACTGCAATAGAGTATTGTTAAGATTTGCATCATAATGGTAACTGTTCATACTTGGATTCTGACCCTACCTATCTGCTCACTTCTATCACCTCACTTTCCTAAGGTCTGCAAAGGAATCTTCTCCTTCTATAAGGACAGACATCTTAAAAATATGATTTAGGCAAATTTTTTTAAAAAAGATTACTTTTGTTCCATTCCTTGAGCAGCAAGTGCTCTGCATTTGGCTTTTTTACTAGTGTGAGAAAGATTTATAACTGTTTCAAATATTGCCAGGATATTATTTGTGTGACATACAACTTCAGAGCAAGATTTTTAACAGCAGCTACCTAAAATACAGCCCTGCTTTATTTGACCTTATGATCAGAATTAGGTACTGAAAGCCCATCACTGAATCAAGGAAATGACCCCCAATTTCAGCATACTAAACAAGCCCAATTTTCAGAGCCTAATTTGACAACTCATGTTGTCTGACAAAAAACGTTTGACAGTTCTAGGGGAGGTCATTAGTAGGGGATTAAAAATAATATGAAATCCATTCTTTGGTCAACTAAAACTTTCCCTAATTCAGACACTGTTACTAAGAACTGTCGCACTTTCGGCTCCATATCCTTTTTAGGAGTCACAGTAAGGAGGCTTTGAACATTTACTTGGATGACTGTTAAATAAACTGTAAATACTTTGCCTCTTTATGTTACCTATAGAAATGAGACCTGCCTATATGCACAATATGGGCACTAAGGAATACAAAATACACCTTACTTTTTTCCTGTACATAGAGGTAGCCTTCCATCGTGAAGTGATTTGCTCTTTTATGCTCCTGAGGATTCCTTCTGATCTTGTTCATGAGTTCCTCTACCTCTGACCTTGTTCCTTCAAAACGATTTCGTGTCTGAAAGAAGACAGCAAAAGCTCTTTAGTAATGAGAGTGGAAGAAATACTTACTCTTCCTGGCAGATAGGAGTTATAATCATGAACTGGGTTTGCATGGCAAGGTTTTGGTGTCCAGGGGTGCTACAGAAGGGGCATTTTTGAGAAGTTGTCCCCCCTGCACCCCTGAGGGGGAGAAGGTAGAGAAAATCAGCAGTACAGTTGAGCTCAGAAGAAGGGAAGGATGGTGGAAAGGTACGTTTAAGATTCGGGTTTTATTTCTTGTTACCCTGCCCTAATAAATTAAACTGACTCTCCCCTGTCAAGTCTGTTCTGCCTGTGATGGTAATTGGTGAGTGATCTCTCCCTGCCCTATCTCAATCCACAACCTCTCCAGCTGAGGAGGGGAGTGACAGAGGAGCTTTGGTGGTCACCTGCCATCCAGTCAGGGTCAACTCACCAAAGTAACTGTAAAATGAGAGAATGACTCAGGTTATTTTAAGACAGACAGTTCACAATTTCCATTTATATTTACTCTCCAGGTTTCCTGATATTCTTCAGAATTAATGTATGGTTTAGATGTTGTGAAAAGCACACAAAGAGTGCCAGAGTAGATTTCTATAACAGTGTGCTGACTTGTTCAGAAAGAAGTGAAATACTGAGTGCAAAATTAATTTGAATATTACAGTTTCCTTACAGAAATATTACTACAGATACTGGCTTAATTCATGATATTCTTACTAGCTGTCTGGAAATAGAGGATTTTCTGTGCTTATTGAGGAAACAAAAAAAGACAGGAAGGTCATCAACAAATACATGCCAAATGTTTTGAGCACACACAAGCAGAAGCAAAACAGACCCAAAAACCCCCTGAAAGTGCAGTTGATTATTAGTCCTGAATGTCACTTCCAAAGTCAGGAAGCAGCCAAAAAGAGATTTATTAGAATAATAGTAAAAACAAACAGAAAGTAACCATACAATCCACAAATTACACAATAGGACTACCCCAAATAACAGAACAGCACACACCTGACATAAGAAACTCTTCAGTTTGGTCTGAAAAACACTGATAACTGGCCAATGAGTAAATAAAACCAAAACAATCATGATAATACCTGTTTTTTCACCACATATGCACCTGTCCAAACAGCAAACACTGAAAACACACATTTAAATTCCATCAGGTACTTTCCCCAGCTGATACATGCATTTTGAGGAAAGCACAGACTTCCAGATGCACGCTTATGTGTCTTATTGCTTTCTGAAAGCACTTTTACTTTTCTGAAAATGGATAAGCTTCTGAAAATGTTGCCTCACCTATTTTATTTTTCCCCCAGGATAAGCATACTCTGACCCAAGTACAAACAAGTACCACTGTTTGTCTATAGACAGTTCCAGCTCCTGACCGGCCATCTGTACATGCAAATTTCAGATTTATGCACAGAAGTTTATTTGTGGGCACAAACACAGTCTATGCAAGCAGATCTGAGCAGCCACCCATATCCACATGTTTTACAGAGGAAAGCTGAAGATATTTGTTAGGTGATGACTAAGAAAAATGGCCTATCTTACCTCCAGGCAAAGCAACTGCTCTGAACCCTCCCCATATCCATCATCCCAATTTCTGCTCACATCTGCTTGTAAATTTTGGAGTTAGACCCTGCATATAACTAATTTCCAAGGTTCCTAACAATTTTATAAGCTTCTTTTCATAATTTCCTAGAAGAGCTCCCTTAAAACACATATTCTGTCCACAGGACAAAGGCAAAAAAATTGATAGTGACAGACCGCTCATACCTAAACCTTCCTGTCTGAGCACTGATCACTCCAAGGTTAGATGCTTTGAATGATCCTGCCAGGGTCTTTGTCTAGCTGTGCAGTGATCACAAATTCAAACGTGTAAAATGCATCCTGTGAATGGTGGGATGAAGCACCATGGGCTCCAGGAACCTGAAGGAAATTTCTATCTTCCTTTTGTGCTGTGACAAATCTGAGCTTAACCAGGAGTCAACCACAGCTGCTACACCTGTGTGGCTATGCCCCCTCTTCCCAGGGAAGGCCAGATTTCCTAGCAAGGCAAAAGACCATGGTCAAGGTTGCAAGGATTCTTGTATGGAGTTGGGCACAGACCTGAGATAACAGGAGAAAAGTCCTGATAGTGCAGGGTAAGGTAGTTGGAGACATGGGGTTCTATAAGAGAAGATGACTGTTGGAAGAATCAGTTTTTTAGTGGCTTGGGTTGCAAGGCTTGGTTGGGTCTCTTTTGGCTTTTTCATTTGATGGGGGGGTAGAGGGCAGTGAGGGGAAAACAGGGTATGGGGCAGGGTGGGCAGAGGAAATCCACAGCATAATTCTCAAAGTAAAGACAACCTGAAAGAAAGGGAAGGCAATTACTAGAGCTACACTGGCAACTCTCAAATCATTCTCCATATCCAGCTAGGCTCTCTGTACTGAACCTTGTACCCTTCAATTGCTAACACATCAACCCCGTGTTCTGCCAGCAGCTCAGCTGTACCACAGCCAAGCCCCAGTTCATTTTTCCCTTGGGAATTTTTGTTCAACACAGCAGAGAATGTGCCATGCCCTTTCATGATCTTTTCAGATGCTTCCTTCTATTCTCCTCTTACCTTAAATAGTTGTTAATCCTTGTCCTCCTTTCTTCCTACAGTTGTTTTCTATCTATTCATAAAATTTGATCTTTAGAGTTTGCTGGGGCACACTGTAATACCATTCAGCCAACTGAAACTACAGCTTCTTCAGATCACTCCACTGACTCTTTTTCATCTTTAATCTGAAATCTAGCTCCTCAAAACCCTATCACAGCTTCCCTCTCATGTTTCATTTCTTGCCCATCTTGCATCACCTTCCCTCTATCCACTGCTGCTCCTCCCTCTGCTAAGCTAAGTACACAAAAGAAGCAAGTCTGTCCTAAACTTTCCTCCAGAAGCCCTGACTTCTGCCACAAAAGTCTGCTTATGAAGTTACCACTAATCAGTTCCCCTTTCCTTCCCAAACCAAACAGCAGCTCAAAAGGAAACATGAGACTTAAACATACGGGAAGAAAATTAAAGGAATGGTACCATGACACACAAATCACGTCACTACGTGCTACAACACCTGTAATCCTCTCTTCCGCCTTTCCGCCTCCCTGCTAGTTAAGCCACTTCTAAAAACAGACTGCCATCCCCAAGAAGTGGTTGCTGTGTCCAGATGCCCTCAGAGGTCAACAGAACAGATGCACCATCATGAACTGATTGTCTGTAGTAAGGTACATGGTTTGCTTCCTACCAACAGGCACATGCAAGTTCCTCCAAGCAAGTCTTATTCTTCAACAAATCCTAAGGAAGTAAACGGATCACCTGATTAGTGACTCTATCAGTCCCATTGTTCCAGCCTGTCACCTTGCTCCTGTTCTCCCATTCCTGACTAGATCACACTGGGCAATCTGGTAGGAGGGCACACTAAACTAGCAGTGGCCCCCTTTAGCCTGTCCTTGAAGGAACACATAGTTTTGTCAAAGACATCACGGGTGCTAACACCGAGATGTTACTTGCCTGAAAGGGTAGCTGCAAGACAAACAGAAACTTCAAGTCACACACTGGCAGAGATGTCAAAAAAAAAAAAAAAAAAAAGAAACAAACAAACAAACTAAAAAAAACCACTCTGAGCTATTTTTCTTCCTTATCGATAACTTAGCCCTATCAAGCAATGACCACCACACTCAATTTCAAAACACACCTAAAACGTTGAAAACCTAGGCATTTCATTACCCATCCTCTGAATTCTCCAGTTCTGTACGCATTTTTACAGACTTTATTCATTTTTCAACTCTTTCATAATAATAATCCTTGTGCTATCTCTCTATTGAAAAATATTAAAAGGAGTGGGGACCTTTCACTTGGTGCTTATTTATTTACAGTATTAATAGACATGACAAAGAACTCGTGGGAATTAGCTCGGCGATGTGGCTGATTATCCAGGAGATGGCACCATATCCCCAAAGTTCCCAAGCAATGCACCAACACCGGAGTAAGTATTGGCAGAATAGATACTGCACACGCAGCAACCTTAGCGGGTGATTTTACTCACATAAGTACACTCAACTTACATTTTGTATATTTATCTGCAGGGCCATTTTGTAATGATTGAAGTCTTTAGCAAGTTCATATCCCTGATGATAGAAAGTGAACAAACCCTGAAAAAACGATAGCACCTGAAATAGAAATAAGACTTGTTAGAATGAAAAACTCCATTTACTTGTATACAATTGATGTACATGGGCACTTCTGGGCGATCCTGCCTCTGGAATTTCACAGCTGATCTCTACTTTCCTTTTGACCATAGGGAATGTATATTCCCTATCTCCCAAAACTTTCCTATGCAGTGTTTTCCTATGGATGTTCTGATAACAGTGATGTCTGGAATAAATATTTGTGCACAAGGAGGTAATGATCACCCTGTCTTTTAGTCACCATTTGCCTGGTCATTCCCCTCTTTGCTAATGACCATGTGGAGATGACTCTCTGATAAGAGTCATCTTGCTTGTTCAAAGAAGGAAGTTTTCCATTCAGTAACTTCACTCATCACTGCTTTTTGTGCACAGATCTGACCTTCTGTCAGCAACAGCAAATGATCCACTTTGCAGTTTCTGACTTCAGCACTTACAATTTAGAAGAAGGAATGAATTATACTACGCTGATACAACGTGCAGTCCTGTCTAACTCTCTCATTTGGTTCAGGTTGTTGGAAAGAAGCAAGTGACACATGAAAGAACAACTCTCTAAAGAAAACAAACCAAAGGACCTATTTAATAAACTCTGAAGTCATATGCAAACAAACCATTTTCAAAAATGAAAAAAAATAAATAAAGTATTATTAAGGGAAAAGGGAGTAAGAATTTGGTACTAAATTTCAGCTTATTACTCTAGTGTAAACTGCAAATCCAAAATAAGCAACATGAAGTTCAGCCCCATCCAGAGGGAGTTTTCAGAAATGAGAAGGGGACATGTTTCAAACACATCATTTGAAGATTTATTACTCTAGTCTGGTTCTGAGGAAACTTCAAATGGTTTTAAACACAATAACCAAACGCAAAACTATTTAGGATTAAAAAAAAAATAAAATAAAAAAATCAACAGATACAAAATCCAACACAACTTTTTAATGCCTTTTAAAATGCTTTTTTTCCCACAGCATTTTCACATTCCTTGAACAATGTTAATATAAATACAGCAATTTATTCCCAGCAATTTATTCCCCCTTAGGGATTTTAGCAATTTCTTCATACAGTGATAAACTATATTAAAATAGACAGTTGTTATGAGCTCCATAACAATCAACTACTTTGACTGGAGTAATTTGGAACTTTTTTCATTATTACACTAAAGTAATTGTATCAGAATAAAAGGACAGACTTGGCACAAAAAAACAGATTTCAGAGCATGAGTAAATTAAACTTCTCTACAGTCCAACATCCCTTTTTCTCAGTATTGCATCTACTATTCTCCCAGTGTATGATAAATTTTATTTATACTACAAAGCTAATGTACATTTCAGAAAATTTTAGAATAAACTCTTCTCAGAGATTTAAGTAAGTCTGGTAAGTGAATATACGATTTTCACCTAAACTCAGTGAAATCCCTTGATTTCTATGTAGATTCAATTGCAAGTGAAATTAAACATATCAGGCTACTCAATAATGGGCTTTCTATCCAGCAGTACCTTCTTAATTAATTCATATCTGCAATGTTTTCCTAGTAGGCCTCTATAGTCCACCTTCATAATGAAAATTAGAGTCTTTACATTATTCAGCAAATATTATTTCATTGGTAAAAAAGCCCCAGTGCAAGAAGCCTGACACCAATATAAATTTCTTGAATCCTCTGTTCTATCACACATAGTACATTGAGGGGTTTGCAGTACAGCAAAAGATTTCACACATTTTCTGACAATCAGCATCAGTGGCTCCAAACCCGCTGTAATTACTGAGGTAAGCTTTGAGGTTATGTGTACCTGGTTATGTGTACCTGTACCAGGAATTTGTACAGATTTAACAAGTTGTTCTAAATTCTGTTGAGTCACACAACCACATGTGTTTTCCAGAAAACAGAGCTTGGCTTTTATCCTGTTGCATTCCTTCTCAGCCTACCCTTAAGAAACACAGGGTAGGCTGAATTCACTGGTACTTACAGGTTCCACACACTCAAATTTCTTCCGCTCCTGTATCTCTTGCAATTTGCACACGTACTCGAGGGACAGCTCGTAGAAGTGTTTTCTATTCTGCTCCACTAGGTTATCTGCCTGCACACAGAACACATCCAGTGAAGTTTCAAAAGCATTTGCAGACAGCTTCAAGATGACACATATACAGTATACAAGTGGCAAGCGGATAAGATAATTTTCTCCAAACTGGGATTTGTTCCTTTACAACATAGATCATTTATTTACTTTTAAACTGCAGCAGCAATTCCTTTTTCACTAGGTAACATGTTGTTTTAAGTCATAAGGCCAATTTTTTTTTAGAAAAGTTCTAATAACACCTCTTCAAGCTTCTTTTCTATGGAATCCAAGCCAAATATATCAGAGCAGGTACTTATGCACTGCTTGAATAGCATTGCAAAGGTCCCTACCCAAACAGAAAGGGAACTGGGAGCATCCTACATTAGAAAAGGGGGAAATCATCTCTCCAGTCAAATTAAGGAAGAAAACACTGGTTTTGAAAACCACATTGCTGGTACTGTGAGTTTTACTCTATAACCCAAATAACTGCTGTAAGTATCCATAATGTTACTGTACCTCTGCCACACCTGTGCTCACTCTGACTGGCAAGAAACACAATAGAAAAGAAGTTCACTTTCTGGTACAACACTTCACAAGTTTCCACAGAGCATCAAATATTTAAAAACACAGCCTTTACTAGCTGCAGCTGACACTTAGCACAGCTTGGTTGTAATGACAACATCATATTGATGGTGAACAGCTATTTTTTCAGTTGCCACCCATCTGTACATAAATATTTACCTTTCTATCATCTATGTATTATTTTATTAAGTTATTATTTAATGTACATGTGGCCCTACTTAAACTTAAACTGAGTAACAGAAACTTTTTAATAAAACACATTAAAGAAAGGCTACAAAGGGTTACTTGAAGTAACTAACACTTAGTCTTTGCCAGTGTAATGATACTAAATGTTTCTAAACTAAATTACAAAGGAAATGGAGAAACGGTTAGGTGAAAGGGACCAGACTTACTATTATGGACTCTCTCTTAAATACTGAGACTATATCCAGTGACTGCTATGCTTTAAGAGGATAAGTGAAATCAGCTTTAAGACAGTTTTGCCTTAAGATGTGCTTGGCTTCACTGCTCTGTGCTCGAAATCTGTCAGCAGTTAAAGGGGCATAACCACAAATGTCATTAAAAAAATAAAGACCTGATATCTATATCAGTAAGCAACTGTGTTTCAACAAGCCAAGCCACTTTGTCTCTCTTCTTATTTTTTCATCTGTGTGTTTTGGTTGCCTCCCCACGCAAGCCAGAATACAGTATTCAACACAGCCATTTTATTGATTCATCTCAATTCCCCTGTAAATAAATTATCACACCTCTCCTCAGTTTTTTGAGGCACGAGCCTCTGCATGCACCCAGCAAGTTCACTCACTGTTGCACTGTACTTTGTGTACTGCTGAAGAAAAACACAGATAAGACACAATAAGTCAAAAAATAAGACTGTGCCTCAGTGAAATTACAGGAATATCCCTCCATCAACAGAGTTAAAGATTATGTTAATGTAAGACACATTCCAAATCGTGGCATGTTATTCAATAAACTTTTGTCAAATTTATCCCTGCATCCTTTTTTTTTTCCCCCAAATTGCTTATACATTTATACTCCAAAATCAAATGCATAAATGAAAGAGTCAGACTAGAATAATTTCAGAATTTTTGTTCATGAAACACTGAAGGACATTTGAAACAAATCTATTTGCTTATTCTAGACTTCACACATACTTTAAACTTCAGACCATATTTGATACGGCTTCAAAATGCCTCTTGCAGGTATTTTGTATTTTTCCATTGAGGTTAGGTCTCACTTTAGATTTGATATTGAGAACCATATTTCATCAAGATGTCATGCTTAATCCTTTATCATTTTTTTTCTGCATCAAGTTCTTTGGCAGCTGGTCCTAATGCATAAGCAATGCCCTGTAACTTCACCAAGACAACTGAATTCCCCAAAAGACACTTGTTTACACATCTGAGGGCCTATGTTGCAAATGCAGTACATGGTAAAGTAACATCCTAGTGAAACTTGAGAGCAATCAGAGTTTTTAAGTTCCTAGATAACTCTGTCAGTTACATTAATCATCTAATGAAAAATGGCATAGACCATTTGGGATGGGGTAGAGGGTAGGGAGAAGCATTATCTCTGAGGAAAACATTAGGTTTTTATAGTCTAAGCATTAATAATTCTGACATAATTTCATTTATCTGGGGGAAAAAAAATCCTTCTGATTATAGTAAGTCTCTGCAAGATTTCTCTGCAGTCTTCTCACACACTATTTGCTGTTGTTCCAGCAATAAAAACTATTACAAGTAAGTATGATGATAAAAAACCCAGAGGGACAGAGGGAATGCCAGGTAAAGCAGATCTGGTTTTGAGTTATAAATTGTCAACAAATTTTTTGTAGCATTACTCAAAAATTTTCCAAACAAATCTTCAAAATGTGAGAAAGAGCACAAACCCATTTTTCTTCAGGAATAGAGGTCTTGCTGTACTCTGCATACAGTATTATCACAGGACACTTAGTCAATACTTAAACTGCAATGCAAATTACACCCATGGTAAAGCCTTATAAGAAATGCAGATTTTCTCACAATATGGTTGCATTTTGATAGTCCCATATATAAATATATGAAAAATAACATGATGGTCAGATACACACACAAAGCCCTTGATTCAGAAAATGGTAGGGGTACATCACTAAGTTCAACATATACTACTGATTTTCTCACCAACCTTTCCAGTTGAGAAATTTATTTTTATTTTACCACTATGAATGCTGGTTTTACATTTGCATAGATACATGTACTTATTCAAAAGCCTTTAGCTTGAATAAAAAAAGAGAGGTAACAATACCTCTTGTAGTTGTAGCTCTTTCTTCTTAGCTGACAAATTCAAATGTTTTTCTAACAAACTGTAGTTCTTCTCTGTCTCTTTATCAAACTTCTTCTTTTCCTCCTAAAACAGAAACCAAGTAGCAATCATTTACATATAAAAATGTAAGACTCTTTCTTTTAAAATTGTTAGTTATTTAGAAATAAAGAGAAAAAAACTATCATAGCTCCAATAAGTAAAGAAAAGGATGTTTCCATCTCACCTAAAAAATTAATTTAAAGGTTGACTTGAAATGAAATCCCATTGCATCATTATGGTGTAGCTTATCACACAGATGTTTATGTCTTTTAAGTCAAAAGAGTAAAATAACAGACCTCTTCTTGATTTATTGCATTTTTCATTACTTTCAGGGATCATTCATACCACCTGGTTTTTGAATAGAGAAGTTCAATGGAAATATTGGATTCCCTGGAAAAAAATAACCCTTTCTAAAATTGACTGGGGAAAAGTTCAAACAGTTCAAAACCCACAGCAAATACACCTCCATATTCCATAGGATTTCTTGACTTTAAAGCCATACAATGACCTCTCTGCTGAATTCTTGTTCCTACCGGTTTTGTTGTGCACATGACAAAAAAAGGGACTTTGTAAAATAAAGAAAAATATCCATAAAACATAAAATAATACTTGGAAAAGAAAAAATCTCACAGACATGTATGAATATCATTTGCACATGCAAATCCATTTCTCTTACCACCAAAAGCAATATATTGGAAGAAGGATGGTCATTAAATATTTCTGGGAAATCTGAGTTCCTGGATCTAATCTAGTAGAAGACATTGTAAAACAAATTGTTTCCTCAGTTCTAATTTCCTAACAGTGTGTAAAGACAAAAATCAGTATTGGTGAATTCAACCAACCAGTTTGGAAGTTATTTTTAGTATATCTAATTGCAGCAGAAAATAACCTCAAATAAGTAAAATCTAGTATTACATATTCAAGAACTGACAGATTTACTCATCCGAAGGGTACCAGTTGAATTACAATATTTTTCTGTCAACTAAAATTTTGGAATTTAAATTAAATGTATTTTATCCAAAATCCTAGTTAAAGTCTACTTGCTCTTCTTTTTTTTTTTCTTTTTCCCCTCTTTACCTTTCATTTTTAATAATACTATATAAGCAATACACAATGGTTCTCTGAATCATTAGATTTTGAAGATGGTATTATATTTAAGAGGGATGCAAGTTGTTTAGGATTGCTTCTCGGCAAAGTCTTTTAAAAAAATGCCCTTTTTTTTTTTCTCCATTATGAATCAAGAACTTCTTTTAAAAAAGGAGCCACAACACTAGTTAGCAATACTAGTTATCAACAGAGAAACATTAAGATATGTATATGGTATCAGTGTGATCACAGATAACTTATTAGCATTTGGGGAATTAGGAAGAAAGACTGTGGGGAAATGGGTGGATCTCTGTGATTTTATTAGCAAAGTTTCCATTGATATGGTGAATATTTGAATGCTGCCAGAAAAAACAGAGTTCTCTTAACTTCTTAATAGTCAAAGCCAGAAACTTTACACAGGTATCTTGGGATTAAAGTAGCAACACCTTTTACTGAGGTGTAATTTAAGAAGGTCTCAGCTTCCAGCACTTTTATCTTATTCTTTTTCTTCTTAAGCCTAACTCAGACCATTTCATCAGCCGGGGGATGTAAGATACAGGAAAATCTGAGGCAGCACATTCAACTTTTATTCTGTAATAGTAGCTTATAAATCTTTCCTAAAGCAAATACTGCACAATGTTCCAGATATATTTCACCACTAGGTGCCATAACTGGGTTTTCAGAGCTAAGCAGTGTTATATTTCCAGTGTCAGTGCTTTGATTATATTGAATAAATATTCAGTTAAGAATATTCCAAGAGCTAAATATTTTTAGAGGATTTTTATTTAAATATTATATGATTATGTAAGGCTCTTCTATTTAAAGGTCATTGAGAAATCTGTCAAAAAAAAAAGGTTAGATCACTAATAAGAGTAAGAGCTTTACAGATGCAGTATTCAGGGACACAAGGAATGAAACATTCATCCAAACAAAAGGAGAGACGTAGACAATGTGAATGTAACTTGGTGTTAGAAGCATCAGGAACAAAATTCTGAGTAGAAATAAGTGAAGATATGAGATAATTTAAAGCATTAAGAGTTCTAACCCCTAAAACAGCAATGTTCTTTAACACTAAAAAATACTGTTGAAATAATCCATTCATTAACACAGCTGCTTCTGTGACAATAGGTTACATTCAGAAAAAATTTTTTCTTCCCTTGGTCCCTCACAGACCACGTTTTCATTGTATGTTGGTTGGGTCATCTAATGTACTTCTCTCAAGTCTATAAAATTACACAAAGCTCATTGTACTACTAAACTGAAAAGATTTATGCTGAACAGAGCATTTTCAATTCATGAACACTGAAATCATATGCAGAACATGCTAATCATTCCTGCTAAAGCCAAAATGTATAGTGCTCTTGTAATTGCAACACTGTCTTAGCTAATAAATATCACTGGTAATTACGTCATTATTATAAAATAAAGCATATGCAGGCAGTTTGAAAATGTATTAATTGAGTTTTGGAACAGAAAACTGTAATAAATAGCTGGAGGGGGGTTTCCTTTCCTTTTTTTTTTTAATAAGCATTTAAATTCCTCACTGCAAGAAGGAAGATAGGTACAAAGAGGTCAAACTTGTCCGTGCTACTTTTATCCAAAGCTAGTCTGTATTTAATATGTGACGCTTACTTTGCCTTTTTTTTTTAAATATACACAACTTTGTGACAATCTTAAAAAAATTACCAAACACTTTAACCAAAAAGAGGTACTTTAAATGAGATCTCTTCTTCAGTCTCTCCATCCCTATTTTTTTCCACTCATACAGAGACAATGAGTTGTTTATGCAAAAGAAAAAAAACAAAATAAAGGCAGTTTTCACTTTGCAGGTAGCAAAAATGCAGTTAAAGGCACATGATGAGCGAGTTCCTTTAGGTAGTTAATATTTTTCAGCCTTCTTGTGCAACTGCAAGCAAATACAAGGCAGAACAGGATTACCCATTAGGAAGGGAGGCAGGCTGTTAGCAGGATTGTTCCTATTCCAGACATAAGAGATAAGGGAGGTGACAAGAAAGAATGGAGCAGACACATCCTTCTCTTCTTGAAACATTCCATTTGTTTCTGAAGCAAGTTCTCAAAGTAGAAACAAAAAAGTTTGAATACATGAAATCTAAGCAACAGGATGATTATGCCAATTACGTGTCATTACTGCAATGCAATCCAAGTAGAGAAATTATACAAACTTATAAAGGCAACAAGGGACAAACCTTTACAGCTCCTAGTTGCTCTTTCCTAAATCTTTCCAAAGGTTTGATCAGAGTTTCAGTAACACTGAGTGCCTAAAATAAAAAAAGCATGGGTTAGGTTTCCATAGCCAGATTGACAAGTCATTTTAGCATCAGCAATAAAAAGAAAAAAGCAAGCAAGCTCTGGGGTAAAACAACAGAGAAGCATGCAAGTTAGGAGTCCTAACTCAAAAAAATCACATCTCTGGGTTCATTCAAGCTTTCAAAATTTCAATCCCTTATTTCAATCCACTATCAAGAAAATTAAATCCAAAACAAATGCCGGAATTACAAAAATTTCCAGACTGTAGCCAAACTGCAACTGCTTTATTTGTGCCACTCTTGCAGATCAGGATGACAGTCTCAGTGACTGAAGACCAGAATGAGATGGAGGACGAATAACTTTCATTTGGTTTCTGCAACAAGAAGCACTACAAACATGCTGAATTGAATACTGAATAGCAAATAATAATCATTTAAGACACAGTTAAAGCCACCAGGCATTGATATATATTTCCAAATATTTACAGTTAAGTACATTAAGAAGACCTTAAGTTAACACAAGTTACAAAATCAAGAGGTTCAAAGTCAATAAACAAGAAGTTTATTTGACAGCGTGAGCATTCACCAGTGCAGTTATGGTATATACAGACCCATAGCCATACTAAAGAGAAAGAAAAAGGACACAATGTTCCCTCATACCAGTGATGCCCAAGACTGGGTTTAGCACAGCCACTGGGCTAAAATGCCAGGAGTTCAGGCAGAGCTCCCTGCAAGCTGCCCTGAGATACAACAGAAGGCTTTCTCTTTTTCATCCCCTTTCCCCCCACCCCTTCATAGGTGAAAAGCTTCAGATAAAACATCACAGGCTTAAACCAGCCTCCTGGAACACTTCTGTAAAACTCTTATCATAAAACACACACAGGATGTACTGGAGATCTGGCACAACACAAATCTGCACACCACTGTCTGCTCCCACCCACCCCTGGAGCCATGCAGGGATTACTGTGGGAGTCATCCTGCCAATTCACTGTAACCAGAGCAACCCACATTTTTAAACAGCCAGGGCAGCACACTAACCTGTAGCTAACTGGAAACCCAAATATCTGGCAAGTCTGGGCCAAACTGGGTGTTGCACAGTCATCCCTGTAACAGCTACGTCCTAACTTCAGAGCACTTCTTCTCATGTCCCAAACTTTTTCTTTCGGTATCCATTTCCTAATTTTGCCAAAAACACTCAAAGCACCCCTCAGTGCCCCCTTGGTGGGAGTAAAAGGAAAAGGAATCCTGACAATTTTGTCTTTCAAGTGTATATAACAGCACCAGGCTAACCACGACAGAGGAGACCCTTGCAGTAAGTTGGAGGGTGGGGAAGGACAACAAGCAACTTCCACCAAGTCTCCAGCCCAGCCAAGAGATATCCAGAAGAGCCCCTCCCAAGGCTTTGTGAATACTTTTGGCAGCTGGAAAACGATTAATTCCCTAAACTACCTCCAATCTCACCAAAAGACAACAGTCAAATGCCCCAAGCAGGAGCTGAACTGTGGTTCTAGAAGGATTTAGCCCATCCAGCAGCCTGTGCAATACGTATCCTAAAGACTCAAGCAGTTACCAGGAGTCTCCAGGGCAGTTTTTAGAATACTCAGATTTTTCAATGTTTTTCAGGCTATCAGAACTTGCCTGAAAATTCTTATGGGCTGAAAGGAAACAGCAATTTGGATTTATAATTGGATCAAACACGAGAAACAGGTTCCTGGGATACAGCACCTGAGGACTGAAAGATCTCTTCTTGCTGACTGCTGCAAGAATTCTGAAGTCAGAGTGGAGAACTGCTTGTGGAAATCACGGAATAGTCCTTCTATACTGGAAAACTTTAAGAAATTTAAATTGTTCCTGCCACTTTCCCCTATACTAACCAAGCAAGGGAGAAAGCTATGAGGCCTCCTCAGAGAAGACGACGCAAGTTGCCAGGAGGTAGAGCACCACAGGTACTAGAATCACTTAAAAGGATTTAAAGGTAGCAACTGAGCACTTAAATGGTCTGAAGGTTAAAAATAAATAACAAATGACAAGTTGCCTATTAGTTGTCTGAACTTTTACTCAAACTAGTGACAGGTAAGATTAACGGGCATTGAACATGTGCTGAACACAAAGTCCAAGTCAAAGAAAACCACAGCACCTTGATGTAACAAAGGAAAAAGAACAGGAAAACATTCACAGAAAACGCTGTGCTTTATAAACCAGCAAGGCTGTCTGTAAATCTGTAGCTCTGCTACTCCTGTGCAGTGTTAACCATGGGAACCACTACAGGAATTTGTTTGAAGCAGAAAATAATCTTTAAATCAAAATGGGATGTTCTCTTCAGCGACTGCCAAGAAACAGATTCCACTGCTGCCATTGGTATGATATGCCAGTAATTCTTTCATTAAAAGAAAAACAAGTCTCCCCTCCTTCCAAAAAGACATTTCTCATTTTGTGCAACTTAAACTTTCGTGAATAGATGCATCCCCAGATGCCTTCCATACAGGTATTTATGACTTGTCACCCCCTTTGCTTTCTGTGCCTGGGTTAAATAACAGGACTCTTGATTATTTCTGGGCAGAGTGGGATTTTGCAGAGCTTTGGTCGAAGTCTCATGAAGCTTCATACCATGCTCATACATAAAAATACAAGACTGCTGAGTTCAACAGTGAATTACAGAGATGTTCTTCTGACTGGAATAAAAACAAAGCTCATAATTAAAATATGTCCAATACAAGACTAAATAGAGAGGTATTCCCACTGTTTTCCAGTACTTAGAATCCAGTGCTTGTCATGAAAAGTTACAAAAATATGTATATTTATTTATAGAACAAAAACATTACTTGTGCTGCTATTCATTCTTTGCTTATTTATAACTTGGCAATTCAAAACAACATCTTTTTTCCTTTTTTTTTTTTTTGTTTAAACCATGGATAACAGATTACAAAATATGAAATAAGCTAAGGATGGCTTGAATATATTTGCAATTATCACTTGTTTCCTCCTTAAGAACTAGGATAATGTTGAAATGTAAAATTTCCAGGAAAAGTTCTATTAGGTACTTAAGTTAAATATTCATTAATACAAAATTACATGTTCCTTCCTTTTTCAACTTCTGTCTTGATCCTTAAATCAACTTTCACAACTCTACTTCCCTAATCAGATGATGATAGGAATGTACTATTTAAAGGCCAAAAAAAAAATCCCTTTCTTTTCTTTACAGCTCTGATCTACCCAAACCTACCTGAAAGAATTATATATATTCAATTATAAGATCTGGCAGGTAAACTATGGCATGTAGGTCATAAATGAATCAATATAAAGAGGTCATGTCTCAGTTGGCAGTATCTTAACTGGCTTTACGAATGTCAAAGTCTCAGGAATGCTTTAAGAAATGTTTAACCTGATATGCACATGTGTCTCAGACAGACAGTCTGGAACTGCCTGCACTATTCCTGTCCTATCTGCAGCAGGTCAAAGAATTAACTTGAACATAAACCTGGCAATAGCAGCAATAAAATCATCATTGCCATCATCAACCCAGAAGATCACTATCCAACATTTCCAACACCCTTAAGCAGGTTTTCAGCTTTTTGTATACCTCCTCATTTCAGATGCCTTCACAAAACTCCACCTGCTCAGACAGAGAAGTCATACAAAATGGTGCTAATCTTCACTTTTCCAGCTTCATTTCTTCCAAATAAATAAGTAACAGGTCATAGATTAAGGGACCCAAACCAACATTTCCTAATGCAGACTAGGAAAGGCACAGACCAAATCCATGAGCAAGCTCATTCACAGCTGTTGGACACTTCTAGTTGAGTCAGCAAGATGCAACAACTCACCAGTCAGCACCAGTCCACGAAGATGACTCCATTTAAAAGACTGTCACTTCCTCCCTTCTCAGAGAAGGTGGGAGTATAGATATTTAGGAAGAAACTGTTTCCCCAAACTCCTTCTATGCACTGCAACCTGACAGACAAGACCATGCTCCAGCGTTCAATGCTCCTCTTGCCTTCTCACCCTCCTGCAGTAGGCAGGAGCAGGTTCTTTTAAGTTCCTGCTCCCCTTGCAGGCACAGCTAGGCTTGTCTTGCAGAGGGGCAAGGCTCCTTGCATGGCCTGTAGAGGAGCAGACACCCACAAGAGCTCTCCCAGTTCAGTCCAGCCCCTGTGGCTAAACAGGCTCGACCAACCCAAGTTAATCAAAATTTGCTTTTCTTATTAGATAAATGCAGCACTGACCTCACAGCTTTCACCCTAAAAATGTCCTTACACCTCAGCCCTTACTCAAAACACTGGAAATTACACACTGCTCATCAACAGCTCCAGTGGTGAGGTATCCTGACTCTGCTCCATTCTGAACCTAAGCACTCTCCCATAAAAGACAGATTTACTGAGAAAGAAAAAGGTCAAAGCCATAAACATACACCTTCCTGCAGACTGCACAGCAGCACAGTTTCCAATTCGCACCCCAGGAACAGGAATGCAGATTAGATGCCATATGTAAAAGAGGGGGTTCAGTTTCCCAGAATACCGAGTGGAAAGGTTTATTTGTAGTCAGGGGCAGGACTGTTTCTCCCCACAACAAAGCAAAGAGGGAGGCTGCCAGTCAGTAGGGCAAAGCTCATCAATCTGAGCAAGTGTCAGTGAAACTAGATCTGGGAAGGAAGTGTTGCCTTAGTGAGAGCAACAGAGAACGCAGAAAGGAAGACATACCTACCAGTGATTCAATAACACAGTAGTTAACAATGCTGCTAAATAAAGAAGTTTACTTTGTAATACAGAAATTCAGCACCCACAGCTGCACTTCTATTTACAGAGGACATAGATCTTCTGTGGTTTTTTTCTAAGAAATTGCAACCTTCAGCTTAATAAAAAAGCCAATTCTGATATCTCCAAAGCTGGGGAAGAGGGAAACTTATAAAGAACGTTATGCCCTCAAAAAATCTTTAGTACTTCGCACAGTGATTTGTTACTGAAATTTCTCAAAGAATTAAAACCTGTGCCTGAAACCTTGCATTACGAAACTTTGCAGATACAATTCCACTACAGAGGACATCAGATGTTACTGGTGAAGCTTTAACCTCCGTTCTTTCTTTTCCCAAGAGAAATTTGCACTTACAGTTACACGAACATGCTCCCAGTTGGCTACACAGACACTTCTGCTACCAGCAAGCCCTGCAGATAGAGGGGTGCATCTCTAACCACTTCTCAGCACTGGTTTTGTATTTAGGTGCAGCACTGTTGACTGCAGGCACTGCAACTCGCACCCAAGGGTCATTTGTTTGTTTTGAAATCAAGTTTTCTTCTAGTAAGAGTCTGAATTTTCTCCCTGCACTAGAGCTTTCCCTGTAGCTTTATAATCCTAAATAATACAAGGTCTCAGCCACACATTGGGCATACAGACATGGGTGTTTGAGTATTTTTGGGTTTAGGACAGGAGCTTATAGACTAAAGGATTTTTAAGGGGGTCTCACAGCACATTAATACTTGTGTGTCTTTGCATGTGTGCAGAGGCTATAAAATAGAAGTCATGTGCATTGCTTTGGATTCATTTGCTGTGGAGGAAGCCATCTGGTAACAAAGAAAAGCCAGGTGGACAGGCAATATATCTGTCTTAGACAACTTATTTTATGCATTTCTGAGGTACCAGAAGGCATCTGTAACAAAAATCACCTTCCTCTTAAGTGTTCCAGAAAATTACCCCCAGGGTTTGGTAAGATGACAAGAGGTTTCTCAAATTGTTCCATGGGGAATTTCCTAGACCATCGATCCCCTGCACTGCAAGCTGCAATACTGGGAGAATCCTTGCTAGTTCTTTCAAAAGAGGCAGAATAAAATAGCAGGACTTCTGAGTTCACTCTTTTAATCAAAGGTTATTTCCTATTGAGTGGAAGTTCATGACTGATATAAAGGACAGAGAGCGAGCTAAAAGGGCCTCCTGTGACCCATCTGCTCTGAAAGGCTGTCTGCATTGATTCTTCTGCTATGAAACTGCTGACCTCAAAAATGAAATTGGTATCATAATCAAATGACAAATCATTTCACTTAAAAAAAAAAGATAAAGACAGGCAGTGAGTGTTAGTAAAGATTGTTTACTAAAACCTATTTAATATTCCTATCTTCTGAATAAGTTTATTCTTATGAAATACATTCCACTATAAATAGAAAAATACTACAAAGCCATAAACATAACAAATAAGAAAACAAAATAAAGAGACAGAGACTCTCTTTGAGCCAGAGTGTGCCCAGCTGGCCAAGAAGGCCAATGGCATCCTGGCCTGCATCAGGAACAGTGTGGCCAGCAGGAGCAGGGAAGTGATCCTTCCCCTGTACTCAGCACTGGTGAGGCCACACCTGGAGTGCTGTGTCCAGTTCTGGGCCCCTCAGCTCAGGAAGGATATTGAGGTGCTGGAGCAGGTCCAGAGAAGAGCAACCAGGCTGGGGAAGGGACTTGAGCACAAGTCCTATGAGGAGAGGCTGAGGGAGCTGGGGTTGTTTAGCCTGGAGAAAAGGAGGCTCAGGGGAGACCTCATCACTCTCTACAACTCCCTGAAAGGAGGTTGTAGCCAGGTGGGGGTCGGTCTCTTCTCCCAGGCAACTCTCAGTAAGACAAGAGGGCATGGTCTCAAGTTCTGCCACAGGAGGTTTAGGTTGGATATTAGGAAGAAATTCTTTACAGAGAGAGGAATCAGACATTGGAATGGGCTGCCCAGGGAAGTGGTAGATTCTCCATCCTTGGAGGTTTTTAAGATGAGACTGGATGTGACACTCAGTGCCATGGTCTTGTAACCACGGTGGTGTTGGATCAAGGATTGGACTTGATGATCTCAGAGGTCCTTTCCAACCCAGCTGATTCTGTGATTCACAAGCAGCAACAAATCAGCTTTTCCCCATCTGCAGTAGGGGAAAGCTGGGGTAACTCCTCCAACGAAGTCCTCCAAAACACAAGAGCTGAACAGTGCAACACACTAGAACATTGCTCTGGTTCTCATACCAGCAGAGAACCATTTCCAGTCCACACTTTGAAATAACTGGTCGTATAATAATCCTGACAAAGCAAAAAGGCTCCTCAGAAAAGAAAAACAGCATAATGCCCATTTTCTTCCTGCATGGCAAAGCTCACCACAGAGCAAAAAGATGCCACTGAAAGGCGAGGAATCTACCAGCAAACAACAGCTTCAGTGTTCAGCCAAGACTGAACTGCTCAGTTGTCAGCGCCTTCCTCCACAAGAAACAGTGGTGTTATTAACAACCAGCAAAATCCAAACTGGTGACAGTTTTACAATGCAAATTCCAAACATTTCCCATTGATGAACTAACAGAATGAAAATTCTCTAGTGAGTTGTGTTGATGCATGCGAGACCACAGAGTTATCTGGAAGTGGAAGCTCTAATGGTAACAGAACTTGTCAGCCACATTCACTCACAGGTGGGAGGAACACACCCAGAATTGGCTTTGCACTTTTTTTTCTATTGTATAGACAAGTCATCCTTATTTTAGAGACTAATGCACACAAGTTCATAAGTAACTCACAAAACTATTACAGAAAGACTGTTTATGACATTCAAAAATAAACAAATAAATCAGACACTTGATGTCAGGAATCACCGAAACAGACCAAGATGTGCCTGAATTAGTCCATTCATATTCCATATTCCAATAATTAAATGTTTGTCATCTGGTCTCACGCCCCACAGAAGAAAAGTGAAGGCTGATCAACAAGATACAGCAGCAATTGTTCTGCTTGTTTCTAAAACTGGAAAATGGTTTTTTTAAATGGATAATCTACACAAGAAAAGGATCTAAATCCTGCAATTAAGGAAGTCAAATGCTGTTCCTGAGATATTCTATCTGTGCCTCTGTCTCTGCATCTGAGATGTTCAATATGCTGTTGGCAGCCTAATTTTTCTGAAGTGGTCACCAATTACATCTTTTCTACTGTCCTGGCAGATATATTTAGTAGCCTGTGCTGTCAGCAGACTTAAAAGGATCTGAACATATGGAGTACTATATAATGCCTTGAACTCCTATTGACCACATCTTGAATGCACCACACATCCAAGGCTATCGGGTTCTTTTTTACCCTACATCAGCGAGTAAACTGATTGCTTCTTCACACAGATTTCTTCAGATTACTGTCAAGATAGATTAAGGCACACAAACCCTTTGAACACCCATGGGCAGAGTGTCAAAGGAAAGCCTAGAAAAATTAATACCACCATCTTCACAGCAGACTCAGCTGGTGTAAACTAGATACAAAGAGGCACTGAGCAAAAGGTAAGAGTAAGCTATTCAGGAACACTGTGTGTTAAGTGAGCACTTAACCTGTGAAATAAATACTCATGCACTTAAATACTTCATTTGTAAGAGGTAAATATAAGTAAGTATAAATAAGTGTATGAACATATTTGTACAGATTATTTAGATTTTACCTTTAACCTTTTGAGAGCATACATTTGAACCTTAACAACTTCTCAACTTCTTTTAACTGGGGAAACCACAACTGGAAACCCTCTTCATCTTTCTTTCTTTCTTTTCTTTTTTTTTTTTTTTTTAAGAGGAAGAAAAGGAAATACTAAAATAGTGATTTCACTGAGATATTTCTTTAAAAATCCATAGAGAAACTGTTTCTCGTGTTCTTGATATATGCCAGGAATAACTGCTTTTCAGAAAGATGCTAATCTGGATTCAATGCTGCCAACTTGGTAAAGCTGACAAGGAATGTAAAAGCCTTTTTGAGAGGCCAAAACCACAAAGATACCTTTGGCACAAGAAGCACCCTTTCTCTTTTGGGGAAAAAAAAAAAAAAGTAAAAAAGGAGAAAAAAAGACTTAAAAAATTACGTAGCACCTCTCCTTTTAAAATATCTGAAGGAATAGAAGTGTGCAAAAACTGTAGCAGGAAGTAGAAGAGAATATATCAAAGTAAACCAGCTAGTTTATATTGTCTTGGGGAACAACAGGAAATACAGTAAGGTGCATAAAATTGTGTCAGAAATCTTGTACAAAGAGAAACGAGATGGAGTAAAAAGGAAACAAACAGGAATTACGGGCAAAGTTAAAAAGACAAAGGCAAAAACACATTTTATTTTGCAAGGGGCAAAGAAAACCCTAAAGAAAAGAGGTTCTTTATATAGATCTCCAAAAACAGAGAGGAAGGAAGCTATGAAGCCATTATTTAACTGGAAAGACAGTTAAAGCAACAATTAAGTGTAAGACAACGGCAGATTTTAATAACCTTCGCAAGGGAAAAAAACCTCAGTTAATTATAGCAAATTATCTGACAAAGTGGGAAAAAACAGATGTTAATGGAAGCAAGGATTCCTTAAGAGTAATTAGATGTATTCCTACATTACACAACTAAAGAATTAATTGCATTCAAGTCAGAAGGGGCTTTGCTTCAGAGGAATTTAGGAACTCAGCAAAGCAAATTAAAGAGAGAGCAAGCAAGGTCCCAGAGGATGATAGAAGAGCAAACACAGCAGCAACTTAAAAGCAAGAAGAGAAGGAGAAAGCAAGAACTGAGTAAGTTAGAGAACACACATAGCAACTCTGATACTCACGGGTCCTACAACTATAGAAACTTAAAGGCTACTCTGCATTTGTTAAGAACTACACCCAGCTTCCTTTTTTGAGATCAGCACAGTAGATGACCTCCTCAACAAAGTCTTTGATGCTGACCCACATGACATTCTCAAAAGTAAAGATGGTGACCTGGTCTTAAATAAATTTTAGGAAGAATGAGAAAACAACAACCTGGATGCAAAACTACCCTGAAGAATACATGTTCAGCTAGGAGGGCATGTCAAGTACCATACAGGAAACAACAGCCAAGTTTCCTGCATGATCCAGTTTTCAGTAGGAATTTATGGAGTGACTTAAGAGCAACTCCACTTAAGAGTAACTCCATCACACTAACATACATGTGGAGCGACACAAATCCAAGCCAAAATGTCAGTGCATTCAGGAAATAGGATCAAAAGTAATTTTGACATAAAAGAGAGAAGGTCTAAACTCAGTTTAATTAAACTGAACAAGGAAAAATACAGATGTTAAATACTACTATGAAGGAAAAAAGAACAGGTTTTCCCCATGACTCCTTCAGAAGAATTATCAAAGATTTTCCACCTTAACTTACAACAAGTAAGAGATTCAATATGGATATCAGGTAAAAAACCCTGAAGAATAAATATTGGAGTAAAGAGAAATCTATGTTGATGGAACTTTTTTAAGAATAGGTTAGACCAGCACATGAAAAGGATCATTGAAGTACCTGTGACCCTGTTGCAACTCACAACACTGGCAGAGCTGCAGGTAAATGCAGCCAACTCAGTCCTGGCATGGGAGCAAACAAACCAAATAGGACATGAAACTACTAAATGGGACCTGAGAGATTGCTGGATAGTACCCATAACTGTGAGAGACACTGACGAGAATTACAGGCAGTGCAGTGAAGGCTGACTGGACTTCCAGCGCAGTTAAGAGTTATGTGAGAAACAGGTGAACTCCAGAAGCAGATACAGGGCAGGACAGAGGAACTCCAGGGAGGGGAAGCACTGCTGAGATTATTGGACTCTCAAATGTGGTTATGATTTAGCAAGACTGGAATCAACAACTAGGGGCAGGTTGGTAATTTAGGAGAAGACCGAGATGGAGAAAGGGAGGTATGAAGGTGGTATAATGGAAGTTGAAGGAGGAAAGGGGTAACAACCACAGGCAATTGATACCCACCAGGTAGCCCTGCTCTGCTCACCACCACAGCTTAAATGAGGGCAGACAGCAAAGCCTGTTATTCTGAGTCCATCACAAGAATCAAACCTGCTTTCTGCTATCAGGGGAACCAGCACTGAGAGGGAGGTTTGGTGCTCGCCCTGGCAAGCAGGAGAATTGCCAAGTAGTGGGACAGAGTATGGGAGCATCACCATGTTGGACCTTATCCATCCTCACCTTTTCCTACTGGTCTCACAAAGTTGCCTTTCATCCCTGAACTTCCACAACACTTGTGTAATGCCAGAGGAGCAGAATCAAAGTCCCATGACTTCCCTCACACTTAACATGTAAAAATAATTTCCAGAATATTCTCAGAGACAAAGTGATCTATTTTGTGTCTGCCCTGGGGAATGTCACCAAGCTACCATGCTATGGAAAAATGTAATTTGTTTTTGTACTGGTCACTCTGTAACAATTTTGGTGACACAATTGGATTAATGCCAACTTCCCTTTTCACAAGCAACTAAATCTCTTGACATTTGGGATATAATTTCAGCAGCCTTTGAAGGAGATGCAGTAAAACCATGAAGTGTACAATTGCAACATCTGAAAGAAATTATTAAATATCCACCAAATAAATACTCACCAGATGAATGACAACCAAAAAAGTACATTTATTGTAAACAATGACAGAAAGATTTATGGAATCTGGATTCACCACAAACAATACTTTCAGAAAACCATAAGAAGTGTAAGTGATGAGTATTTAATTTCAGTTTAGAATTTAAGTACAAATTTATTTAATTTATAATATAGTTCTGAAAAAAATAATCCTTTTCTCAAATATGCAAAAAATTAAAATGCATGGCAACATCTGAAACGCCCTTAGTTCTGTAATTCTTCATTGATTCCTTTAATTTTAGTTTATGAGACTGAAATTTTTCTTCAATCATGAAGTGGGCAGTTAGAAATCTTCTGGTCATCTTCAAAACAGTGAGGGAAAAATGCTCAATAGCAAGCATTCTTAACAAAGAAGACTGAACGCTTTTGAAAAAAATCCTGCTGTATACTTTGCATCTTAATGGAAAGTCTGTGGATCCCTGACCTGATTCCAAACATCTGGGAATGCATCATGCCCTAATATTCTCCATGGGAGTATCCCTAGAGCTCATGCCACTGTTAAAACATCCAAAGAGCAGTCTTAAAAAAAAAAAAAAAGAAAAAAGTCAGAGCAGCAGACGTTGAAAATGATCTTTTCCAGTCACCACACAATCATTTTCTCAGAGACTTATGGCCACTGTTATATTGACTCACTCCAGAAATGATACATAACATTTGCTGGACTGCAGATGCAATAAAAAGGCCACGTATCTGGTAACTCAGAGAATATATTCTGTTTCTATTTCATATTAAATATTTGTCCCATAACATTTTATACTTCCTGTTTTTTCATCAAACTGTCACTGTTCTAACAAATACTGCATTTTATTCTTCTCCTACCAAGAAACTGACATTAAAGAGCTTTCAGTGTGATAACACCTTCTGTGTAAGCATGGACATCATACAAAAAAAATAGGTAATACTGTTTCATGGCATTCAGGTTGAACAACTGAAGTGTTTTACTATACAGACAGACAGCACTGTGTTGGTAATCTATCCCTGCTGAAGATTTGTTGTTACAGTCACTAAAATGTGGCACATGATTCTGAAGTCCTGAAGTTGACATCCCTAAAAAGCCTGATATTAAAATAACGTGACAGTCCATAAAGTATCTTTCATTGTAAGACTTCACGAAGACTTTCACTATTTATATTTATGCAAAATCATTAAATAAAATACAGATATAGATGGCAAGAGAAAGTAGAGTAAAAACTATATTGCAGAATTATGAAAAACAAAAGAAGCATTGAAACATACTTGAGCAAATCCCTATAATTTGGCAAAACAACTCAAGACACTGAAGAATTGTCTTCACTGTGTAAAGACAGTACTCTTTAGGAATGTGTGAGGCACCACACTGACCCTAATTCAGACCTAAGTGTGGTTCCAGATCAGAACAACATACCAAAACATAGCACAGTACACACAAGAAACCATGACTATTAGTGGGCTCAGGGCTGCTGGAGAGAGAAACATTAAAAAAATAATTGTTAGTAAGTTCTTTTCTCACTTATCTACATACTCCTACACCGCAGGCACAGCTTCTGGCACAGAGAAACACAGAAGACAGATTAGCCTCAGCTTCCTGTCAGTGGTGCCAAATGGTCACTGATTTCCAGGAAGACAAAGATATAATCACATGACTAATACTGAGAAATGCAACTGCTATCAAGGCAGATCTGAGCACATTTCCTAGATGCAGCATCTGACAGCACTCAGATGGAAACTGGGTACACAGTACCTGCTCTATAAATTCCTGCTCTGAAACAAAAGCTGGGCATGCAGTTGCTGAGGAGAGCCATGGTACCACCCAGAAAGAAACCCTCCCTCTTCTGGAAAATTTAGGAAATCTGGATAGCAAGGTGCATTGCAGAGCTCTCAGCCCAGTCTATGTGCAGACATGAGCTGTGTTACACTAATACCCCAAGCAATCACAGCTGACTGAATCAAGAAACTCACTCCTTCTACACAACAGAGCAACTAAATGTTTGCAGCTCCAACCCTCCACCAGAAAATTCACCTACAAAGTAAAGGTTTCTAAGTCTGCTACTGCGTACAGGCAACAGATTGCATCCCAGCTCCACAGAGGCACCGAAGCTGGAGATACAGAGATTCTGGATCCAAACTTGGCCAACTGCCAAACCCTGGGTGTGCTGATGCAGCATTAACTCTTTCAACTTCCTTTAGACTGTAAGTGGTAAACAACCTCATGGTGGTTTTCACCCCAGCCTTAATTTTATCAGGGCACTGATACCATTTTAAATCACATAGTACTTATCCATCCCTACAATACGGATTTCTTCCTTGAAATGAGAACTGGTTGCTATCTGTAACTCCAGATTACAGAACCAGAGGCTGCACAATGAGAGCTCCCACTGTTAGTCAGTGATATAAACATCTTGATGGTTAACAAAGCAGTAGGCAACTTCAACTAACTTTGATTTTATTTTTTGCTAAATCCACAGATTTTTAAATCTTTTATTGCAACTCACCAAAATTTCTCTTTGTTCTTCAAGATTTTTTAAAAAGTTTGAAAACTCGTGAAGAGATGCATCTGTAATACAAAACCAGAAAAAAAAGGTTTAATCATGTTGGAGGATAGCAAGGTAAAATGTAGCCACTTATAACCATTTCTTACCTACCTATGTATCTTTCATCATCTGTCTCTGCATCACCAATGAATTCAAATTTAAAGTCTCTCAGAGAATGGGCAAATTTTCTCTGGGCTGCTGAAAGGTCTGCAATGAGAAAAAGGACAGGTTGAAGGTTAGGCTATCAATTTAAGTAGGCCAGGAGGTTCTCTATGCCTAGAATAATCAACGTTTACAAGAAGCTCTTAACACAGGTCTCTCTTATTACATTACAAGACATCAAGTGTTGTCTAACCCTCTGCTGATCACATCTGGGAATTTGCCTTTATGCAAGGTTATACAGTAGAAAGCACAGGTGTGCAGTATTAGACCTAACCTTACACTTCCCCATAATTTAGGGCACAGACCATACAAACAGATTGGTAACTACAGAAGTTGTAGGCACAATACTCACTATAAATTGTGCCAGTTTTCTTACTCTGCTAATCTAAATTCACTAAAATCAGATTCATCAGCACAAATACACTCTTAGAATTTTCTATATACTATACATAGTTAGCTCTGCTTTATGTTTATACATAACCCAAATATAAATATGAAATATATAAAAGAATTGTTGTACTGGAACTAGAAAGTCTATAGAGTTAGACTATGCCAAAAAGTAACTAAGTTAAATGCACAGCATTAAAATTAATTTTATATACTAACTGTTTTGTAATAGCTCTAAAACATTTTCAGTGATCCAATTTTTACCTATTAATGTTTGACAATTTGGAGTCAGAGACTGCACTCTTACATCTCTCAGGAAGTTATCATACTCCATATCCAGCCACAATATCATTATAAACTTGTACTAAAATTCATAAAGCTGTAAATAAACAGTGTACACACGCTTTTCTATTGCACTGGTATGTGCAGGTTGACAATGTCACAAGTTCTGGAAGGATGGAATCGCTCAGTGGAAAAAGAAAAAAAGGATGCATATCCTGGTACACCTCTACCCGGTAGTAAAGGTTTTACTCACATTTTTGTTGTCAGCCAAAGTTAAGGATGATTTAAAATATTTAGTTAATCTATAATCTTTTTCTTACCACCTGCAGTTCTGAAGGGCTAAGAACTACTCTTTTAACAGACCAGCTCTTTAATATTAACAGGCACTAAAAGATTACCAGCTTGAGCTTTTGTCATTGTTCTAGTTGGGGGTGGGGGAAGGGAGTGTTGTTGTTTTGGGGTTTTTTTGAACCAAAAACAAACAAAAGACTCCCCACCTTTGTTACAGGTCCTGCATCCAACACATTATGTATTTTACTATGTGTCATAGATGAGTACAACTTCGACATACAATGCTGCACTCAAAGTTCTGTTCAACCACTTAAAGGGTTAAGTCACAAATACTGTACAAACAGCAAAACACTACCTAAGATGAAGAAAAAAAACATGCTTTCTGTTCCTTGTCATTTCTTTCACCCTTCTCCCACCAGTCCTTTCCTCAAGCTGTTGTGTAACAGTGCCGTTCCCTGTGATGCCGTGCTGCCAGGTACTTGCTTCCCTTTTGCAACTGCTCCTACAGCCTGTGCATGTACCCTTCGCCATGTCATGCAGCAGGATGCTGCACAGGGTTGAAATAATAAGGATAAGAAGGCTGAGGGAAAAAGTAACGTAATTCCCATGTGAAAGGAAACAGGAGTGTTTTAATGCAAATGTCTTGTGGGCTAAACGGCTGCTCATAAAGCAGGCAGCAAAAGAAACAGGTTCTGTTGGATGTGAAAGGCTTAAATATGGAAAATAACATAAGGTTCTTACCCATCTAATGTTACACTTATTTGTGAGCCAGGTCACAGGACAAGGCTGAAGAGAGTTTATTTATGGGAGAATAGCTCCAACAACACACACACTCCCAAATTTATTTAATTTTCTTGAATACGATAATCCCCTACCGAAGCCCTGTCACATCAAAGCCAGCCCCATGTTGGAGGAAGGAATTGTTTATTATGTTTTCTCCCACTTGTGGAGGTGAAGTATTCAAATAATGTTGAGCAAGGTACGTGTTAAGAGCCCCATGCAGCACTACACACACATCTCCTTTCCCTTTCACAGTAAACTTACGAGCCTTTCTAGAGTGCCATGAAACTGCCCCCTGAATGGCTCCATATCCCTCCTCTCTATCAAAAACCACCTCTCTGGTCACAGTGACAGCAAACAGAACTTATGCCCACAACCAGACTCTTTCAGTGCAAAGACATCTTCTGTCAATTTGAGAAGGGGTTGAACAGAAACACTGAGTTTCTCACAGCATCAGAAACCCACACTCACGCATTTCTCTTTACTGAATCTGCTCAGGGATTGGAAATTGATGACCAAAGGGCTGTGTTTGGAAGCAGTAACCTTTCAACACATCAAATCTAGATTTGCAGAGTTCCTTGTTAAAACTATAAGGCTACATTATGTTTTTGCAATGTCTCTCCAAAAATAATTTCTGAAATGTTTAAGAACTATTCCAGAAAATTTTGGAAACCACCAGTGGACACAAGGAAGTTGGGGGTTTGGGTCACAGAACAATGACTTTCTTGACCTGATGGGTCAAAAAAAGCTGCAGATACCTGGCTTTGAACCACCGCCTAGAAGAAAACACAAGAAAACAGGAAGAGATTTTCTGAAGGATTTTAAGAACTTGGGACTTTCAACAAAGGTGAGAAGTCACTGGAGCAAAATAAAAGCCAATCACATGTTGTAAGATGTAACTGGAACGAAATACACCGCCTGACTGGGGGAAGAATAGTTCAATCATTTGGTCTAAAAGACTGTTGCAATGACCAGAGTCCTAACTGTTGCCAGAACAAGAGATTTTAAACCCTGCTTAGTCAGCAGGTGTTAACTACAAGATTGACTTTCCAAAGTTTATGTATCATCCATCACTCTTGCATTATTTTAGCAAAACTCACATTTAAGAACACATTCTGTTTTCATTCCCTACACCAAAATAGCACTAGTCTAACATAAAACTAGCACCTTGCTAGGCAGAACTACTGGTGCCCAGCTAGTCACAGGAATGAAAGTCTGAACTGCTTTTGCTAAACTAAAGGAACAAAACTGAGTAGCAATTAGAGATGGAGTAAATCTTCCTCAGAAGGTCAGAGCAAGATTTTTTTTCTGCTAAAGCACAGGAAAAAATACAAGCATGGTGGTTGGACACAAAAAAGATAAGATAGCCCTGTGCTGGGTTTTTTTGCCACCTGACAAACCATAGCCAGAGCGAGACCATCTGCAGTCAAACCTCCCACTGTGAGACAAACAGCATGAAAGTGCTCCAGCTTTTACCCTGATAAATTCCACATATCCTACAGTACATATACAGAAGTTCACACAATTACAAGCATTTACAAAAGTCTATAAAAACAAACTAGGTGTTGATATCATCATAAGTACTATGGTCTCTCACTGTTGTGTTACAATGTAAATGCTGAGCTTTGTTGCTTAAGGTGGAAATTTCATAAAAGTAACTTGGCTCTCTTCCATGCTGTGTCAGAAGACCTTTACTACAGAGAAATTATTTGACTGGCACTGACAGATACATCCCAGTGTTGTTCCACGCCAGCATTAGAGTCTGCAAGACCAGTATGGTGTTATATAACAGACTGTAAACATACATATGGATTTCAGTTATGTACATTAGATTAAGACTGAGTACAATACTGTCAAACAGCATGACCAGTTACGCTGATTGTGTGAATTACTGACAAAGAATTTAAGGGGCCAGAAACTATTTTACTCTCTTTAATCCCTACATTCTACACAGTAACACTAAATAGAAAGATACAGAAAGCAATAATAGGGTTGTTGCTCCTCAAAAGCTACTGTTATCATTGAAAGGGAGGAACAGGGCATTCAAGATCAAAGAGCATTTTAAATATCAACCAAACACTAACACTGCTGAATACAATGGAATCCTGGTAAACCCATAAGGTAGAATCATTTAAAAGACTCACCTAAAACACTAAAAGAAACCAAGCATCTGCTAAACGTTTTTAGCAAAAGGCTGAAAACACATTTCCAGAGAGAGAAGGGAGGGACATAAAGACACCAGAGCTTTTAATTTTCTCTCTTTGCCGTTGTTCCTATCAGTACATTGTAGTTCTTTGATGTTTGGATGCAACTACTTACAAACACAGTAGAAGAAAGATGAGCAGCTGTCTGCTCTCCCACGTTTCTCTGGATCACTTCAGAAACAAGAGCTCCCGTGAGTTTGTCCTGTGCCAGATGCACTGCCAGTGCCCCTACACAAATATCTATATATTTTTTTCCATTTAGATTTCAAGGAAAATACTTTTGTTCCTTATCTGAGTTGAACTGAGCCAACACAAAACCATTAGTTGCTGGGTGGTGGCCAGGCCTGACTTATAGGACCAGACTCCAATCTCTTCCTTGAAGATTAATACTAACCTCAGTGCTAGCCACACAAACTAAGTCTTGCACAAAGCCAGATAATATTGCTTCCTAAGGCTATCCTAGATCACTTTTGGATGGTAGAGGAATTACCCACTTGTTAATATTTTTGTACAACAATATACAGGTTTCTGCATCAAGCTTTGAAGAAGGACTGGAATTCCAATGCCATTCCTCATCCCTTACTACAAAGTTCATTGACTCTAACAAAATCTCCAGGAATGACAGATTTCCAGCTGCTTTATTTAACATGAGTTGAAATTGCTCTGGTTTCATCAAACAACGGTCTCCCTCAAAAGCTAAAGGGTTAAAAAACACTTAGATTTAACTACAAATTTCATCTTCAAGCTACGTTACCACATCAAGGCCTAATATTACACTTCTCAATGTATTTCCCTTGCAGTAGGCCAAGATCAGGCAAGCTACATGCTGTCATGAAACAGGAAAGAACAAGCTGAGCAAGAGCTAACAAAGTAGCTTCAGAGGAACAGAGCACTTAAAATAGTTTGTCCAAGAGCTGTAGTACAGACTTGTATGACGTTTTGTACAAAACACACACCATCTCAACACTTAAAAGTAACTTCGTGTTCCTCTTCTGTCTCCCCTTCATCAAGGTGGACAATGAATCTAATATAATCCACAACACTGAAAACTGAAACAGGATTTAGTTACTACCTGAGTGAGGTGGATAAACAGGATTTACTTAGTAACTTAGCAGATGCAATCCATGTGACAGAATTGTTAAGAGCAGTAATATGTTCTAACTCCCTAAAACCAAACAAACTTTTTCAATATATTTATCAGACAAAAAGGAGTATTAAAGAGTCATCAAATCAAGAAAATTTACAATAAAGCTAAAATACGAAGTTATTAATTTCCATCCAAAACCAGAATGGAAATCAAGTTCAAAGACTAAAAAGGCTTCTGGAGTTCCATTTTGATAATGTCACATTACCCGTGGTAGCCCATGGGTTTCTGAAACCTTAGCAAATTTGGGTATGAGGATTAAAAAGCAATGTATTACTGATTTGTCAAGTACCTCAACCTCCCTGGCCCCCACTTTCCCAGCATAATACAGTATATTTGGTCCATCTCACACCTTGAAAACAAATAAGGAAAACCTCAACCTCTCACCATTTCAGTTTAATTTAACTGGCATTTGGCTCCCGCTGGCCCAAAGGCACCTTTCCAATGGCTCCCAAGTGTCCAGCAATTGACAGCTTCACACTCTCCACATTCATATATTCCCAGGTCTGAGACAACTCCACACCAATCACACCAAAGTTAGAATGTGATATATTTTTTACAAAAAAACCTCAGAAATTTGTTGTCAGAATGAAGTTGCTCTAGATCCAGTCTCCAGGCACACGTGCTCACACAAATAAGAGTTCAAATTTTAAAAGTACAACAGAAAAAGGAGAAGAGCCAACAAAGAGCAGCAGCAATATTTTAGGTAAAGCCTTTCAAATTTTAACATGGAAGGGATTTTGGTTATCAAATTTAAAAAAAGAAAGAACACACATCAAACCAAAAACTTGGCATTTCAGTGTCAGATCAAAAAAAGAAAATTGTAAGAGTAAAATGAAAACCAAACAACTCTAGGGTAATTTATGTGTAAATACAAGAAATCAACAACAATTTTAGGGATCTTAATATCTAATGGAATTTTTCTTTTTAACTTGTCATAGATGGGAACTGATGCCATTCTTCTATTACACTTAAGTCCAAATTTTCTCATGACTCTCCCAACTAACAGCAAGAAATGAACACCTAGAAGCCAAAACATAAAAACAGGTTGTTATTGTTCATGTTTTTACTTCTCAATCTAAGAGTAAAAGAGAAAAATAACTACCGAGGCAATGAATATCATTGCAGAACAGTGCCTCTGTTAGGAACTCACTGGTCTTAAGTGTTTCTTCCAGTGTTGGACATTCCCTATTACCAGTTTTACTGCATGCTGGGGTCATTAACTGTGGCATAATTCTGTTACAAGTAAAAACAGGCTATTTAGTCTGAACAAGTCACATGTAAAGAGCACAACAGAGTCATCCTAAACTCCTCACTCCTTAAAAGAGAGAATCCAATTCTTGTAAATTTCTCTTTCATAGGTTATTTCTGTCATCTTTTATGATTTTCATTCTTTCAAATGCATAAACCCATAGTCTAAACACCACTTTTCCCCATACCAATCAAAACAGGCAAGTTGAGAAAGCTTTCAGATTTTAGCAGAGTAATTTTTTTCACAGATATGCAACATGTTTTAGATGCCATAACCTCCAACCATTGTTTTCTCCATTAGAATGTATGCAGTGCAACAACATAAAATGCATATCATATCATTTTATCTACCTTCTCTGGTTCTACAACTTTTATCAGTGAAAACAGACTTGACTCATTTCTCTTCTATCCACCCTTGCGAGGGAAAGGGTACAAACTCCAAATTCCCCCACATCAAGAAACATCTAATTAACATGTTAATTACCATATATTAAATATCATAAAGTAGGATCTTATGCAAGTAGGGGCAAAGTGCCAAATCATATTGTCCCTGTGGCTCTTATTATTTGCCTTTTTAGCTGGATCTTTGAAATTTGCCAGCCACCCTTACTCCACCCTGCCAAGGGCATTTTCCTCTTTGCATCACAAGCATTAGGCAAAACAGCACATTTAATATCTCAGTAGAGATTAAGGTTCTCCTAGAGCATATCCAACAGCTCTTAAAAAAAGGTGCACCCCTCTGCAGAGCTCAGATGGTGAGCCCATCTTTCAGTGCTGCCAATAACTTCACTGCTTCAGGGGTGGAGAAACATTCCTGCAACCACCTTGACATAAGCCCTGTATCCCAAAGTCTCTGCTGAAGAGTCTAGCAACTGTGATGGAAGTTCCTGTGGAGTACCACTAAAACAATTTGTCTTCAAAGGAATCAAAACCATCTTCCTAATCCTTACAAACTCTGTGTCGCTTACAACAAAAGACTAAAAGAAACAATAAATTAGAAAGCAAGCAGTAAGAAAAACAAATTGGCAACACAGAAAATTAGGAGAGCATTCCACAAAATTCACACTGTTCCCAAAGGTAAAAACCAGCAGTTCAGAATTTGCTGCAAAGGTTTCCCTGTATCATCTTGCATCAAATGGTAGCAACAGGGACATCCAGGTTATGTATACACACTGTTCCCAAAAGAAAACTCTGCATCAATCCAGAAGCAACAGGTGGAATACACAATAGCAAAACAGTCAAAGCTTTCACTGGTAAAGCTTTCACTGGTAAATCTTTCTACAATACCTTCAGCTCTGCAAGTAGCACAGACCTGGGGACTGTCTTCCAAAAATGACTGAATTAGAAACCGTGAGAAGAAAAAATTCCATTTCAGAAATCACAATTGTACTATTGCTAAAGATGCATGAATTCAGAAGACAAGATTACACCTCTAGTAATGAATTTTGAAGCAGAAAATTAAAACTGACTTAAGATGTTTATAAGAAAACTCTCATCACTAAAGAGAACAAGTTTCCTAATTTTGTATTCTTCAATTATAATTCTAGTCAAGCACCACAGATTTGAGGGCCTTCCTGCATTTCTGTTGTTCAGTAGCAAGTAAATCAGAAGCTTGAGGATGAAAAATTGTGTAGTTAACTGAAAACATTCTCCTCAACTGGGAAACTCCGCAAAAGACAAAAAGTAGTTACAGAAAAAAAATGTGTTTATTGTACAGATACTTATCCAACATCAGCATTCTGCATGTTTTAATTCTGAAGTATTGCTTTCTTTCCCAGACTGATTTCCCAGATAATAACTATAATGTTTACATAAAAAAGAATATATTGTGTTGAAATATTATTTTCATTGCAAAAGAAAATAATTCACTGTTGGTCAGAAGCTACATTTTGCCATTTTATTCTCCAAACTATAAAAGACTTTTGTGGTTGGGAGGTAACCTCACATAACAAAATCTATAAATATAGGCAATGAAGCATTAACCCCTCACAACTCCTCTTAAATGAAATACTCTCTGAATCCAAGGCACTTTTTAAAATCCAAATAACTGATAGGACATGTCCACCTAATTTCTTCAGTCACCAAAATTTGCTCATGGCAGTCAGGTCAAGTTGTTACATTGGCATAGCAGAGGTCCTGACCCATCACCAAGGCACAGAGATTTCCCCTTCCAAGAAACAGGAATGACTTCATTATTTGAAGTCTATTGTCTTAGAAAGCACACAGATGACTGGAACTTCATCCGGTTGAGCAAGTTGGAGGGGAAGCACAGCCCATCCTGGGATGGGAACATTACAGAAAACACATCTTGCAGGTTTTTCACATGCCACATCTGCTGCCACTGGGCATGAACATCTCAGAGAGTTCATACACAATAGATATTTCAGCAAGATCTTTTTCCCTCTACAGCTGCAAGCAAGGAAGAAGGGAAAAAACAAAACAAAACAAACCAACCTTCCCCTCCATGTTTTTAGCTAAATTAATCCTGAACAGGATTTCACACAGGAAAGGCCTTTTTCCAGACAGAGCTCTCTTGCCTGCTTGGTTTCCAGCTGTGTGGTGGTGCTTTTCACAAGAAGTCAGATGACAATCCCGGAGTGGGAAGTGGGCAGCCAAACCACAAGAAGAACTGGTAGCCACCTCCCTAATGAATGACTAGAGCAAGTCTTTTTATTATCTTTAAAAGCACATACTGTTGACTGACTGAAATGTATTTATGAGGTTGTATATCAAGTCTGCAGTAATGTCAACATGAAACACCTTCAGAAAAAAAAAAGATCATTCACAATGTTTTGTGCCTTTAAAATGGTAGATATCTCAAAACTCTGTCACTTGTATGGAATTACTGCCTAAACATTTGCATGTGTAGACAAAAACCCAAAAGGAGATCAAACTGTGATTTCTCCACAGCAAGACATGTTCAAACACACACTCAGCCCATGTGCACACCTAAAATTAGGGTGTTATACGAAATGGCTACCAAATACTTTGTCATCAGTAAGACCATAAAAGGCTCAGAAAACAAATTTACATTTTCACCAATTCCTCTGCTCGTGAGCCATGAAAACTAAGCAAAATTCTTCCAGTGGGAAAAGACCTCAGATAGTACAATTTTCTTTTTCCAAGTGCAAGAGGATTCAGGTTGGAGAGGACAGAGGAAAACAATCAGAAATCAGATAAATAAGCAGCTGAGATCTATAATTCAACACAGAATTCAAGTGCCCACCCTTTGGGCTATTTATTTATTTATTTAAAGGTGAGAGTATTAGTGCATTTTGGAAAATACTTGACAATTTAGTCCATTTCAATTAAAAAAAAAAAAACAAAACCAACACCAAGCTCAAAATTCCAATTCAAAATGCAGAGAATAGGAGTTCTGGTAAGATTTGCATTAAACTCCTTTTATTGAGTTATAGAGTTTTTTGTCCACTATAGACATGTCAAGGTCAATCTTCAGCATCAAGAATGATCGGATGACCACAACAGGCCCCCAAAGATGGAAGAGTTCAAAAATATCTTCGCTGCAGCTTGACACACAAGCCAAGGTTTCATAGAGCAAACAGCTGACAGCAACTGTGGTGCAGAGGACAGCTTATACTTACATCATATATAGTTTCCAGAAAAAACAGTAGTATAGCAGTGGTTAACTAAACTAGATGCTCCAATTAAAAAAAAAAAAGTTTTGCCCTACACTTTTCCAAAACTGTCAAATGGAGATTTTATGTGTAAAGCAACACAATAGATGTGTGTCAAAAGGAAACTCTTCTGATAGCTCTTACATTGAGATGTACCTGACTACAATATATTAAAACTGAAGCTTCTAATTAGCTCAGACCAGAACTTTATATGAACAGCACAGAATATTTCAACACCCTTATTCTGATTATAGGAGTCCTTTAAATAAATAAAAACTACAAAAAGCACTGATACATGTGAAACATGCAAGTAAAGAATGAATTTTACACTGCCCTTTCACTGCTCTCACTGTTTGTCATTTAAAGTTATTGCTAGAGAAAGCCCTGACACTCCAGCATCATTTCACCTGCCAGCTTCTCCAATTATTGCAATTTATTTGCCTGGGCAGAAGAACAAAGTTTCTGCCCCCAGTAACTGCTAAGAGAACTTAACAGGAAATACTTATTCAAGTAGTCAACTATATAATACAGTAAATGCCAAAAGAGAAACTTCACTCATCTCTGGTCTGGATAGTTGTGTAACAGCTGAACTCTATGTGCAAAGAAATGCTGTAAATCCTTCTGACAATTTCAGATTAGAAATCTTACAAGAGGTCTATGATTCAATTATAAGCTAATACTATGTATTCAAAGGAGGCACACAGTCAAACTTACTAGCTCTGACTGAGAAAAAATTTATGACCCTAAAGTCTCTGGCACACAAGCACCTGCAAGCTTCCCTGCTTTGGGATTTCAGTATATTTCTCCAAAGTGAGTTTCCAATCTAGATATCAATGGCAACTTGTTCCTGAATAAAAGATCACTAAATGATCAAAAATAAAAACAATTGAGCATAAAGAATCTAGGATAGTCGAGAGCAATCACCATACCCTCATGCAAAGTACATGAAAGGACATCTTGCAATCCCACACAGGAAACAAAAAGTGCTTGTTTAATCTTCTAATGCAATTTTATATTTCATTCTGTTTTCAGGTAAAAGGAAGACTTACAGTGTATAACACAGTAACAATATTTTTTTAAATTACTTACATCTTTTATGCTTTGACACAAGAATTAGCTTAAATTTACTATCACAGATTTAAAGGTCACACTGGTTTTGCTTCTAAATCAGTCTAACAAGCAAAATTTCTGAGTGAAAGTACAAGGTTATGTAACTTCTGGATTTTTCCTTCACTTAACTGTTTCAGCTGCATTACTGTACACTCTGCATGTCCCATACAAAGCATGCTCAGAAGAGAGTATAACACCATTCCTTGCGTAAGATGAGCAATACCACAAAACTACTTACAGTTTCCCTTAGAAACTACTGTATATTTCCTGCAGTGGAACTGACTCTTCTCACCACTCTGATAATATGAGGAACACTTTGTATAACAGAGTAGGAGTACAGAAGTTCAGTACTCGGCCCAGTCATGTTTGAGTTTCATTCGTGGAAGAGAGGGAAAAAAAAGTGAGTCAGCATTTCAAATAGAAAGCTGTTTTCTTAAACATTTGGATTTTTGAATTTTCCATTGCATTTCTGGGGTTGAGGCTAAGCTTGGGATAGTTCATAACACAGTAAGTAATGATTTTTCCTTTGTCTCTCTCCTCTGGACCCAGCAACAACAGTTCATGTTCAAGTACTGTCCCTGCTTATCATCCACCAAAAGGATCCACAAGCCTGCCTTGCTAACCCAGACTTATTCAGCACACTTGTAGCTTTAACTGCACACGTCACAACAGGTGAGAAGCAGACAAAAGGGGAGAAGACTAAAGCTGACCTGTGACTGAGAACAAGTGTTGTCAACTGACTATTCTAGACAAGGATTCCCCTCTTTAAAACAAGATAAAACAAAAAAATAATCCATTTTACCAGACTAATAGATAGAATGAGAAGCTGCTCGGACTGTGACAATCTATGTTATAAAGTCATAGAATCATTTTGATTGAAAAAGACCCTTAAAGACTGAGTCCAACCATAAACCTAACACTTCCAGGTCCACCACTAAATCGTGTCCCTGAGTACCTACACATCTTTTAAATGCCTCCAAGGATCGTTGCCTCCACCACTTCCAAGAGCAGCCTGTTCCAATACTTTACAACCCTTTTGGTGGAGAATCTTTTCCTAATACCCAATCTAAACCACCTCTGGTGCAAGCTGAGACCATTTCCTCTTGTCCTGTCATTCTCTATATGGGAGAAGAGACCGACTCCCACCTGGCTACAACCTCCTTCCAGGTTGTTGTACCGAGCAACAGGGGCTCCCCTGAGCTTCTCTTCTCCAGGCTAAACACCCCCAGCTCTCTCAGTCACTCCTCTTAAGACTTGTGCTCCAGACCCTTCCCCAGTTCTGTTGCCCTTTTCTGGACATGCTCCAGCACCTCAATGTCTTTCTTGCAGTGAGGAGCCCAAACTGAACACAGGATTGGAGGTGCAGCCTCACCAATGCCTAGTGCAGGGGAATGATCTCTGCCCTGGTCCTGCTGGCCACACTATTCCTGACATAGGTCAAGATGCCACTAGCCTTCCTGCCCATGTGAGCACACTTACATGTACTATACTCACAGAAGAACTCCAAATTTCAAATTTGGGGAACAATAAATATCTCAAATTATGTATACAAATATGAGATGACAAATTAAACAAAGATCTGAAGGAAAAGCTTCCTCTTTCATCAGTGAGTACAATGCATCTGTACAACACAGGGAAGGGCCTCACAGACAGCCTGTACACCTACCTAGACTGAATTGTTCTATGAGGGGAAAAAAACACTGTGTTCTGCACTCCAGCTGTACTGGTTTTATAGCTCAAGCTCTCAGTGGTACAAAGTGTACTGGCTGCTCACAAAACTCTAAATGTGCATGCCTTTTATATCTGATTATTTATTCATAGATCAAGCTTGAAAGCAAGCAGAAAACAATCATGATGATGGAAGAAGGGAAAGCAATTAACTAATAATCCCTGGGCACCAAACAAAACAAAAATTTGAAAAAGGTACCACATGTGAAATATCATTACAACTGTGGGGTACAATTGCCTGACTGGTCTGTATTTTATCAGGTTGATAGGGAAGACTAAGTAGTTCTCCTCTGTTTGTCTGACCCTCTGCCACAACACACATTACTAAAAATAAAAATTTTTAAATGTTACCAGTTAAAATCATCATTCAAGTTGCTCAACTGCCATGTGGTTCACTTCAGCTAATGCATTTAGAACACAAATCAACAAGAAAACAATTTGCTTGGCTGACATTTCAGTGAAAAGGGCTCTTTTGTAAACCATCTTTAAAATAATAGCAAGATTTAAACAATTTTCTGTGGCTCACACTAAAGAGGTGGTGCTTAAATACTCTCCAATCTCTGGTTTGGAGCAAAGGAAGAGACTCAGTCTCAAGTGATCAAGCCTGTGTATTTTGAAACAGAAGGAGACAACATTGCTCCATGGAAAGTACTAAATTCTTGGGGGAGAAGAATCATAAGCTATTAAGAAAAATATGCACTTTAGAACCTTTCTTCAGGATATACCAGGCTTTCAGAAAAATAAACACTTTGTTTATTTGAAATAAGATAGGAATTACCCTGGATAGCAGAAGAAACCCCATTCTCCTTTTCTAATGCTCCCTAACAAGTGACAAGAATGGTCATAGAGGCAGAGTAAAGTATACATTTATTCCTGAAAGCATGTAGAAGTATATTAGGAAGACTGGATAATATTGCTGCAGAGTTACTTATAAACGTTAAAAATAACCTGGTCTTGGTGACTGGGCGGAGGGGGGGACGGTTTAATTTCTTTTAGTCCCTCTCCCTTTAAGATAACAAATCTGAGTCTTCTCTAATGCAACACTCCTTATTCTCTCATAAATTTAATATTACATTTATTCCAGCTGCAAAACCAAAATCTTTACAAAACAAACAAGCTATGAGATAAGAGTCATTTGAGCAGTGAAGAACACCCTAAAATTAACCTGGGTAATAAAATTAACCCCACATTTCACCAGTTACGGGAGTGGCAGAGTTATTAGACAACGTAACATGCATATTTCCCAAACTCAGACCTTTCCAACTGGCCCTGTCAGTAGCCTGTTTCTTCTGACACTCAAAGGTTAAAGAAAACCTACAACTTAGGCTAACATGAAAGAGGCACAGACTTTCCATACATTCAAAGTCATAAGCTGAGAGCAAGAGAGTGAAAAAGAGACTGACCATGAGTGCAGTGATTACTCAGTTAAGTCAGTCACAGGACAGCACGGGTTTTACCTATAATGCAGTATTTTTCCCCATTAAGTGCCTAACATAGTATTAAAAAATATATACTATCGAAAATATCTTGTTCTGGAGAACTGAAGTAATTGTATTCTCCTTCTTTCCTCCCTCAGAAAGTTAAAATACAGGAGAAAGCATTACTAGAACTACTTGAACAAGTTCCGTGACTGGAGAAACAGCAACTAACTCTAACACCAGGCATAAAAGTGTCCCCTCAGGTTTTGGTCTCTGATCTCACCTCAACTATGCTCGGTCTTGCTCAGCAGACAACAGCTACCAAGGTGGCCACCTGAGATACAGAACACAAACTTAGGATTTAAACCCACCCTGCCTTTCCAAGTGTCACTGTAGCCTAAACACCTTCGTTTTAAATGCACACACAAGAGAAACACACTGCATGTAGAGCTACATAGTTAATCTGGTTGGACATTCTACCATGACATTCTTCCATAAAAAACCAACAAAGAAAACAAATCAACAAAGAAAACAAATCCACCAGGAGACAACACAAACATTTCACAGTTGGGCTCCCTAACAAAAGATAACGAAAGATAGCAGATTTGAAGAGTCTGTTCTTTCCCCTGAAGGACCACCCTGAATGAACACAGTATCCTTAGATCCAGCTACAAATCACGGCAGCCTCTGCTCTCCAACGGGTAAAGCCTGTTCCTGAAATTCTGCACTTCTTTTCACAGGTAGTTTCAGTTGGATAACCAGAAGAATCCATGGAGAATATTTTTTTACCTTTGGAACCAGTTCACTTTGTGTGTCATCTAGAGCACTACCTTTATGAGAAAACTTCCAAGCACCTGGAGCAACAGCTCTACGTTGCTGATGCAGAGCAGTAACACAGATGGTCTGGCACATCAAGTTCATTCCTGCAAAAACGGCATGCTCAAGAGCTACTCAACACACATGTATTTAAAAAGCAAACATAATTAGTAGAATATTGGGAAGCAGTTATCCCCTGGTAAGCTTTTGAAAAGCTGGCAATGGTTTTCTGATGAAAGAGAAGAGTCTGTCACACAACAAATCAAGTATACTTTCATTTGCCCAAACCTTATTTTGGATAAATCGCAGCTCATTTCCCACACAGACCAGAAGGAAGGAGTGGGGCATCCCAGTCTTGGGAGATGCAGCACATCTCACTTGTGCTGCACTGCTGCTTTGTAAATACAAGACTACACTTATCAACGAAATGTCAACAAAACAAAACCCAAAGAAACATAAAAGTCAACAAAAAGTCTGTACAACAAAGGAGTTGGCCTCATTCAAACTACCACATATGGAAATAAGGCAGTAAAATACTGAAAAGCATCAAGTGTTCAGTGAATGCATTTGCCAATGACAGCTGGAAAAGGAATTTGCTGATTTCTGAAGGAAGCAGGAGCTTCCAAACTAGTCCTAATGATTTAAATCAGAGCAGTTTGACAAAAGCTGTCCATAGTTGGTCCTCAGATCCATGTTGAACAACCTAATGTGTTGTACTGCAACTATCCTACTGGGTCACATCATTAACTACATTTTTATATTAGGATAACTGAATGAGAGAGGCATGCTTAGCTCCCCTAAAGAAATAAAAGTTGAAATAAGCATTGAAGACAAAGTGTCAGTTTATATTTTCTTCCTTTTTCTTCTGCTCCTCACAATCAAAAGCCATTTATGAATGCTGCAAAAAGCTGCAACATATATGAAAGACCCCATGGTCAACTAATGCATTTGCTTTAGAATTCCTTGTTCATCTCATTTTCTAGTCCTAGTTAGCAACAGAAAATAATTCTTACACTAAAAGTTCCTCAACACATTTCTTCCTTCATTTACTAATGTTTCTTCTCATGTCCAGGTTTTGTACTAAAATTGTTGCTGAAGTAAGAGAAAAGAAGACCCATTTTAACACATTGGTTGGGATACTTCAAAATAAATTGGTTTCTTAAGCAGGATTAGGCTTAAAATGAGACTACCATTTTGCACCCTGCTCACTTAAATGGCACTTTGCCACGACTTACAGGAACAAGATGCAATACATTTACAAACACAACTCAGTGAAAAGTAGTCGTTCAAGGTCTAGGCTGTTCCAGCCTGTTCCATGGTTGTTCAGAGAATGCCCAGGACAAAAGAGCATCAAGAGCCACAGACAATTAGCACCTTCCAGACTCTGGGAAAGAGAGAAGAGAGGCAGATGAAGCAGTTCAGTGGGGCTCAGCAGCACAAGTCAGTCCACTAATACAGCCACAGTAGGTTCGTAATTGCTCTTATTAGTATCACAACGACTTAGGAGTACCTGCATTTAAAAAAAAAAAAAAATTACAAAATCACGGCAGCATTGTTTCTTACTGTCCTGCACAGACAAAGGCCATGCTGGCACGAAAATCTCAGACAGGATCAGTCAGAAGCTACGTAACGAAGAACACTAAGCCTTTAAAGATGATTAGCTTCAGCAACTAAGGCTGCCTTACTTTTGAATTGGCACTTTCAGTCACAATTCACCCTGTTGTTAAAGCTTTAGAGCTGTCTGCCTAGCCCATGCTTGTGATTCTCCAACTGCAGTCCTCTGGACCTCTAGTAACCTGCAAAGCCTGTTAGATGTGGTTCAAGGAGACTCCATACAATTATTTCCCCTTCCTTTCCATCCAAAAGACCAAAGTCCATGAGAAATTTTGAAGGTTGACACCAGCCAAAACAAATGTGGGGAGTTTTTAGAGTGGCCACATATGTTACAAACTCCACAGGGAAAAAAGAAAAATAACACCAGCATGTGCAGACCTGTAAGTGCAACTTCATCTTATGACAGAGGTGTTTTGCAATGCTAATTCAAGAGCAGCAGTGTCCAACTAAGAGAAATGCAAAAGACTCCCTGACTTATTTACCTTTCTTCTTACTTTTTTTGATGGAGAGAAAGACAAGAAAATCCAGAAAATCCACAACTCCTGGAGAACAGATATCAAGGATGTTTGCTGGTCAATAATAAAACTTTTCATACCAGCATTACATCTCCAGTTCTTCAGAAGTTACAGATCTACAGAGAAAATTGACTGTTAATTGTTGTATTGGTTTGGTTTCTTTACCAAATTGATTCTATCAAGTCAGGATATTTACAGCTATACCAGAAATCCGTAAGATACATAGCTAAGACACAGATAATTTGTTTGAATCTCCTAGCTTACATATCTACAAGCATTTCCTAGTTATCAATAAAGGTGGAATCAGGATAAGAGTTTCTCACTGAACAGGACAGCAGTCCTGTCTGTTTAGACTGCCTGAAGAAATTTCAAATGTATTACATGGGGAATAGGGGAAAAAAAAATGAAGGCAGGACACAGGTACAATTTTGGAGAGTATTGGCCTGCCTCAACATGCAGATGGCTAGTTTTAATGATATATAAAAATGTACTGCTGGATACATAGCATAGTTTATCCATAATATAAACATACTTAAAGCAGACCTTTATGACTCACTGTTTCCAATTCTGTAATCTCTTTGTCTCATTATGCACTCTAGAGTATCATGATAAATTATGCTTTATATCACTATCACAGCATTATACTTCATAGAATCCCAGAATGGATTGAAAGAGACCTACAAGACCACCTAGTTCCAAACCCTTGCCATGGGCAGGGACACTTTTATTAAACCAAGTTGCTCAGAACCCCATGCAACCTGGCCCTAATCACGTCCACGGATGGGGCATCCACAACTTCCACGGGCAACCTGTGCCAGTGCCTCACCATCCTCACAGTAAAGAATTTTTTTCTAACATCTAATATAAACATGCCCTCCTTCAGCTTGAAGTCATTCCCCCTGTCCTGTCACTACATGCCCTTATAAATAGTCCATCTCCACCTTCCTTTTAAGTTCCCTTCAGGTGCTGGAAGGCTGCAATTACATCACCCCAAAGCCTTTTCTTTTCCAGGCTGAACAATCCCAATCCTCTCAGCCTTTCCTCATAGGAGAGGTGTTCCATCCCTCTAATCAACTTGATGGTCCTTCTCTGGACTCAGTCCAACAGATCCATGTCCTTCCTGTGCTGGGAACCCCAGAGCTGGATTCAGTACCCCAGGTGGGGTCTCACTAGAGCAGCGTAGAGGGGTAGAATCCCCTCCCTCAACCTGTTGGACAAGCTGCTTTTGATGCAGTCCAGGATGCTCTGGTCATAAGCATGCAGCCCTACAAAGTACCTGTGACCTAAAGAAATGAAACTTTACTTTTTTATCTTATTTTCATGGCACTGGAAGATGCCACCTAACCACGATACACACATGACAACCACTTAGATAAGTCATCCAGAGGTATGCAGCACAGTGTTGCACTGATCAGCATCCTGAACTACACTTGCACCACAAAACATCAAAGACTATGTAGCTCCTCCCCACCTTCCTCCACCAATTCATTCAGGTGAAAGCAGGCCTGCAGCTCTGAAGAGCAGGACACTAAAGTCCAGCCAGCTCCCTTGCTTCCACATTATGAAGTAACAGGAAATACAACTCCCCTCGCACAGCCAGTTCCCACTTCAAAACCAAACACTGATGACCTGTACTTTCATTAACTGCTGTCATGTTGATCCCAGAGCATTTAACACATTCAAAAGACAGAACAAAGTTCAAACCAGGATGATAACCCCTGCACATGTGACTGCTGAGTATTTGAGCTGGAAAAAGGCCAACACAGAGAAAGAAAACTTCTCTGCCCTGGTTCTCCAAGTATTTCCAAAAGTATATAGGGGGAAAAGTGCATTTTGTGCAAACAAAAAGAGCAGTTGAAAACACAGAATTCCCTTCTCAGAGGGTAGAAACATAATTGGCAGAAATACATGCAGAAAAGTGGTTATTCAGGTAGCATCCCAAACCAATATTTCATAATATATCTCAAAGTCTTTGTATCCATCACTCCCAAGCCTGCTAGTAATGTTAGAAGATGCTGTGTGAAATATATTTTCAAAAACCCAGAGAAAAACTTTTCCTTTCCACTTCCTTGTTTTTAAACTGAGACTACTTTGTGACATAAACCACATACACATAACATCAGTGAGACTTATTTCCCAAGGAAGACTGCATGTTAGAACCAGTGAGTCGGTAATTTAAGCAAAATAGCATGTTCAACAGACAGCACTGAAATCCCTGATCATTGGACAGAACTACCTTAATTTCTGCTACTTCCCCTGCGTGCAAATGTAGCTCCACAACTAAACGTGCAAAGGCCCATCCCTGAACTTGTGTAAATCCTGCACCCATGGGAAAAGAACTGCCAAGGACACCCAGCACACACAGAGGAAGCAACACACCACCCTCATTCTTTTAAAAACCACAAAAGTAAATTGATGTGGCAGCACTGCAAGGAAAGACTGGATTCAAACGTGAAGCAAGTCCAACCTGCTGCTGGTTAAAGACAAGTCATGAACCCACAGCAAGACACACACAGAGGGTGACTCTGATGGTATCATTTATAGCGGCTCAGCAGCTGGCAAATGCCACACCCCTCAGCGTCCTGTGCACACACCACATGGCTGAGAGCCCCTTGGCAGGTTGCAGCCTTGCCACAGCACTGGGACATACCATTTCAATTTGGGAAGAAAGTATCTGCATGCTGAATGTAACAAAAATCTCTCAGCATACTCCCAGCTGCAAAGGACCTGCCTAGATGTGGTTAGGCAGGAATTTTGAAGGAGCAGGGAGCAATGATTTCAGGCTAGTGAAACATCCTGAGAAATTAAACAAATAAATAAAAGTAGAGCATGTACCACTACTCAAGCATCTTGGCATAAATTGTGTTTAAAAGTAGAAATAAATATATTGAATTAGGCAAGCTGGTTTCATGCACAAGGCAATAGATCAGGGTTTCAAAGACTTTGTTTCATGTTCCAGCCCTTGAATAGACTTTGAAAAAGTCACTGACTCACACTGTGCCCCAGCTATTACACAGGAAGGTGCCTCAGCTTATTATCAGCAGGATAAAATCTATTACTAAATAACGTTCAACTATTTTGAATATGTAAGTCACTACATCTTACTTTCACCACTTCTGCTACAGGAACACTGTTAATGAAACAAGGTACAGCTATTTCACTAGAGTACACCCATCAATCTTAAATACCTCAGTTTTAAAACAGTGGATAGAATGTACTCTGTTTATATGGCAAAGAGAATATAAGTTATTCTTCAGGAAAAAAGATAAACAAAATCACAATTTGAAAAGAAATCTGTAGAATGAAAACATAGAACTGTGAGGACTGAGGGATCTATCTTTTCACGCAAATCAGACTACAGGCACTGGAATAATACCAATGCAACCTGGAGGCAGAACTATAACAAATATTTAATCAGATCTTCTGTTTTAAGAAATAGATACCGACCATAAATCTTAATCTTGATGACTCTATATTGCATGGTTAAAGAAGCAATATCTTGCACAACATATAAAAAAATTGTATTCTCATCAGTACTCTTCATTCTTTTTAAAAGTCAAGTGAACTAAACTTATAACCTCATAGTAAGGCAAGTGTCTTCATATATAATTTTGTTTTATTTCTTGGCTGTATTTCACAAGAACATTTTTAAAGAGGTTTTTGAAGGTCTTTTGAATATTACAACAGAAAAAACCCCTGATGATGCTGCAACTCTACACTTGTATGTAATGTTAGACAAATGCGCAGAGCTGTAATTTACAGTGAAGATTCACTGCATGGTAACTGTCAACAGTTAGAGGGTTTATTATCCAGATCACCACGTTCATATCTGACCCAGATCACAAGCAACTCAGATGATGTTTAATCCTCTACCTGCCAAATTCTTCATCATGCTATGAAGACGTGCCCATCAAGTCGCATTCACATTGTGCAACTGTGTGAGATAAATCAATCGATATTTATTAAAGACTTTAACAACTTGGCAATTAAGGGGTTATTTTAGGAGCTTCAGATTTATGAAAGCTGGTAACAGTTTACTTTTCTCATAGCCACACCTGAACTTCCACCAGCATTTTCTAGGTATTAGTCTTTCACTATGGAGCCCCTGGTGGTCTAGGGGAAAAGGTGCCGCGCTATCACCGCGGAGACCCGGGTTCGATTCCCGGTCAGGGCCACTCCCGGGCAGGTGGGGCTCGTTAGCCCTTAAAGGCAACCCACCTACGTCCTAAGGACCTCGCTGCCACCGTCCAAGCTCGCTTGGCCCTGGCAGATGAACCTTAGGATTAAAGGGTGGGCTCAGTTCCGCGCACACTGTGTCTCACCTAAAAAAAAAAATCCAATGCGCAGGCTGGAAGGTGGAAAGACCTTCCCCGGATCTTCGCTTGCGAAGACTGGCCATTATTATTAGTCTTTCACTAGAGACAGAAGTTGTCACTGTGTCCACTCTTACATACCATGCTGTGTCACTGGTTCACTATAACCTCTTTGACAGTTAAAAGACCTATGGAATGTTGGGATTCTCTTCTGCAGTACTGATACGATTCAAGTAATTGAGGGCAGGGAAATTTCATTAGGCTTCAGGCAGCATTTCCCTATTCGTTCTGCTGCATTTCACCATTAGTCTTTATAGTGGGCAGTTTAGCTAAGTATGAACTGGCAAAACCAGAAAGCATTATAGTACTTTCCAGGATATCTACTATCCAGGGGAAAAAAAAAAAGTGTTGAAGTTTGTATAAATAATATTCTAACATTTTTATAGCACTAATTCTCTCATGGATCATTTCTTCACTTCTGCACCTAATATTTACATATTAGTAAGAAACTCCCTTTCCCTCACAAGTTTGCTTTATACTTGTTTAGAAAAAAAAAATTCTAACAACATCACAGAAATTGGAGAGAAACAAAAGGACAACAAAGGAAAAAACGAGAGTGAGCAATACCCTAGGGAAAAAAAAGTAACATCACAGTACCAATTCCTGTGACACAACTTAAATAATATGCTGTGAAACGGTCAAGCAGGCCAAATAAGAATAATATAAAAACAATTGTTCCAGTTTATCTTCTATTTATTTGAAACAGCAATGGGGCTGATGACTCAATAAACCAGAATTAACACTTCTTCAGTGAAGCTCAACTATAACCTCCTATCAGCTGGACTGAAGGAACCTTTGGCTGCTCATACCACAGCACTGCACCAAAGCAACCTAGCAGCCAGATTTGTATAATAAAGAACAGGGTGTGACAAAGCCAGGCTATCAGCTGGAAGTTGCTTTAGACAGCTGCAAGCCTAGCTTTTCTTTCTTCAGGCTTTCAAAGGAGTTTCAGCCACAGACACTCAAGTTCTCTTTGGGCCCGAAGCTTGACCGAGTTTGAGAACACTGGAAATATCAAAGAGAAAGGAAACTACACATAATGCAAGTCACAAGCTCATCACTTTTTTATTTTTTTTTTATTTGTGTTTTGTATAATTGAAGTTTCATTCAACTCCAGGAATGTCATATTCCGCTCTGTGCCTCCAAGCAAAACATTAATAGGCAAAGTTGTTTTGCTCAACTTGCGCAACTCCTGCTACCTGTAGGAATGTCCAATTCAGAAAAATGCCAGACTGTTCCAATTTCTTCTTTCCTTGAACTGTGAACTTTTCTTTGGAGCTAGAAAAGAAGGAACAGCCAACCAAATTTAAAAGTGGAGGAAAGAACCATGGAGACAATTAAACAACTGGCCATGTTTGGTTGAAAGCAACCACAACTATTTCTGACTATATCCAGTTAGCCCGTTTGCCACAGTAATGCAGAAAGACTTCTCTGATAGTGGGAAATTAAAATTAAGTAAGTCTTTGAGCTAGAAAGCAACAAAACACACCCATGCAAAGGTCTTTTAAAGGAAAGGAGAAAAGACTCTTTACTTCAGGTTGCATCATGCACTTATCTTCCCAGTGTCTCCCTTAGGAATTTGCTTACGATATAAATAATTTCCATCTGAATTGATTCAAATGAAGCTCTCTTTCGTTTATTAGCAAGCTAAACATATTTTCATTTCTTAATACAAATGAGAAAATTTTGATCTAAGGATCATAGAAAGGCAATAAGGGAACAGAAAATAATTCTTTTTGCTTTTCTTAAACTTAAAAGCCAAGATTTGCACATTGTATATTTATCCTGAAGAAATTATGCCAGTAGAAATCTCAGGTTGCTGGAGGATTATTTTATCCAATGCAAAAGTTAAATTATCTTGGTCATATTATCTGCAATTTCAGCAATCATGCACAGGGACACTTCTGCACAGTTATGCTTTAGTTGCTTTCTGCTTCTAAATTGCTTCCCTCCCTTGTCATTAAAGAAAGCAACAGCAACACTTAACACATTGTATGACAGTCTTACTTAATCCAGCATTATAATCCATTTTTAAAAAACCCAAACAAGTGAGGAAACACTAGGTCAAAAGTAAACTAAAAAGATACACGGTTAAATGTTGCTGCACCTCAAAGTTGACAACAGTCAAAGGATGTACCTATCAGATACTCAGAGTCAATCTGTTTGCAGTATTTTACAATGTCTGCACAGCTGCTCATCAAACAAGGAACATTCTTTTGCTCTAATCAAATATAAAAATAGCAGTTTGGCATAGAAGAACTATAACCTTTTATTTCAGCACAGAATGGACTGAGTATCTACAGAATTTTTTCTAGATGTTCTTTATTCAATGCTCCCTTCACAAAAACAACACAGGCAGCTCAATACAAACACATTTGCTGCTGACAAGCCATGATTTGGCCACATGACTGTCCCGCCTGTATTTCAGGTATTAGCTATGTCAAATCTAATTATCAAAGACAGCTTGACAAGGTCTTTCACGTTATTCGGGAAAGGTGCACTTGCCAAAGCCCTAGTGGAGGCCATGGTGTATAACATCAACCCAGCTCAACCGAGGCTTGTAGTTTTGCTGACAGTTTTTCCCAAAAAATTACATAAATAATCACTAGCCAGCAAGCCTCTTCAAGGACTGTCAGGAATTCAGTGGCCCATGATGTGCAAGAAATCCTGCCTGTCGTGTTTACAATCAAATGTATGAGGTCCTCTTTCTACATGATGGCTGCTACATGAATTATACGGTTTTTAATTGTACCAATTATGAAGGCTTCTGTATTAGTTTGACAGAGTGCTTTAGGCTATTCTGCCCTTAACTTTAGGCATATCAAAGAAGGTATATGGACTGAATTACAAGTTTTTCTAGTTAGTGGATGCTTCTTCCTTTCATTACCTGACATGGTTGAAGGGTATACAGACACCAGGATGCAACACTCAAGCACACACACAAATACCAGTGGCAGCTCATATGAACACAATATAAACATTTCTCATACTACCCGAAATAACCCACCCAAAACAGTTAAATGTTAAGGCAGTATTTTAAGCATAAATGTCTATCTTAAGAGTACAAGGGAAATCATTCAAGGAGAAGCATATTGGCACATGTGATTGAAGCAAGAGTTCAGTATAATGGATACATGCTGCAGCCACACATGCAAGAAGGGAGAGCACAATATCCACTTTCCTCAGAGACCATACAATAGTTCTGATATAACTCATACTTCAACTCCTTTGCTTCAGTGTGCAGAGGAGAGATTATACAAATAATTGTTTAAATACAAATGACAGCTGTATCTTTCAGGAGAAGAGGCAGAGCAGCCACAGAAAGCAAATGTTCTGCAAGGGCACACGAAAGCAAACAGCGCAGCTCTGCAGTCCTTAGTCACATACAGGTTGTGTGAGACACCCCTACATCCAGGGTCTAATAGCAAACTAATTTGCACAAATGATAGGTGACATAGCAAGAGCCTGGTGACACTGTATACAATGTGACAAATGTATACAGTGTGGAAGCCATTAAAACATCCGAACTAGCATCACACCCAAGACACTGGGTCACTAAACCACACACAGAAGGCCTGAAAGCCAAGGTGGGGATGCGGGTTGAAAAACATCAAGAAGGAACAGGGAGTTGCAGTGCCTGAGACTTCGGAACAGGACAAAGTCTCTCACAAACAGGCTCTGGGCCTTACAGAAGTTGTATTAACGACAGACTAGGGAGGGTGCACTTGCAGAAAGAGATAATATCTAACCCCAGGACCAGTGTTGCAAAGCATTATTAGCTTTTCCTCTGGAAGCTCCAGTAGGACCTTTCTATCTTCCACCATCGCAGTTTCACACATAGGATGTGCAAGACTTGGAATACAAATGTGCATCTAGATGAACATAGGTCCTTGGTGCTCTCAAATATTCATTTCTTTTTTCATCTTCACTTCTTTAGAGGCACATTTAAAGCTAGGAGTCCAACTTGTACTAATATATGTTGCTGACCACAAGAATGCTCACAAAAGTACTGTGTAACTGTGGGATGATGCAAGAGAAAGAAGAGATGCCATGGGATGTGAAGAGACAGAAGTCTGAAGAGAAAGAAATCTCTAAAGAAAACCAGAAATAAGATAAGATTCGCTCCTTTGAGAGGACTGCTCTGTTCCTGTGGCCAAAACCCACAGCACAACATTATGGCTTTTCTCCAGCACAGCCCACTCTTTCAAAACAAGTGACTTGATCCCACATTTATTTAGAGTATAGAGTAAGCAATAACAGACACAAAATAAAACCAAACATACGTATCACAAGCTGATTCCCCACAATTTCTACATCCCAGCAACCTACACCAAAACAAAGTAAAACATACCAAAGACCAGTGCAGGAACCTCAGACAAAGGTAGTTCAGTAAGTTTTGAACAGTGTTCACAGTTGCACAGATTATATAGAACTGAGGACAGAAAACAGACAGTGATTTCCTAATTACAGCCTGGTAAATGAAGGGCAGATGGAGCTCGTTAGCCCTTAAAAAGGCAACCCCTCTACGTCCTGAGGACCTCGCTGCCACCGTCCAAGCTCGCTTGGCCCCGGCAGATGAACCTTAGGATTAAAGGGTGGGCTCAGTTCCGCGCACACTGTGTCTCACCTAAAAAATCCAATGCGCAGGCTGGAAGGTGTAAAGACCTTCCCCGGATCTTCGCTCGCGAAGACTGGCCATTATTATTATAAATGAAGGGAATTTCCCCTTCAGAAAATAATTTCTCTCAGTAAAAGATATATAAAGGCATTATCTAATTCCTCTGTATTTAAAACTTTAAACACAGTGCCATCAAGACAGATGAGACATACAATTGGTTATATGGATACAAAAGGAAAGGAAAAGCACTTGTTTTCTTTCATACATAAGGTTATGGGAGGGAGGGGGAAGGGAATCTTCCCTTGCTATCTGTCTCAATCCCACAGCAGGCATCTGCAAATGGGAACCTCTGCATAAACAGTCTTCTTGCATTCTTGGTCTGATGTCAACTCACAGCACAACTATCCTCTTCTCCTTATTAGTAACAGAGATTAGGAAAATGCTTTATAAGGCACATGATACTAATACCGTAAAAATTGAAAACTTTGTGACTACTGGCAACTTACAATTAAGCTGACTGTTGCCCATGAAAACTCCAACTCGCTTCTGATTCTCATTTTGTCATCTTCTTTCCTATTGGTGTAAACACACTGGTTTTACAAACAGTTTATCATCTTTACTCCTGTTTTCCAAAGACTCATACTACTCTAAGAATGTTTGTCCATAATCAACCAGTGTAAAGCAATGGAACCAAGATTTAGTTCATGCATCATTTAGTAGTTCAGTAGGAGCCACTTGCTTTGCGTTACGGCAAGAGTTGAGTTAGGATTCACTTCCAGTGTTGTCAGACAATCTTTTTTTTCTGTTATTAGTTACCACTGCCAACACACAGAAGAAAAAGGATCCAAAAATTCAGTCAATTACTTTTAGGGCTGGGTAGTAGCCAGTAGGAATACTCATTGCTAGGTTCAGCAGAGGTTTGCCACATGATGACATTAGCATCAGCGAGGAAAATTTCCTTTCTTGGCTTGTATCTGCTCAAGGCTGCAGTCACCAAATTAGGATTAAGGATGGGTCCAGAAGGAACAATTTAGGGCTAAATTTAGGACTGGTGTCAATAGAAACCATCTGTTAAGACAGAGACTAGGTTGGGTAGGGTCACTGAGGTAGGAAGAGGAGAAAAGTGAGCCACAGCTGGCAGTGAGCTTGAAGGGGTGCAGCTGGCTATGCTTGTGTCTGAGGCAGGCTGTAGCAAGGAGCAGCAGGGAGGCAGGACTAAGCCAGGGTACACAGCCAGGACCAGCAGCAGGGTCAGCATGTGCACAAGGTGGGACAGCCACCTGCACCTTCAGCCAGAAAGAACTGCCAGGCACAAGGCAAGTTTTGGACAAAGCAAGCCAAAGCCACTGTACCACGACTAGTACAGTTTCTGTAGAGTATTGCCTGACTAGATGTACCTCTGGAAACAACTGCTAGATTTGGGGTACATTGGGGTACATTTCCACCCAGCAGGAGCCTGCACATTCCCAATTCTAAAATGGTACCAAGGTAAGCGCAGTGCCACATCCTTTATATTCCAGAAAGTGCAAAGAATCAAAACAGATGCATTCAATGCCTCGCTGGAACATTTAACATGCAATCAAACCAAGCAGTTCAAATCCAACACATCATTTTCAAATCTGCATGCCCCTATACCAAAACAGTTCTGGTTAGGGAATTGAATGGGTAGTCTGAAATTGTCATACAATTCCCAATATAATCCCAATGTCTCCAGGCTATCTTACAAAATAAAATATGCTAATGCACAGGCAATAAGGTTAAATGTCAGGGCCTCCTAATAACTAACTCCATCTCCAGTGATGCCTTGATGTGCAATTCTATCTAATCACTTGGCCTCTCACTTCACCCACCTGTAAACAAAACCAGCAGCCCAACCTACTTCACGGCATGTTGACAGGTTACCATCTAAAATGCTTCACGCACTTTGGAATTTTTTTTAAGTGCTATATAGGTTAAGAGGTTTGTTTGTTTATTTTTAAGACTAATCTCCTATTAATGTGTTTTAAAGTGAACATACTTTACCCGACAAAGAAAAGCAATGCTACAAATAGAACACCGGACCTCATTAGCAGGACTTTAAAATGAGTTGTGACTTGGCTGATCATAAGTAAGCAAACTCACCTTTCGTTTTCTTGATGACATTTCTTGCACACAGATCCTTCTACTAGGTTTTTCTAGTGGCAACCCTAAAAAGGAACTTCTTGCTATCATGAGTCCCTACCACACCAAGCTGTTCACTGCAGGAACATAGGGCAAAGCAGGAATTCAGGCCGAAAGGAAATGCTTTAATTATTTCATATCACTAACAGTATGCAGAGGGATTAGTCACTGCCAGACAGACGTGCTTCATTTTACTTAGACACAGAACAACAACTCTCAATTCTCTCCATTCACATTCATTATCCACTTACAACAGTAACTATGTATCTTCCCGAAATGAAAACAAACATTAAGCCAGCTCACAGACAAACATCATTATAACTTAAGAAAACAAACAAAAATTAATTGAACTGTTTACTGACACCAAGGAATTCTCAGTTCCCAATACTGCACATACCACTGAAACATTCCCATGGGCTTTGATCCAAGAAGTCCACACAGCATCAAAAGGCAATTTGAGAAAAGTGACTGCCAGAAATCAAACCTAACACATTTAAGCAAACAAAAAAACCACAGGGGGAAAGGAAAACAAACACACAAGTTCACTCAATAATGCTAAATAAATGAATGCTACCACAGCATTATTATATAGCATTGTACAAAACAGTATGCCTCTTTTTCCCTTGGAAAAGGTTAGAAAATCCTTTCATCTGAAAAGGCTGAGGAAAACTGTACTAGAGAGCATCATAAGGAGTCCCTTTCTAGAAGCAAAGCAACTGGGAAGTCACCAAGTGACTTAAAAAAAAAAAAAAACCAACAACAACAACAAAAAACCCAAACAAACAAACAAACCAAAAAAACACAAGCAAGAGAGAAATCCCAGCACCCCCTCCTCAGAAGAGAACTGACATGCTGTCTTTCTCTGACATTACCAATTACTGACATCAATGTATTCCATCTGCTATTTTATAGAGATGCAAAAGCTATCTTTTTCTCCTCTAATTGTTCTCCTGTGACTAAAAATTCAACTGACATTTGCAACACTTAAGGTTTTGTAAGGGAGGGATGCAACCAGGGAAGATGGCAGTTTACTCTGGGGAAAAAAAAAGAAAAATAAAACCTGGGAACAACATTCCTAGTTGTTTTGTCATTAACTTGCCAGCAGAGAATCCTCTGCTCTGTAACATCTGTGGCCTGTGGCAATGCTGTGGCAATCACCAGACAGTATTCATTCTGCTCTTGCATTCAGTAAATTACTCCTACTCAGTAAACTGCTACTAGGTAGGAAAAAAACAATGGTAGATGCACAGAAACAAAGGAAAAATTATTTTAAAAGTCCAAACCATAATTTTCCAAAGCCTAGCAAGGAATTAGAGGTACATACTTCAGAGAGGACTTGATTCAGCCTTTGTTCTGTCCTAGAAGCTCTGGGTCAAACACTCTTAGGAATCATAGAATCATAGAATCAGCTGGGTTGGAAAGGACCTCTGAGATCATCAAGTCCAACCCTTGATCCACGACCACCAGTTACTAAACTAAGTGCCACATCCAGTCTCATCTTAAAAACCTCCAGGGATGGACAATCTACCACTTCCCTGGGCAGCCCATTCCAATGCCTGATTACCCTCTCCAGTAAAGAATTTCTTCCTAATATCCAACCTAAACCTCCCCTGGCAGAACTTGAGACCAAGCCCTCATGTTGAGAGTTGCCTGGGAGAAGAGACCAACCCCCACCTGGCTACAACCTCCTTTCAGGGAGCTGTAGAGAGTGATGAGGTGTCCCCTGGGCCTTCTCTTCTGCAGGCTAAACAACCCCAGCTCCCTCAGCCTCTCCTCATAGGACTTGTGCTCGAGTCCCTTCACCAGCCTGGTTGCTCTTCTCTGGACCTGCTCCAGCACCTCAATATCCTTCCTGAACTGAGGGGCCCAGAGCTGAACACAGCACTTAAGATGTGGCCTCACCAGCGCTGAGTACAGGGGAAGGATCACTTCCCTGCTCCTGCTGGCCACATTGTTCCTGATGCAGGCCAGGATGCCACTGGCCTTCTTGGCCACCTGGGCACACTGCTGACTCATGTCTCCATGCTACCAAGTGCTAAAACACATGCCTATTGGACCTTTCCTGCTCATCCTTAGTACTTAAACTAAAGTATTCACATGAGTTTGCTTTATAAATTTTCACCAGAACAGGCAGCTAAAGACATCGAATGAGGTGAGGCAGGCAGCAGTTTCTGGTGGCTACAGCAAGAATCATCTGAAAAGTCACCCTACTAAGACCTCTCAAAAGGGAGACAGAGAGAAAAGATAGAATCACAAACCATTGACCTAATGTCAACTATTTTCCAATCAAAAATCCTTCCTGGCATCCCCCAGTGTCTACTTGTCACTTTGGGAATGCCATCCCAACACACCCATCCAGGCAGTTGGAACAAAACCCGGCAGCTGCTCATATCTCTCTTGGCTACTACACTAATAATAGTGTGTAGAAAGCAATGTTCCAATAAGGCCATTCAAGAACATCCTCATGAAATGTGAGATCACCTCCTGGCCACTATTAAACTACAGGAATTATCTATATTTAAAAGAGAAACTGAAAGAAAGGGCTTCAGGGGTGAAAAAAACCTCTATGAAGAGCATCCTGACTCAAAATATAACACTCTTTACACTTAAAGACAAATTTTCTTGACAAGGATTTACTATCAATCCCAGACATCAAAAGCATACAATCCCTTTGGTCTGCTCACAAGTCTTCAAGATCCTAAAAGCAAGCAAACCATAGCTATCACTAAAGGAACAGAAAATACACACAGCAAATTTTATTTATAAAGGGACTGAAATTGAAATAAATATTGATGGAATTGTTTGGGGTTTATTTGATACTTCTGTGGCATCAGAAGCTTTTGTTTCAGGAGGGGCTTTGATTACTTCTTTCTATTATGTGTTGCTTACAAACCCAGTTAAGTTCCATTTAGAGAAACTTTTCCCTGTACCAGAGAGAAGTGTCAGGGAGACACTATCAGATTAATTGCTATGTGGTCCAGTTGCTTCCTCCATCCAAAAAAATGCTACTGCTTTTCTTGATTGACATCTTAATTACTAACTGTATTTTTAAATGCATTAATTGTAATAATGCCAAACTAATTTTCAATAAGGTATCAAAGGGGAATCAGGCATTGGAATGGCCTGCCCAGAGAGGTGGTAGATTCACCATCCCTGGAGGTTTTTAAAATGAGGCTGGATGTGGCACTGAGTGCCATGATCTAGTAATCACAGTGGGGTTGGATCAAGGGTTGGACTCGATGATCTCGGAGGTCTCTTCCAACCCAGTTAATTCTATGATTCTATTCTATGATTCTATGAAAGCCACCTTTCTTGCAAACACTTCTATTTAAAGAACTACAAGCAAAAGGTACAATGAGGGAAAATAAAAATTCCTCAGTGAAGCAAGCTTTGCAATAACTTTACAAATCTGAAATGGATTTCACCATGTCCAGGAAGCGTTATTGCAAGGTTGGTATACCTGTTTTTCTTCACATGAGGATACTGTCTATGAAAAAGTGAATTATGATTTGCTATAAACCTTAGAAATGCCAAACTGCTGACTTAAATTTCCGCTTGAATAATCTGCACATCAAAAGCAGCAAAGCTGCTTCCTGAGCCCATACTGCCATGCCATCCATACTGAGATGTCCAACACATGAGTGTAGGAGAATATGGCACATTCTCCTACTGGATTCTATATTATGTTAATTTACTTGAAGAGGATAAAAGAAGTTTATAACTACTGCTCAATTCAAACAATGATGACAGAAAAAGAGCAGTGGGTGCAGTCTTCCCTAACGCAGAAGGGAATGACACAAAACACTTCTCTGTGATGTTCCAATATTCCTGAAATGCTTGATAGACAAATGTCCCCAAATTTGAGGCAACAGCTTAAATAGTGATGGAAAGAAAGATATAAAAAGGTGAAGAGCTTGCCCAAAGCTGCTCACAAAATCACTTCTCTAGACAGCTTGCCTCTTTTGTTCATACCATAAAACTATTCATGTCTGTGAAACAACCTCTAAGCTTGCAGACATGAACCACGTTCACTATAGCAAGATTCTGAGGACTGACCTGAGAAGGAACCTATAGCAACAATTTAAAAAAAAAAAAAAAAAAAAAAAAAGCCCAATACAAATTACGTTGTACCAAAATATAAGGTATTTTTGTAAATAAAAATGAATTCATATCTAAGACACACTGGAATTACAGATATACAAAAGCCGTTAAGGGAGACAGGAAGGGAAATATAAAATTTCCAGGTAAGTGAATGAAAAGAAACATCTCTGTTGAGCCTCAAAGCTACATTTTCCAATAATATTTGCATCTAGGATATCACATACTACACGTATTGTGTAATATTTGCATACACACAACAAAATGCACTGTCTGTTAAGTTAATCAGACACAGCCTCTCACAGATCTTCCAATCTGCTTGGCATCAGATCTCAGCCCTCCAGGAGGGCATTTCTATTCATCAATACCCTCAGAGCAGGTTACACTACTTGAGCACTACCTAGAGATAATGGCCATCAGTCCTCAGGTGCCTGAGCTCTGCAACAGACTGATGAGTCAGAGAACACACTTTGGGTCTTCTTAAGCCATGGCATCTTGTCTCACTGGGTTCAAATGTCCTTCAGTTTTGCTACAGGCCCTCAGTAAAGTCCATCTAAGTAGAGAACCAAGCTCCTACACAGGACATTCAAGGACGTTACACAAATATTTGCCTAGCTCATTATACTAACTACATAACAACTTGAGCTGAATGTCTGCAGCTTAGCACCATTCCTTCACAAAACACTGCAAAAAACTCCAGTGAGAGAAGAGAAGCAGGTGCCAACATTGCCAACATTAAATTTCCATTCTCGACTAGCTAGTTCCCCACCCCTCAGGATGGCAGCCTTCCCCCTCAGGTGCAACCATACAGAACCCCACAGGACAAGCAGTAATGGAAGACATACATATGTGTTTTGTGAAACAAACAAAAAAAAAATGGTCACGGGACAGAGGAGTTTTTCTAGATTCTTTTTAGCATAAGATTCTCTTACTTCTTGTGTTGTTTTTGGCTGAGATAGTTAATTTTCATCACAGTGGCTGGTATGGGGCTGAGTTTTGAATTTGTGCTAAACACAGTGATGATAATAGGGCTGGTTTTCTTATTATTGAGCAGGGCTTAGACAGGGCCAAGGCCTGTTCTTCTTTTGGTACTGCCATGCTGGCAAGGAAGGTGGGGGTGCATGGAATGCTGGGATGAGACACAGCCAGGACAGGTGACCCAAACTGACCAAAGGGATATTCCATACCATATGAAGTCACACTCAGTAGATAAAGAGGGGGTTATTTGGAGTGATGACATTTGTCTTCCCAAGTAACTGCCACACGTGATGCTCTCCTGGAGACAGCTGAGCACCTGCCTGGCCACAGGAAGTGGTGAATGAATTCCTTGTGTTGTTTTGCTTTTGTGTAGTTTTTAGTTTTGCTATTAAACTGTTAATATCCTAACCCACAAGTTTTCTACCTTTTAACCTTCTGATTCTCCCCCCAGTCCTGCTGGTGGGGGAGTGAGTGAGCAGCTGCGTGGGGCTTGGTTGCCAGCTGGGGTTTAAGCATAACACTTCGAAAATAAAATAATAATAATAAAAACAAACAAAACCTCACAAAACCAAGCAAACAAATAAAAAACCACAAAGGATGCAATAGTTCCAGGTACTTTTATTTCTTTTAGCAAAGATCCTCAATCTACTGCAACAAGGGAGCAGTGAGACAAGAGTTTTGAAACTGCGTGTTTTGAAATGACTGAAAACAAAGGAAAATGAAGCACAATACAAGTACAGTAATATTACCACAGAGCGTGTGTTTAAGAGCAGACTGGACAAAGTCAGCTTTGTTCCTGAAAGGCTTCCAGGTTGAGAAGCTGAACAGACAAAAGCTTTGGAGGAACAGTCATTTGGCTCTCGACTGAGTTTGTCAGTTGGTCCAGGCCTCTTCAACAGCGACAGCACACAACCTGATATCTTAACAGGAAAAAAGCTTGGACAAGTTATACTGCTTTGTTCTCGGAGTGCTGACGTATTCCAAAGGCTGAAACTATGCAGCATTCCCAGTCTGCTAATCCACATAAGCTACAAGCTCAGCGCCAGGACAGATTTCCAAGAACTGCTACCCGCTGTCAGAATGATATTTTGAAAAGTTTTTCTCAGGTCCTCAGTGACCTGGTAGCCTGTTCCCTCCACCTGTTCGAAAGATAGTAGGATTTCTTATGAAGAAGTATAACTATATATTCACTTAAAACTGCTAAAAAATTCCTTTTTTTTTTTCCTTTTTTTGTTCCATCATACCCACATTCAATATTTTTCAAAGCATGCAACTCTTTCTAATGACTGACAAAATAACAGATTAAGACAACCAAACAAAAATAAGGTGCTTGCACTCTGCTTGGAAAGAAAGCACAGGTTTTGAGACTAGATACATTACAGTCCAATTTTTCTTAAGGCTTAAATGTTTGAAGTGCAACAAGCTTCAGACTCATCCCCATTAATTTATTCATCATTCCTAAGCCTCCATACATCAGCCTAATGGAGGACATGGAGAAAATTCCAAGCTAAAGAACACTCACTAGCAACAAAGTGGCTGAGAACCTGCTCCTGTACACCACACACTACAATGTCCTTCGAGGCCCAGGTCTGGTACACAGCCCTGCTCAGTTTCATCCTGGATGCTCAATTTTCCCTGCCAAATTAAACAAAGCATTGTTTTTCTTCTTCAAGGACACGCAGTCCCAACCAGCCAGGTGCATATACAAAAGCTGAGGAGAACTGAGAGAAGTTGTAACAACCAGATCTGAGAGGCAAAGCCTCTCTCTGCCCTACCTATTGAGCAGATAACCTCCACCTCCCCAGTCCTCTCAATTAAAGAGGCAACAACACGACAACAACAGAGGTGGGGGCTATTAAACCACAATTTGTTTAATAACACTGATTTTCCATCTCTGTAGATCGTTTTTCCCCCCACACTGCTCCTTTCCCACAGAGGACAAGCCTAACACGAATGATTTACAGGAACTCCTGATTTGGCCTTGGCCTGTGATGGCCACATTGCTTCGGAGGGTTTGGATGTTTTCCCTCTATTTTTATCCTGAAAGATGAGCAAACACACAGGATGGATAAGAACTAGGAGGAAAGAAAAAAAAAGCATTCACAAAGAACAGGCAAGAAGCTCCATCCATAGTTATGAGCTGATATGGAAAAGCAATAACATGACATTTAGGCTGCCTGTCAAAAAATCAAAAAAATGTCTGTTTAGAAAAAATAATTTGAGGATAGTATAAACCCAGACACAGACTTGCCTTTCCAGTATCTTATTTCCCAATGAGACAGCTAAACATGCACTTTGGACAGAAGGCATGCATCTATCCCAGATGTATAACATGGGGTATTATAAATTGCTGCCCTCTTTTCTATCAAAGTCACACCCAAAAGGCAATAGCCTCCACAGCAGCTGCTGGGATGGAGCACATGAGGCTGCCTCACTCAATTCATTGCAAAATTGATGGCTTCGTTTAAACTTAGCAAAGAAGGTGGGTTTGACTTAGCAACAAGGCAGATTTTGGGTGCTGATTAAAACTGACAACTACAGTGGGTGGCAGCAACCACCAGCAGAGAGAGATGTTAAATTCCCTGAGCAGTAGTTTCTTAAACTATTCTGCCAATATGTGCCAATGTTTATTTGAACATCTATTTTACATTGACTAGATATTCCAGAAAGCATTCAACTTTGTTCAAAGTGTCTTCGATAGCCAACTCAAAAGCATGAAGACTATTAAAAGATAAGCAAAACACTGAGAATGTTGTAACATCTTAAGAACAACTGTCAAAGAACAACAGTAAATCTAGTCTTGAAACTTAAAAGAGTGACATTAGACCCGAAAGGAAACCCTATCAGACATAAGAAAGTCATAAAAATTATCTCAAGAAGCCACAACCCACACTATCAAAACATTAAGCATATTGCCAAGATTGACACGCTGTGGACTGTCTCCCTCAAACAGCCAAGCCTCTGGTTATTGGGTTAACATGTTAAGTGCTGCACCAGCAACTGAAGTTGGCATTGTAAAGCAAAAACACTAAAGTCAAGGTAAACTACATACATTAATTATGTCATGTTAAAAGACAGCTGGGGAGGAGGAGAGAAGTACTGGGATGCAGTTCTTCCGTGCCATTCCAAACATGTTTTCACATGCTCCTTTCTAAAGCAAGGGCAGAACACCCGGCCTGTTTGCTACTCCCCTTGCTGTACACCGAAGGAAAAATTAAAATAAATTTAAAAAAACCCAAAACCACAATAGAAGCATCAACATAGAACTGTCCCCCCTGCCATCCTTGAAAAAAATCTGTGCCAGTCAGAAGGAGACATTCTACCTCAATAAAACTCTATGAAGTCATTTTAGGCTTGACTTGAGAACTGTTATCAGTGTCATAAGCTCTGCTTGTTAAAATTTGAAACAATTTTGCAATATGCAGCTGGCAAGCACAGGCTAATTTTAGGTACAGCATACACCTGCAGTCTTAGCAGTGGGCCTATTTTTCTTCACTTAATTGGAAGCAGGTGTCTACGTTTTACAGCCTGTAAGGCGAATCCACCCTTTTTCCAACTCTTTAAGACAGACTGAGATTCCATGTAATTCTAAAATCATATTTCTAAAACATTTGCCATTTAAATAAACCAACAAAAACTTTTCAACATTATCAACCAGACAATTTCTCTAAAAATTATAACACATTTCTGTTGGGTTTGCCTTGAAGACTGAAAATTACACTGATCACTGACATTCTCTTTAATGGCTGCTTATGCATTTTATCTAGAGCTGAAAAACAATGCTTTTCCCCAAAATATTAAGAGACGTTTATTTAACAACAGTCTGTCATATCTCTCAGCACCAAGAACATCCATATAAATTAGCGAAATTTCATATTATCTGACATCACATCTTCTAGCTCACTAGCACAATGCTCCACTTTTAATGCAGAAAAAAAAAAAAAGAGCAGTGGAACATCTACAGGACAAAGACGATAATGGAGTTAGTAAGTAATTCAAGCTGAAAAGACGAGATTCAAGATGACAAACTGGCATCCTCCACAGAATGAGTCTGACACTTTTTATAGCTACTGACACAGTAACAAAGGCTTTACTTGGGGTGGAGCTAAACACAATGTTCTCCAGAGTACTTTCTCAAAAGAAAGTACTTGCCTGATCCTTAAAAGAAGCAACTTTATCTACAAACAAGGCGGGGAGGAGGAGGGAAGTACTGCCATAGTTAATTAGGCCCTAGCTGTGGCAATTATCTTGAAGGAAAGGCAAAAGCAACGTTATATTATAAGCAGCACTTTCTTAAGGGAAAGCTGTATCAGATGGGCCCTAAAGTACCTGTTTGCCTCAGTTTTCTAATGTTTCCATTATTGAGCTCAATTCCAATAGAAAGTGTGGGGGTTTTAAAGGTACATACTGCTTAGTAGTCTTTGCAATAGAAGATCTAGTGCTGCCCTGGAAGAAATTTTTATCTATCATGGCCCTAGCAAAGTATATTTCAGATTTAAATCTCAGAGTGTTCACTAATAGCATTGATTTGTTTATGGTTATGTCACCTAAAGCATGCCTTCCAATAGAAATAAAGCTTGGGTTTGAGGTACTAATTGAAAAATAAAATAGCTTTCTAAAACACTGTGTGAAGATTTATTAATTCAGAGCTGTCACTGAATTCAAGGTGGATTAATCAGTGTCCTAAATAACCACAGTTGATTTATGAAACTTTCCACTCAAGTTCAGCTAAGGCCCTCTCACAATAATCCCCACTCCCCTGGAATGACATGAGTTTTTACTCAATCTTTGGATTCTTCCTAAATCTTTAGTGAATGTCCATTTCTTCTCTAGAAGTTATTAATAAGTTATTAAGGCTATATTAATAGTTTTGCCTTACTCCTTTGACATGTACTAGAGTGTCATGTAAGTAGAACAGTACTTTTGTTGCAGAAAATTCCTAAGACTTTGAGAGCTGGCACACACTGTACATGGTTTCATAACTGCAGATTATACTAAGGAAAGCTTTAAAACAGGGATAATTAGTCCTTAAGGAAAAAAAAAAGCACCATGGTTCAAGTGATTTGAGAGGCTTTTATGTGGTGTTATTGTGGATTACCACAGCCTTTACATTTACATAATAATGTACATACCAGGGCAGACCAAAACCCTACCTTGGACCAGTGTCTGAAAGGTCAAACACCACCACACATTAAGAGAACTGGCCAAGAAAAAAGATTATGGGTTTGGACAACGCAGACATCAGACTGGTTCTTGGGATTGGATGAGGTTCTTCAGTCAACTTCGTTAAAAGAAAGATTCAGTCTATTCTCCTAGGTTGGAGGTGGGACTGGGAGTGGCTTTATTTCTCTTGCTGACAAGATTTCCTGTCTCCTTTACTTGTTGCTGGCGAAGTTGTAAACGACCAATGACTAAAAACACTCCAGAGGAAAGAGAACTATCAAACTTTTATTTTATTCTCGAATGCAGATATACTCCTTGAAGTAAACCAGCATTCTCTAGTAACAATCACCAGTAACTCTTCATTTTCCAACCAGCTCTTTCTGTAGATTAAATAAATACAGTTCTAGGTTTGTATTCTGTCTGGAAGAGTGCAAGAAGCAACTCTCCTGTGAAAAATATAAAACAAAAATAGCAATAAAAATTAGTATCAGAAGCCTGAGCACACTGAGCTGCCTGCAGAGATCAGAACTGGATAGTCAGGATGTCCACTGCACCAAATACAATGCCTAAGACACCACAAAACCGAGTTTACAACCCAAAATCTCAGGGTACAGGAGGAATTACCCTGCACTCAGCTGAAACAGAGACAGTAGTGTAACGAGGGACAGGTCTGCTCCAGTGACAACCACACAATGGGGCCTCTGGGTAGCAAGTTTCACAGGATGCAAGTAGAGGGAGGTGGTTGCTCTGCATTGTGGCAGGAGGGAAAAGAGTATTTGAACACTGTGATGTCACACAGCAGTAGTTGATGCTGACTTGATGAAGGCCTTATGATGCATTATGGCTGAGAGGCCCATGTGAAGTATCCTTCCCCATCAAACTTTGTCTAGGCTTCCCTCAGATGGGCACTGCATACAGAACACCTCTTGAAAGCCTCCTGGCAAACTCAACTTTTCTGTTGTCTTAGCTTTTCTATCTATCTTCTGTCTTCACCAGCCCATTACAAAATCACTGCAGTTGACCCAAAAAGAGTTCTGCTCTGTTTTCATCCTAAATCCAAGAATGGGGAGGCTGTGTTTCCAGGCACATGGAATAGCTGTGAGTACACACTCACATGTATCCTTTGTAAACTCCCTGTGAGATGCCAGGATCAAAACCTGTGCTCCTGCTGACTCTTCCTACTCCATCCTGATGTCTCATAAGAAGTGGCAGTTCCTAGTATGGGTTTAGGGAAAAGTCTCAACTTCAAAAAAATATCTTCAAAAACCCCAAATAGATCTCACACTTGTGCCAAGAGACCCAGAGCTAGACTAACACAGGAGCAAATACATAGTATTCATCCCGTGTATTCTCTAGCTTCCAACAATCTGCATCTCAGATTTTTAAGAGCTTAGAACTAAGAGCTTAAGTTCCTTTCATGATTCAGAATAAGGATTCTCTGATCAGGCATCTTTAAATTCAGTTTCTCTCAACAGAAGCCCAACTAGCTCCATCCAGAAGTTATTTACAAATTATTTTGATCCCAACTTGTTTAACTGAACTGGAATCCCCTGAGAAATATTACAGTTCTATTTTAAAAAGCATACATGTATACCATTTGTATTTACTGATCACTAAGAGTGGGAAAAAATGTCTTTCTATGCCCCTTTTAACCATATTTAACTGTTGCAGAAAAGATAAAGAACCACCTATTGTTTATTCATTCTTTCAAAATTAAGTTTGAACTAGACAACCCAATGATTCAAACCATTATACAGGAAACAGACAGCTTTGAGTCAGTCTTCTTTATCTTTCTATCACATTCTTGAAACTACTGTAACTTTAAAGTGTAAAGATACACTTCACTCTGGAAATTCAACAATTGGGAATGTAAGAGATCCTTCTTTTTTTCATTGTCTCTCTCTTTTTTTTTTTTTTTTTTAAGCAGTATAGTCCTGTACGAGCAAAAATCAGTTCTTCTGCCATTCAGGTGAAAAATACAATCCCATACAACAGAGGAGATGAATGGAAGGCAGCTAAAGAGAGGATCCACATCACGATACTGTTTTGTCCTGTGAGACACTGACGACTCCTATGAAGTAGAGGGAGTAGTAGCGGTATCTGCTTCCAGCTGTCAAGATGTAACCCAATGCAGGCAGAATATACGTCACTTACAAGGCTCTCTGTCAAGCAGGAAGTGGGATCTATTCAATTACACCAGTTATTCACACCTAAAGAATCTCTGCAACGTTTGTTGTAAGTGGCTGCTTTACAAGTGAAATAAGGAAAGCACTAAGGGGGGAGGGGAGAATGCAGGTGGTGTCTATTGCAGCCCCTTAATTTCCCACAAATTTAAGAACAATAGTGCACCTACGACATTTTATATTTTACAGACCATTCAGAGATGCTGAGCATAATTGCTCAGGAATCAATTAAACCAGATGCAAATCTTGTAATCTACCTGGTTCTAGAAACAGATAAATATTTTAGCTATTTTAGCTATTTTCTGTTCAAAAGACTAAAACGATTTTCTAAAAGTTGTAAATGTTGTCTAAGGTAGTCATCTAAGCTTGCTTTATTATCACATTCTCTAAATTGCAGTAAGCCTGTCTTTGTGCAGAAAATGCAGTTTTGACAAAGTGAATAGCGAGCTCTGTGTCTAGACCACTTCTCAAGCTTGCTTTTTTGGATCAAATACTAATCCCATTTGGTTTCCTGACAGCAAAGGAATCAGGTTCCTCAAAGAATTCAGATGCCGATGTTTTCTTCTGAAAACACAAGGAGGACCAATACCCTAACCACTGGGGTTCTGAAGGGTTTTCACTTCTCCTTGTGTTTCCTCTGGTCCAATTTGTCTTTTAATGCCTGTTGAACTGTGGCAATGCTTCACTAGCACCAGAGGAAGGTAACTCAACTTCAACCCTGTCACTCAGGGCACTGTAAAGAGGAGAGATAACTGCAGAAAACTGAAATGTAAGGAAAGGTCCAACCTGTTTCTACTTTTCAAACAAGTACAATGAAGCACATATGTTTGTTAGAACAAGGTACAGCCACTACACTCAAGAATAAAACTTATGACTCATCTCAGAAAGGAAAGCATTGCTTAGACCTGAACACAGAGCAGGAGAGTCTCAAATAGCTTCTGTAAATATTTCTCATGGGCTAGCCCTGAGGATTTCATCAAGCACTGTGAGGCCAGGTGGCTCTAGTCAGCACACTGACCCCTTGGCTGCCACCACACACAGCAAAGCACACTGAGCACTGCACTCCAAGCCAAAAATTACCAGCACGGGATTCTGCTGTGGCCAGGAGGCTCATTCCAGTTAGGACTTCCTTACCACCATCAGCTTCACTCTTTTAAATTAAGTTCTGTATACATAACCATACATGAGAAACTAAGGGCTTGGGGCAGTTGCCAAAATACTGTCTCAATGCTTGAGAAACAGAAGTGGAATGATTTCCCTCTACTGTTCTTATCCAAGTTTAGAGACACTTTTTTACTTTACACTCTAAGTTAAGATGATTTACACCAACACTTCAAGTCACAAATTTCAAATGATGCTCTAAGATCATGATTTGCAATAAGCGAATGTAAACTGGCCAAAGAATAACAGCTACAAATGAGGGAAATTTGATATGGCATTTTCCACCTTTTTATCCAGGCACATCAATATCATCCCACTAGATATTCAGGGGATTACAACACTGTACATTAAGTTAAATGGTAAAAATCATATTAGCACAACACTACATCAAGAACGTACATTAGCATGGTCATTCAAGGAAAACGACATGATTCTCACATAAACTACAGCACAGCTAACCCTATACCTATATACCAGTACACATATATTCAACGAGCAAAACATAAAATTAACAAAACACTACCACAATTTAAGAGACCAAAGGCATAGAACTGATAACTAGCGCTGTCAGTGCAGCACTACAAATGTGATAATTTCCCACCACACGTAAACTTCTGACAAAGGGGTATTTCTCATCAGCCTCTTCACAGACTGCAAATGCACATACACGACATAGTTACGTTCAGGTATGCAGTTCACAGACGCTCAGCTCGCAGCGCACCGAGAACACCTGAAACCGAGTCCCCCCAAGGGGATTTCACACGGCAGCTGGCTCCGGGCTCGCACCGCCGAACACACAATCCAGGCCCGGCAACAGGCGATAGCAGGGCAGTGTAGCTGCCTCTGTCCCTTACTCCCCTCCGCGGCGAAGGGCTGGGGAAGACCTACGTCTCCGCAGCGGCTGATGGGGTACCCAAGGCAGAGGCTGGAGCACGCCAGTGCAAAGCCACCCCCAGCACGGCAAAAGCTCCCGGCGCCGAGCCCCGCGCTGCCGGCAGCCGCCCCCGCAGCTCCCCCGCACCCTCCACTTACTCTTGGTCGCGGCGATCAGGTTCTTCCCATCCTTCAGCAACTCCTTGATAAACTTATTGGTCTTCTCCAGCTCTGCCTCGTGGGCTCTCACTCGCTCCCTGAACCAGGGGCTGTCCAGGTAGCAGTCGCTGAACTCCAGGGGCTGCAGCCCCATGGCTGCTGTTGTTGTTGCTGCTGCTCTGGGGCTCGGCTCCCCGTGAACAGCAGCGCCGCCGGGGAGCCCTCAGCAGCAGCAGCAGAACCCTCAGTGGTCGCGGCCACAAAGAAAGAGCAGCGACCCGCCCCGCTCGGCGCTGGGCGCGGGCAGTGCCGAGCTCCGCCGAGCCGCCCTGCCCGCAACCGGGGACGCCTCGCTCCCGGCAGCCCCGCCGCGACACGCCCGGCCGGGCGGGGCGGGGCGGGCAGAGCCCCGGGCCCGCCCGCAGACCGCCCCTTCCGAGCGCCCCCGCGGCGACGGCGACACCGGGCGGATGGCTGGGTCTGCGCCGGTGCTCTCGGCGTCCGGGCGGAGCTGCTGCTGGAGCACCGCGGGCGTCCCTGAGCGGGGAAGGCGGGCAGGTACTGCCCTACCAGGGAGAGCCCTCTGCCCTGCAGAGGCACCTCGGCAAGTCAGAGAGGGTGGGCAGGCCACAGCCGTAGTTTAAACAGGGCAAGTGTCGAGTTCTGCACCTGGGATGGGACAACCCTAGTTGTGTGTACGGACTGGGGAATGAGATGCTGGAAAGCGGTGCCGCAGAAAGGGACCTGGGGGTCCTGGTCGACGGCAAGTTGAATATGAGTCAGCAGTGCCCTGGCAGCCAGGAGGGCCAACCGTGTCCTGGGGGGCATCCGGCAAAGCATCACCAGCCAGTGGAGGGAGGAGAGGAGATTGTCCCGCCAGCTCTGCTCTGGGATGGCCTCACCTTGAATACTGTGGCAGTTTTGGGCACCGCAACAGAAGAAAGATATTATGTTATTAGGGAGCATCCAAAGGAGGATAATGAAGAGGATGAAGGGTCTTGAGGGGAAGGCGTATAAGGAGCTGCTGAGGTCACTTGGTCCACTCAGCCTGGAGAAGAGGAGACTGAGGGTAGACCTCATTACAGTTACAACTTCCTTGTGAGGGGAAGAGGAGGGGCAGGCACTGATCTCTTCTCCGTGGTGACCAGTGACAGAACTCAAGGAAACAACATGAAGGTTTAAGTAAAGGGAGGTTTAGGCTGGATATCAGGAGAAGATTCTTCACCCACTGAGTGATCGGGCATTGGAACAGGCTCCCCAGGGAAGTGGTCACAGAACAAAGCCTGACAGAGTTCAAGAAGTGTTTGGACAGAGTTCAAGAAGTGTGTGATTTTTGGGATGTCCTGTGCATGGCCAGGAGTTGGACTGGATGATTCTGATGGGTCCCTTCCAACTCAGCATATTCAATGATTTTACCAGCTTCCAGGCCCCCTCCACCTCAGAAAAACGTTCATGGGCTTTAGGAAGGGGCTGAGCAGGCTCTCAGTGGGAGGATGCACAGAGCTGCACACGGGCTGCTTGATCCATAATCAGCCATGGTGGTCTGCCAGCTGAGAAGGCTGGCACTGCTCACCTTCCCCTGTCCTGCTCATGTGTCTGCCCATGAAATACTCTGCAAAGAGAAGAGGTAGACTCACCTTTATGTCTTCATTCAATAAAGTAGTATAAACAGTTTTTGTGAACAAGTACTGCAGCAAGAGCAAAACCTCGAGAAGACAACTCGAATTATTTCAGTTAAGAATGTTAGGAAACTCATCAAAAAAAAAAAAAACAAAATAAAACAAAGAAAGGCTTGTAGTTATACTTTTATTTATAATTTAGCTATAGTTTCATGGTTTTAATGGTTTGACCATAGTGCAATTCATAGTGCTTTAGTGGGACCCTGTTAAATGACTGGGGCATATATATTTTAGTCATGAATGTATGTGATGTCTCCATTGGGAGTAACTTCAATCTATTTTGTTTTCTGTATTTTGGCAAATTGCGTGTTAGTTCCTGCTCCGTTTGAAACAATGAGCTTTGGTATTAATTCAATGTACTATTGTTGAGCCCAAGTTAAACCTCATCTGCATGTCTGAGATGAAGATACCAGTGGAATATCAACCCCTTCCTGTATGACCCCACGCACTGACCTGCAGAAGTCAAGTATGGAAATAGGGGGGCACTTCATGAATCTCATTTTAAATTAATCTGCAAGATAATTGTTTGCTGTGATACTTTTTTTCTAATATTACTTAACTGAGAAACTACTATGTTATTCAAAACTCAGTTTAAAAATAATTAAACAAAAAAAACACCCTAAAGAAATAACAAACAATCTTTATCTCTGTTTAGATTACTGGAGCAGCATTTTGAGAGTAAGTATGTCTTCATGAATTGTTTACTTTGACCTGTAGTTGTCTTTGGCATTAGTTGGAATAATATTTTTAATGCTTGTTTATAGTTACTGTAGTTTCCCTGTTATAATTTCACTGAAGTGTTGTAAAGTAATTGGATCCCATGCTTTGTGTGGATTTGTGCTTGCATTCAAATTAGAAAAGAAAAGAAAAAAAAGAATGTTTAGCTTAGTACTGAGTTTTCGCTGGCAAAAAACCACTGGCTCTAAAGTTTAGGTTTGTCCTACCATGACAAGCCCATTAAGGAAAATTGGTCGACCTGGCTCAATCATGTAAAGTAAAAATGTATTCCATTCTAATTGCACGTAAAAGGAGCAGCTGAAGTCCAACAGAAATACACACATAAACATAACACAGTTTTTCCCAGAATAGAATTAACTTATTTTTACATAATGAGACAAGGAACCAAAATCACTATTACATCGATATTCTACACTGTTTATCCAGACAACATCTTGGATTCCTATCACTAAAATTATTAAATATATCTTTTCCTAAACCTGACCCACCAGTCAGACTCTAAAACTTCAGAATTGTGATTTTAAAAAAATAAATAAATAAAATGGAAGACTGGGAAGAAATAGTAACCTGTTAACAATTACATATCTAGTGAGCAATAAAAGGAGTTGCCCTTTTGTCACTAAGGCTTGAAGTGTCTTTATATCAGCAGTTTAGAAAAATCTTTCTTCTGCCATTCCCTACTCAAGGTAATCAAATTTTACAGCCTTATTGTAGCCTCTTTTAAGAGACTATAAGATAGGTTGACTATGTGAAGCCCTAGAAATATCCTGTCCATAAATAGTGTATTTAGCTTTCCTTTGGCTATTTTCCTTTGACATTCATTGCATGCATGGTGTCAGAAAATACCCTCTTCAAATCATTCTATACAATAGGGATACATCAGCATGTCATATATTTTGTTCCATCTTATCTTCCTTACGTTCTTGTCTGATCACCATTCTGATTTTCGTGCAAGATGATATTCTGATCTGTGGCTGACTGCGTCTCCAGGCTGTATGTTATGGAGAGATGGTTTGGAAATTAGTGAATTTAACTTTCAGTGTTATTGACAGTTTATTAGAAAGTATTGATATCAGCTCCCAGCATTTTCAACACATAGTTGTGTTGTTGAAAACATCATTAGCAACAACATCCTTCCAAGGAGTTATAGTTTCTTGTCTTGTCTAAGCACTTTTACCTCTGTTAGTCCTGTTAAGGGTTTAATAGAAAGTTTATAGAGTTTCCTTCTAACTCACTTCTTGCTTATGACTGTGACATCACTGTTGGCTTGGATGATCTTAAGGGTCTCGTGCATATGTGAGGTACCACTGGGCTGCCTGTTCCCTCTGCTCTCATCCATCAAGAGTGCAAATAGAAACTGACTGATCTCTGACCACCCACGATGCAGACCAACATTATTTATTCTACTGACAACCAATTTCATTATTATTATTGCAATCATGTATATATCTGATAAGATGGATATTCCTTTCTGGCACTCCCTTACAGCAAAATGTTTATCCAACAAATTATTTTAGAATGCAGCTGTATGCTTTTTCAGTGTTACAAACATTGTATTCTGTGGCCGTTTTTCCCCCAAAGTGTTCTGTCAAAAAGCTGTATGGGATTAACAAATATCCTCCCCAGTCTTTGAACTGAACTGAGTCTTGTGAATTCCAAGGATTTTACACTGCCACTTTTTAGTAATTGTCCTCTACAAATGGGTTAAATTAGCACAGAGTACTGCTTCATTTATGCTTAAAAATAGGCACTATAAAGTATTTATGCTATCTGTTCGGCATTTATTTCCTCTGACAAAAAAAAAAAAAGTTGATCTAGTTTGGAGAATTGTGGAGTGACAGAGATACTTATTACAGTATTTGGTACAATCTAGCTCCTGTTACACCTTACTATCCACAGGTGATAATTGGCAGTAGGTTTTTTAACTCTTTCTCTCTCTCTTCCTGTATCCCATAGATGCTAATTGTTTCTTTTCGCCATACTATCATACTCTAGCTGGAAAGCATAATTAAGCTAAAGTCAGAGAAGATTGTTCCCTACCTGTAACTAATTTAAAGTTCATAGCTTTTATTTTATTTTATTTTATTTTTTTTAATTTTTTTTTCCAAAACTGGAGGAAGGTTTGTTGGTACCAGTTGATTTAATAAGATATTATGTCCTCCTTCAGAGGATAGAGCTTAGTCCTCATATAAAGTACTTGATACTTTCTGATACTAATATTTGCACATCCTCATGGGCTTCAGCCCAAGTGCTTTGCCATTTACTGTACTTTTTTCTAGCATGACTTTCCTCTATCAGAAGTTGATTCTAGTGTCATTCAGGTTGCCTGTTCTGGGTTTTTTCCTTTGGGTCACTTCTCTCAAAAGTTTGTAGACTTGCCCTCTCTTACAATATTGTAGAGTAATAGTGAAATTTGCCATGGATTACAGTTCAACTGCTACTGTGTTTCATCTAGATTCACATTCCCACTCTGTATGTGCTATTTTAATCTTGTTCAAAATGTTGGCCTGACATTTTTAGATGATGCTTATTTGTTTCTCAAAAGGGAATGCGCATACAATAAATATCCACAGCTATAAAAGCCTGGACGAGCTGCATTTATACTGTAGAGCACAAAAGTGAAGATAAGCAGCTTCCAGACATTTCCTAATTACTAAACAATGCCGTGGCCTGTTCATGTCCCAGAAGTAGGACATGACCAAATGAACTCTGCCTTTTCAGAAAACATGTGCACCCCAGGGCCCTGCGTGTGGCTGTTTCCCCGGAGCAGACAGTCTGCCGGACTCCACAAAGAAGGAAAGTGGTGTCCTAAGCATGGGAGGGGGCGAAATTAGGGACTGGAGATGCCGAGCTAAGCTCTAAATTTTGCCCCTTGCCATGTGTTGCTGCAGAGCAGAGTTGTTAGACAAAGACAACTGGGCCTTGTTCATGACTTAAACCTGGTGCCGTGAGAGTTCTCATCTGTCGTTCGTTGGATTTACCGACAGGGGAGTTAAAATTGGGGTTTTAAGAACACCGTAACTACAGTGTGTGCGCATCCCTTACACTGCAGCTGGCGAACATTTAAGGTGGCGCGTCTTTCCCGGTGGTAGCGTAGACCCGAGCAGCGCGGATGGGCAACGGACTGTACGGAGAACATCGCTGTGAATCACTTCTATGGCTCTGCGTTTGCACGAGCTGAATTGCCACCTTTTAAGGGACTGGATACGGGTGGAGAAAGAACGTATATAATGAAAACCATCTTTATTCCGCAGTGCCGGTTCCCCCCCGGGCACCGCACAGCGCCTGCGCGATCGCGGCACTGGGATGGCTGCGGCCGGTTGGGAATGCCGGTCCGTGCCCGGCGGGGCATGGATGGCCCTGGAGCAGGTGATGGATGTCCCCAAGGCAGGGGAAGCCCCCCCATGCCCCCCGCAGCTTCCCGGGGCTGCGGCCCCGGGGTCACCTGCCCCAGGCCCCGCATCCCACGGCGGGCGAGGTGGCACGGCCCGCCCTGGCTTTGCACGTCCCTGTGTGCGCGGCCGGTACTTGGTGGGGCTCTGGATTTAAAAACAAACAAACAAACACACACACACACACAAAAAACAAAACAAAAAACCAAACAAGCAAAAAAAACACACAAAAAAACCCACAAAAAAAACCCCAAAACCAAACCAAAACAAGCCTTGTCGTGATGGTGCTGTGTTTCTTGCAGTCCCTCTCCATGTAAACTTCGTGATCTTCGGCTTTGGGACTCATCTGGGAATCCCGAAGGCGGTATTAGCCCTTCTCAGGTAAGTAGCTTTGAAAGTTGCAGGGGTAGCCGAGGCAGGTATAAAAATGTGTGTATTGGTTCTGGTAACTCTTTAACGTTTTTTTTTTTAAAGTGGAAAAACTATCATGCTGCTTTCTGTAAAATAAACTGCGAGCTCATTAGCTCGCTTTGTTTTATGGAGATGCTGTTGTTCAACGAGAAAAATTTTAACCTGCAGATTGTGTGGTTGATTTTGAAATTTATGAGTGCATGAGCATCCAGTGTGCACAACTGTCGGGTCAAAGACATGCTAAAGTGTCTATTACAAAAGTAAATATTACAAAGTGAGAAACACAATCTGTTTCCCAGACCTGGTCTAACACAGACGTGATGCGCACTTGACTTTTGACTCAGAGTTGATGGAATTATCGGTGGCACAAAGATGAGCAGGTTTTTGAATGCTTAGGATTTGGGGGGACAGAGGATGTCTTTACAAACTCTAGTGAAAATTAAAATATTTTTTGATCTGTCAACTTCATGTACAAGCTTTTTGGCCTACAGTATGCTGTATGTGTGACTTTTGTTCCGCTGCTTTTTTTAAGGAAAAGTGGGTATTCACATTCTTCAGAATGTCCAACTGCAATGCCAAATTGCACAGAGGTGGTAGGGAAGTCAGCAGGAGGGAGTTGGTTTCCAGATCTTTGCAGAGTGCTCAGCATTGCCTGGAGGAGCAGGATTTTGGACCTGCATATGCTCACTATCTCCTGGTACTAAATCTGGCTCCCGAGTTAAAAACTAGGGTCAAAGTAAGTGCTCTTTGAATTACTTGAAACAATTTTATGTATTGTATTCCCTTGAGGCCTTTGTGACATGTTGTACTTGTGATTTGTTGTATGTAACGGATTTCTACTTTTATTTTGAAGACAGAATTGGAAAATAAGGATGGAGATGGCCATTACCGTGTTTAATAAGCTCTGTATGCTTATATGAAGGGAATTCATACACTTTTCTTTTAGTCTCTGTGTGTGTCAATCAAGTTTAATAAAAATAGGGCCTTGTTAGTATTGGAGCATGCATTAGTATACACACAGGCTCTTAGTAAACACTGCTGAGCGATGATCCCCTTGATCCTTCTCGGATATCCAAGAGCTTATTTCTACTTCTTCCAGGTGAGCCAGCTACCCCATTTTATGATATCAAAAGTTGTATGCTGTGGCTTAGGGAGATGAGGGTGTTCAGGTGCATGTCAGGATACCTCCAGATGTTTTCAGGGCTCCATTCCCTACTTCTGGTAACTCCCAGCAACGCAGTGGTATATGTTTTATTTTCTAGGAAACGTTTCAGTTTACTCTCTTCCAATGGGCAGAAGAACTACACTCTTTGGCACGGGTTCAAGACCTGTTTAACTGTTATGAACAAGCACTCGAACTATATCCGAATGATGAAGTGATATGTAATAGTATGGGAGAGCATCTCTTCAGGTTTGTAGTAACATGTATTCAGTTTTTGTAAGGTTCACTCTGTAAAATACAAGACCATGCTTAATGCTGTATGGTGGGTACTGTTGAACTTGAATCTGTTTGTCAGCTTAAATAGAGTAGCCAAAGCTAAAATAGATGTTTCTAGTCACAGCAAAAATAAAATAAAAAAAAGAAAAATACTTTTACTAAAATAAAAAGTTAAAAACAAAAATACTGCCTTCAAATATTTTCTAATAATTTATTAAGAAATTACTAAACAAAAAAGAGACTGAAGGTGTTCAGAGTCATGTTAGCAGTTTACCTACAGTTTTTTAAATTCTTCCTTTCTTGCCTGTTAGATCCCATTAGAATTACAACCTTTGAAAGCTATCTCTTAATTTTGGTCCTTCTTGAGGTGACATATAACAGACCTTTGAAGTGAGGAGAAGCTGCTCATGTATACTGTGCTGTGTAGGGCTGTTCTTAAATGGTTTGAGCTTATACTTCTATTTATTAGTGTAAAGCAGAATAGTGTTTTGCTGTTGCTCAAGTCTTTGAGACTGAAATCACAGGCCATAATTGAGATAGTTTTCATTAGGTTTACTTTTTGTGATTACTTTCTTTGTTTCAAAGCTACACCTCTCCTAGCATTGTATTAAAATGTGTATGTGTATTTGATAGATTTGGAACATTTTTTCATTGCTGTCTGATTTGAGAATATGCTGTAGGTATAAAAACTTGTTTCAATTCACAGTTTGTTTTCTTTTTAGTTTCTTTCCTTTTTTTTTTTTTTTTTTCCAAAATTGGCACTTAATGCAAGAGCTGGCAACTCAAAATTTGGTAGTTTTGCGGTATGTTCCAGTTAAATACAGTAAAGCACTTCTGAGGTTTATGGCATTCTCTTGACTTGAACATCTGTGAGACTGGATTGCAGAGTTGCTGCTGTCATATTGTTGCAGCAAAGTCTTGTAAAATCTGTTTTACTTTGTCAAAGGATGCAGTAGTGGAGTGTTGGTGCACACAGTGGCATTTTTGGTCTGTCTTTGCATTTTATAGTGATTTGATGTAAAGCTGAACATTATTCTTTTTAATAAGGCAATGCCAGTGTTTCTAAAGATAATCTTTCTAACTCAAAACACTTCCACAGATCCACAGATACTTACAGCTGAATGCGTACTTTCTATTTATTTGTCATTTTTGCTCTTAGAATGGGCTTTAGAGATGAAGCAGCTGGATATTTTCACAAGGCAGTGAAGCTCAACCCAGACTTTGCTGATGCAAAGGAGAACTTTTACCGTGTTGCAAACTGGCTGGTGGAACGCTGGCACTTCATCATGCTCAACGATGCCAAGAGGAACCTTACCTACCTGAAGGCCATTGAGAAGGCCATCCGCTCAGGGTGCAACTCTGTCCTTGATATTGGCACAGGAACAGGAATTTTAAGGTATGCCACAAGCACACATTTTTAACATGCATTTAATAGAAAAATTCTTGTTGTCTAACAAAATTTGGTTACTGGTGGAAAGTATGATTACTTTCATGCCTTTATGGAGACAAAACTTAAGAAAGAAATGAAAGTTTTCAGAAATCAGTGAGTCTGGAGGTTAGTGTTTAGTAGGTTTTTTTGGAACCTTTTTTTATTATTTGTTGCAGATGCTTTTTGTGCCAATAAGTGCTGTCCAAATTGAATTACTCATGTTGGTTTTGGACTTGTAATGCCATTTGTACTGTCTTTTAAGTATTGAGTCTAAAGAGTTACAGTATAGCTGGGGGAGTTAGGCTAACTCTGGTGGTTTCTTTGTTGATAGCATGTCGAGAGGATATCAAGTTGTGCAATATCAGTGTTCACACAAGAGATACTAGTTCACTTCATGATGACTTTTAGACTTGAACTGGTAGAAATATGAAGCAGATGTGGAGGAGGGGAAAAACCCTGATTCTTGTTTTTCAGTATGTTTGCAAAAAAGGCAGGAGCATCACGTGTCTATGCCTGCGAATTATCAAAAACCATGTATGAACTTGCCCGTGATGTGGTGGCAGCAAATAATATGGAAAGAGAGATCAAACTTCTGCATTTGAAGTCACTTGATATAGAAATTCCAGAACACATACCTGAAAGGTACGTTGTTGCTTTCTGTTGTGACAGTATTTGGAATTTGCTTCTTATTTCTAGAAAATGGTAAATACTTTGTGACCTAAACAGGAAATAACACTGCTGTGCTATTACCCAGAATGTGAGAAGGTTCTCTGGGTGTTTTATGCTTTTATAGAGTAGTGCAGAAATGACAACATGTTCTTCAGATTGTACTAATCTCTATGGTAGGTCAACAGTCTCATAAATTAAGGAGTTTATTCTTTGATGGTGGGAGCTTTGGGACACTTGTAATTATATTGCAGCAACAGGAAAAGAGAAATTAGATTACTGTGTCTTAAAAGTAATTTTAACACAGTTTTATTCTTATCGACTTCTGTCTCACTTCTGCAGCCTCTGAATAGGATGGAGATACAAGCATTTATAGTAAAGTGTCTGGTGATGGTACAGGCTCGTGATCAGAAATGATGAAGCTCCTGTGGTTTAGCCACATGGTTTAGGCCAGTCAAGCCTTGTGCCAGCTGAGCTACAGTAAAATATATGTCCTTTTAATGTATATAATGAGTTACTAGGTGTCACCTTTCAGGAGTAAAATCCTACTGTTCTGGAAATGTCTTCTCTTATCATACTGTACATTTTTTTGGCTTAATTCCAGAACATTTAGGATTTTAGTGCTTTTAGTCTGTGTAACAATTTTATTGTACTCTGATTATAGCTTTGGGTTTTTTTAATTCCTTTTTTTACACATGCATGAATGCATACTCTTGCACAAAATAAATATTCTGCAATATCACTGGCTGTGTGCCCAGGCTGAAACATCTTCCTGTTTTGACTAGATTCTTCCCACTCAATTTATTTATAAATGCTGAACAAGAGGCTTTATGGTAAATTCTTGCTCAGTATTTATTCTCTTTTATCTGCATCTTGAATAACTTTTAACAACAATTCAAAACATTTAATTTTTTGGAAGAACTAAATTACCCATCTGTATTGAAACTTTGGAACACTGATAAAAGTTTTACTCTGAGCTGACATTGGTGTAGTTTTGTTTTGGTTTGTTTTTTAAAAGAATGATTGTTAACAGGAACGTGTGTTATACATTATATTTCATGGTGTTCTTTTTGTTATGTAGGGTTTCCTTGGTTGTCACAGAAACAGTGGATGCTGGTTTATTTGGAGAAGGAATTGTGGAGAGCTTGATACATGCTTGGGAACATCTACTTTTACAACCCAAGGTAGGTGATGTGGGTATATATGGATAAATGGGATTCCTGTTTTGGTTTTATATATTTTTTAATGTATGTATATGTGTGTATATATTTATATAAACACACACATACATATATATATATATAAGTGTACACACACACACATAGGAGCACGTGTGTGTGTACGAGTGCATGTGCACACATTCTGGACCTATGTGAATGAGAAACTTTTGTAGATATTTCATTCCTTTTGTTATGCCAAAAGTGAGTGATCTGGGTTTGTTCCATCAATTTGATTTTGGTGAATGGCACTGAGGCAGCAGCATACGTCATGTACTTCTGTGAGCTCGTGTTCTGAGTAGACAGGTACTTAGCCACAACAACCCCCTGCGGCGCTGCAGGCTGGGCACAGAGTGACCGGAGAGCAACCAGGCAGAAAGCGACCTGGGAGTTTGGATTGACAGGAAGCTGAACATGAGCCAGCAGTGTGCCCAGGTGGCCAAGAAGGCCAATGGCATCCTGGCCTGCATCAGGAACAGTGTGGCCAGCAGGAGCAGGGAAGTGATTCTGCCTCTGTACTCAGCACTGGTGAGGCCACACCTGGAGTGCTGTGTCCAGTTCCGGGCCCCTCAGTTCAGGAAAGGCATTGAGGTGCTGGAGCAGGTCCAGAGAAGAACAACCAGGATGGTGGAGGGACTCGAGCACAAGTCCTATGAGGAGAGGCTGAGGGAGCTGGGGTTGTTTAGCCTGCAGAAGAGAAGGCCCAGGGGACACCTCATCACTCTCTACAACTCCGTGAAAGGAGGTTGTAGCCAGGTGGGGGTTGGTCTCTTCTCCTAGGCAGCTATCAGTAAGACAAGAGGACATGGTCTTAATCTCTGCCAGGGGAGGTTTAGGTTGGATATTAGGAAGAAATTCTTTACAGAGAGGATAATCAGATATTGGAATGGGCTGCCCAGGGAAGTGGTGGATTCACCGTCCCTGGAGGTTTTTAAGATGAGACTGAATGTGGCACTGAGTGCCATGGCCTGGTAACCACAGTGGTGTTGGATCAAGGGTTGGACTTGATGATCTCAGAGGTCTATTCCAACTCAGTTGATTCTATGATTCTGTGATACTTGCAGTGGATGTCTCCCCCATGTAACCTTCCATCATACAGAGATGGTTCACTCCTGATCACTGTTCATTCATTTTGGTGTAATCTTTTTTTGTCCCCCGTCTTTTTAAGTAACACCGAAGGGGTTATGTGGATTTTAAACATATTATTTTCCTGCAAGTTTGATTACAAACTTGGTTGTTCTGAGATACCAACTAGTAGCAGAAAGTCATGTCATTCTAAGCAGAAGATACTGAATTATGGAAGAATTATTTCTCATTGTGACACCAGGGAACACTCAGTTATAATTTTGTAATGATACCATATGCTTCTGCTCTTAATTTAATTTTGCTGATTTGAACTTCTTTGGGAGACTGAACAATTCCACTGGGTCTTGAATTTTACTATACGTATTTTTCATTTTAATTACCATACATCAAGCAAAGTAATATGACAAGGAGTCTTATATGGGTTAACCTCTGTGACATCTTATGAAATAGAGGGACTTCTCTTTATTTTACCATTGCTTTGATTCCAACTAATTTAAAAAAGTTTTAGCTGGCTGAAACCTCTGGTATTGAATGGAAACTGATGACCTCTAGTGTTAAGTATAGGAATAATGCATAAAGGAAAAGTCGTCAAATGTTTCAATGTACTCTAACAGAATACAAATTAAAAAAGTGCTGTTAGAGTTACACAGGGGCTGAAGCCCGGATATATTGAAACACTGTATTTAAGAAACTCCTTTCATGGTCAACAGAATGCCAAAGTCCGGAATCTTACTAATCGCTGAGAACTTACTGGTGTTTTGACTGTCACTTGGATGGCTCACTAATATGTAACCCCTACGCTTTTCAGTAATGGTAGAAATAGGTCACCATCTCATTGCATGTTCTTGTTCATGTTTTCACAGCCAAAAAATCAAGAGGTCAGTGCTGGAGACTATGGCAGAGTTATTCCTGCAAGTGCCACAGTATTTGGGATGGCAGTGGAATGCAAAGAGATACGTAGGCATCACAGGTATGTCTAAACTCCAGCACTTCGTTATTTGGGAAGAAAGACTGGTTGTTTTTATTGAGGATTTCTCATTTACTGTTGTCTTTATTTTTTGAATGGCTGATTGTCTGCTTAACTAAATGGATTGCTGCTCTCACGCTCCCTACTCCACCCCTTTTCAGATTTTTTTTTTTTTAACACCTCCTTTCCCCTTTGAGGTTCTGATTTTCTGGATCACTTAATCAGAAACTCTTGATTTACACTTATGCTGAAATACATGCCTCTAATACATACAAAAGAAATTAAATTGCTTGATAGTAAAATTATGTCTCAATGTCTGTATTGTAGATTCTTGGATTAACACTTAGCCTTTATCCTCATTTTACTCTCTTTATAATCTACTTCATACCTCACTGGTGGATCTAACACTTCCAGAAGATGAGGACAGGATAGTGTAAAGCCTAAGTGTTGATAACCCCAGCTAGCATTATCTGTCTACATTTGTCCTTTGCCTAGTTGCGAACTGGCATAGAATAAAGATTCTTTCCTGAGACCAGTTCCTAGACTTCCTTCATATTTCATATTCCATTCAATACTTTCATACTCATTTTTATTCTCCTCTTTCAGAACAGTATCACTGTATGAAGACAGTCTCTGAGAGGTTTGGACGTGATGTATTTTGTTTAGGATTAATCTTTAAACAAAACACTAACTGCTACAGGAGCTTCAGTGCATTGGATGAAAAGTAGCCAGGCTGCAATCAGCAGTTTTTCTAATATGCTAGACCTGGACAGTGGCCAGAAAGAGACAGAAGTTCCCATGGTAGATGGTCACAGAATAATTTCTTGTATAAGTTAATTATTCATCAATTAAAAGAGGTTTTGCCTTGAAACAGGACATTGACTGTTCCTTACAAAATTTACACAGAATGCAAGCTTATGTCCTGTTAACTCGGGATTGTTGAATTGACATTTCATTTTAATAGCTTCAGGTCAGATGACTAGCAGGACTGAAGTGATTGTCACAAATTAATTATATGCTGTAGAAAGAAGAAAAATGTCACTTTTAAATTTCTTGCCTCTATAGTTTGAGAATACTTAAGTCTATTTTAGCAAGTGCTATTAAGTTTTGTGTAAAACACTTCTTATCTGTTCTCAGATTTAAACTATCCAGATCTCTTTGAATTATTTTGATGTGCATGTCTTCACATTACCAAAAGTGTTTCCATGATCTACAGTAAAACTTTGGGGTTTGGATGCTTTTTTTCTGAGCCTAATGAAATAGCAGGGTGAAAGTATCTCTTTTCTCATGCTTTTTATCTCATCTCGAACAGTTTCTGTCTTGTTCAATTAGTACAGCTTTGAGCTTTTCCTCATGCTTTAATTTTTTTTTGAGTCCTTAGTAGTAGATATAGAGCCCAGAATTGTATGAGTACTTGAGGTTTTTTCCCTGAAGAACATTTAGAAGTGTGTTTAATCTATCATCAAACACTGATTCATCTTGTTGAGAGAGGGAATCCCTTTTGAGTCCAATTGTTGATAATCTTGCATATCACAGTCATCTGTCTGTGTTTGATCTGAGCTTCTACTTTGTATTCTGTCCCATTGTTTTAGCAGTTTTAAGTTATGCTGCATTTTCTTCTTGTGCTATTTTTTTGTGCGCTTAAGCCAACTTTACAAAAGGTTCCGTGTCAATTTACTCCTCAGTGTACTCCTTTATTATTTGATGTTTTAGTGACAGTTGTAATGCTTCTTTGCTGTAGCTGGTGCTGCTTTTACCTCCTGCTTGTGTTCCCCAGAGTAACTGTAGAGTCTAAATCTACTGTGGTGTCATGTCATTTTTAAAAATATTTTTATGGCATGTTTTAATTTTCTCCTGAAGTCACTGTAAGAATTGCAGTGAATAAATGTTTCTTTACAGATTTCAAGTTCTTTTTAGTCTTTTGTTTTTAGACAGTTAGTCCCTAGAAAGAGAGGCAATAAAGTGACAATACCTCTGTGCTTATGTATTGAAGCCAGAAAGGTTAACGATAGCATGTCTGAATTACCTGCTGAGCTCTTCCACAATACAGGTCTTGTACAGCAGCTTATCTCTTTTAGTGATAGTATTTCTTTTAAAATAATACACGGATTTAGTTTCAAAGGCAGGGGAGTACATTCTTATCCTTGTTGTTAAAATATCTGTTACTTCACTGAGCAAGTGAGAAGACTGCAATTGTTAATAATGTTGCAGAATTTTTTAGTATTTATTGTGAAGTACTTAATACTTTCTATTGCCTTGGAATCTGCTCCAAAGATGGAGTTTAATGTCATTTAGCTTTGCATAATGGTTAAAATATACTTAGCTAAGAACATGACAAAGGGCAACTTACTCAATTCTGCAATTGTGAGCTTCAAGGACATGACCATATATGATGCCTGTCTAGTCGTGATTAGTTGTAGGGAGATCTCTTGCAGGGAGAGGAGGTTTTCTGAAAAAGTGATTCAGAACTAAAAATAGTTCTAGAAATAGAGATTTAAATAGTTGTTGTGTGAACTGAGTACTAGATCTCACTATAAGAGTGTAGCTTTGCACTCAGTGCTTCTCAGGCAAGTGTACTTTTTCAGAATAATCTAAAGTGTAGCTTGTGCAAGACTTACATGACTTCCTGCCTTGTACTTTGAAAATGAGAATATATCTCAAGTCCTCAAACCTAAGAGATCTGAGGACAGTGTGAGTAATTGTTTTAAAGCAGTTCAGCAGTTGTCTTTGAAGCTTTTTGTATAAGGTAGTTTCTAAAAATCCAGTTGATCTTCTGTCTTACGAGAGAGGATATATGTATTCTGAGTTGTAAGAACATTTTCCACCAAGAAATCAGCACTGAGACTTTCCTTACAGCTACGTAACTAGGAAAAATGCCATATTCTGCATGGATTGTGCTTGATAAATACATAAACTTACCACAAAATGAAAGGTTACCTCGAAGAGACTCCCAAAATGTGTTTTCCTATTGCATATCTATCTTTGTTCTGACTATTCTCCTCACCTGAAAGAAACACCTTTGTTATCTGTTTAATGTAGCAGAAGAAAAGCTTTATTTGTTCTTATTATCACAGGATTTATTTTTCTTTAGTTCTCTGTCAAGACTCAGCGAGTTGTACTTAAAGAAGCAAAAGTCTGTGGCCTCTGACGAAGGACACAATTGGCTTTTGCTCAGTTTCTGGAGACAACTTTCGGCTCTGATTCTTGAAAATGATATGCATTTTCTGTGCTTTGGAGCTGCTCTGAATACAACAAAAACCCCACAGGATTGTTTTAATGTTTTTTAGCTTTTCTATTCTAATGCTCTGTACATTTTAAAATACTTAGCCAGCTTAGGGAGAATTTCCTTTAGGTTTTTGATCAAATGACTTGAAGTTTCATTTCTTCTCTTTTTACCTTTACTCCAGAGTGGGAATGCCAGAAGTTGCTGGTGTGTGCTTGTCAAATACAGTGCAGTTCTTCAGCCCAACGTACGCTTTTGCTGGTTCAGAGGAAACCGTCGAACCTTACACCACTGAGAAGCTCAGTCGTATTCCTGGAGGTTTCATACCCCTGACAGAACCCTGTCAAGTAATGACAGTAGATTTCAATGATCTGCAGGTAATGTTTTTTGTTTTTTGTTTTTTTCTTTTATATCCTTTATAAGTAATTGTTTTATGAATAGCAAGAGTCCTGTATTTTATTTGCTTTTGAGTTCAACTTCAGATCAGTTGACATGTGCAAAGTTGGCAGGGCTGCACTGAAATCCCCTCCTGGTTTTGATGCTTTTCTGGTTGTGTGATTCATCAGATGACATTTTCTGGGTTTTTGAAGGTGGAGGTTTCTTGTTTGTTGGGCATAGGTTAGAGAACTTTATAAACTGCCTCACTATAAGATCAAACAGCTGCCAACCTCAGTACGTAGAGGGGGAGAAAGTATGCAATAGACCCATCTTAAATTATTTATGCAGTTGTGGAGATGACTTACTTTATTCCCCTAAAGTTAGAGTCTTCAAGAAATGCTTGAAGACAAGAGATTTTTGAAGACAAGAGATTACATCTGGCATAAAACTGTCTCGAAGTGCTGGTGGGTCAGTGTAAAAAAGAGAGAGATGAAGAAATTACCCTATTCAGTCAGTTCGATTCTGCCCTTCAGCTCCTTTGTATCTTAGGGTATTTCTCTAATATGGCATTCTAAAGCATACTAGCACTATTTTGTGTATTTAACACAAAATACATTTGAATGCATGTGTAAATAGGCCTGGACTGTAAGGCAGAGACCTCAGCTAAAAAGATGATACTTCTGATCTCTGGTGTGCTTCTTGCCCGTTGACCTGTGGTGAGGAGTTAGCATTGACTCAGAGCTTAAAATAGATTCTGTTATATAAATGAAATTATTCTTGGCTATTACTTGGCCAGGGATTGCAGTGTTTCTGAATCAATAGCTTTTCCTAGTTGGCTTGTCTGACATCCTGAGATTAAAAATGAAATAAGACAAGGCTCTTCAGTATACTACTGGGAGCAATCTCTCTGACCTAATGTTGCTTCTGCTTCTAGCATCAATAAGAAACTATTACTCTCATCTGAGAGATGTCTGTTCTTAAGCATCTGCCTGCTGGCAAACATGTAAAGATAATTTTAAAGAGTAAAGAACAGTGTTACTCTTTAAATCATGTTTCAGAACTCCTCCTTTGAAGTTTCAGTTAGACTAATAGAGTGTTCCTGTCATGAAATGTTAAGATATCATAAGTAAAAAGGGAGAAATGCCACTGATGTGAATCACTGATGTGGTTGAGAGTCATTGGTTACTGTTTGAATCCTTGGTTACTGTTTGTTGTGATGTTGTCACTGGGCAAATGTGGCAGTTCCAAGCGCTGGTAGGTTACTTTCAACCTGGGGTTTTATGTTTGGTTTTGTGTGTGTGTGTGTGTGTGTGTGTGTTTTGTCTGGCCACACCTGGATGTTCAATCAGTTCAACTAAAAATGAAGAAGAAAAATTAACTGTACTCCTATTGGAATAAATAAAAACCTGCTAGACTTACAAAGAGAAGCAAAATTACCCACTAACAACTGAAATTCAGATAAGAAATCACTGAGCACTACTAAGGTAATTTCAAAGACGTAATTCCTAAACTCATATTTTGAAGAGTGAGAGGGATGTTGCATTTATTCTACTTGTACCAACTATCCAGACCTAAACTAACAGAACTGAGAGCAAGACTTAAAATACAGAAGAACAGTGTTTGCTAAACTGAGCTGTAGGAGGCTTTTAAGACATTAGTACAAATAATAAGTCAAAATAAAACAAATTTAAAAAAAAAAAAAGCAGCTGCTTTATGCTGATGACTTTATCACTGCTATTGTTAGCAGAAGCAGCAGCACCTCAGTCCCTCCCAGGCAGGGGAATGAGGTGTGGCTGTAATTAGAGGCTGCAGGCACTTGTACCTCACCAGGTCCCACCTGAGTGCCTGTTTGCTGGCAGCAGATCAGCGCCACTGGGAGGGGAAGTGAGTGTTTACCTCTGCAGCCAGTAATTAAAGCTCAGTCTCACTTTCAGGCCCTAAAGGAACTGTGCTTTTGCCAACAATTACAGACATTGGCTCTTTGTAATTCTCATGAGAAGTTATGGTGTGGAATGTTTGAGAAATTGTGGATCAAGGCATAGGAAACTTGATAACTGCATTCTTTTTGTAGTTTTTCCTTCTCTTTCTTTGTAGACCCATTTACTACTTTTTGTGCAAGTTATCCTTTTCTCATTCAGAGAATATATGTGGCATAGCATCATTTTAGAGCTTTACTGGATATTCCTGCATCATTGTTTTATTTTCTGTGCTCTCTCTTTAACAAGACTAGTTGATAAATTGCCATCCTTATGTGGTAGGGCTGTTCAAATTGGTAATTGTTGTAAATGATAGAAAAAAGTTTATAAAGTGGCTAAAAGAAGAATAAGTATGGGTTAAGCAGTATGGTAGAGAGGGGGGAAAGCTTAAATAATGGCCTTCAGTTGGGGTTTTAAGTGATGGGGGTGTAACACTGAAGTTAATAGAACTCAATAGACAAGAACCTTGAGCCTGCTGCTCTTGAGGGATAATCAGTAAGAATATTTTTCATGTCAAATATTCTTCTAAACATCTGTAACTGCACGGAAACAGAGAAACAGAGATGCACGTTTGTGCTCTTGCCGTCTTGGTTCAAGGGCTTGATGCCAGCAAAGTTTCAACTTAGTGTTTTTTTCCTCTCCGGGTGAGGAGGTACCAAAAATGGCTAGCAGCAAAGCACTTTTATTGAAGAATCTTACTATGAACTTTGTTGGCATCCAGTAATTTTAACATATGCATTGTTCAGCCACCTCTCAGTTATGAGAAGAGAGGTAGACCAAATTTTGGGGGACACCATGAGAATGAAGAGGTTGAGGAGGGGGGGGAAAGGCAGCATGTGAGATCTACTCATGTTCTTAGAGTGCAACTTCTCTTTTGCCCTGTGTATTTTAAGATTGAAACCTAAAGAGTACAAGTGTTGAGATAAGCATATCAGGAAGATGATAAATGTTTAGGAAGGACTGTTACTAATCAGAATGGTTGTGACTAAGAGAACCTTTGGCCTTTTGTGCTTGACCTCCTGGTAATTGGCTCATGCCGGAACTAAGACATTAGAGCTGATCCTTTTACATTTATAAATATTGGTAGCAAGAGGTAATTCCTGAGAAAAATAAATTGTACGTGGAAAAAGGCTTAATTCCTGTTACATGTTCAAAACTTTTTAGGAGTATCAGAAAATGTATAATTGATCCCTTCTGGGGAGACCTTCTTCCCAGCAGTGCAATTGCATGTGCCTGACTTTTTACACAAGGCCTATAGCCCAAGGTAGCAGAGAAAACATCCTCAAAGGTGTTTGATTTTACTGGTTTTATAATGATTTTTTCTGAATCTCTGAGTGAATTCAGTGCTTGTGTGCAGTATCTCTAGAATTGATTGAACACAGGTTTAAAGTGAAACCTGTGCCTAAGCATTGGCTTGAATCCAGCTCAAAAACTGGCTCTGATTTTATTACTTCTCACAAAGCAAGCCTCGCCAGTCTAAAGTCTTTCTTGATGTTTTCAGTAGTTTAAAATATGTGTTCTTAGATGTAGGTGTTTGCTTTTGCAGATTGTTCATGTGGGAAGACAGTTCCTATGCTAGTGAGTACTAATGGTGATGATTGGTATTGTAGAAGCTCATTAACTTCATGTTTCTGTTGGGTGTCCTCATAGACTGGTGCTGAAATTTTGGGTGATTTAGTTTAATAAAAACATTTTTTTATTTATGGAAATAAACTCTCACACTTTTTTTCCCCTCTTTCCATTTTGGTCAGGAGCTGAAAAGCCTTGCAACTAGAAAGCCCTGGAAGCTCAGCCTGCCAGTCACTGAAGGAGGAATACTAGATGCTATTGTGGTGTGGTTTGTACTGCAGCTTGATGATGAACATGCTCTATCTACAAGTCCCAGTGAGGAAACTTGCTGGGAACAGGCAGTTTATCCTGTGCAGGGCCTTCTCGGTACGTCCTGAGGATTTTCTTCTTATGGTACATTAGCTTGGTTTCATTTTGGTTTTGAGCTGGTTAGGTTATGTCAGAGACTATGTCAGAGTGGCAGCATATAGAATTAGGAGAAGTTCCAACAGCAAGTAGCTGTGAGATGGTTCCTGGTCATGTTTCTGGTCTGTAGTGCACAGTACCTGCATCAGGGCTTGTTCTTGGGACTCTGCTGTGCAGCAGATAAGGGACCTGCTCAAGAGGTGGGAAACTGCTTTTCATTAAGTTGGTTTTTTCCCTATACTGGATTAAATGCATTGTGGAGTAACTCCAAAAAGTACAGCTACTGACTGGCTCTACTTATTGTAGATGTGACTTAGGAAAGGGAGGTGGGGAGGGTGAGGTAGGAATTGCTAGCTGCTACTGCCACGAAACTAAACATTCCCACCTACCTCTGACCCTCATTTTGGACTCAACTTGTGTATGGTTCTCCACAAGCATTAGTAGTGCCATTTTCAGCATCCTCTACTCTCCAGTCACCTGTTTTTTTATTCTGTTTCTTAGAACATCTTGAGTTGGAAGGGACCCATAAGGATCATAGAGCCCAGCTTCCCGCTTCTTGCAGGACTACCTAAAATTAAATCACAAGACTAAGAGCATTGTCCAATTGCTCCTTGAACTCTGGCAGGCTTGGTGCTGTTACTGCATCCCTGGAGTACCTGTTCCAGTGACTGATTATTCTCTGGTGAAAACCTTTTCCTAATGTGCAGTTGAAACTTCTCTGACACAGTTTCATTCCATTTCCTCATGTCCTGTCTCCAGTCCTGCTGATCAACTTTCTCTCATGTCCTGGAGACAGGACATGAGAGAAAGTTGATCAGCACCTCCCCCTGCACTTCCACCCTTGAGGAAGTTGTAGACTGTGATGAGGTTTCCCCTCAGCCTTCTCTTCTCCAAGCTGAACAAGTCAAGTGGCCTCAGCTGCTCTTCACAAGTCTTGCCCTTGAGGCTTTCCACTACCTTGGTCACCCTCCTCTGGACACATTGTAATGGTTTGATGTCCTTCTTATATGGTGATGCCCAAAACTGCCACAATATTTAAGGTGAGGCCACCCTAGTGCAGAGCAGAGTGGGACAATCCCCTCCCTTGACCGGCTGGCGATGACCCCAGGACACAGGAGCCCCTTTTGGCTCTCAGGGCACACTGCTGACTCCTACTCCATTTGCCATTCACCCAAACCCCCAGATCTCTTTCTGCAGGGCTGCTCTCCATCCTCTTGTACCCCAAATTGTACATACAACCAGGATTCCTCCATCCCACGTGGAGAATCTGGTACTTGGCCTTGTTAAATTTCATAGGTTTAGTGATTGCCCAGCTCTCTAGTTATCCAGACACAGGCTGTAAGGCCTGTGTACCCCTGGGGTAGTCCACAGCTCCTCCTAATTCAGTATCCATAGACAGTAGGGACAGCTGTGCCACAGATTGGTTCAACTGAAAGCATAGGAGAGGGAAGAGTCTCTTTTAGCTTATGTTGCCATTGAAAGAAATGTTTGTCAAACTGTAGCAGTTTTGTTTTGAAATTTTGGTCTATATCAGTGGATTTACTTTCTTGTAACGTACACACAGAGTATCTGAAAACCATCTTGAGCTGCACACCATAAATGTTCCAGTAAAATTTATTTGGAATCCATTACCCTTTCTAAACTGTAGCTGTTGTTTTCCATCTAACTACAAATTTACCTTTGTCTACAGGGGGTATTAAAAGGTTAAATATTTAATATTTAGCATTTTAAAGCAAAAGCAATTTCTTTACCCGTACATTTTTTTCCTGCTCTGCTATCAGCATAACACTTAAGCCTGTCTATGAGAAATAGATGCTACTTTATTTTGAGAATAAATGCATTTTGCCTAGAGTAAGGCAGCTTAAGGCAAATGTGAAAAGCACAATGGCAGATTTCAACTTGTGGGTACAGACGAGAACAACTCCTTCATACACACTAGTAACAACTAATGAACAAATGAGATAATGGGTGGGTGGGTTGGGTGAATTGTTTGTTTTTTGCACTGTGTGGCTGCTTCAGTGATGTTTATGTGGAGTAACTGACATGACTTTTTTTGTGCTCTTTTGCCAAGATTATTCTGTGAAGACTGGAGATACTGTGATGATGGAGGTTTGCTGCCAAGATTGCTACTTGAAGATCCAGAAGATTTCTTCTTTGACTTCAGAGTGTGGGATGGATTTCAGTGACAGAGACAACACGCTGAGCTTGGGCAATGAGGCTGAATTATGTAATGCTCTGGCTGGACTTCAGACAACCAGCAAACAGGCTGGCAGCAGCCAAGTGTGTGTGCTGGAATCCACAGAAATAGCCCTGCTGAATGACGTGCCCTACCATGAATGCTTTAAAGCTACCATGAGCAAAGTGCTGTTGTCACTAAATCCAAGTAAGGACTTGCAGTCCATGGATGTCGATGGACATGGCAGTGGGATGAACCTCCAAGAGAATCAAAACAAGGGCTCTCTAGATGAGGCTCCTGACGCTTTGTACATTTTAGATGTATCTGAAGGCTTCTCCATCCTGCCCATTATAGCTGGTAAACTTGGACCAGTCAGAGCCTACAGTTCTGTTGAGAAAGAAGAGCATCAGGTAGCACTTAACATCATTTCAGAAGCTAACCATTTCCCTAAGGAAACACTGGAGTTCTGGCTCAGCCACTTAGAGGAAGAAAGTGTGGTGTTACAGAGACCTAAATCAGACAAATTGTGGAGTATTATTATCTTGGATGTTATAGAGACATCAGGTTTAATCCAGCAGGAGGTGATGGAAAAGGCTGCAATATCCAGGTACAGTATAAATGAACAAAATTATCTCTAGGAATCCGTAATTATCTGAAAAATTTTGAGAATATTCCTTCTAACTACAAAATTAGTCATGTTGGTTCTGTAGAGCAGAAAAAACTGCTTTTCCCTGAATGGATTAAACCTCCCAGAGGGTTCCTGGCACAACCATTGTATGCATGTATCTTTTTTTTTTTTCTTTTGAAAAGTGTCAAGATTTCACAGTCACAGATTTTTTATATTTTTTATGCAAGCATGTGAGTGGACAATCATATTGCTTGGTCTACCAGAAGTTCCCAGGATAAGCAAGGTAGCTTTCAGTGCAATGTTAGAAAAGCCCAGATTCATGTCAAACAGTAGTTGGAACAAACTGGTACTGCTAAAAGACAAATGCATGATGCTAGAACAACCAGGGAGGTGGCAACAAAGCTGTCCCCCACAGCAGAAAGAGTGGGAAGGAAGGCAGAGCAAGAGGAATAAAATAAGGGAAACGGGTAACAAATTAAGTGTGAAATGGATTTATCCCCTTTTGTGATGCTAAAGAAGCTTCTCTGTCAATCTCTGTGCTTTGTGAGGGTAGAATATTCTAGACAATTTATGCCCATTACCTTTTCTAAGTTTTGAATAAATCTTTGGATGACTTGCTGTGAGAACAAATGGAAGAATTACTCTTCACTTTTGTCATATGACAAGACTCAAATTTTTTGGCATGAAAATACATTGAAGAGTGTCCTGCTTAGCTACCCAATTCCTGTGATGAGGTCTGCTCCAGGAAAAGGAAACCTAAACCAATCTGTGTTGAATTGGAGGTGTTTGATATTATGCTGAATGAAAAAAATGCTGTGGTGTTGCTGTTCTCAGCAGTGTGATGCTCTGTAGCAAAAGACCAAGCCAGGCTCACATGTTTTTTCAGGAAAAATTGGCATTCCCTGCCCTCTGTCTTGTTGTCAGTTCTAGCTTAACACTTAAATTCCCCCAGGGTTTTGTTTCCTAATGGCTATGCTGCCTCCTTAACCAGTGGCTCCCAACAGTATATATTTCCCGACTTCCAGTTTTATTAAGCATTTCTGCCAGTCCTTCAGTATTAGATGCTGTTGCTATGAATAAATCCCGCTGTCTTCATTGTGAAATATCACCATGTCCAATACTGTCACTGAGAAGAGATTATGTAGTTCCATAATTTCAGTACTGTGTGACAAGTTTCCTGGTTTTTTTTTTCTTGTATGATGCAGCTGTCTGGTCAAATGGAATCAAACTGAAATGCTTAGGAGCACTTGACTGCAGGGGAAGAACTAGTGTGCCCTTCTTAAATGTAGTTAATGTTCTTTCATTACTGCTGAATGATATGCTTTACAGGTGAAATCTCTCTCATTTTGCAGATGTTTACTTCATAGTGGAGGGAAGATTTTCCCACAGTATGTGCTGGTATATGGGATGCTTGTAGAGTCGGAGTCTCTGTTACTGGAGAGTGCTGTTCAAGGAACAGAACCAACTCTGGGGTTTAATATAGCCCCTTTTATCAACCAGTTCAAGGTATGAAGTTGGTGGGTGTCTCCCAGGCACTGTTACAAAGCCTGCAGCTGTCTAGCTGTTTAGATTTGGTGTAAACTGAAAGAAAACATTGTTGACGTTATCGAGAGGTTTATGTGACCAGACAGTGACCTTGAGATAAACTAAAATGGGCGGCATTGGTTTTAGAACGGGTTTGGGTTTAGTCCCAGCCATGACAGATACAATGTTACTGTACAGAAGTGACTGTGCTGTTATTATTCCCATCGTTACCTTGTATCCCAGTGGTGTACTTTATATTTTTATCTGTCTATGGCAGGTATTACAGTAATTCCTGGCAACTTTTTGTGTTATCATTAAGTTTTCTAACTCTTCACTTTTTAATGGCTGTTGATGCCTGAAGCTATGGTATATGCTCTCAGGTACCTGTTCGTGTGTATTTGGATCTCTCTACGTTACCGTGTGTACCCTTGAGCAACCCAACAGAGCTTTTAAGGCTGGACCTCATGAACCCTCTGTTGAACATCCCTAGCAGAGAAGTGAAGGTGAGTTGTGTGTACATGAAGCCCAAAGCATGTTTTTAACTGCTGCTCTGCAGAGCTGCCCATCAATTGTTCACCTGGGCTGAAAATTTCAATACAGAATTTACTTCTCTGAAGGTATCTCTGAAAAGGGTGGAAATTGTTTGAACTACTTCCTTTTCAAAGAACTAAGAAAACAGTATAACTGATTAATATTTTAAATATTTTTAGGTACAAATCTGTAAGTCTGGCCGAGTCACTGCAATTCCCTTCTGGTATCACATCCATCTAGATGAAGACCATAGCTTGAACACATCTAGTGAGTCCTCACACTGGAAACAGGCTGCAGTTGTTCTTGATGAGCCCATCCCAGTTCAGGTTGGACATGAACTTGTGCTTGATGTTCAACACCACAAAAGCAATATCAGCATTACAGTCAAGCGGTGAAGAATGTCATGTGTGAGCTGCCTTGTGGTTAATTAACTGTGCATAAACTGACTGTTCATAACATCACTGCTGTTCCTTTGTATTAAAGTCTAAACTTTATCTACTGATCAAAAAGGGTTTCTTGTTGCTTTAATAATAAGATAGTTAGGTTCCACTGATGGACTAAAATTTGCACTATAAGGGTATCTTACCAAACAGCTGGGGAGGTATTGTCTTCAGTCCAAAACTTGATTGCTAGCTAGTGTACTGACTACAGCAGTGGGATAGACTTCTGCTACTCTGTCAGCTGTAGTAAGAAAAAAAGCATCTAGATGCCTGTACCAGAAATAAACAGCTGTGGCTGTGTGGGATAGAGTCCTTGTTTCCCAAACTGTAGTTGCACTTCTCCATTGCCAAAGCCTCCTGCTTCAGAGTACTGAGATGTTTGACATATAATAGTGAAAGCACAAACTCCTGCAGGAGTTATACTTTAAATCCCTTTCTTCCATGAGGAGGACAGTTGTAGCCATGTGTCATTCACACCCTTAAGTTACTGTAGCAGCAAATCAAATTGATACCAGGTGACCAGTTTAAATAAAATCTTTAATTGCTTATTTACAACAAAGGCAATGACTTGGCAAATTGAAAATTATGATTTCAGTTTCTCACTAACTTCAGATACAGCAAGTACATAACTATAAAATATGCAGCCTAGTGAGTAAGGCGCCATATTTACATCACACTAGTACTGCAAAAAAAGCACTTAAGATGAACTTAACTGACAGCCAGAAGTTAAACATTTATCCTGTAAATGCTAACAATGCTGGAAAAGAAACTTAAGATCTTGTCATTTAAAAGGTCAGTGCTCTACTGGTTTGGGTTTTTTTTTTTTCATCAGATTGCAAACATGCAATAGTAGTAAAAATCTGATAAATGGGATAAAAATGATAACCCTCTGACACTTGTCAGTTTTTGCAAAATAACATTTTGATACAAGTCTTCTTGGTCTGAAATCTAATGCTAGTAAGTCCAGTATTAGATTAGCTACATAGTTTTACCTTAGCAAAGGTCTTCTCTGTGGTGGTGGTGGGGAAAAAACATATCTTACATTTGAATCCAGGCAAATGTATTATATTCTAGAAGCGTAACACAATCACACACAGACACAAATTTAAGAATACAAATTACTAGACACATTGCCAAGAAATTCTGCTTTAACAGCTTAAAAAAAACTTAAGTGTTAAAGAATTTACTGCAGCCCAAAATAAAGAAATCAATTTTGTTTTCTACTTCCTTTTTTTGACATCCTTTATTCCCCCTCCATCTATTTTAAGGTAATAACCAGAAGGGTAGGAAAAAAAGGAGTCAAGTTAAGGTATTAATCCAAAACTTACTATCCTGGCTGTCTCTTCTGAATGTAAAAGACTTACAAACTATGAACTACAAGGACAACGGATACGCCAACCATATGATATGGGCATGGAATTGATAGCAAGGCCTGTAGGGAATGCTTTCTTTGTACAGATTCTTTACTGATGCTCTGTAGTAACTACCTTCATGAAAGGGCTACACAGGAAAGGGAAGAAGATGGCATCTGTACAGAATCTACCACTTCATCCACACTCCATTCAGCACTAGGGTATGGCAGTTAACCATCATTAAGAGAACAAAGTTAATACAAACCATTTTTTTTACTGCCGTCCTTAAATTACATTCTTGAAATTTAGTTTTCCCATTGCTAGTAGTACTTGCATTTCATCTTTATAAGAGCAGGGTATTTTTTTCATATGTTTCTTTTGTATTAATGAAAGTCACCCTAATTTTGATATGATGTGGAAGTGTTTAGCAGTTTAAGGAGCTGATTCTTAAATTTATGCAGAAACCTTTACAGTGTGCGTGTTTTACATCCATGGGGTACTCGCAGATCCTCACATCCATTATAGGTTCCGAATTCAGATGTCAGTTACAGCCATATCCTCTTCCCATCCGCGCAGCGGCTTTTCCAAGCTTTTCAACCTTCATTGCTAATAGTACATGTTAACAGGACACGTGTGGCAAGTTTTCAAAGAAAAGCTGAGCTTAACTTTTATCCAAAGCTTTCTCTGATGAATAGTGCTCTAGTTCGGGTGATTCCTCAGCATCCTGAATGGCAGAAGGGTTATAAATACCATCGACTGCAGGGGCTGTTGTTGGAGTTGTGAGGGGTGTCACAGTGTGTCCAAACCCCTGATAGTGACCCATGGGTGAAGATGGCATTGAAGAAGCATCAGAAATTGGGTCTTGAGTAGATGAAGACAGTAAACTTGTATGCTCGTTTTGTTCATGATCCTCAGGAAAAAACATTTTCCTTGGCTGGCCCAAAACCGTCCTTCCTAGAATTAATCAAGCCAGATGAAAATAATTTTCCAGCACTATACTGGTCTTTGAACACACCAACTCTAAAACAGGCATGTTAAATTAGAAAATAAGTCTTTGTTTTGTGTTGGTTTTACATGGACATTGTTAGTTTTAATAAATAAAATTATGTCTTTCCATTCAAAAGAAAAGCAGAAAGTACATCCCTCTCTTTACCTAACACACCTGAACTTTCAAAAGAAAAATTAAAAACTAGACTCTAAATCAGTCAGGAGTACTGGAAAGAGCAAAGTGCCAAATAAGCCATGAAATTCTCTAGGGATGCAGACGCCACTAATTTGGTAATGGAATGTTCTCAAGATGAAGCTGGAAATATATACAAGAGATTAACAGATTGTTAACAGATTGAACAAGTCTCATCTGTTACTTACCAACATTTCGAACCTGTTCTGATATATCTGCCCTTAGATCAGAAATATCCCACATGGCAAGAAAGGAGTCGAAGCACGACCCTTCTTCAGCTTCTTGAACATAAGGTTTGTAGGAAAAACTGTAGTGATGGGCAATAGCAGCCAGAAACATCTCCACACAAATGATGAAATCCTGCAGCAAGAGAGACACTGACTTAATCACTCGTAACTGGAAGAAAATAGTTCTGGGTTTCTTCTGCAATTGAAAGACTGAAATTGCCCTCGGATACTTTTCCACCAGAAGTAGATTCATGGCAGGCTTTGGAGAGCCATATGTACTACATTAATACAGGAACCAGTACCCTTTCTCTCCCGTTTTCCTCTCTTCTCCTCTCCTTCTTTTCCTAACTTCTCAAAATCTGGGTTGGATGCATTAGAGTTTGCTAAAACTCACTTGGGGTGACCAGCTGAAACTTAGCCTGACTCAAAATAAAACCAGTACTAATCCAGCCTGTGTAAATTACAATGAGTATGATAATATTTGCTTGAGTTCAGCTCTGTTATCTTACATAGAACCATTCCTCTCCGGAAGTAACTGCTCTTACCTGTAGGCCTGTAGCCACAGCTTCCACACTTTGCCATTCCCAGGTGCGTTTCTCAGAAATAACACCAACTTTCACCAACAGTGCAATGAGCACAGCCTGCCTATAAAGATATTATTATTATTGTAACAGTAGTGCCAAAAAATCTGCAAGCAAATCTGGTAAACAAGGCCTGTTCATATGTGTACATAGGAAGAATCTTACAAAAAACTTACTGTTTAGGTATTTAGATTTTAAGAGGAAGAAACAGACTTAAAAAGAGATGGCATTCATCCATGACCCTGAAGACCAACAGAATCAACAGAGAAGACAACCAAAGGAGGCTTTAGTGTTCCAGTCAGTCATTAGAACAAATTGCTTCTCTTTCATAGTATTGCTGCAGCCCACAGGGTAGTGGTCAGGTAGTCAAATACACTCACTCATCAGCAGCTAACTGTGAGCAATGCTTAGACAGCAATTTGTAGTTAACTTTCAGTAACTTATTTTGAAAAAGTAACTTTTTTACTTTTAAAAAGTAAAAAAAAACAAAAAAAAAGTAAGCTTTGAAATAACTGCAAGTGGAGATTCTAAAACAAGTTACGTTCTTGAGAATCGCCTTATGAAACAGCAAGTCTAAATAATAATCTTAAGTGAACAAGACTGCTCTGTCCAACATACTGGTACCCTTTTCCCCCACTGCACTTAGCTAAGATTATGGGTAGATTTTTTTAAGGCCTATAACTTCAGTAAGAAATCCAGCCTTTTTAGCTTTTTTATGATTCACCTTAAAAGCAAGAAGTAACAAATAAATAATTAACTTACCAGAAAGAAACAAAAACTACCATCTTCACACAAAGGAACTTTCCAACAGGTTGGATAGGGTTCAGCTCCTCACGTAGTACTTTATAAAACAGCACCAGACAATACATAGCAAACTGACAGGGAAAAGAAAGTGAAGGAAAGCTTTCAAATCCTTGCTTATTTTGTGAGGAAGTTGTTGTCTTCAGTTAAAAAAATGTATCACAGTATGATACAAACTTTAAAAGCTATCTATTTTTTAAAAAGAGGCTTTGGATTTATGTAATCTTTGCCTTACTGTTTTAAAGCACTTTTTTTTTTGCTTGACATTGCATTTCTGAAATGCATGGTATTGGCAGAGACTGAGGTCATCTATCTACACACTCTGCAAAGCATAGGAAGGTCCCATGAAATCTTTTCAGTGCTAAGCTCATCTCTGGCATAAAAAGCATAAAATGGAAAATGGCATAAAAAGCACATGTTATTTCAGATTTCTGTTAATAACACCTCAAATGTTGCCCCTTTATGAAGGATGGGGCAATGAATGCAATCTTCACTGCAAATCTGAACTAATGTATAGCCAAACCTCTTTACACACATTCTCCTACTCTCTTAGTAGAAAGTTTCTATAAGGAATCATGTCAACCAGGACACACAGAGGTACATGTTGTTGCTGGGATTTTTGTCCCACCTCCTTCCATACCAGTCACCCATCAAACACAGGGGTGGCGGTGGGGGGAGGACACAGTTTCCAAGTGATCCCAGTTGTCATGCTGTTCTGACTCCTGCTGCTGTTGCCAAGAGATGTAAATGCAATCAACGACCTCCAAAATGAAATTTTCCATTTTAGGGGCTGACATCTTACCCTGAAATCATCTGGCAGCTGACCCAACAAGAAAAAGTGTTAGGCAGGCCAGAATCTGAGCACCGCACACACCGTTTCAAATTTTTCCTGTCAGTGTTATCACCAGCTTTGTAACTCAGAATTTTTAACATGGTCACTGTTGATTCTTCATATGTGTGCTTGGAGGAAGCTGCAGGGGCAAGGGAAGTCATCTCTTCTGCAGAGGGGCAAGTCTGCAGATCTAATACCCAGGCCATAACCACCTCACCCATCAAATAATCTGGGGAAGATAGGTGAGACACTTCATTGCTTTATGGAGCTTTACACTAAAAATAATAAAAATTTTTAGATTACCTGTTTTTCTAGTGTTTTTCATATATAGTACTTAACAGATTAGTAACTTTGCCTTACAGTGGAAAATATTCTGCCCATAAGAATTACCAGACATTAACACAATTACTGTCAATAGTTCACATGGGAAGTTCACAGAATACTAATACGATGACTTAAAGGAGCAGAAAGATGTATTCTCAATACTCACTAGCTGTGACATGTTGTTAAGTATAACCAAGTAAGTCCAAGCATTGTTGAAGCTGAAGTTTCCTTCATCATACACTCCCACTAGTTCACAAATCCTGAAAGAATTTTTTGAGTTAGTAACAGATCACGTTCTTGGAGTGCTACATATTCATTAAATCGATCAAACAACCCTTAGAATCCAAGACCTCTTTTGGTACTCCAGTATGGGCACTAGGGGCCTGCACAAGCATCAGTTTCCAACAGCACATATATATTATAGATAATACAAATATTTATATGGATATTCATTGTGAGTAGCAACTTCTTCCATAGTCCCACAGAACTAGCAGCAATACAAAGTTCATGAAATTAGGCTTTCTGCATCAGCATGCATAACTGCCTACTATTCCTTTACAACCACAGTCTATATGATATGTATGAAGGCTCACAGTCAAGCTTGTCATATGCAAACTTTAATAAAATTTTAAAATTCATGTGAAGCTTGTCTTTAAGAACACCCAGTTGTCAAAGGCAATGAGAGAAGGAAGGAGAGAAGAAGAATCTAAAAATTAAAAGAACATAAAACTGCCTTTCCCACCGTAACAGTACTTCACATTCTCTCCCACAGATTTCAGCAGCAGGCATTAAGTATTTATTATTTCAATTCTGTAAATAGTAATTTGCTATAGAGAATAAAGAAATCATAGGTTGATTCAAATTGTCAAGACCAATTTAGTATGTAATACAAGTCTGCTTTCAAACTGCCTTGATTCAATACAAAGGGCATGAAAATTCTTTGCAGTGTAACTCAAAATTACATCCTGAAGATCAATATTAATTATGTATGAGCATACTTACAAAGCAATAATGGTAGTAAATGGTCTGACAACAGTGTACTGCAAAACACCCAGTTTACATCTAAATAATAAAACTCTGCAAGAAAAACACAAAATTCATTGTACAAGGATTTAAAAACAATTCACTTATGGAACTTTCATGTTCTCAGCAGATTCACTAAAGTAAATTTTTATTTTATGCTAATCTCAACTTCTGCTTCCAGGATTTCAGATGCTACACAGTGTGTATACACAAAGCACACAAAAGACGTGGACTTTTACAGACACATAACAGGAAATACTCAATAATTCACTTATTTTAGCCATGAAAAGTTTCTGTCAGGGCTAAACAAAGATAATGCAATATCTGCTGTATTTGAAGATGCTTAAGAGTGACTTAGATTCACAGTTTTTCTTCAACATTTTATCAAAATCTCAAGAGATTTTATCCGTTTAAGCATGCAGAAATAATTTAAAAACTGTTTAAAAACTGCATAAAGCCTTCCTTCCCTGACCTGTGGAAGTAAAAGCAAAGGGCTATCTGGCCTACCCCTAGTTCCACATGAGGTTTTTAGCAAACATGATAGCAAAAGAAGCAAATTCAAAGGTCAAAGAGACCTTTTCCCAATATTTTCCCAAAATGTTTCCTTCAGCACCACTTGAACCAATGCATGTTAGTAACCGAGTGCAATTTACAGGATGTAACAATTCACAGATGACAAACACATTCAAAACCACTTTCAGTAGAGGTTCCTGGCTGATAAACAAAATGTGTACAAACCATAAACTGACTCTGTCAAGCAACAAGTCATGCTGCTAAATATCAAAACAAAATATTTGTCTCTGACTACACAGCCTAAAACTATAAGATGCCATCATATACTCACTCTCCCATAGCCCAGGACGGACAGCAGCACAGAGGGGGCAGATGTCTCTGCTGATCTTTCGCTTCTATTATTAATACGAGGTTTGGGTACCGGTTGGTTAGATAATTTGAAAGAAAAACCATAAAATTATAGATGACATAAGCTTCATAGCATTCTCGACATGTATCCACATATATTGCAATGTTGGGGTATTTCAAAGCTATCCACTGCAAGAAGAGAGGTACACAAAAGGTTACGTGCAAGAAAGACAAGAGTGATTCCAATGACAACACTGGCTGGACAGTTCAGCCCATGAGCAATACCTCATGAGACAGCAGGCACTAATTAGACAGGGCTTGAAGAACTAGCTATTAAGAAACCAATGCTACAGCTAGAAAGTAACGTTCTGTAAACATACACACGAGAACTCCAAACTGCAACTCTGCCTGCCCCTTCAACTGGAAGCGGCTCAAAGCACCACCCAAGAGATGCTTTGTATCTTTGATAATACAATTCAGTCTTTTGTTCAAAAGTAACTACGTAACTACGTAGGTAACTGCACATAACCTCTTCCTGTTAGGAGGAGACAGGATAAAACTGTTTCCTGAAATTCATCATCGAGGTGGGTTTGAGAAGTTTTAATCTTTATTAGAAATAAAGTTGATTTCTTTTGGTGTCTGATGTTGCAACTGTTTGCTCTGACATGTTTGCAAAACACAGAAGCAAGCACAGATTAGCCTTAAAGTGGTAGCCCCTCACTCTCTAAACCATGGTTTCTGAGAGAAGGGATTTTTTTTTTTTTTTTGCAAAACTGTGATTATGGATCAGCTGTCAGAGCTTTCAATTTCTGGCTGTCACACAGCTTTTGCACTGTTCAAAGGACCTCATCCTTTGCCCCCTCGAAACAAAGAGGAATAATTTGAGCACTAAGCACAACTCAGGAAAGAATTTAAGTTGTAAGCCTAACTTGTGAAAGAAAGGTAAGGCATTGAATTTGAGTCAGTACTTGGATCAGTCTGGTTTCCAGTTCTGCTGTTAAGATGGAAGGATCAAAAGCAGGCTCTTGTCATACCCCTTTCAACATCTGTCATAAAGGATACTCAAGGACAGGGTTAAGAAGGGTTAGCAAAAGCAATCCCTAAAGCTCCACAGGAAGAATACATTATCCCTAGAACTACGTTTCTGATGTATTCCATAAACAGGAATGCCCAGAAGTTTCTAGGACTACCACTCTCCATGCAGCACAGTTTCTGCTGTCACACTGTTTTCCCTCACTCCCAGAGCAAACAGAATTTTATTGAGGTGTTAACAGTAAGAGGACACTTACACTGTCTAAACTGTAAATCGGCACCATCCATAGAATCCTGTTACAATAACAAAAGAACATTTAATATTACTAGAAGTATTTTTAGTCTGAATTAAATTCAACATTTGTAGCACAGGTAAAATGTGAAATGTTACCTTATTATTGGTTTCTGTAATTCAGGTTGAGTATAATGGACTAAGTGTTGTAGTATGCCCCAGAGAGATATTGGTATAGTCATCAGCAGAAATATCCCAGCGATAAACCATGCCTTGGTATGAATTCCAACCTTGTAAAGAAAAAGAAAAATGCAAGATCAAAGTTTCAGTCTTAATACTTTAAAGTATTTCAAGTACACAAAACATTCTACAAAAACAAAGTAATGCATACTACTGCATTTACTGAAATCCACAACAGATTCCTTGCTTTAGTTCTGGAACTTGCCTCAGTTCAGTGTTGCATTATAAAATTCCTGAAAGCTTGTGAATTTAAAGAATTTTTAGCTTTAAAACCAATTTCCAACAAGTAATCAATTAGTTTCATATAACAAACTCGAAATACATAAAAACATAATGTCAGCTAAAACACAGGGCTGAAATTCTAAACCAAAGCTCTCTGAAAAATAACTATATTAATAACGCTAAGTACCAAAACCTGAGACACATAGTAGATTATTCCCCAATTTTTTTGCTGAGAATCACGTTTTATGTTGCTTTCCAGTTTTTCTTCTCTACAAGTATCGGACTTAATGATATGAACTTCAATATAAACATCCATTATGCGTCAGAACAGGATTTCAAAATCAAAAATTTTAAACATGACCTCACTGTCATAAATTATATCAGAACGAAAAGCTTACCTCCAGTGCCACAGGCCTGTATCACGTTGAACAATACATATATTTTAAAGTTAAAATTTTATTTCTTGTTAGAGAAGCAACTATATCACAAGAGTGTGTAATTCATACATCACAGCTGCGTGACGAAAGAGGAGTTTCTCCACCAGTAGAGATACTCTACTCAATTCTACCTGATCAGACAGAATCACCTTTATGAATGCCACTATTACTACTAAGTTTCAAAACATAAATTCTGGGATGAATTTATGAAGAGAGCCACTCTCTCCTTGGTGGTGCCAACCACCAGGACACAAGGCAGTGGGCAGAAACTGATGTACGGGAAGTTCCACCTGTACATGAGGAAGAACTCCTCTACGGTGGAGTGGAACAGATTGTCCATAGAGGTTGTGGAGTTTCCATCACTGGAGATATTCAAGAACCATTTGGACGCAATCCTGTGCCATGTGCTCTGGGACGCCCCTGCTTGAGCAGGGAGGTTGGACCGGGTGACCCACTGTCGTCCCTTCCAGCCTGACCCATTCTGTGATTCTGTGACACTTGGCTGACTTCTCAGCATTAGCATCCTGTTCAAACTGTTCAAACACCAACTACTACAGAACCAGGAGGGGAAAGAAATCCTGCCCTGTCCCACTGCGCTTTGATGGGGCTTGAGCAGCAGGACAAAAATGCCGAGCAGCACTGCGGCACTTCTTCAGCCTTTCCTTTCACAGAGTCACAGAGCGGGTCACGTTGGAAAGGACCACAGTGGGTCACCCGATCCAACCTCCCGGCTCAAGCAGGGTCATCCCAGAGCACACGGCACACGATTGCGTCCACAGGGTTTTGAATACCTCCAGTAAGGAAGGCTCCACACCCTCTTTGGAGTGTTCCAGTGTTTGGTCACCCGCACAGTAAAGAAGTTCTTCCTCATATTCAGGTGGAACTTCCTGTGCATCAGTTTCTGCCTGTTGCCCCTTGTCCTGTCGCTTGGCACCACTGGGAAGAGCCTGGATCCATCCTCGTGGCGCCCTCCCTTCAGGCAATTACGGGCACTGATGAGGTAACACCTTTCCCCCCCCGGGTCCCCCCTGGGTCCCCCCGGGTCCCTCCTGCGGCCCCAGCGGAGCGGGCCGGGCCGGGCCCCGCGCCTCACCTCCAGCTTCTGTAGCTCCCACACGCAGAGCGGCACCACCACCAGCAGTCCCACGATGTAGAGCAGCACCACGAGCGGCCGGATCCAGCGCCGCCAGTTGCCGCAGGTGCACGGCATGGCCGCGGCACCGCCGGGCGCGCTCCTCGCACCCACCTCAGCGGGCAGGCAGCGCCCGCGGGGCACGCATCACCGGCAGGGCCGCCGCCTCACATCAGGTGCCGCAGCCTCGGCTCGGCTCGGCTCGGCTCGGCTCGGCTCGGCTCGGCTCGGGCTCGGCCCAGCCCGTCCCGCCCCGGCGCTCCCAGCCCAGCCCAGCCCAGCCCAGCCCAGCCCAGCCCTGCCCTGCCCCGCACACGCCCCCGCGGCGCTTCCGCCCGGCGCCGCTTCCGGCTGCCCCGCCCCAACGCCGCCGGCCGCGCCCATTGGTCATCGGCCCTGCTCATCACCGCTGCCCCGCCCACCAGGGCAGGGCGGAGGGGGATCGCTGCGGCCATGCCCCCCCTCCTCCCCCCCCCCGCGGGAGGGTTGGTTTCTTCCACCTCCCCGCCCGCCGCCCTGCCCCGCCGCAATGGTCTGTGCCGGGGGAGGGGGGGAAGTTGTTTCCGCGGCTGGAGTTTGGGAAGTGCGCGTCAGCGGGACTGTGGGAATGGCGGGAATAGCGGGAAAGGCAAAGGCAACCGCTCTGACTGCACAGCTCAGCTAAACCCCTGCCTCCAGCGCCTCCCCTGAGGGCAGCCCAGGGTGAGCCATCCCTGGAGGGAGGTGCCTCTCAGTGCCCAAGGGCGAGTTGTGGCGTGGAGAATCCAGCGGGCGTACGAACAGTGCTAAAACACGTGTTAAACTTCCAAGGATTTGTGGGACGAATAACGCAAAATACGTGTTAAACTTCAAGGATTCGTTGGACTCCCCCCTTCCCTCCCCCCTTCTTGAAAGTGTTGTGTAAAAGCTGCTAAATGTCCACTTAAGTCCGCAGTGGTCACTTGGGAAAACCCAGGACCTCGGATGCGGAGCTAAATTAGCACCGCAGGTGGTGTAGTCTGCCAAATATCCAAGGAACTGTTGCTGCTTGGAAGGAGGCAAGTGCAGATTTTAGTCAAAGGCGTTGACTGAGACGTGTGTGCTGGAAGAAACCCCATGGAGTAAGAGGTAGTAAGGAACAGGGTCCGATTGATTTCTCTCCCTAATGATAAATTCCTGAGGACTTGGGGTGTTTTTTCCCTCCCCCCCCCCTCACTTTCCACCATGAAGTTACCAGTGGTGCCGTGGTGTACTATTCAAATAGTAAAGCTACGTGGTTTATTGAACAGTTGCTGTCTCTGTTTTGTGAGACTGACTGGAAACACGTTTTCACTGGCTGTATGCACGATTAAAGGAAATTTCCCACTCAGAAAATTGCAAACCCCCAAAACTTGTCAGGCTGCTTATCTCAGATAATCGGTAGTATGAGGCCAGATTTCTGCTTGTTAGATCTCCTTTTGCCTTCACATGCTGCATTGATGTGGCACCCGGTACTTCACAGGATGAGGAAGAGGCTCATCTTGGAAGTGTTCAGGGGTCTGAATCTCAGCAGCCTTAAGTAAGAAGTCTGATACCCCAATTGCCATTTCTACTATTTTCTACCAGTTAGTGAATTAGCTATAAATTCAACGTTAAAGTTTAAGGGTAAGAAACTTTTTAAGGGAACTGAAAGATCATTCCTGTGTTACATCAAAAATAGAAGTTCAGCAGGGGTAAATGATTTGCTAAAGGTTAATGCAAGTGTGTGAACAGAATCTTACTCACTGATACTGGCACTAAATAATAGTTCTTCCCATACTGTTTTGAGCTGGGATACTACCTTTTATGTTGTATACTATATTTTTATATAGTATACAATATAGAAATATATATTTCTATATAAATATATAAAATATATATAAATATATATTTATATATAAATATATATTTATATAAATATAAATATATATAAATATATATAAATATATATTTCTATATTGTGCACCGAATCAGTACTAAGGTGCCTATTCTATTCACCTTTGTTCTTTGTATGTGATCCATTCTAGGCAAGATGGTACAAGAAGTAGGTCTATTAGAAGTTAACAAGCTCAGTCATATTGAATAATAAAAAGTACACACATATGCATGCATGGCTAGGCTTCGCGAACAAAGATTTGGGAAGGGCTACATATACAGTACAGACATATAAATGCTTTTTTCTAACACACACAAACCTGTATGATGTTAACATGTCCATAATTAATATGTCCAAAATGACAGACAACAATTTATGCCATTAATGAACAAACACAATATTTTTTTAAAGTTCAGGATTTTTTTTTTATTTCTCTATACTTTGGTTCATTGAAGGCCAAGCACTGGTTCGGTTTTTGGTTGTGTTTTGGTTTTTTTTTTTTTACTTCCTTGAGAATATGCAGTTGAGAGCTGGCTCTTAGTGATGTTTTTGATAGAAGTTCTTGCATTGTTTATAGGACTCAAAGGCAATGGAGCTGGTGAAGGGTCTAGAGAGTAAGTCCTATGAGGAACAGCTGAGGGAGCTGGGGTTGTTTAGCCTGGAGAAAAGGAGGTTCAGGGTTGACCTTATCACCCTCTACAACTATCTGAGGGGAGGTTGTAGCCAGGTGGGAGTGGGGGTCTTCTCTCAGACAGTTAACAACAGGACCTCAAACCGCACCAGGGGAGGTTGGACATCAGGAAGAATTTCTTGGTTGTCCAGCACTGGAGTGGGCTGCCCAGGGAGGTGGTGGAGTCACGGTTCCTAGAGGTCTTTAAGAAAAGACTTGATGTGGCACTCAGTGCCATGGTCTGATTGACATAGTGGTGTTGGGTCATAGGTTGGACTCAACAATCTCAGAGATCTTTTCCATCCTAATTGATTCTGTGACTCTGTGACTCTCAGGCATTCTTCACCACTGACTGCCCTAAGAAATCCTCGGGGAGAACTTAAACACTTTACAGACTGAAAATCATTGTTTTGAGATTATTCAGTCTTTTTCTGTCTACTAGTGCTTTGTGTGCTAGCTTTGGGCTCCAAAGGAGGCATCTTTGCCAGAGGAAGCCGGTCTCTTTGTAGTTAGATTTCTTGGAAAGCAAAGCTTAACACAGTTGCATCACATAATTAGCAACCTGCCCTCCTCCTCTAGTGAACACGAATATTTTGGACAATTTCAGCCAAATCTGAATTTAGTGTCAAAGTCCCAAACTCCAAAATACGTTCCTTTAAGTTGTGTGAAGACTGGTAAAGGGGAAACAGCTGAACTAGTGCTTACCTCTACCCTCCTGAAGGAAAGAGCCTCATTTTCCTGATGCTGCTAATCACAAGCAACTCACTGGCCAGCCACTGCAGAGTGTTTTAAAGTAATATTTCATTAGAATAACTTTAGACTAGAGAAACCTAATAAATCTTTTCAACCCTGCTGTTTTTTATTTCCTGTGACGCTCTGGGGGATTGATACACTAGCCTGAATCTATGCAGGAAAGGTAATAAAGTTGTTAAATTCGGTGCCCCACTCCAATAGCACTTGTTACAACCAGCCACACTGTAAATAAATACAGATCCTGAAAAAAAAGTATCTCTCTAAATATATTGTTTTGAATACTTTCAGAAAGCTTTTCTACAAAACAAAAGTAGCTTGCTTTTTTAGCATAAATCCAAGGCTCTAAGGTATTTTAACAGTCTAGAGGGAAAGCAGTTTTCCCATCAACTCAAGTCAAAATATCTGAGCAAGTAATACTCAGGTAACTTTGGAAAGTGCCAGCACTGTACTAGAAAATGTAAATAAATGTGTCTTTCACAGGAGAGGTGAAAAAATACCATTCCCTTCTACTTAGCGTTGGCAAGGGAGAACTGGAGAACTGGAGAATTTTGTATTATGTTAAAAAAAAAAAAAAATTGAAAAAAAAAAAAAAAGCTATGTCTGCTGAGAAGCAACCAGCATGAACGAAGTTAAAAATGGGGAATTTCAGGAAAGACTAAAATAACTGTATTTAGAGAAGGCTTAAAGGAAACATGATAAATGTGTATCAGCACAAGCGTGCTGAAACTGTGACGAGGAATTGTGTACACTTGAGCACTGAAGTAGTTTAGGGTTTCAGTGATCTCCACTGTTGAAGGTTCTTTTAGGAAATCTTGCACTTCATGTCCCACAAAAGATTCTGGGGTTTGGTCAGAAGAGGCACTGTTCTGATCTGTGAGGTTCTAGTCTTAGAAAATCTCCTTTTTCATTACTCTCATCTTCTAAGAGAACTGAGGGCATGTTCTGTCTTTGTGGTGCCAAGCTCCCTTTGTCAAGAACAAGTTCTGCTTCTAAAATAACTTCATAAACAAAAATTATTTTATTATAGAAGTGAATATGAGTTAATAACAATATGGCCCTCAAATTGTTGTGAGCCGAGTTACAAATATTCTTGTTTCTCAGTTGTGTTTCAGTAACACAGGAAACGACTGTATGAAATCTCATCCTCACACATAGATTCGTGATCAGGAATTTATAATTTTTCCAAGTATTTTGCCATGAGAAACTCACCATTGGCACATAAGAAAAGGAATTGGTTTCCCAACTGTTGTATGGGTTGTCAGTGAACTACCAGCACTGTGTGGAACTAATTCCATCTCCAGAATACACATAAGCTTCTTTGTTTTCAGTAAGAAGCCACATGTGAAGTATTGGTAAAAACCAAACTGGCAGAGTTCATCTTCACTAATTATTAAGGCTTCTAATACTAGAGAAAAGAGTAACAAAGCTACTTCCCAGAACTTGGAGATAACAGCTGTACTAGCAGCATTCTCTGCTACTGGAAAGATATGAATTATTGTTGATGTCAATCATTATGTACATTCTTCTTTCATGAATTTCAGATTTATTTAAAAGAGAGTTATGTCAAAAGATAATAAACTGGGATTATTCCTTAGTATATGGAATCCTATAAATAATTTAACAAAATAAAATGGCAAAGAAAACAGACTATTTTATAATTGTAGTTGGGAAACTATGTGGTATTTATTATTCATTGTTCTTACTTTGTATTATGCAAGTGATAACTTAGTGATAACTGGACTGTCCATCTTGCCTGATCAGTATTTCATTGTGAGGTGGACAGCAAGGATTAAATTCAAATTCTCATGCAGAGAAAATCACAGATGTCCCCCCACCTTATGGTGGCACTACTGTCAGCTCTTTGAGGTGCACATCCAACAGTAAACAGCTGATTAGTTCACACTCTACTCTGAGGCTTGCTCCCACCAGCAATCTTTCTAGCGTGTCTTTATTTCATTTTATTAAAAATAATGAGAGTTAAAAACTCAATTTAATTTCTTTTTTCCTGTCCATCATCAATTTTCTGTCAGAGCGCTGTCGTCAGTTCTGACATTGATCTTCGCTCTGGAAATGCTGCCACCACATTCTGATTACTTCCTTGTATCTTTTGCAGCTGATCACTGAAGGGAAAGGCTGTTTTTTTGGATGCAGAAGCATCTGTGACCAGCAGTTTGGGTGGTAAGTATTGATGTGGTTTCTTTGTTTTCATGGTTATTCAGATTTTCCGATGTTAGCTTGCTGGGGACTTGTTAGCTGTCTCCCCTCACTAGGCTGTTTGGCCCTTGAAAATGTGAGGTTCTCCTGCAGTGAAGGGACTTAATGGGCATCTATCTTTGCTTGACAATGAGTTTTATTCATTTATTTTGTATAGGATGCCTCATAATATATTTAGCAACGTAACAGGAGCTGTATAAAAGGAAGTAGCGAACATGAAATAATGAAGTGTAAATAACCCTCATAAACAGCTCCTCAGATGGGCACATCTATCATTCCTGTGAAAGAATGGAAAGAATGTGTGCCAAATATTTGGAAATTTTTTTCCTGTAGAATTCTGTAATATAAAAACCTTCCCAACATTTTTCAGATACCACTTGCAGTAAATAACAAACACCTAGATTCAGTTTTAACTGAGACAATACACCTCTCTACTAAAAATCCATGCTCCAGGTGAAGGGCAAATCAAAATTCACAGAGTTTTGGGATATTTTCTGTAAACAAGAGCAATGTTTGGCATAACTTGTTAAGGAACCACTTATTTAATGTCAGACTGAGCACTGGAACAGGTTCCCTAGAGGGACTCTGGAGTTTCCATCCTTGGAGATACTCAAGACGTAACTGAAGGTGGTCCCAAGCAACTCTGTAGTCCTCCTTGAGCAGGAGGGTTTGGACAAGATGACTTTGTAAGTCCCTTCAAACCTCTGATTATGGCATTCATAGCAATAAAATGGATGCCAGAATAATATGGTGGAAAAGATGCTGCTCAACACCTTCTCTACAACAAAATTTTTCAGCTCTGACAAATATTATATAAAAAAATAATTCCTGTACCCCATCATCTGTGAAGAAAGAAAACTGTCATGTGGACCATGACAAGAGGTCTCTTTCAACTACAGATTTTTTCATTAAACCTAAAAATATATTTATTTATTTATATAAAAAAACATTACCTGAAGAGCATCTTTTCTTTTGAGAAGTCACGTCTTTCTGTAGAGCAGTTAACAGATTTTTACTGAGAACACCTTATGTTGCTGTTTTGTTTACGACAGGGATTCCTAACTCTGGTAAGTTATTCCAGAAAATGATCTGACCTGGTAAAGAAGCAGGCAGTACCATTGTTTAGGTTGTATTTGCTGTTACAGCCACTGTCAACGCTTGTTTAGAAAATGTTTGGGAACTGATAAAAAAACCTCTCTGTTATCTTTTGCCTCGCAGCTATAGCTTTAAAACACAGTGTATGTAGCCATCTGTGATTGTTAACAAAGGTGAGACTGCTGGAGCCTCTCGCTTCTTCTACTCCCCTTCTTAGGAGAGAATATGAAAAACCTGTGTGTTCCTCAGCATTGCAGGGAACGATGGATTCGCCTGTAGGTGGGGCACAGGGACTATCTCTGGGCAAGTTTTCATCTCAGCCAAATTAAGACGTTAGCACTGCCAGTAACATATTGAACATGAGTCAGGCAGCAGAAGACCATGAAGCTAAACTAAAAAATGGGGATCCTTTTTAACTGAGTTCTGATTATTGAGCCTTTGGAAAACTCATATATTAGTAGCAGAAAATGTGTTTCTCTAATATAATGGTTCTAAACACTTTAACCATGAACAAAATATCAAAAATACATCAGGCAAGAAAAAATTACCCTAGAATACATGAACCTGATTCAAGAAGGGGAAAGAAAATATGTGAACCCAATTTGGAGGGAAGAATGACATGGAAGGGTCAACTCCATTATCACTGCTTTCCCTCCTGCACAGTATCAGGTTCTGCTGTAAAAGTGTGCTTCCTTCTGATTATTGCTGCCACAGGAGGCTGGGCATTGTCCAGGCACCCCTAAAACACTGACAGACTTGGGGCAACTCACTAGGAGTCCTGTTCCGGTGTTTCACTACTCTCTCAGTAAAGAAATCCTTTCTTATATCCAGGCTAAACCTCCTTGATGCAGTTTTGAACCATTCCCATATGTCCAGTGGTTACTGGATACCAGGGAGAAGAGCTCAGCATCTCTCTCTCTGCTTCCTCTTCTCAGGAATGCAAAATTGTGAACTTACTTGGGAGAAAATATCTTAAAGTATGTGAGTATCCCATATTTCACAATCCTTCACATAAGAAGTCATTTAAAAATCTCTAAATGGGGCTCTTACAAAATGTAACACAGTTAAGCAGCATTTTATTTCCATTTTCTCTTGATTTCTGTGTGCTTCAACAGGCAGCTCTCTGATTGTGCTGCATACTTGACTGGCAAACCCCCACATTAAAATGCTATAATAAATGCATGTTTGATGACTAAATGTATAGCTTTATTACTAAGTACTTGATGACATGTATAGCCCTTTGCTCATATTTCTCAGGTAAAGCTGCCCAGATGAAACTGAATTTGATTTTTCCTATTGGCAAATGAAAACAAAAGGACAAACTACATTACTATTCATTGTATGTTCTGCCTAAAAGTAGCTAAAATTATACATATCCATAAGCACGCCTTTGCTTAAAAGATGTATGAAACGAGTTCTAAATTATTCCATGTTCCTGAATTATCTCAGTTTTATTAAGTGGCACATACTTCCAAATTCCCAACTTCATTCTTAGTTGTTCCATATAAGAAGAAAAGTACATGCACTGAAGGGTAACAAAAGCGTATTTATGCAGCTAAGACAGAAGTGTGTGCAATTCAAACATGGAACAGTGTGAGTACCCACTAGGATGTGCTGTTGGCCTAAAATTGGAGCCCTGGTATTTAAGAGACTGAAGTTTCAAAATTCTCAAGTGCGATGTAAACATAACCCCTGGGGTATTCTTGTTTGGAGATCTCAGAGAAGAAGTACAAAATATAGCGGTTTGTAAGGAAAGGCATGCAGTGGTTGAATGATAGGCAAATTTTCCTATCTTACAATTATCCTTAGCTGGCATACTTGAAATGAGAATTTACTCAAGGAGTGTCACAGCCATGACCATGATCAGTTAACTGAATATCTAACATTAGAACTTTTAAGGCTGCAAATAATTGTTGCAAGGTGTGGTCTCTGTGCTAAGACCTCCCGTGTATATGATATGTGCAATACATGCAGCACATGCAACACCTTTACACAAAAGTATTACATGTGTTCTATAACAAATTACTTGTGTTCTGGTGTGATGTTTTTTGTTGTGAATGTAAACTTATTAAACAGCGTTCAACTAAGATCTGTGGATTTAAACTGATCCACTGAATTGCTGGTTGTGAAACAACATATGTTTATCAAGATTTAGAGTTGTGAAAATGGATGTGATGTAAATATTTGAAACACAGTGGTTAAAGTTTGCAATTTGTCATGTCAGTAATACTGATGTGTTTTGTCAGTTTTGATACTTTACCCTAGAAAGGATTTCATATGTTAGAATTTTCCAGCACTTGTGACTTTATAGTGGCTAACATAACATACTCTTAAGTTGGGTATGTAGAAAGTAGATTGATAAGCCGTGTGAGAGAACCTCTGGAGGGATCTGTTTGAACTGTTCAAGCAGAGAATGTCATGTGAAGGAGTTGGTAGCTGGCAGTCCTTTCAAGACAGCAACAGTTCTTATATAAAATATAATTCTTGTAGAATTCCTTCAGCAATGAAAGGAGAAAGAATGCTACAGAGGTTTTTTTTCTTCCGGATTTTCCATCTTAAAAACCATAGCAGGAGCGTAAAATGTTAAAGATTCCTAAAATACTTCAATGTCTGTGCAGTACAGACAATGCTGCCACTGGTGGTGATTAAGTGATTTAGTAAGTCTTTTCTTTATTTTGAGTGATTTTCTAACTGATATATCAGGATTGCTTAATATTAAATATAGTCTTTCCAATTATTCCTTTCTAAAATCAGACAAAAGCTGAGGTTTACTGAAGGTAAGTTTTGGTCATGCTTTCTCAGTTATTTACCTATCAGTGTTGCTAAGTCTACCGGAATTGTAAGGCAGTGCTGCAAAGTTTTGTGTGTACTTTGAAAAAAAAAACCAGTGTACAACTTTAAAAGTAGAAGGGTTTGGTCAATTAAACTGTGTCAACATAACAACTCTCTTCTCAAGATTAAGATTTTTCTCCTTTCTTCTGAGAGGCATGATCTAAGTTCTAGTCTGAGAGCCAGGAATTCCTCCATTGTCATTCTGATACTGATTCCGTTGCAGCCTATGGCAATTTATCATAATTTTTTGTGTATGTAAAATGGAAATATTTGCCCAGGGGCAATATGAAGATTAATTACTTAATATTTATAAATCGTTCTGAAAATCAGCATTATGCAAATATTATGATTATTTCTGAGCTGTGGATTCTAATCTGGGATGAGGCCCAGAAAAGGACATAACTGATGCTCAGGTCAGGTGGAATTTAGATGCCGTGGGTCAAAAATGCAGTCCTAAAAGTGTTTACACATCTGCCATAAAACCCTGGAGGTACATAAGCTTGGTACATAAGCTCGGGCATTTTTTATTATGAGGTGCATAAAGTACTCCAGTAGCGCTCATTTGTACTCTCAAAGGTACTTAAGCCTTAATAGAACTGAGCAGCCTTGTAATTAACTCAGGCTAATGCCCAGTGGGTGTCCAGAAGTGAAGCATTCCTTCACGTGTCTCCCTGGAGAGTTCAATCCAGTAGGTGAGCTCTGAAAATGCAACAGCTGGCCCCACAGTGGAAAAATCTGTTTCCCTTCAGACTATAGCTCAGGGCTTAGTACAGACAGAAATATGGATGAGGTCCAGGTTCAATTCCCTTGTCTGTCTGAAAGGATTCCACCCCTTCTTTGGACCATGCTTTAGTCAGCAGGCAGAAGGCTGAGAATGCAGTTAGGATTCGATTCCCCTTTCTGAGAAGATACTAACTATTCACTGTCAGCATTTAAGTCTTGCAGTTATGGCACATTGGTGAGAAAGAGGAACTATTGTGAAATTTTACAGAAAATAGAGAAATACTCAGTCCTGGATAAGTATGAAAATAGTTATAGGAGGAGGGACTGGAGCCTAGGGTAAAGTGCTCTTCAGTGAGTGCCTGCTTGATTAGTCTGCTCCTTATCCAACATGATGACTGTTGTGGGTACACCAAAGGCAAAAACCTTTCTTCATGCACTGTATAAAGACTCTAAATTCTGGATTCAATTATACAGGCCAGGAAGATGAAAATCAGATGGTGTGGTACTTGGGAGTGCAGTGCTTTGTCTTTTTCTAGATCTCTCCCAGGTTCAGGAAGAGGGATCTGCCAGATACAACTAAACAAACAAGATCTTCCTCCCTTTTCTCTGTTTCTCTCCATATTTGTGGTCAGTCCTTAAAATGAAGAGGTAAGAAACATAGTCTGAACCTGATCTTTCTCTTCCCCCTCTCAAAGGGAAAAGTCCTTGTGATATTAATTAAATTAAAATTTGGCTCTAAGTATAAGTGGAAGAAGATTTTTTGGGGAAGTTTCTTGTATAGTACCCATTATACCTAAAACTAATGCATTTCTGCTGGGTTTTGTCAGAGCTGCTATTCCTACCAAGTCAGTGTGTGTCTCAATACTTTAAAACAAATTAATTGAAAAGAAATTTTATAGTGATTTAAACTCAAATTCTCTGAGGTATGGTCTGTTAAGTGACTAAAAAGACAGCTAAAAGGGAGAAAAAGAAAAATAAATATGCTTTTCTTTTCAGAATACATGCACGTTTTGCTTTTATCCTTGCAAGGATATTTTTACCTAACACATTTGTGGCACAAAATTGTACAAAGTTTTCGCTTTTTGAGAAATGTTAGTATAAAGAAACATGAAGAGTTGGAGATGAAATGGACTTTAATCCCTGCCAACATGTAAACAGTAATGTGACTGGAAGATCCTTTTCACACTAAATAAATTTCTACATTTCTACATATAGATAGTTATTAACTATTAGTGCAAAAAACACAGTTTTTAATAACCATGAAAAACCATAAGACCAAAACTTCACCTTCTAAAGCAGCATTTTTGTTTAAACATGATAATATTAGAGGTGGTTTGTTTTGTGTGTGTGTTTTTTTTTTTTTTTTTGTGCTGCAGCCTAGAAAAATCCATGAAACAGACTGAAACCCCCTGAACTGGGCCCCTGAAAAAAAAAAAAAAAAGCTTTTCCATATTTTAAAGTGGCTTTTTAGGCCTCTCGAGTCTTTCTGGCACATCATTCTCAGACCCTTATGGACTGGGATGCTGCCAAACAGCTTTTTTCCCACAAAACTTTAATAAACTTTGAGTGCTGGACAGAAGAGTAGTGCAATTCCCAAAGAGAGGTTTCACTACAGGATTCCAAAATGTGTACAATATAGAAACTAGCCTCTGAATGAACCCAGCAATACTTTTCCTTGGATTTCTTGCAAATGCAAGAAATTTGGTTCTATGTCTTACACTGGTTTAGCATTTTGCTTTTCTCTTCCCAGCAATATGATTCCTAATATTGTTTCATAAATCAGATGTGCTTATTCTAATGCAACTATACTTTGTTTTTGGCAGACATTAAGACACACATTTACTTACAACTGCATGAAAATATTTCTAACTATAAAGTATTTAGAACACATGGCTCAGAAGAAGAGATTTAGGGGGAGTATCATGGTCCAAGTTCAGCTTTTAGTTACCATGACTAGAGGAAGTTAATCTAAGCAAGTCTGTAGCAATTTTTTGGACTGTTACCCACTGCTGGAGCTTGCCAAAATTTAGCATCATCTAATTTTCCATTAGAAACAAGAATATCACTGCCATTGAAAATGAAGCTTTTCTGTATAATTGCCTTTTCTCTCCTACACTTGCCTCTAACTCCTGTGCTACCTGGTGTTTGGGGTAAGCTCGTTTCATGTTCCAGGTAGGCATATTGTTTGTTCTGTGTGTGCTTGAAGTAGTTCAAAGCTAAAGCGTTACAAAATTTCCTCTGATGTATTTTGAAGGAAGGCCGTAGGAGGTGGGGAATAGAAAACTACAGCAAAAAGATCCACATTAGTAATCTCAGATTCCCAGTCAATTGCTGGGAATAGCACAGCTGCTATTCCAGTTGTGGGGCAGGAACCCTGAACTTGATTGTTTCACTTAATTTGTAGAGTGTTTATACATCAATACACATGGAGCATTTCAACATCAGGGGGTCATGACAAGCTTTTCTGAGCCAGCATTCCCAGGTGCATGTGAGCCCTTCTGTGGATTTGGGTGGGAGTTGCTTTGACATAATTCAGAACAAAATTCTGAGTCAAACGGTTAATTCAGTTCTGAAAGACACTCAGACAATACCTGAAGGAAGACATTGACTCACCTTTAAGTATCTTGTCCTTACCCTGCTTACTCAGGCAAAGCTTCCACTGATTTCCAAGAATACAGTTTAGCATGTAAAACAGCAGTTAGTTCCATTCGTTGTGAGCTTTGCTAGAGCAAAGAGAACATAATTATCTTCCAAATGATATACTTCCCTTGCAAAAATGTATTTATATTTACTTCTATGATTCTGCAATAATACATTTTGTAGACAAAGTTTTCCATGCTTTGTCATCCTTGAGCTGTTTCCTTTTGGAAAGCTTAAAGGAAAATTTATTCAGCTACAGTTACAGGTGTAGTTTAAGAAAAAAATATATAATCAGCTTCAGAAATGTACATTTCTGTGATTTTGCAGTATTCAGAAACCAATCACTCCTAACACATCTACACTTTATAAACTGAATTAAGCAAGGAGAAATATCTTTGGTATTTGGGAGATAGATGCAAGGTCCAGGATTAGTTTATGGCAATCCGTGTGCAACTGGGGAACTTACAGAGGCAGTTGTGAGCAGTGTACACACGTGTTCAGCACAAATGTAGAATCATAGAATGGTTTGGGTGGGAGGAGACCTTGAAGATCATCTAGTTCCAACCCCTCTGCCATGGGCAGAGATGCCACCCAGTAGACCAGTTTACTCAAGGGTCCATCCAACCTGGACTTGCACTGTGAAATGCTTATAACTCCAAGTGTTACCTGTGATTAAGAACCCTAAATACAGCAGTTTTAAAAGGAGTTACAGTGAAAAATCTCTCTCATCTTGAAAATAACACAGTAGAACTTAGAAAAACAGACAAAAGAGCAAAAGATGATCTATGTTAGGGAACAGCTTTCATACAACACATGAGTAAGCAGACTAGTCAGCCTGCTTTAGGTTTTTAGATCCTTGTGATCAATAACACAAAGAAGGAGTGCTCATATTTATACAAAACAGGTGTGATTCTTGTGCTGGACAGAAGTATCTTAATTTTACATGGAGAGTTCTAATCTATTTTTATAGCATTGATTTTTTCCTGTACCATTTTTAAAAAATTTACTTCTACTTTTGAAGGACCTCTCAAGAAATGGGCTTGTTCACTCCCTAAACTATGTGCTACTAAAACTGAATATTTCAGATCACAATTGTGTACTCTGTGTGCAATTATTTCACATACAATCACACTACAGCCACATATTAAATCCATATCTTGTGAAATTTAATGCCTTTATGTATTAATCCCAAACTGCATTTCTCGTTCTTGGTGCCATATTTCAAGTGCAAACAGATCACTTACTTGGTGATCACAGACACCTGGAGGTCTGTTTCCATGATTCCATCTTCCCTTTAGAGAGTAATTTCTGATTATCTTCTTTAGGTGTATTTCTTTCCCTATTTTACAAATGGATACCATTTATCTGTATTTATCTTTTTAGGGTTTAATCTGTTCTATGAATTTATTATAAAATTAAATTAATTTACTGACTTGTTTATAGTAAATCCATAATTTTCTAAGTCCTTTTGGGTTTTTTTAAAGTAATACTTTTGAAAGGTGTCAGGCTGATTGTCCTAAAACATAAATTCTCTAGCTATGCTGGCATTATGAACAATACAGCAAGAGCTGTAAACTCCCACACTGATAAATTCCACACATTTCTCTGTTAATACACTTCAAGTTTGACTGGAAAGGGCTTTTTCTAGGCAGTCTTTATATTGGTCAACCTTTATATTGGAGAAATTTCTTATGCAGCATCCTTTCAACTCCAGAGATAGAAACAAATATTTTAGGTTTGGGTTTTTCTTTCTTGTAAACATGCAATTTTGGGACAAAAAGCTAGTTTGTGTTAGGTTCCTCTTTAAAGATAAATTTTGTAATTGGAGTCCAGAAGAGGTTTTGTGTTCTGGACCTTTGTTCCTTTCTTAAAATTCGTAACAAAAATCATGACTGCCAAAGCTATGCTTGATCTAAATAAATTCATTTGGGTGCCTGTAACCATTAAGTGCAGTTGCATGTCATATTGTTTGCTGTGCTGCTGAGCAAAGTTAGGGCTGTCTAGGCTGAACTTTTTGTCTATGTACTGAGATTACTAATACTGAATCTAAATTAAAATTGCTTTAGCTGTTTGTATTTGTAGTTTAACAGTTCTGAAACTAATCCATTGCAAATTACACATCAAAGCATAAAACCTTTTGCTTCCTTCATGTGAGTAAGAAGCATTCATCTTTCTATGGATCGTGATTCTGAAGAGGCTTTGAGAGAAAAGCTGTGGAAAACTGATAGAAAGCTTTTCTTAAAGATGGAAAACTCATTTCAATACCAACATTTAATTGTATTTTCCCCTATTAATTTTTCACTGTTTACTATAATCGCCTACCCTAAAACTGTTACAGTTTAATCACTTTATCTTCAGGAACTACATAAACAATTCAAAGTATGTTCGCATGAACTTTTGGTATAGAGGAGTAATACCTAAGGCCAACTTTAGGCCTGGATAACATTAGCATTTGAAATAGTGGAAGCAATCAAGGGTTGAACATAAGTTAATTCGTCCTCCTTATTGGCAATGCTAAGTCAAGGATAAGAAAGGATCTCAGAAAGAAGGACAAGATAATAGAAAAGTTGTCAAAGGCAAACTGTAAGCACAGAGTCAGAGAAATAGGAATTTGAAAATTTTCATATCAGATTTTCAAATTTTCAATTTAGACTCAATTGTCAAATTCCAATTTCCCTAACTTATGTATTAGACTATTCAAACAGATTGGAATTTTCAACCTCCAATTTCTGTAACTTGTGTATTAGACTATTTAGAGAAGGTTTCTCTTACCTTGCAGGGTTCTCGGGGTTCTGTAGAGTTTGGGTAATGAAAAATAGTTAACACTCAAAATGCACATCACTACTCATCAACAAACTTGTAGTACTAAACATTATAAAACTGCTGTGCAGCCTATGCTGCCACGGGCTTGCAGAGCATAGTTTTGGGAAAAAAAATGATTACAGTATTTATACAACACGTAGTTAAAGTAGCATTTGGAATAGATTTTCTGCTCCCTGGTGAGCTCAAAGTTGTTCTTGAATTGCATTGTTTGTTTATTTGGGTTGGTCACTCCTTTCCATTTTCCATCTCGGCACCCACTGAGACAAATTGTTGCTAAAACGTCTGGAACTGTGAACCAGTTCCATAGGTAGCATGGCAGTTCGGGTTACAATATCGTGGTGAGCTAAACTTACTTGAACTAAGACATAAGCAGTATATTAAATTAGTTATCTGTATTCAATTTTGAGACTCAATATGGAAGAAGTCAGCCAGTTATCCAAAAAGTTATGCGTTGTGTGGCATTCTTGCTTTTGGTTCAAGGGGCTGATAATTGAAATTTATGAGCAAATCAAGTAAAAAGTAATCTGCTGTTATCAAGTGGACCTTGTAAGAACTGTGTCAGGTTGGCTTAGTTATAGACAGCTCCTTTTCTTTTAACATCTAATTATTTTTCATGTAAATACAATTTCCATATATTTTGCTTATTTTATTTGCAATACAGAACAATGGTTACAAAATCCCATACCCTTGGCAAAAAAACTGCAAAGTGGGAATGACTGTATATGACAGTTCTCATGCAGTGTTGAGTTAGTGCAAACTGTGTTTTCCCAGAGCCTAGAAAATACATCCTTAGAACAGTTAAATATGTAATCAGCTACAGAAGATGAAGTTTTCTGAAAGGAGGCAGATCCCAACGGTCTGTATATGAGGAGAATTGTAAGGATTTTCAGTTTGTCAGCAGGGTAAACCCCCACAGAGATATTTTTCTCTTGTATGTATCAAATTCTTGGAATATAACATGCTATCTCCCTTACAGTAATAAATATTGATCCTGTGATTCCTCTGACATAGGATTACTTTATCTCTGAGAGATAGGTGCTCACACTATAATATATCCACATTGATTTCAGTGTAGGCCAGAATTGTTTCAGTACAAACTGATCTGCATGATTGCAGCAGGCATGTCAGGGATACATAATGTTAGGATATTCCAGCTGACAGTACCTGCCCAATATCTGCCTGAACTGTGAAGAGGACACATGCAATAATGGCATTGACACAGGTCATTCCATTGTTATCTGTTGCAATAACTGGTTTGAGTTACATCTTGGAGGAAGGACAGGATCAGGACAATACTCTGGATCTTCAGAATATCAGTGTTCTATTATGCAGATTGTTCCCTACAAGTAGGCAATCTTCCTGTTCTCCTATTCTGGCCACCTGGCTCTGTTGGTGGGGTGGTGTGAGGGGAGAACCCTGTTACCCCTGACTTTTATTAAGCTGATTTTATGGGAGAAAAAGTGTGCCTAAGCTTCTTCCCTCACCTGAGCATATGAGATGATAATTTCATAATTATTCATCCAAGCTGCATCAGACATTCTGACTGAAATCCCAGTCCTACTGAAGTGATAAGTGGCAACTTTATCTTTTACTTCAGTAGATTCAGCATTTTATCCCAAGTTACTACTTGAAACCTAAGATTACTTTAATGTCTAGTTTTAACTTTGATTGAGATAATACCTTCAGCTGACAAATAAAATAACATCCTTCCTATTTTTTTTCTTGTTTCAATCAGTGTAGATACATTCAATTATTTTGTGAATTATAATCTTGGGTAAGTAAAACTAGACTGGCTGTCTTGACATTTTCATACTTACCAAACAGATTATATAAAATAAAATTGATAAAATATATGGAAATCCTTAGCTGGAAATGTGAATTAGTTGGGAATTCCATGTCAGAGATACGGTTCATATATAAGATCAATTCTAGTCTGAAAAATTTGACAATCTTAAAAGTGATTTTGATCTTTCCTTAGCTCCTTTTTTGCAGTGAAATTGTAGCCCGTGATTTTCTTTGTAGATCAAACTCATGCCTTTATCCCAGTGGTATTTCAAACATAAATTTAAACAACTCTTAGTGTCCAGGTCAAATTCTTCTATTTGTCATCAAGTGAATGTAACCACTTTTCAAATCTATTACTGTGCTAGTTTGTCCTCTAGAATATTGAATGGTGAACAAACTTTGATTGTTCTGAATGTTTAAATTCTTTTTGTATATCTTAACAAGCACTTTTTTATGTGATAACATTTTGGTATTTGATTCATGTCTGGTTATCACAGTGTATAGTCATATGTGGTATGGAAGTGCTCACAGTTCAATTACATGGTATTTTCTTTCTGTTTTATCTCTAAATAGCTCACATTTTTAAAGTAAATGGAAGATCAGTTTGTTAGTTTATTTTTTTCTATTAATGAACTTTATATGGAAGAACAACACTGGTTAAAGTTCTGTGCAAGCAGATTCCCATATATATAAATAATCATGGAAAGGAACTTATTCAACATTGTATTCCTTGATTTTGGAGTAGTCCTTGGTATTGCAGTTGTTGCAGTTCATTTGTGGTACAGGAAAGCCAAAAGATGCCGGATATTATGAAAAATGCTAACCAAAGACTCTTCTGCAGGGCAAGAAGGCAGTGTTAGTTAACAATCAACAAACATCTCCGTTTCTTCACAACTACCTCTGAGTTTGAGATGTGTCTTGAAATTAGTACTTTAGCGAAGTAGGGAAATCAAAGAATCTTACATTGGAGAGTTACGTCTTCCTAATCCCCAGAATTTAAACCTATTTTACATTCTGGAGAAAAAAGATTTATAGCCCTTACAGTATTTTATTACAGCTCATGAAGTGTGGACTTTCTCATTATTCATGTGAACACCTACTCTTTTTTTGAATTAGAAAGAGTGGTATAGTTTCTTCTTTTTTACTAAAAAAAAATCAATGTATTTTCCACCAGTAGTACTGAACTGTGGTATTCATTTGTCCCAAGAGAAGTATGTTAATTTTCTGTTTAAAACTTGACTCTAAAAATTTGTGACTTTTCTAGGAGTGTGGTTTAATTGTGCTTTTATATTGGAATATACCATGTATCTGTATTCATAGTGGGTAGATATTTGAAAAAAAAATAAATGATCCAAATACTTTATTCAGAGGCAATACCAAGGAGACCACTGTACAACAGTTTTGGAGGGAAAAGATAGAAGAACTTTAGACACAGACATTTCAATAAATACGAAGTGTGGCTACAGGATGGCACAGTGGTGTCTAGCAATGATGGATGTCTAATCTTCCCCTCCACTAAAACTATATAGCAGAATGCATGTTCTCTTGGATAGCTTAGAAATGCTTCTCATTAATTGTTTTGGATGCTTGATTCAGTAACTTGCAGATTCAGTCTTTTTACTCCCAAGGACTAAGACAGAGATTAAAGTAAAAGCCTTATTCTGAGGTGCACCAAGTTATTTCCAAATTATTGACTTCAGAGCAGTTTGCAGACACTCAGTTACACTGAGAAATGTGGGCAGAGTGCTGCTGAACTACAGATGAAGTCCTTTTTTCTTATCAGCTGTAACACTTATTATGTTGAGCTTTATTATTGTAATAATAAGCTACTGTACTAATAGGACTGCAAAACTGTGACAGAGGCAGTGGTTTCTGTACAGGGAAAAAGCTGATTCTAAATGAGATATGAAAGGTCAATTAATTTTGTCTTCCTTTAAAGAAAAAGTGGAGATGACCTACATTTTTTATTTAGTTCTTATCTTCCTTTCCCACACATGGACTAATGGTAAGCTGTGTTTCTTTTAGAGCCACATTTTAAACATGCCTGATTTGGGTTGTTGTTTTGGTTTGGTTTTTTTTTCTATACAACTTGAGAGCTGTTTCTGGTCTATACACTTCTATTCCTCTGGTTTTGGAGCTAATTGCCTTAATATCGTCTCTGAAAGAGCAAGAAGTGTAAATTAGGAATACTTTGCTGAGCCAAGCCTTGCACAGCTGATTGTCTGAAAGAAACTCTGCAAGGCGATATTAGCAGGCAGTCCTGGTGGTTCTTCTAATGAAAATACGTGCTTTGCCTCAGGGACATTTGAGCAGAAATCTGTTCATAGAAATGCAGCAGAATTTGAATTTGTACCCTGTCTTCTCACAAACCGAAACCCATAAGGCTTCACAGAATCAAATGACGTAGTAACAAGATTGCAGGAAATATGTAAATGATGAAAGAGAAACAGAAAAAAATAACTAAAAATTTAAAATGTGACTAATTCCACAAGCAACAAAACTTACAGATACTGGCTTCCAAGGGTTTGTGTGTTGAAGTTTGATTCTCAGATGTCTTACAGGTTGCAGGCTCTGATCAAGGCTTTTTCTGCATCTGTGATGTTCATAACATCTTTCTATCAAGCGAATTTATTCAGTAGGTATAAACTGCATTTCAGAAATTTTCTACATACAGCACAAGTACAATTTGGATCTTCCACCCATCCTGCAGTTTTGGTGAAATTCTCTGTAGCTTCACAGTGAATTTACTGTTCTGTAAAATTCATTGAAATTGGGTAGGGGGGTCATACTTGTTTCTGAAGGATGCAGGGAAAGACAGGTAAACACCTGAAACATTCAGATATGAGGGTTGCATAAGCATCTTTTCACAGAACTGAGCTAATAGTTTTGTCAGGTGAGATTTATGATGAACTATATAAGCACTTTTTTCCAAAGCACAGGAGCTGGCTAGGTCAGGTCTGAAGCACAGCTTCCTGTGTAAATAAATAGATACAAACATATATATTAGTGAAAACCTATGTATGCTGTATCTTTGAGGCAAGTAAGTATCAAATACATCAAAGAGGAAATGTTTAGTGAGGTAGTTTGAAAACAATGCATAATGAAAATGAGGAGAATAGCTGTATTCTAAAATTAAAGAAAACTCTGCGAAGTGTTTGAAGTTGGGATGTGAGACTGTCAATGAAATTTTACACTGACTGGACTGAAAGTAATTGGGAATTCTGAAGTTCACAAAAAAAAAGATGAATGTGATAGTTAAATGGATTTTGATTACAATGAACAGATGTTACAAGAAGCTTATGATATTAATCTGAAACTTGTGGAATAGAGGTCCTGTCAGCTGCAGAGGAAAGCTGGGCTTGGTTCAGCTGAGAGGAATGCAAACAGCAGGCATAAAAACATCTATAAAAGTAAGAGAGGAATGGAAGAATGCTTGTTGTAGAAAGTTGTTCTGATATAAAAGAGAACGCAGCTTCTGTGCAACACCAGAGAAAAATCCCAACTAAATTCACATTGGGTTTGATGCACAAAAGAGCCAGAGCACCTTTTTGCAGAACTTGGCAGCAAAAAGAAAGGTTAAAATTCAGAAAGATTTAATTTCAGAATTGTGGAAGACTTTGTTGGTTCTTTTGGAAAGGCAGCTCTTTCACAATACTAGGAGGAATATTTACTATTCTCAGTGGAATGAAGAAGAGAGAATTAAGGAAGTACCTTAGCAAGTTTTTGAGAAATACCCCCCCTCACCACAGCTGCCACATGATAACACCCTTTGTCCTTTCAATTGGTCTGTGAGTGGGAGCAGCAGCCACCACTGAACATACAAGAGCAAACATGGCAAAAAAGAGTATGAGACCTCCCAGGACTTCACTTGTTACTGCTGTTTAGGCTTTGTCAGTCCTTCCACAATCTGGAGGAGGTGAAATGAGGATCACCAATTAGTTTTTGCAGGCTTCGATCTGTAAGGAAGCTTCAAAAAATAATTCTAAAGGATTCTAAAAAATGCCTCTCACAATATATATCTGTTAGATACTTTATCCTCTTCTTTCCTTTGAAAAGTTTTGTATTTTACAACACTACTGCTGATGCCAGTCAGCTCTTTGGGGAGTAGGAAGATGGTTTTTCCATCTAGGTGGACTGGTTTGAAGTATGCTTTGTGTGTGCACATCCATGTCTCTTTGCCACATGAGAGAGCCAACTATTGGGTTGAAAGCAACAGATGCTGGAAGTGTTAATGCTGGAAGGAAAACTGATAGATTTTCATGATTCATGGTTTGCACCAGTGCGGGTAAAGCATAAAAATGGTCAGTTTCAGGGTCTGAAACTTTCAGGTAGTTGGGATTTTTTTTTTTTTTAGAAGAGTTTCTGACCTAGATTGTCTCTACTGCTCAGTGTCCTACATAGACAGGTAGAAACATTGTCTCTGAGCAGTCATGATTGGTTTGCTGGTGTATGAATTTTTCTACCCATCAGATAGATAGCAGAAAAGGGGAATGTGCGTAAAACTTTTTCCTGCCTTGAAATAAAGAAATCTGCTCCTCATGACTGTTTTCTGTTTAGCTTTGTCATCTCCTCAATATGTTCTGTCAAAGAAGCAGGGAAGGTTTCAGGGTGTAAAGAGACTCAGTAACTCAATCTTTTTTACTCATTTACTATGATTTTTTGATACAGTTTGAGGATGAAGTGTTTTGAGTAAAAGTCAGCCAAGTTTCATTCCATGCCATGCTCTTAGGCACTACCACAGAGCACTGTCAGAAGACTGTATTTAGGTTTATAACATATGAACATAGATTTATATGTATTTATACACGCATATATGTCACAGAGACAAAAGCACACAAAAATACATAAACCAATTTAAAGAACCTTTCTTTAAATATACCTTTGAAAATTGGTGTGAATGTAAACATTGGGGGAACTTGTGCAGCAGAAGTCACTGTAGGTGCTAGCATTTTGATCTCTTAAATAAAAATATGCAGGATTATATCTTTTCCTTGAAATGAAACGGATGTTTAAGAATTTGTGGAATTTTGATTACTGCCTCTTAGCCTAGCACAAAGGATGCTGTGAATTGCCTAGCAGATTTGTGCATGAGACATATTATATATGACATCATGCTACTTAATTCCACTCTTTACTGAAAGGCTACCTATTAAAAATTTTTATTTTTAATAGGCAAACAAAGGAATCTCTTACCATGTAGTCTTAATGGATGGAAGTACTAAGGAAATCATCAGTTTACATGTATGCAAGCAATAGCTTCTATATCTTATTAATAGCATTTTGTATGTTTAACAATGCTGATAATGTATTAAACCCTCTTAGAATGTTTGAACATTGTGTAGATAAAGAACTCTGTAAGTAATAAGGCACAAAATACCCTTCTGCACATCCAGCTGTTATGGACTTCCACAGTTCTACATTCACTAAGACTATAACCTCATGTTCACAATATTTAAGTAGTAGTGTTGTGCATAGTTGCTCTGATAATAACTGTATTCTCAGAACTCTTTGGACAGCTTTTATAATGCTTCACTCTGTTCCACTGACCATCATTTGAACTTAGACTTAATGCAGCTATAGTCTAAATAGATTAAAAGGTTCATATAGTTTAAGAATTAACATGGCAAGTTAATTAAAAACTCATTGCCCTCTGTGAGCATCTTTCATTATTTTTGCTGTTACAGATTATGTTTATTTTGTACAGAGCATTAGAATAAATAACACAGTATAGTACTGTATTATTAATACCTCTTTTTTTTGGTATTAATCTGTGCTTAAGTGCCAAATGTTGATGCTATTTAAATGGTCTCTTCCTATATTTGAATACTGAAGTGCTACAAAGGTGAACTGCCCAGCTAATGTCCTGACCCATTGTAACATAAGTAAATAAAATGCTGGTGTGGACTAAAACATTTTCGAACGTAACACCTGAAAAACAGCAACAACAACAACATGCAAAACATACCGGTGCATGGAATATATCCACCACACAAATAAAAGTTAAAAAAGACAAATGGGCAGAGATAAAATATAGTCACAGACAGATTCCATTTTGATACCTTCTGAAAAATTCCAGAGTGATTAATTCTAGGTGACAATCAGGCAAAATGATTGTACTGTACCAGTCACGGACACTGGACAGTTCCTGCCTGGTTCAGAAGAGCAAACCACCTGTGCAGTTCAAGCCAGTTTTGGGTGTCATAATCCCATCAATATCGTTTCCAAACGCAGAATCACCATCCAGTGGATCTCAGTTCACAGAACATCACAGTTATAATCTGTCCACCTACTCAGTCACTTCTAGAATTAGGTACAATGGTGCACATATCTGAATTATTATGGAACAGTCACTGGGATTCCTGTTGCAATAGCTTTGTAGTGACTTTTTTTTTTTTGCTGTTTCATTGCAAAATGGTATGATAGTCCTTAATTTTCAGTTTATGCTGTCTTTATGGCTGCTTCGATCTGTATTGTGATTGTTTAGTTCTTGGTTTTTCCACTGAATGCTTGTTCCATTCATGGGCACTGAAGTCACCAGACTCTTAGATTGGGAGCAGCAACAGCAAAGACATGACTGGAAATAAATTTAAAAAAAATATAAATAAAAGATTAAGACAAATCTATCAATTCTATGCAGATTGCCAGCCGTATTTTTCATTTAGAAATGAAAAGACAATTCTAGCTGAAGAGATTGGTAGCTGCATTCAGAGAAATTTTTATCCTAGGATGCAGACAATTCTTGTGTTTAAACATCACAAATGCAACAAATTAGGCCCAGCCTGTGCCTCTAATTTAAGAAAAACTTTCACAGTATGAAATTTTTTTTTAACTGAGGTAAATAGATTGAGAACTGACAGAATTCAATGCATATTGTTAAGGGCTGGGTTGACATTTTTTTCCCCTCTTTATCACTGTACTTCAAGCTTGGGGATCAGCATGCTGCTTAGCAGAGAAGAGAAAAGAAGAAAATTCTCCAGCCTGTGACTTGGGTCTCTTCTGACATCTTAGAAGAAGACAGAATTGTTTAGGAGAAGGGACAAAACATACTGAGGTGTATAATTTTGGACAGTTAAGAATAAAAGGCCATTCAGGTTGTTCACAGGTTGCTGTGTTCAGTTGTCTCTTCTGACAGGAGCAGAAAGAATTCCTCAGCTATCCCCTCATCCCTTCACAAAAACTAGTGCCTAATTCTATGTAGATGGAATGTCTGCTTGAGGAGAAGGAGTTAGGGCCTCAGAGGAACAATGCCAATAACAGCAGTAGATCCATGAATTCTGTGAACTCCATGAGAAGGGGATGTTGCAGAGAGGTAAAGCCAGACTTAAGATATAGGTACTATATGGGTGGGTATGTAAAACAGCAACAGAAGCAGGGTGAGAAACACAAATACCAAACTGAATTAATGACCTTGATACTAGGAGGCAAAGGGAAAGCTGTGATGAGAAGCTGGGAAGGATAAAAAAAAATTACTGACAATTCTGTGATTAGAGGTTTTGGGTGGGAGTTATATTTGGAAGGACAAATGGGAAGAATGAATTAACATCATGAAGACCAGTCTGATAATACCCTCTGTTACTTCTCCCTTTCACCTGAGGACAAGTTCAGGCCTATTATCCTCTCCATGGTTCCCAAATGAAGTAGGGGACAGTAAAAAGCAAAGCAGACTTCTTATTTACCATGTAAAAATACTCCCTTAAAATAGTTTGTAAATCTGAGCAGGCTATAGATAAAGAGGTATTCCCTAGTCTAGTAATTAATTATGTTTTTTTCAGTAGCTTGGGTTCTGCCTATTCTCAGACTTAAAGTTTAGTGCTACAGTCCTGTCATCTTTTGCTTTTCTTTGCAGATAAAGTTTATTTCAGTCTTCCTTTTCGGTTCCATTCCTTTACCTCTCATTTTTTTTTCTTCCTGTATTGCCTTTACTAGGGGAACAGGGACTTGCAGAGGCACATTGTCACAAGGAAATTGTTTTAGCCTTAAAATATATTTGCATGTGTAGGAACTGGAAAAATGCAAGTAGAAGACATAATGTGTATTTAATTGCCAAAGTCAACTCAGGTACGAGGTTTGGTACCTGATATTCAAGGCTGAACATTTTAGTTGTTAATGGGATTGTTTTGTGCAGGCATCTTGGTGTCATCGAGAATGGAAGATATGTTATCAACCAAATTCTATTTCATATACATGTCACATGTCACACATCGTAGTATTTACAAGAGCATGTCTATCTCAGTTCACATGTTTACATATGAGGACTATGTCAAACTTATTTACTGGTTTAGCATTTCAGATAAGTGGGTAGTTCCTCTTTCAGTTTGGTATGTGTGCTATGTGAGCTGCTGAACTGGACAGTTTATAATCTTTCGTTCCTTTGCATTCCTCTTCTCCTGGCTGTTAGATAACAACTAAGTGGTTTAATACAGTTAGTTAACTGGACATGAAATCTTATCAAGAAGATCTTACCTGGAAACAGTTTTTAAACTTCTTGCTCACAAAATACAGAGCTATGGGGTTTATACAAGAGTTCATGGTTGCCAGGTTGATGCTGATATAATCCAAAGGCAGCAAGAAACTAGGCAAGAGAAAGCAAAACATTTAAACAGTTCATATGCTAGAGAAGCATCCATGTTCTTTGTGGTTACAGTCTCTTCTTTCACAGAAACTAATTCTCTCTTACCTAACTCCCTCAATCTAATCTTGTACCATGCCATGTCTATAATAATCTGTCTCACAAAACTTCAAAAAAGCCAGAGGAAAGTGATTGAAGTGGTGACAGACAACATTTATTGACATTATGCTACCCCATTACAACTGAACCGCTGAAAATGAGTGCAGCTGAAAATCAACAACCACAGTTCCAAGCATGGTGGCATTAGTCATATAAATTCCAAGTAGGCAGCATTATACTTTTTCAGTATTAACTATTGACACACAAAATGAAGTACCTGAGCAGTTCACATCTGCTGGGGTCTTTTTCATTGTATACCATTTTCTTCAAAATTCGGCTCAAATGGAGAGGGAACCAGCAAAGAGCAAAAATCACGACTAAACAGAAAACTGTCTTTGCAACTTCTCGACGCTGGAAAAAGAAGATAAGAGTGTACACTGAATGCCTAATTCATGTTGGCATAGTAATGTTGGCAGCAAAGTGCGTCATCTTGATTAAGCATGCAAGATTCCCAAAATGAAGCTTCCAGAGTACCTGAGCACTTTTTTATGGGACTTGTCCTGTTCTTGATTCTGGCCACCCTCAACACAGCCTGCTCATCACTGGAGCAGCTGGAGCACAAAGGTCATTGCCAGAACACTGTAGAAGTTAGCCCAGGAAAATCCATTACTAGTCTTTTCTGAATACTTCCCCAACATTTCTTATTCCTTTACACTGCATTTGTTTTCTGGTAATCCCTCAGATAAACCTCTTTTGTCAAAAAGACACATAATCTGCAAGAAAACCTTTTCATGTGTGAGGCAACAGGGTTCACACCTGCTTGATAAATTACTTGTATCAAATCCTTGATGTGGGGCAATGCATAAACCCGAGGTACCTAAATCAACTTGCAATAAAAGTTCCACTCAACCACATACCTCGTCAGGATGTCAAATTCTCCCTGATATATTATTTTTCATTTAATATGTATAGTGTTACATAAAGGGATACTACACAGTATATTAATTTTGTGATCCTTACTGTGTGATCTTGATGTTCTCAAGCAAATAGCTCCTCTACAAACAACATTTTAGAAATGTCTGCATTACTGCCTAATCTCGAAATTTTTAGTCAGGAACTTAATTTAATTTAATGGATATTTTATGTGGCTCTAGAGAGTTACAGATGTTTTAGTGGACTCTTGACAATGCATACCAGGGGTGTTTGGTAGGCATGGGTTTAATAAAGAGCAACTTATGAAGGAGTAAGCATACTACTTCTGAAATTGCCACCATAATGTAACAGTAAAGCACTGAAAGACTTTGTCATTAAAAAAACCTTAAAGTCATAAGTGTGGTTACAGTCTTGTTAGGCTTTGAATATGACTATTATAATTTCCTCTTTTTTATAATAGCAGTTTTTATCAAAATATGGAAATATCTTGACTAGACATTACTGTGGACAAGGCTGGAGGGAAGGAAGGAAGGATGGAAGAAAGAGGGGCAAAAAGTGATAGTTAAAATGCATTTGTAAATTGTAGAGTCAACCTCCAGCAGCCAGTCTGAGTAGCTTACTGGGCACTGCATGTAAGGATGGGAAAGCTGGAGGGTGGATTTCCCCACCTCATACATACTATTCTAGTTCTAATGGGTGGAGTAGCTCGTGTGTGGCCCTGGGACAGACTGTGCTCCAGGCCCTGGGGCCTGAGGAGGGGAAAAAGTGGAGGAACTGCACAAGGGGAGGATTTTCCGGTCAGCCCTGATCTGGAATGAACCAGCAGAGGAGGAACCTCTGAAAAAACTCACTCTGATGCAGAGAGGACGGCTTTCGGGATTCACATCTGTGAATATGGCATTTGAAAGAAAGAGTGGAATTTAAAGGGCTGATGTTATCGCAGGGGAAAAGCTACAGATGGTTTTTTAAATTTCAGTTAGGCACTAAACATCAGACAGTGCTGCAAAAACAGCAAAGCGAGACCTGACGGGTCTGTGAGCAACTTTGTTCTGTGATCATTTGTTTGTACTGTTCTCCCGCTGCTCTTTTCAAAGCAGCTACAGCAGTGCTACTGCAGCAGTGCAATAACCCTGAAAAACAAAATCCGCTCTGTTCTAAACTAGGTTATAGCTTTTTATATGAAACTAAAGTTACATATCAAAGACTGCCAAAAGGAGGGAGGTTCCACGGAGTCATATCTTTATAAATAAAAAGAAACATTTTTTTGGCAAATCTTTGTAGTTAAATTTCAAAGCATTCAGGCAGTAGGGATTTGAGGTTAAAGAGCACGACTGTCATACATAGGAAAGGAAAGAAACTGGCTAGTTTTTTGAGCATACTGTCTTCAATCCCTCCTTATACTCTGATTTAGTCTTTTGTTCCAGGTTTAAATGGATATCTTGACATCACAAACAACCTACACCTCACTTTCTACTTCTGTAGTTTGCTGTATTCAAGTACACTTTGAAACATTTCTAAGCTAACCCACAGAGAGAAGAACAGTACGTTCAAACAATGGTGTTTCTAATATTTACCTGCTTCAGGTGTTCGCTGAGAGCAATTCTCAAGTTGCTGTTTCTTCTGTTTAACATTTCACAAGTCATTAGCGTGTAAAAGATGGCAGTGCACATCAGTGGCATGCAGAAATAGAAACCAAACAGCCACCAATCCTTTGCATCTTTGTAAAACTGTAGATAAAGTAAAGAAAAGAGAAGATTTTTTTTTTTAAGATTTGATGCAAAATACCACAGAAAGGTCCCAGAAGGCATGACGGTGCACTTTTGTCTGTCTGTTTTCTTATTGTTGATCTGTTTTAGACCAACATCAAAATGGGGATTGTGACAGTGTAAACATTTACTTTAACTTACAGATAGCTTGTCTGTACCTTTGTTGCAATCTGTCTTGGGTTGGAATTAATTCCTATTGGTTGTGCTTTCTGAACATTTATGCTCCTTCATGAAACCTGGAATTCAGTTTTGTGAAAAAGACATGCCAAAATGTAGACAGTGTCAGTTTGAGATAACAAATCTTACTAAAAGTCTGTCTCAGGAAATGCCATTTACCTCTACAGCTTCTATCCTGATTCCAAAAAAGGAAAATTCAAAATGTCTTGTAAGTTTAATCACCTTTCATTATCAGTGAAAAGGTTGGCAGTTGGTTTGCTTATGTACTGGGCAGATAGGAGCCACTTCATAAGTGTTTGTGTGATATATGCAAAGCTTAGGGCCAGTGGCTTCTGGTGGTACAGTTACTTTTAACCCTTTGCCAACCATTCATACCATTTGATAGAACGGTACTTAAAATTCTGCTGTGTAATTTTAAGTATTAGCTTGATGTCAGCAGTGCTGTAACTTAATACATTTACATATTATGGGAAAGACTACATTTTTTGGCCGAACAAACATTTAAAATTACTTTTTTTCTGTAGACGATCATGTTTTCATGATTGTAAATATTGTATCTTGGTTTTTAACTTTCATGCTCAGCCAAAAGTTTGCACTAAAATATGTAAAATATGGCATTTTAAACACTTCCTGCCTCTGTTATTAGTGTAAAAGGGATGTGTCATACTCTTTCCCCTATCTTGTTTATTCCTAGTGGATGTGCTCTGGTAACATCACAGTTCCCACACCAAATGTCAAAATGCTTATGACAGGATTTTATGAATCCTGTTTGAAAAGGCCAAACTTTTGACATCTTGTTTGCAGTTAAAACCAAACAGTACTAAACTTTGAAAAATGAAAAAAAATCAATGTGATTCATACAGTAGTATTTAATAGTGTTCATTTTAAAATCCACTTTAGTTATATTAGAAAGTTGATTTATTAAGAAACAAGGAATGCTTTTGATTTTTCTCCTTCCTCTGCCCCAACACAGCTGCACACAGAATTTGCTAATTCAGACTATGGTGCTGGTATCTAGGCCACAATCCCACCTCACTTTGGGACACTGCCTCGTGTTGATTAACTTGTTTCCTCCTCCTCATTAGCCTCCTCCCTGAGGAGGGGCTACAGTCTGCTGCATAGTTGCACTTTCCTTGGGGGCAGAATTTCCCCCCCTGGGAACTGAGCTTCTGCCAGCAGAAAACCAGAAAACAATATGCCTCGTGTTGGAAGAGTTTGTACTGAGGGCAAATGTAATTGCTGCTGCTTCTGCAGAGAAAAGGATTACAAATACATGGACATAATTATATTTTCCATGGCAAATTGTTCCAACTCGGACTAGAATCGCACAGGCTGGGCAGCACAAAATGTGTACTGCATGAATCCATGCCATGTTTACAAGGAAAACTTCCTGCCCCATCAGTCTGCCAGGTTGCATGAGCTTTGCCTGTCTGTCAGGAAAACACACACTGAGGTCTGTGTCACAACCCTGACCATCAATTCTGTATGAGGACTTGGCTTGGTGAAGTTATAAAACCTACTCAAAAATGTCTGTAAGTGATTAATTGTGGAATCTGAGTTTCACAAAGCTTACATCAAAGCACAAAAATGGGTTGATTTAAGAGAAGTAGACATTCCTTTGTTTGTCTTGAAAGCCCACATGGAACTGGTTTTCTACAGGAAATGTGCATTTTAAACAAGTTTCCTAGTGCACTCAGCCTCTTGGGAGTCATGGTCTAGCATGAATCTTTTGAGTCTTTCAAGGATAGTTTTAAACAGAAATAAAACTCCTATTAAAAACAAAAGTTAATAATAAATCCTTCCCAGAGTTTAGTAGTTGTTTGTTGTGCTGTTTGTGGTAGTAAATACTATAGTTAAGGTTAAAATGGTATTCCCATTTTAATCTCATGTTTGTACTTGCTGGCAAAACTTTGAAATACAAAGCTCTCAATTTTGACTGACACATCCAACATTTACTCTCAGATTGGACATAACTGCTGGTTTGTTTCCTTGAAAATCAAACTGGTGTGGGGAGTTTTGGCACTTTTGAATTATACTAGGCAAGTAAAAGATACTAATTCCTACCAATAAAACATACCATGCTATTCCACTTCCAACATTAAGGCCAGAACAGTAATGATTAAAATTACCATGCCTGTGGAAAACCTGAACTATAGTGTTTTTGGGGAGAGGGAAGAGAAAACTATTCTTTTTCTTAGGGAGAGTGGAAGTGAAGATTAAACCATTTAATCCAGGAGCATTTGTGGAGAAAAACAGCCATTACAAAAGTGGAAATTTGCTGCAGTGTGCATTTCATATATCAGAGTCCGATAACTACACTGTATACAGTCACAGAGTCTGTGGAGTTTCGAAGAAAAGATTCAGTAAGTCCTGGGCAATGCCACATTGTCTTCACATGCATTAATTATTTCCATTAGGGAATTCCTTCTGTCTTCTCTTGCAATTGTCTCTTGCTCTTTCTGCCATCCCTGCAGTCTGTGTAACCCTACCAAAGTGGAGGATGTTCCTCTGAAAAACATTGATCATCCATGCTTTTTATCTTCCAAAATGCCTAGCTCCATTTTGCCCTATCCTTCCCAATTCTAGGCCAAGCCGTGTTCTGATCCACTAAAAGGAGAAGTGCCAGACATTCAAAAAAGAGAAACTTTCACTGTATCATAAAAAAGTCTACTAGAGAAAAAAAATACAGTTTGTCTCAAGACTGAAGACCTGGTCCTATCTGCCTTCTCTGCAACCAATCAGAATATTACTCCTTTTTTTTTCTCATTACTAGGTGAATGGTGCCTGGCTCTCCTGTAGGTTCACAAAGAAAACATTAAGATATTTTCTCAGTGTAGGGTAGAAAATCACTATCCCCCTATGCAGTAATCTATTAATTCTAGAAGTGACTTCTCACCGGACTTGCTTTGAACAAGCTAATGTGGGTATTGGTGACTGTTAAGCTGCAGGAGCATAGACGATGAGGGCTGTGAAATGTGCCAAAGCATCCTGGTGTCTCAGGCACTTCTCCTGCTCTTGAGATGCTGTATGTAGATGACAGCTGACAGTGCACAAGCTACCCAGGCTGGAGGTGTGGGCCTGTCAGCTTTGTGCTCATGATTCCTTGTAAATGAAAGGATTATGTTTTATTTGACTCTGTTAGTGCATACAGCATGGCTCCACCCTTTTCTTTATGTGCCAGAAGAGTTGACTACTGCCTGTAAAATGATGACTAATCATGATAAAACATGTGTTTTGACAGTTACAAGCTTCAAGGTGTTGGATCTGAAAACTCAAAACCTTCCAAGGCTCTGCCTACCCTGATATGTCCCTTGACTGTACTTTAAGCAGGCTTTAATTGCAAATATCTGTATTAAGAATCCTTGGTAGTGAAGAAATGAAAATGTTATAAAGTCCCATTTAGCCTCTCTGGCTGAAAGTAGAGACAAGTCACTGTAAACATAGGATACTCTTTGCACCAATACACATTAGAATACATTTTGCACTTCTGTGCATTAAGAAAACCTATTATAATCCAATATGTTAGTTCTCTAATGTATATACTCTGGATTCCAGAAAGAGAAGAAAGGATGTTACTCACCAACATAAAATTATTTGTAGGCTTGAGCATGCAGGTGACATAACTTTCATCCTTGTATCTGAAAGGTACCACAGCAAAACCAATTGCTTCTGGGATAGCCAGTATGAAGGACAGAAGCCAAATGGAGAAGATTTCAATAGCAGTGATCATAGGAATTCCAATTCCCTGAACACGGCTCCAGGAGGCAACTGCTCTGTACCTGAAAGGGACAGGCATTAGTTTCTAAACTGCTTATTGTACGTCCCAAGAGTAATAACACCTTCCTATTTGGAATTACAGTGCTATAGGGATATATCATGGCATCCACTGGTGAAATATTCTTTGGTTGAGGAGAAAAAAAGTCAAGAAAGGTTGTTCAGCTGCTTAAAAAAAATGTCAGAATAAGAAGTCACTGAAGCAGATTAGAAATTGTAAGGAGCTGTGTCATTTTACTGTCCTGCAGGTATTATTTTCTTCCTCGGGCATGCCCTCATTTTCTACCCCCTTGAGTCCTGGCAGATACTTTTGGATACATGCAGCTGCCACCTCTATTCTTAACAACTTCCCAAGATGAGAGCCAAGATTAAACTTTTCAGAGAAAGGCAAATGGGGTGATGATTTTAGCTGATGGCAGCAATTAAGTGGAGTATGAAAGGGCACCAGCAGGCACAAGAAGGTGAAAGGTGTGGGGAAAGAGATGCCCTCAAGAGACCAGGAGGATTCAGTTTGTAAGTATGTGGCTCTGAAATGCAAAGATGAGTGAGCTTTGTCAATGGAAGGAAAGAACAGGGGAAATGAGAAGGCTTTAGATGGGAGGATTAGGTTGTGGAAGGATTACGGTGGGATGGTAGAGAGATAATTGGACAGAGTACAGAATTTTGGCATGGGCTTGAAGGATTGGAGATAATAAAGGTTTAAGTAAAGGAGTAGTTAAGAACTCTGGATTAGAATGCTTTGAGTGTACTGGGAAGTATTGGATTTTGAATCAGTATCAGTATTTGAATCAGTACAGAGATCAGTAAAATTTAGCTGTTAAAAGGCTTCCTCACTCCTTCTTTAACAAATACACTAATATGGGATTTCAGACACAAAGCATTTCTTCTGATTTCTGATATCACACCCTTTTTTTAGTTTGGAAGTGTGCTTATTAGCTGGATGGTAAGACTTGTGGATTGAATCCCTGTAGCCTTGGTGTTAGAGGAAGGAAGAAGACATGAAGACAAGTCCAGGCTGTAAGCCCGTCACAAAACCTTCAGAAAGCATTGTTACAGAACATCACTGGAAGGTGTTACAGAACATCACTGGCAGATGTCAGAGCCTGGTGTGCCACCATTCGTGCAGTGAACAGAGTAGGAACCTTTGCTTTGATATCTACAGCAATATCACGTGCTGCATAGTCATGGGTGTGTGCTGTGGAGAGGCTCTCACAACATCATCTTAACAGAAATGTATGTATACATACTTTGAACATGCTAAAGCAAACTACAATTTGGACTTGCAGATTAAAAATAAAGAAAGAATATGAAAATAAAGAAAGAATATGAAAAAGAAGGAAGGCGATGGTTCACACATGGGGAGGAGGTCTCTGAGATTAGAATTCTGAGACCATCTGAACAAATAAAACTATACTGGGAGAATTAAGAAATTAATATCCGTATCATCTCATAAATATTCATATTAAAATCCAAATTTAATTTTAAATAACTTGTCACCCCATCACATTTCATTTTGCCAAATATAAAATCTTCACTCTAATGACTAAATGGAATATTCATAGAAACTTAACCTTTTACACAAATACTCAAATATTTGTGAACTTTGTATATTTAACAATCAGTTTGAAGTTTACTTTCTATAGGCTGGCAGTATTATGATTGGTCCCATCAGCTGCACAAGGTGCTCTCCCATCCTTGACTGACTGATGCTCTTGGCAAGCAGCAACTGTATATATGTTTCAACTAGCAAATGTAACGTTTGTGTTGTGCCACCGATGTAACTATGTAAATGACAACAAAAAGGTTGCAAATTGTGAATCCAGTTATTTCCTTTCTTGCATTTTTGTGCCTGTTCTTTTTGAGTTACATCTGTCTTGCACATGAGCAGATTGGTATGCACAGCAGTAAGGATTTGGGTGCCGTATGTATTTTATTAATAAGCTCTTTTTCAGTTCCCAAGTCAAATAACTATCAGATAAGGAATTATTAGATGAATAGTTTTATGAATGGTTTCAGCTAAAGTGTAAGAAGCTCATAATAAGACCATAGTTTGCTGAATGCATATTAATCTGCAATTGCTTGGTCATTTTACTCACTGCTGTAAGAGTGATTTGAAAAATAGTGGTAGTATAACTTTTCAAGTGGTTGTTCTGTGAGTTATGTAATATATAGGATCTTTGTCTAGCCACAAACCTTCCATAATTAGGAGTGAGAAAATACTGCAGGGTTTATTTCCCTCATACTTAGAAAATATAGGATGTCTGCCAGGGAACTGTCATAGAATACATGCATAATGCATTGTATTTAATTCCTCAATCTAAAATCTGTGTGTGATTTGTCTAACTTTTTTTTCTGTTTATTCCCCTCTTTTCTCCAACCATGTCTAAAATATTCACTTTTTCCCCAGGTCACTTCCTTTTCTTTGTTTAATGTTGTGGCTTCTCTTTTCTCTCCCCTTTTCATTTTCTATTGCTCATGCACATGCTGTCAACTTTAGTATATTGTGTCCTTCAGCTACTCTCCGTCCTCTGTTTTCTTCTTTTCTCTCTTCCTCTATTCTTAGCTATTTATTCCAACTGTGTTTTCAAGGACTCTGCAGTCCCTCCTGCTATTTAGAGATGCACAGGGATCATTACATCATAGAATATACATACAAACAATTAAATATTTTTCACTCTCCTACCTAGCTGTAACTTACTTAAAGCATTTCTTTCAGAAGGACATCTTGTCTGGATCTGAGAACATCAGCAGGTGCTCTTGTTTCCCTGTTCCTTTTAACTGCCTTAGGAAATTAGGTGTTCAAATGGCCTATTAGTATAACATGTTTCTGTTCTGCAAGTGTCATCAGCCTTTGGTAAGAATGAAAAGCCATGAAGGGAAGACTATAGACTAGATAAAGGACCTTAGAAAGAGTCACTGTCAAGATTCGTGTCAGAACTGTTCCTAAAGGGCACTACTATTGGTGGTACCACACTGTTCTGCTTCATTATTAGGGATCACAGCTGTTCTTCATTTTAGAGATAAGGAGTAGTGTGTTGATTGCGAAGCTCTTAATTCAATAAGCTCTTATAGTTTTGTTTTACTGGCAAAATCTTCAGTTATCTCATACGCTTACTGGAAGTTGGTCCACATGGAAGTATCCACCCTGGAATTACTGTTCTATACAATTGGCTATGCAGAGGAGGCAAGAAGAGGGTATATACACATTAAATGAGATCCATATCTTCACTTTTCTTAAACCCATTTCTTCATTAAAACTATTATGCCCATGACATAAGGAAGAGTAAAAAGCTCAGGAAGGAAAATATCCTTAGTTTTAGTCACAGTCAGGCACTGTTCATAACAGTCACACTGTTGTCACCACCATGATCTAGACTTTAAAAACACCTGAGAGGCATCTGAAGCAAATGTGAGCTTCCTCTGAGGGGTGAATGGGGTTTTTTTAAAAAAAAAAAAGCCTCTTGAAAACCTCTCCACATGTAAGTGGACATTGTTCCCTCTGGGCATGCACAGTTAAACCTTCAGACACTGTCAGACCAAGTCACTGTGTGCGAAGGGCAGTAGTAACCAGTGGAGTGTCCCAATAGGATGTAGTTAAAACAGAGACCTGTCCCTGTAGGAAAAAAATAATCCTGCTCTGAATTAAGGTTGTAGTCTGCAAGAGGGACAGTCAGTCAACAATTATCGAGTCTACAGAGCTCTGAATTCATTATACCAATTGACTCCATCTTTTTCTACATCATAGAATGCAATTCTGTATATAGACACCCAAAATAATTATATATTTTCAGGAGCTTTTTTAAGCAAACATTAACTCACCTGTAGATCAGATACAGTCCAGCTGTGACAGCACACTCATTTTCCATTTTATAGAAATTTTATTTAATTCTCATTATTTACTCATATTTCATTCCATTAGCAACCATTTGCTAATGTGGAATTTTGTACTTATGTGACTATACCACTTCCAGTGCCTAGTCTGACTTGTTGAAGGTGCTCTCAGATTTCATGGTGTTTTAATTTTATTCAATTCATGGTAGCCAATATCAGAATCTGGCTGTTTTCTAACTCACATCCTCTGCAACCATTTACTAGAGTAGCACCAGATGACAAAGAATATGTCCTTGGCAAAGCGTGCAAGCTGGGGGAGGAAATTAAATAGTCTGAGTCTGATCCCACACAAGACTTTATAATCAAATGGAAACAACATTTGCTTGTTGTGAGGATTAGCAAATCACTCCTTGTAAAAATATATATATGCATATACAAAGCAGTAGCATCAGCTGAGTTACTTCCTATTTATGAACACGTATATACCAGTAGAACTTCATCTGCTGAAAAAAATGCAGTTGTCAGAATTTATCTAACAAACTGTCTGTTTCATGTGCTTGATCTATGAGTTATTCCTTAGAGCAGTCCATGGGATTTTATTTTATGCTGGGCAGATATTGCTTGAGAAATAGAATACTTTTTATAGTTTACAAACTCAAAAGTGAAAATAAAACAGTTGCCTATGTTACGTTGTTTTGTTTCTGGCTTTGGCTAATGAGTTACTAATACAGTAAGGAATTGTATTTCAGGTATGGATACTAGTCAGTGACTCATCCATTGCAAACCTTGTACATTACCTTTAAAATTAACCAAGATTAATTTTAATTTTTTTTTAAACTTTGCATTACAGTACTAATATACATTTTATTTAACAGTATTTTCTGTATCAGAATTACTGATATTTTGGAATAGAACATGATCAAGTAAACTCAAGACCAATAAAAATAGCTTTTACAGAACTCAAGTATTCATCTGCTAATGCATTATATGTATGAAGAAAAAATAGCAGAGGCATTAATTTTCAAACTATCAATGTCAATCTCTCAAAGCAAGTTTCCAACATGTTTTTCAGTACAACTCAGTTAGGTATAAAAGTTATCAAAATAAACCCTGTAATTGTGGTCCACAGGCAGTGAGTTGAAAAAATAATTTTTAAGATTAAAGATTACAAACTTATTCAAATACAAAACAAACATGAGTTCATATGAAAGAAAGAGGTCTGAATACTGAGTCAAATCCCAATAAATTTTTATCTGGTAAAGGAAATTGAAATAATGCTTTAGTAGAGCTTTTAAATACCTTTTAAAAACATGTAAAGTTCATTAGTCCAATGAGTTAATATTATACTTTAAGCCACAGATGTGGTGCTTTGTTATAGCCAGGATATCAAAAACCCAGAATCTAAACTGCATCTCTACTGTAATCTGACTGCTGAGAAGACCATACTGAGTGCTCCCAGTTTTAGGAAAACTGCAAGGGCAAGAACAGCATCAAAAGAGTCAAACACACTGTACCTGTCCACACTTAGGGCACAGAGGTTAAGGACTGTGATTCCCACTGATGCCTTCTGGATGAAGGGAAGGAATTTGCAAAGAAACTGTCCAAAATCCGTATCTCCAAAAGGCCACTTCTGAGCAAGGAGCTAAAGAGAAGATATGAAATAATCAGAATATTTAAAAAATAACCTAGCAAGTGTGTCACAACTGTAGTTATTTCTTGTCTTAGACACAGCCATTGTAACCTTGAATTCTCCATACCTTAAGCATATCCTTAGCAATAAATGAATCTGGGAAGTAACTGCTACTAGAGAGGCATAGAGGGTGAAAGTTTAAACTTCAGTGTTGACCTGGTTGTAATAATAACTTGCATTGTTAAAAGTGGGGTTTTTTATTATTGTGCATCATCCACCAGTACTGAATGATGAATCTAACTCAGCTCTGTCATATATGGTTGCAATTACAGTGTCCCAGAACCAAACAGTCAAAACATAGCTCGGAGTTCACCTCAGAGCCAAATTCTGATGCTGCACGCAAGTGGATTCTTTTCACTGTAAATGTACCACTGTGTAGCTCATGACTATTCAGTGCCAGATTCTTAAATGTGTGAAGAAAATATTGTGCATACATAATTTGTTCCATATTGTGTTTTAGAGGACTAGCCTCACGCCTACATGTGGGCTGTACTTCAAGGCAACTGGAAAGGCATCCACTGGAAAGATGTGAGTGAGTGGCTGGGGTTTAGGTTAGTATTTCCAGGGAGGCATTTGCATAACAAATAGGAGTATAGTGATTCATATGCATAGTTGTGAAGTATTAGCATATAAATAGTAGTATTTCTAGTCATAACTATTAAAGCTTTGAATATGTCTTTGAACAAAGCTTTGATAGCAGGTATACATGCAAAATACAGGATAAAAAACTATTCGGGATAGTCAAATCTACAACTGGCTGCAGATTCACAGAAGATCTCCCTTTACTATCACTGACAGTAAATTGGCAGATTACATTTAACGTAAGTAAGTGTAATAAATGTAAAGTTATTGAGTCCATACGAAGTACTGAGCCCTAATTTGGCTATTTCCACTCACATAAAGGATGTTTCAGCCACTGTGAATAGTTCTTTTGAAAAACAAAGTCAAACCTTCTCAGTCTTGCACTGCCATTTTTTATATCTTCCCTAAGTCTCTGCTACAGAGCCTTTCTCAGGAGTAAGATACAGGATAAGAGGTCAGATTAATTCCTTGTATTATATGGCACAGCAGTTCTTATGTTCATACTAACTTCTCTTAAAATGGTTGTGAATAGAAAGCATAAGATTTGAAATGAAAGTATTAAATGTTTGAGCCAGGTATCCCCTATATAGCCAGGGGGCACATTTTGAAAGGCAGCAATAAATAATTGACTTACTGGATAATTGACTGTTTCTACCATGCAGTCATTGGTATTACATTAAGCCTTACTGAATGAAGGCTAGAATACAGAATATTTTGATGGTACTGTCAAATTTGAAGATGTTTTTATTTGCTTCAGAGGAAGACAACAAATGATACACTAAGGAATAACAATTATAAGGAATAACAATATAAGCAAAACCCAAGCTTATCCAAAGGTTTTAAAACCTGATTTTGTTGAATTGTTGAAGGCTGTTGAATCCAGACTTGGGACTTTTTATGGAACTAAAATTGATTTAAGCTTCACAACAGCTTTATTTTCAAGTGAATCAGATGGAGATCAACTGGTGGCACAACAAGCATCCCAATAAATACAGTTTGTGCTGCCCTTGGGCAAGAGTGCAACATGGAAAGGAGAGAACAAGAACCATACTTTCATCTGCACAAAAGTGCTGGAGGACTGATGCATGCAAAAATCAGTTGTGTTCTTTCAATGATAAACAAAGCCTGTGAATCATGTTTTTAATATTTTTACAGTTGAAACCAAACAATATGGGATATGATTAAATCAAAATTGCTGTTTCCTGAGTTTACTTTCTTGAAGACCTGTTCTGCCAGGCCCTCTTCGTCTTGGGCAGACTTCTCTGCTTACAGGCAGTTCATGTTTTGAGAGTTAGCTTTGCAACCACAAGGACTAGAAAATTTGTTTCAGTAGAAGCTTCGGCTTTGGAACAACACTCATTTAGTAAAAGTGGGTGCATTCTGTCTGCAGAATTAGAAAATCAAATTTTGATTGTAGCTCAGGATTACAGAATGTAAAGTAAACATTATATCTATTTAAATTAGTGTTAAATTGAAACCTAGTAATAATCACTACCTTTAGCAATATAAATATTAACTATGGGAAGTTCAAATTCACATCTGTCTTTATCTCAGTTAAAGTAGGAGTTAGCTTTTTGGTTTTTTCATATCATGAGTTTTCCAAATTTTAGCACTTTACTATAGAATACAGGGTGTGTATCACAGAATGCCAGATTTGTAGGAATTCATCCTCTTCTTACAGTCCTGCCCTGGTGTTTTCATATCCCTTCTTTTTTATACCTATTCATCACAATGCTGAATTACTTGTGGTTTTTTCCCCAAATGATACCTCAAAAATGCTGGAAGCAACTATGTACTACACATTGCTCATGTCTCTCTAGGACCATATTAATAATGTCATTTGATAACTTGTATTTCAAGACAGATTTTAGCAATTCACAGGTATCAGCCAACTAGGTGCTGATACTGTGAAGCAAATTTGTATGTGCTACTGCTGGTTAAACAGGAGAGGTGTTATCTGTTATCTGGATTATTTTTTCTCTCCAGCTGAATAGTAAAATGAGATTTCTCAACATAAGCTATAGCATCAATATCAGTTTATCAAGAAACTTCCTGTTTCTTGAGTGTTAGAATATCCTACAAATAGGGTTCCCTTTGCTGTTGTTCTGTTGTTCTCTATGCTGGTATGTGTTCTCTGGCATACTGAGAGCTCTCCTTCAAGGAGAGCTGAATATCTCATTTACCATGAAGACCACAGCAGAGAAACTGCCAGCACCTTTGCAATGGTATTCCAGTTTAGGACAATCATATTTGATGAAAGCAAATCCCCTTTTGCCAGAAGGTTAGGGAACGGATCACTGGGACTGGTGGTTTAGCTGTAGTCAGTACCTTCAGTAACAAAGGTGGTAAGTTTATGTCTGCAAGCTCTTGGTTAGTTCCTGAAATACATGGAAAGGTCCAGAAGAATTATTTTCTAGTTACGTTTGCAATAGTATAACAAATGTTTGCAGGACATATTTTGCCTTTTACCTAGAACTCTCTTATGAAGCTTTAGTTTGTGTGGTGTTCCAGAAAAAAAGTGTTAGAAAAAGAAGGGATGATCAGAACAAATGGTAATTCGACTACCTGTAATCATATGGAAATTCAGCTCCAGACTTTTATCTGGGTTTGGGTAAAATCAGAATAATTCTCAGGCACCACTGAGTGAAAGCTAAATTATAAATGGTGCTGCGAGGGAAAAGCAACTCAGCAGCCTTCTGTCGATCCCCTGTGCCAACCAGAGCCCCAAAAGTCATTTATCATTATAGATCACACTTTAAAAAGGCAACTGAAAGATAACCACCTATTCATTTTGGTGCACTGACTGTGGCTGTAGCATATGCCCAGCAATGGAAGTGAACAAGCACTTTGTAGTGACTGTGAAACTGTTACTACAAGGCAAACATTAGCTTCAAAAAGAAAAGTGTTGTACTTGAAAAAGGTTCACTAACTCATTACTCATCACAGGGAAGCCTTATCATGGCTCCAGCATGTACGCTTCTTCCCCACACCCCAGGAAGCTTTCCTTTTTTGAGATTAAAAGTGTTTTATTCCGTTTTGTTTCTTACGCTTTCCACTAATTGAAGTAATATCAGTACCAAATCATTACACATTCTTTTCAAGTTGATTTTAATCAAAATCCCTGGGATCAGAATTAAGTTTTTCCATAAGATTCAATTTGCAATCATTTCTGTGGGTGTACTCCATTATCACTCTGCATCAGCTATGCATTCATTACTTCCACTTGGATCAGGTGCCAGTTTTTTTCTTCTGTAGAAATTTTTAGTCAGCAAATCTGATCCTGTCTTTGGTTTTACTAATTTTTACATTAAAACAAGTCAAGTGCCCTCTCTTCTGCCCTGACATGGTGCAGAAACTTCAGAGGGAAATAGCACGTGTATTTTGTATTAAAAAATGGGCCTGGGAATTTAATTGAACTAGTCCAGATTTACTTAGGTACAATATAAGAACTGGAACTACTGGCTCTGCTCTCAAGGTGTTTTTGCATATTTTAATATCCAAACAAAATGAGTATAAAATGTTAGCAAATTACATTTTCTCTCAAGGCACTGGGGTAGGAGAAATCAGACTGATTATCCCAACTTGTATCCCACTTCCTCATGAGCTGGTCAAATGGATTGTGCTTTTGCAAACCCAGGGTTACAAAATCTCTGAGGTTTCAAAACAAGACATGCAGCAAAGGAAATACACTTTTTCCCTTGTGCAGTTTGCCACTTAGAAGTATTTCATACTGTGGTGCAATTCCTGAGAAAAGAGCGCAGTAAACATGTATTTTTCCACTGAAATCAGAAACCAAGATTTCAAGATTGTACTGCTGGTCTTCAAAAACTCAGTGAAGTGACCAGACAGCCACAGCTTCCCTGAGCATCCCCCCTTCTCTGCTGTTTTATAAGGCCTCTCTGCCCTGACACTGCAGCTTGTAACAAACAAGACATCAGCACTGAGAACATTCCTTTGCAATGATTTTTAAATGTCACTAGGTTGATTTTATTCTGCTGCTGCTGCTATTTTCTAACCCCCATCAGTATGGTAGCTGATGTACAAAACACAAAGTCCCACTGTGCATCCCCAGCAATTTATAGATAGTCTAAAAGAGAGAATGTTGTAACCCCACCACATGAGTATTCACCAGAATATGCTCCTGTGCATCCACAGTGTTTATCTAAGACTAGGCTGATCCTGTGTGTTTACAGGCAGATGGTGACCCTGGGGCTCAGCCCAAAATAGATGGACTGGTTTAGGTGCTAGATGTGAACCAGCTCTGAGCTGCTCTCTTAAACTGCTTTGGTTCAACAAGTACAGGTCAGGAGGTCCTCTCTCTCTGCCTCATGGTATTGAGGATGGAAGCAAAGGTTTCATACCTGCCCTTTCTTGCTCTGATCTCGTTCTAGTGCTCTAGAGACTTTCTCTTCCTATATCCACTCGGGACCCTTGCTGTGCTGACACTCAAGATCCGCTTCCCAGAAAATGAACCATGTTCCACACAAGTAATGCTTGCCCCTCGTGTCACCCACACGGAGGATACTCTCCTGAGTTTCATGACATTTAAATGTTCAGTGATACTGATGGAACAACTCTGGCACAACCCTGGAAGTCAATTTCTGCTCTATCTTCAGCAGGACAAAGAGAAATAACTTATTTATTCTGTGACTTAAGTAACACTTGTGCAGTAGTGGAGAAGGGAACCAAACCAGCAGATTTCTGCCTGTATAGACAAAACCTAGTTGTATAAATGACCAGCATCTCCTATCTGGGGATGCTGAAAACCAGTGTAGTCTGTGGTGATTTTCTTTCCTTGCCACATAGCCTGAAGTGAAAGACAAGAGAAATTCCTCTGGTTTTGTTAGATCACCAAATTTGGCTTTTGTTGCTGGGGTGTTTTTCCCTTTTTTTTTTTTTTTTTAAGGCTTGTTTCTTCTAGAAATCATTGAGCTGGCTTGATAAAGCTCTGTCTTAAATTGTGTTCTACAGTTGTATATGCCCTTGTCTGCTTAACCATGGGCCAAACATGGTCCCTGGTGTTTTGGGTGAATCCAGCTGAAATCTGACTGGACACAGAAGTGGTTAAGATCTACACCACTGAGCTGTCTGCATTAAGTGACAAAAGCTGATGATTCTGACTGAAGTGTCTCTCCAACCTCTAATCCGTAAGACTGTTTAGTGTAGGAAGAGGGGTATATTGAGTCTTCTGCTGTGGTATTTTGAATGTAATGACTCAAATAGGACCCTTCTGCCCTCATGAAACATCATAGCACAAGAATTCACTGCATGTTCTCAAGCCTTTATCTTATTCCTAGAACCATATATCCAGGAAAGAATTGCATTTCTGGACAATCCTCATCCATTTCTTGCTTGGGAACCAAACTTGCTCACCCCCTTATGTAACTCAGCTGTTCTCTACTACTTTACTGGAAAGAGGAAGAGCTGTAAGGGTGGAGAGATAACACAGCCCGTCTTTAAGTATTCCTTCTCACTGCTGAAGTGAAAAACCTCAAATTTTGAAAGGATAGTGACTAGAGGAAAACAAAGAACGAGACTGGCTTTTATAATGCAGGGCATGAGACCAATACTGAGTATATTATGGTGAGATGATAGTTTAAACTTCTTCCAACTTTGGTATCATTTGTTTATTTCCTTATACTTAGATTCACAATCCTGCCATGGTAGAGAAAGCACACTGCATCTCTTCAACTCTTCTTTGCAGGAAATACATTCCTGCTTTTGCTACAACTACAAGAACTGTCTTTTTTTCCACTTGAGGTGGATAAAAGACTGACTGATTTTTTTTCTGGAAGGAAGAAAGGTTATGTGGGGATGCACAAGAACCATCAAAGATATTTTTTTACTCTGAATCACCCCACCACAGCTTAGGCTCATCTTAGCCCAGCTGAGTAAAAGTGGAGGTAGCAGAGAATCACATGCCATTTACTGAATGCTTACAGTCTTTTTCTCCTGTTTAGGCAGATGTGGAAGGGAATGTATAGTTCTTACACAAGAGAAAATAGTTTATACTTCAAGAGATCCTGAAAAGTAAAAAAACAAATGTCCTTCAACAAATTGCAGTTGAAACACTCTGTCTCAACTAACTGGTAAAAAAATAAATCCTAAGTTTTATGTTCTTGTTAAAATGTTTATGTTTGTTACAAAACTCTACTTAGTGCTAAAGCGTACCTAACAACTCTAGACATCTCCCCTATGGTATTTTTACTGTTTACAAAGTAGGATTAGTTCCTCTTTTGTTGTTCCCTGGTGTTGGCTGTCTTCCCACCCTGTTAGGTACACTGTTTCTCAAGCCGTGCTGGTCTTCTTCATGGAAATGAGCTGCAAGGTGTGCTTATGGTGATTTGTTGAAAGGAATTTTTTTTTCATTCCCTGGGCGAAGTATTGCTTTTGTAACTCTTCCAGCTCTGTTGTCTTTTGTGTGTTGCTAAAAAGAGTGACAGGACTGTTAAGAAGTTACTACAGAACTGGTAAACCCTGGATATGCACAATCAAAACAATTCCTCATCATCTGTAGAGTTCAGCTGATGGAAAAGTAAAGCAAACATACTAAAATATTCTCTTAAACCCAGAGTCTCTACGAACTGTCCAGTATTACAAATCCACAGGACAGCAAGGCAGGCATGACATGTGAAGTTGAAGATGAGAGAGGAGCTACCTGTGCACTGATAGGAACATAAATCCCACCCCCCAAGGTACAGTCATTAGTTAAAGGCAGAGTCTATCTTGAACAAAGACCTAGGATATAAAATTTCTACCTTAAATCTGTCTTGGTACGCACATTAAACACTTCCTACTAGGAAGCTGTAGTCTGTAAATGGAGAGAACAGATTTCCGATGGACTTCCATTCCATGCTCCATTTTGGGTAACTTCTGCCTTCAGGACTCAGCAATCAATTCCTGTGCTACCTCTAGATTTCTTTTATGTATAAACACTACATGGAGACACACCCCCAAATAACAGGGTTGTTAAGCTGAGGCTTCAGAGTTTCCTGCAGGTGTTGGTACTTCATTGAGAAATACACATGGTACACATGAGAAATTTTGGGTTTAAAGGAGGATTTCTTCATTAAATGCCCTTACCTTTATGTGTGCTGCGGACTTTGCTTTATACTCCTTTGGCACTAAACTATAACTACTGCAGATGCCACTTGCTCTACTAGCTACAAGATCAGTGCCAATGTGTTTAATTATCCCTGTTAAGGTATAATACTAATTCTGTTGGTAAAGGTATTCAGATATGCCAAATAATTTGTGGTTTAGGCGGCACTGATCTAACACTTATGCCTGTGCTCTGATGTTGAAAAATGTCTGTGATTAGAAATGCCTCTCCTAAGTCTTCCTTTATTGAAGACAAAATGGATGAAAATGTTTCCTCACTACCAGGTACCTTATGTATTTGGATTCATAATGTTCTGGGTGGACTACTCAGATTTAGATGCTGTTGCAGCTAAGGTATGTATGAATTTATTGACAAAATCCCCCCTAATTTATTAAAGAAAACATTATCCTCTTGAGTTGTCTGGGCAGAGAGCACTTGCCTTTTTTTTTTCTCTAGGTAGATGTCTCTCACTTTATACCAGCAAAATAATTAGGAAAATGTTTTTATTGACATTTAAAGAAACGGGGTAAAAGCTGGCTAATTGGCTTCCTCTGCTTTACAAACTCATGGTTTAAGGAGTTAAGTATATTATGATCTAAGGCTATGTAATTTATGTCAATCCTATGTATGTCAGTTTTCAATAAACAGAACTCATTTAAACATTTTTCTCTAGAACTGGAAGCAGAGACAGCTCAGGACTTCCCAATAACATAGTTAAAACTGAATTTTGCTGTTCTAAAGGTGAGAGCCTTGGTCTAGAGTGTTTCAGGCTCCATGAGCTCAGGAAAGAGCTATGGACAGCATTTTCTCTGCTGTCCAACAACCCTGGTGTTGTTACTGTTGCTCTACTAAATTTGAACCAGTAAGGGCTTTTCAGACCTTAGTGCAGCCAAGACAATGGTGTTTCTATGAATATTCTGCTACTGCCCATGCATAGCCTTAGGAAATGGTCTGGTGTTAGTAGGGAAAGCAGCCCTATAAAGAAGTTTTCATGCATTGCATCTGATCTTAGCTTATTTTCTACAAACACACATGGCACTGATGGGTAATGCAGGTCATGCTGCAGCTTTCATTTGTGCTAATGCCACCTAATACTAGAAAAGGGACATGTCTCTTCAGTGCCTTAACCCTTCCTCAACAGTAGTGTAAAATATAAAAATTCTTTTTCTGATCTTCTTTTCCCTGGAAAGAGATTACTGATTTGGAGCTATGGGCTTTAACATCTTGAATGTGTGAGATGGGCATGTGTTGGGTAAAGAGGTAACTGTTTGGGTCCAGGTGCTATAAAAATGTGATTGAAAATTAAATTGGCTTAGTTTGGTCTATTAAGGATGGATTTATAACTGCCACCCTACCTGTAAAACTCAATTTATTAAATTTTTTTAATATTGATTTGATATTACAAGTGGATATACTAGTGGAAATTAAGTGTGGTGGGGCTTTAATAAATCCAGAATATCTTCAAAAGCAGGCTAGTGAATATTAGTCACATTTCAATCCATTTAACAAATTGCTAGGGGGAACTTAATTACAGTAATTGGAGAAAGTAAGAGGCGAATTTCTGAGCCTACTGTACTGTGAAGAAAGGATAAAAATGTCAAACACCTGTGTCCACATCTTTAGTTGAAATAAATTACATAATTACTTTTTTCCCAGCATCACTCCTTTGTTCATTGTGTAAATGCATAGTAGAATAATGGACTTAATTCTCCTGGAACCTTACATTGTTAATTACTATAATCTTATAGCTGCTTCTTTCTAAGGATTTGTGGAATGGATTTGAGCATCAGTAACATTATCTACTCTTCTGAAAGTAGTTTCAAAATAGTTAAGGCCACTACTGTGTTTCAGGAAAGTGATTATACCTATTTCTGATACTCAATTATAATTATACAGCATATATATATTTGTTATTTTTAAATCCAGCTGAATGCTCATTTACTCTAATTCTAATTTCAGAACTGTTTTGTCCTCCTAAAAGTGAAGATCTGACCTGAAAGTTATTAAGTGCTTGAAACCACTTCTTTATATGGAGTACTAATACATAGTTCAACATAAGGCTGACTCTAAAGAATCTTTTAGCCGAAGATAAAAGAATCTCTAAAGTAAAGTTCAGAAGTAAATTTATAAAATATCTTAAAATTTAAACTTTAAAACAAAAATTAAAACTCTTCAATTTTTTTTCCTTAAAAGACTATCACTTCCATTCTCCATTTGTGGTATTTCCAGTGGACAGCCTTCATAGTGTCACTCAACACGAGGAGATAAAAAGTGACACAGATTTTAGGATCCCTAGTGATACAAAGAGGAATGACATTTAACAAACATTAAAATCAACTCCTAAGCAGACACATTACTGAGTGGTTCATATGAAAAGTGGACTATACATAATAACTGCATTTCTTATCAGAAGTACTACAGCTCCCTTGTAAATGCTATAAATGCTTCCCTGTATCAGAATGCATGCAGCTAACCTTCGACAACAAGGTGGTTCTGTATGATAATTTTAAAGTAATTTATTTTGAAGGTTCAAACACTAAAAAAAACCCCTAAAACTTAGAATTGTGCTTTAAATGTGATTTTAGCTCTGCCTTCTTACATGTGGGAATTGGCAGACCTTGATGTCAAGGGTTGCAGTTTTGTTCACAACCTTTATTTATCAAATACTTCTCTGCAGCACAGAAATAAGTTTTCATATAGGCTAAGGAAATTTTGTTTGTATGGAGCTATTGAGGGTAAGTGAATGTGTGGAATGCCAGAGAAGTGCCAGAAAATTAATAGAAAAAAATTATTGCAAAATGATAAAGGGAATATAAAAAATATTGTTCGTTACTTTTAACTAAACTTCTAAAGAATTTTCAGAAGACCATCAAAAGGCAGTTCTGAAAGGCAGAATTAATTCCAGCTTTCCATCCCTCTTTGTGAAAAAAGCAGAGCTCTTGAAAGGTTAGAAAAAATTGGGTAATAAAAATACTTGTTCTTGCCCAAACTTGGCTCTGAAAAGAACTCATGCCATTTTTCCTTAAAATCTGCTATCATATACACCACAAGAAGTAAGAATACTGCCTTAGCAATTATCCATAAACATAGAAGGATAATTTACCAGGGAGGAAACTGCAATGCATGCTGGGAGCTGCAGTCATAGAGTCATAGACTCATAGAATGGTTTGGTTGGAAGAGACCTTAAAGATCATCCGGTTCCAAGCCCTGTGCCATGGGCAGGGACACCTCCCACTGGGCCAGGCTGCTCGAAGCCCCATTCAGCCTGGCCTTGTGTAGGTGATGAGTCCAGGCAAGAACCCCAATCCCATGTCCCATTAGGCATTCACAGAGCTATGGAAGAAGGGTGAATCTCTAATCAGGCAGGCACTCATCTTTCTCAACAACTAGGTAATTCCAAATACTCTACGGAGACCTGCTATCTCCTCAACAATTTATGGTAATTTAATTTTCCCAGTGGAATATGGAAAAGTGTAAACCTGAATTTCCATTAAATCGCATATGTTATTATTGACAGTCATTATGCTAGTTTCAAATTCATATTATATTAAAACCAGATAAAGTTAAAAGACTTCTCTGTAATTGATACTACTGGAAGATCAGAATCAGGTGCTACATTTTACCATAGATAATATGCCTCTGTGTAAATGTAATATATGCATATAGATATTCTTGATCCATTAATTAATTCAAATTTTATGATCTTGTCCTATGAATAGCTGGGTTATAACACAGTTATGATGTCAATAGTTACACATATGCAAAGTTCATCACTGTTTCTTAAATTTTAAAATCCAATTTGAAACCACTGAACACTAATTATTAAAAAATTATGCATTAAAATGTTTCATTTAAAGCCCATATAAATAAAAGTGAAGTCTTTAGAGTTGTTTAGGGCCAAAATTGTGAAGAACATTTTTTAAAAATTATAATACTTAGTGTTCTTCTTAGTAACAGAAGGACATTATGTTTTTACTGAGAAAAGAAAGGGGTCTAATATCATATCAGCTATGCACCTTTGTACAATCCACAAAGAGACAGATACAAGCTTACAACATTTTTTGATGATTGTCTAAGATAAGCTAATATCAGTGAGCTATATTAAAAAAAGGGCTTAGTTCTGTTTATTCAAGCATGTCCTGGCTTGAATTGTATTAGTAAACATATGCTGCATCAGAAAAAGCACTTCTTTATGGTTTTGCTTAATTAAAATGGAAAATCAAAACACTGGGACAGGATAAATTTATACCAGATAAAAGAATTGCTGAGGAGCCTTTTTGTACTTTGACAAACCCAGATGAAATTTAATGTTTCAAAAATAGTCTGTGATAAAATTGATTTTACTAACTCTGGAATAATTCTGAGAATCTGCTATTAATGACTATTAAATGAAAACCTTAAGGCTCAACTTAGCTGACATAATCTCTCTCCACAAAGCCTTAACATGAAGCCTGCATATCACAGGGAGTATTTTCTGTCAAAATACAAAGTAGGGGTAGGATATTCCAAAAATAGCAACTAGTCCATCAAGGAGGAGAATGGTTTATGAAAAGTCTTCCCTTATAAATTCTTTTTCTAGCTGTAGTAGCTATAATAAATTAAGAGCTCCTGTGAAAAGCCCAAGGCCACACTGGGGTTAAGAACTGAGAGCTACATCACCTTTAACGGGAGATACACTTTTTCTTGGTGGAGGTGAGACCTGAGAGCAAGGGTTTTTTTGTTGCAGAACAAAAAGGAGCTGTATTTTCTCTTAAGTGCACTATTCATTGACAAAAGGGCACTAAACAGGCAGAGAAGTAACCACAGAGAACAGACAGTGTGCTTGTAAGGAAAGTGCAATTAGAATGCATCGGTGTGGTTGTCCTACCTTGTACACAATGATAGGGATATCAATGACAATATAGATAAGGTCTCCCAGTGCCAGACTGGCTATCAGTGCGTTAGGGCCATTCCTCATACACTTGTTCTGGTAAATGATCCTCAGCAGAGTTGCATTCCCAACCATTCCAACGATGAAAATAGCACAAGATACCACCGTGTTAATGTATTTAAAAGTTTCAGCAATCTTGGTCTGCTGGGAGCACTTGACAGTTTGGTTGGACACGGGGGGCTGCACGGTGGTGAGGAGTAAGCTGGATTCGATCCCTGAGAAAGTGGAAAGGTGGTTTTCCAAGTCACTCCGATTAGCATCGTATCTGTCAGAGCTGTCACTGAGGACAAATCCGGGAACCAGCAGCAGCAAGGAAACTCTTAAACACAAGGCTTCCATTCTGAAGTCCTCAAAGAGCGAATTCAGAGAGGGGTTTGTTTTTTTTCAATATTTCAGTGAGATACTTATCACTTCTTCATCTGCAGAGAGAAACAGTAAGCAGAAGTAGAAAAGAAAAAGGAAACACAGAGTAAATACAACAGGTAGACTAACACACCCTGTTTCACACTTACGAAGGATATTTGAATATTCAGTCTCTGCAGCTAATAGATATAAACACCTGTTTACACTCACTGCACTACTCTGAAATCTAGATTACCCCTGTTAACTGTCTGACGAAAGGCAAACACAAAAAATTCCTTAAGTAATCAATAGCTTATACAAATAAGGTTTTATAAAAGCCTTTTAGCTTGATGCAGAATTTGTATATGGACGGAAAAAATAAGATGGATGAAATTCAGTTTTAAAATACTGTTTTGCAAGAATAGTCGACCTGCCTTGGAGGCTGCTGAATGATATTTTAGATAAAATAAGAAGATATTCTTTTATCCTTGAAAACGTAGGGTAACAGCGATGCACCAATAGTTAAAGGTAGCAAATCTGTTAATTTTCTCAGTATTTTTGATATATTGCAACAATTAGACTTTACTTATTTTCACCTGACTTATTAACTGGATTTCAAATGAAGACTGAAAATACTTGGATTTCAAATCAAACTTTGGACCAGATCCAAAGTCCCTAAATATTAGGAGGAAGACTTTTACAGTCTAGGTCTAGGTCTACCTAGTGTAGGTACACCTCTGGCCAGGAAAAGCCCTTCAAACTTCTGTGTCAATTGGTTCCTGAATGTTATTGCAACTCGTGTGCAGTATTTATGCACAGTGAAGCTAATTATAAAAATTAAAGCTCTGTTAAAGATAAAAAATGCTGGTTTAGTATTCTAAGCAACAAGTCATGACATTTCCAGTTAGGAAAGGAAGCATCATAGCGTTCTGTACCAGTGAGTGGGACTGCCTGTGTGTAACCCCTGCCAGAGTGGGGGTTAGAATAGAATAGATATACCTCCATCCAGTGAAACCAAGGATACCACTCAAGTCCATTTCCTTGAAGCCTCGGTTTAATATAAAGATTTTTTTTTTTTACATGTCTTTTGTCTGCACAACGAGGCAAAGTGCTGCAGTGTTGACAAAAGAGGAACAGAAAATAAAATATTTATAACTTTATGATTTCTAGGGACTTGCATGAAGTATTTGGGAGGATCCTTTTAAATAAATGAATCCTAATTCCGTTCCCTGTGGGGCTGTTAAGTCAGAGTTTATAGCAAGAAATTTACCAGAGAAGGAGGGAGACAATTTACTGATAGTACTTCTGGAGCAGGCACAGTATAAATATTTACTACTATTAAGGCTTCTGTTGTGTGTGGTCTGTGAAGTGTGTGTGTACCTATATACAGCAGCAAATGCCATGTTAACCAGAGTATTCCTGTCTGGCATGTAGAGTGTTATCCCTCACAGAGCAGGGCTCCACATTTACAGTTCTTGTGTTGGTGTATTTGAAATGAGGATCTGACCATCTGTGAGTTCCTATGGACTTGATTTTAAAGGTGAATGTACTAAATAGTAAATCCTTCTTTATTAGATGCTGGATACAACGGTATCCCAGGACAGTCAGCAGCAGTTTGCATGATGCAAGTGCATTCACTTTAGGTTTCTAAATCAGAACCAACAGAGATGTTTGACTGTAACTGTTTTCAGGCAACTATTAACACTTGTGTTATTTACTATGACTATGGCTCCTCAATTTACAAATGGGAAAACTGTATCACTATTAAATGACTTTCCCAAGTAAATGTGATACAGCTATGAACAGAACCCATAACCCCCTGTTTCAGTAGTTATATCAGTGTCCTCCTTAATTTATGATGTCTTCTTGTGAAAATGGCATGGATGTATTGTATGGACATGGTGGTGGCATGGCAAATCAGGCAGCCAGCATGCAAAGCTTGGAACAGAATTGCCATTTACCATCTCTTACCTCTCCTGGAAGCGAAACTAGAAAGTTTTTAATATACAAACTTCTAAGGATATTTTTTTTTTACAGATTCCCATCAGTCCTTCATTCCTCTGTGCATATTTTCAAAGTATTTGTCTTGTTACAGAACATTACATGCAAACTGCCTCATATGAGTGACATCCTAGAATCTGTGATAACTTTTTGCAATAAGGTAATCTGGTATTGCTGTGAGGTTGCTGTGTTAATCTGAGGACCACATGCATGTGCTGTGCCTGCGCTCCTCCAGCGCTGCAGAACCGGCCGCTGATGCAGAGCACGAAATTCCTGACTTGCCTGAGGTAACAAGCCAGAAAGATTCCCATGCCGAGCTTCACCAAGGAGAGACCATAACAGTGGAAACGGAATTGTTCCAAGTATTAAAGACGAGCTAAAACGTTATCAGTGATGGATCAGCCTGAAGGCAGTTGAGATGTGAACAGGAGCAAACGAACTGAAGCAGGGCAGGAAAACACTGAAGGGAACAAGGGGGACTCCTCCGGGCTGTTCTCAGCCCGACACAGGCAGGAGCGCTCCGCGCTGCCGGGGAGGCTCCTGCTGCTCCTCCGGTACCGCCAAAGGAAAAGCGCTCCCCATGCCTCTGGCAAGAGCCATATATTGTTAAACTTCACTTAATAACAGTTACCCCGAGCTGCCCTGTGCCTGTCTCGTATCCTCTCTCACTTTCTCACACACACACCCCGCTCTCATACACAGAGATGCACCATCGGCACCGAATCCCTCTCTGGGGCGTTTCCGAGGGGTGCCCGCGGTCGGGGCCGGGCAGTTCCCGGGGCGGGCTCGGGCTCCCGCAGCATCCCGCGCACTTCCCCCCGCCGCGCCTCCCCGCCGGGCTCACCCTCATGCTGGGGCTGCCGCCGCCGCCGCCGCTGCCGCCGAGAATTTCCTCCGAGTGGCTTTTCCTGGGATAGTCTTACCAGATCCTCCTGCCTGCGTCTGACTGGGTGGGATTGAAAATCTCCACCTCCGCTAAATCAGTGAAAGAAAGAGACAGACTGAAGAAGTCGGAGCGTCCCCTCTCCTCTGCCCCCTCCCCCAATTAAAACAAACCTCCAGCCCGAACTGAGCCCCTGCCAATGTTAAACACAAAGGCTGCCTCCCGGGCACAGGGAAACGCTGAGCTCTTTTAACTATTTCCTGGCTGAAACTGAGCAAAACTACTTTACTGGACTCATCCAAGACACAGCCTTGGGAATCCGCTCCTGTAGCTGCCTGCCAGTACCACACAGGATTCTCAGAAAGGTTCTGTGTCTGATCCCACCAGACGGCAGAGGAGCCAAGAGCAAAACAGGGGTTAAAAAATCTGCTGATGAAATATACCATTTTTGCTTTGCATTTCCCCCAGGTTTGGCCGGAATCAGAGTCTCTTCATGAGACAATCAGTGAAACTCCATGTGTGAGAGTTTCCAAAATGCCGAATTCATAAATAGAGACTCTTCCTGAGTGAAAATTTCTTTGGTCCATCCGAGACATACCTTGCTAATATCTCTTAGTCTCGTTTACAATGATAATAAGAGTGTGGCATTTTCTGTCATTCCTGTGTTTCCTATTACTGTTCTTCTGTCAAGGTAGTGATGTGAAAAAACTTGTGCAGGAAAAGTGGAAAGCTCTCTTATAGCTAAGGATATTTTATCATGATGTATCACAGTGTATCACAGGGAGAAGCTTGTAGTGGAAAGAGTTTCAAAATCCCTTCATGGTAGCAAGTTTAAGAAATTTTGAGTCCCTTGTTGAATCATTCCAGGTTTCTTATTTCCTGGCACATTTCTATCTGGCTGTACCACAGAAATTATTTTCTAAACATATATGGGCTTCTTTTGAATACAAAAAGGCAATCTTCCTAAATAAGATATAAAAATATGTAGTCCTAAAACAGTAAAAGCAGACAAAGAACAATAGAGAATGAGATGCTAGTGGACTGAAGAATTAAAATATCTGGTACTAAATCATGTAAGAAATTGTTTTGAACTTTGTCAGTCTTGCATAGTTAGTTAAAAGAATGCTTCTGTAGTATGCTTAAAATCATCTGATAAATCATGTACAGGGAAAACCAGCATCTGGATCGACTGGAATAGCAATACTTTATTACTTCTAGAAAGTCATCTCAGTTAAAAGAAGTGTCAAAACACAAGATCTTTGAAGGAATGTATATGTTCAGACTGGAAATTGCAAAGAGCCTACCATTTGCAAATTGGGTAGAAACATTTAATTCAAAATCTCAAGTTGCCCTGAATTTTGATAAATGCTGATAAACCACTAAATTGTCCATATACTAGTAAAAGTAATTTAAATCCTTTACATTTTGGTCATAGATGTGTAGTATTAATGATTTGCTTTGTCAAGAATCATCTATATGGTAACTTGTTGGAAAAACTGTTGAAGAGCTGGCAAGGGTGTAGTTAAAGACCATGTGGACTTTATGGAGTCCTTTATTGAATGCAATTCTTAAGTCTCTTGTGTGTTCTCTAAACATTGTTAAGACCCAATTCCTTTCTGGGATCATTTGACCTTTATTTCTAAACAACTAGAGCTGTAAAAATAAAAAGAACAAACCAAAAAGAAAGAAAATTTATATTTCTGATCTCATTCAAACACACTTTTGTTCCTCCAATTTATAGTTCCATAGTATATTTACTTTTAAATGGAATAAATTCAACGAAATAAGCAAATTTGATAATGCTGTTAAAAATCTGTTTCAAGAGAGCCTTTGTTACTATTGTGAATGCTTTTGTTATTGCCGACCCAATAAGTAGTATTAATTATTAGAAATTACTGAATCGCTGCATTCTATGTTCTTTATTATTATTACCTCTTGCTTATTTTTTAATTGGACCTTTGTTCTGTCTTTAACCTTTTAGGTGTCTAAAGTTGACTTGAAGTCTTGTCTTAAACTAAGTTGAATTCAAAAATTATATCTAATTGTTCCTGCTAGGGTTTTTTTACTGTGTTCAGGAAAATAACATGGAAAAGCAAGTTTTCATGTCGGAATTATGCAGAAACTGCAGTTGCAAATCCAGATGACCTCAGCTACTAAGAAAAGTAAAATAAAATAAAACACAGTTCTTTACACCAAGATGTTCTCAGATATTAGAGAAACTTTCAGCATCACTGTACAACTGCTATCCCATGTGTGTGTGTATTCTTTTTTGGGAGAGTTCTTGACTGAGGACTCTTGTCTACCAGTTTCAGCACAGTGAAAGTGTTTCCTCTGACCTCTTCTGTTTTGTGCCTTCAGCAAACTACTTAGCTTGTCTTGCATAACTTCACAGATTCAGAGTAAGGGTAACACATTAATCTCATTACAACATAACCCATTACACTTCAGTTTTAAGGCTACCTGGATTTTGCAGCTGGAATCAAGAAGGCTATCAGCATTTTGCAAAGCTATTAATTTTCCTGGAGCCTTCAGCTATTAGAAAGGAATACTTTATTACAGGTGTTACTAACCCATTTAAACCAAAGCTGCAGTACCTTTTATATAGCTACCTAAGAGGCAATATCAGAGGATCAGGAATGTTTGGAGGAGTTAATTTTATTTGATTGAAATGGACATTTACTGAATGTATTACCTGTTAAGCCACTTACCTCCTCAGATTTGGTATGAACTAAGAACATATGTTCATCAGCTCATGGAGTCCTAAATTGCATTCCTGAGATTCAAATGACCAAAATCAAAACCAGACATTGTCCATAACTGGCATTTTCACAAGCAGCCAGTTGGTGTGCTTACAATCTGTAGCATTTTTTTCAGAAATACAGAAGTTATTCATGGCAAAGGGTATAATTATCTAATTGTTCTGCGTTCTTCCACTAGATTTCTGACACAGTTTTTATAAGAAACAACACAAAGAACAATTGGACTGGATGATCCATATGGGTCCCTTCCAATTTGGCATATTTTGTGATTCTGTGGAAGAGAAGAATCATCCAAACCATAGATAATATTTCTATCTTGTGTAGATTATCAGTTCTTCAACAAGAGATGCACCTATACAGCTGCTTTAGAACAACTCAGTTAAGAGAGTACCTACCAGAAAATATAAATTCATTGAAACTTAGGGCTCATCATTTCAAATGATCATTAAACCAGTGATTTGCTTCTGTTACATAGCATTTCTGTTTTCCCAGTACCTGCTTTATTTAAATTGTATCTCTACTAATGGCATATCTATAACTATCTTTATATGCTTAGCACCAAAAAATCCTTCTTCTGGCAAAGTTATCTTTCTCCCTCCTTCCTCACTCCTTTCCTCCCTCCTTCTCTCTTTTCCCCCTTTCTCAGTCTCTTTTCTGTTTCCTTCATCTTGCTAGAAATTTTTGACAATTTACAATATGAATTTAAAATCAAAGAGAAATATAGTGAGAATACTTTAATATTAGTTTACTCTAATAATTGGAAATGTATTTGTATTAAAACCACTGAAATATTTCTGCCTTCAGACTATGTGAATTTGAAACTGGAAGCTGTGGTAGAATCACAAGGGAAAAAAAGATTGAAATTTTAAGGACAAAACTGACCATGGTGCAAACATTTAATATAGGAGCAACTGTGGGAGGTATTGCACCCCAAATGGGAATATTAGTCAGGAACTGTGGACTGATTGTCTATAGAGTTTGCAGAATCCCAATAGAAAAGTTTGTGTAAGAAGTGACCTTTCCAGTCCTTTAGTGTGCAGACTGGAGAAATAACAACATGTATTGTTAATTCCCTTCAATAACTGAGCATTTTAGCTTCCTTTGGGGAGCATTTGTCTACTGTGTTAAATGCAATAGACTGAGAATATTTCAGGAAAGCTTTGCTGCGAGAGACAATGTTGTTGTTATTCCATTTCCATAGGTGGAAACCCTAAATTTCGAGCTCTTGTTCATAGAACCTGGTAGGAGTGCACCCATGAGTGCTGAGGGAGTTGGCCAATGCCATTGCAAGGCTACTCATGGGAAGGTTACTCATGGAAAGGAGTTGGGAGAAAAGGACCTGGATTTCCTGATGGACAACAAGTTGTCCATGAGCCAGCAATGTGCCCTTGCAGCAGAAGAGGACCTGTGATCTGCAGCTGCATGAGGCAGAGTATTGCCAGCAGGTCAAGGGAGGTGACCCTACACCTCTACTCAGCACTGATGAGACACATCTGGAGGTCTGTGCCAAGACTTAGAGACATGGAGCAAGTCAAGGAAAGGGCTAGAATGATGATTAAGGGGTTTGAGCATCTGTAATATGAGGAGAGGCTGAGAAAGCTGTGACTGTTCAGCCTTGAGAAGAGAAGGCATAGGCTGGATCTTAGCAATGTGTCCAAACACCTGGTGGAGGTGGTAAAGAAGAGCGAACCAGACTCTTCTCCGTGGTGCTCAGTAACAGAAGGGAGGCACAGGACACAAACTGAAATACAAGAAATTAAATTCAATCATAGGAAAAACCATTTTCACTGTAAGGATGATCAAAGAGTGAAACAGGCTGCCCAGAGAGCTTGAAGGATCTCCATCCTTGGAGATATTCAAACCAATCTGGACACAGTCCCAAGTAACCTGGTTGAGGTGGCTGGGCTCTGAGGAGATGTTTCTAATGGTCCCTTCCAATATCATAAGTCTGCAGTTCTGGGATTCTGCAATTCAGATGAAACTTCCATTATGTCCAGAGTATTTTGACTTGAGCTCTAGAATGATGGTGTTCAAAATTCTTCAAGTTATGTTGTTTACGTTGGAAAGAGATTTGAGCATGTACTACCAAAAAAAAAAAAAAAAAAAAAAAAAAAAAAAAAAGGAAGAAGTACTTGTAAGTTAATATTCTGTGGCAAGTTGGATATTGTCCAAAATATGTGTGATGTTTATTGAAATATTTATCAAATATGTATTTTTTTAATGTTAGCTCTATGAAGAAATTATTTTCTTCTTCTCTTTTGGGACCAAAACAGCAAAATGATTGACTGTAGGGAGCATTTGGGGATATTCATCAGTTCTTATTCTTCATCCCCATTGTTTCAGACAACCCTGAAACTAACTGTGAGCTGAGGGAGTTCAACCTGCTCCAAAAAGACCAGTCTTCAATGGTAACACATGAAAATATTTTTACATAAAACTCTAAATATGCAGTAAAATATATACATAAAGAACAATAAAATAGCAATATGTCACTGAAGATGCCTGTGACATAATCATGAAATGAGTGAAATTATGCATTGAGAGGTTATTAGCATACTAAAGAAAAACTGGAGGAAGGAAAAACAGATATAAAGACAAACTAAAAACTGATTTACAGAACACTAAGAGGAAGAGAATGTATTAGATTAGAAAATCTTCCATAACTTAAAAAGTAAGTTTCAATTTGCATTTGCAGATGGGAGCCTGTGCAGAACACATGTTCTGTGACAGAGGAATGCTCTTCTGCTGCCAGATGTCTTTTATTATCTTAAGCACTAATAAAATTATCTAGATAAGATAGTGAGATATTAGAATGCCATTTAATCTTAATCTAAATAAGGTTAAAATTATTTCTATTGGTTACTCTGCAGTGAAACTGTTTTTCATGGAAAACCCTGGCTCATCTCACTTCTTTCTAATGCTTCTAAGTTATCTAATTTTTTTGTTAGCCTGACTAAAGCTAAGTTGAAATAAGCTGTTTGTGCATTTACTTTGATAAAGTCCCCTTATTATATTATTCAGTATTAAATGGTTAGCATATACTATTCCACATCTTATCTTACTGTAAACAACATGTGCAGGCCTCTTTACAGAATTATAATTAAGTGATAGATCTACAGACTTCTGCATGTTTTTATAGATGTAAGGAAATCTCTGCAATGCAATTTCAAGATAAAGATTTTTCAAATGACCAAAGTGTCTGGAAAAAGCCTCACCATTCCTTTCTGGGATCAAGAAAAGCATTATTTATTGGAAACCAAAGCACAGATTTAGGTAACTTAAATAGCATCAAGACAGAGTGTGTAGAAAAATCTAGGGCATGTAATACTTGAGAAAGAAGGAGCAGTCATTGCTTTAGATTTTGGTGATGACAACTCGCCCAACTATCGAAGAATGATCCTTTTATATTTGTGTTCATGCATGAAAGTATTCTGTCTGTTCATTTTAGCAGTGCAGGGGCTCTAGCTCATGTTTATAAGGAAGGCCTGGGTTGGGATATGACTGTATTCATGGCTATAGGATTGGTATCATGTGCTGTCATATATTGTCATGGCCTTGCTGTGACATGGATTTCCATTGCAATGACTTTTACCTTCTTTTATGTAGATGAGAAAAATCAAGCATGAATGTTAATATCAAGAGAAAAATAAAAGTCCTTCTGCTAGGGCCTCCAGTTAGTTCTTTGCAGTTGGTACCTAAAGACATGTTTTGTGGGTTGTTGGTTTTTTGTTTAGTTGTTTTTCACTTCTTTCAGTAAAGAAATATCAGTAATCTCATGAAAAAATCCAGGAAAATTATTAAACCTTCTTATTCGACTAGATCCTACATTTTCTGTATGACTAATATAAAACTACCATAATCCAGGAACTTCTCAAAAGTCATATATAGATCCACAATGAATAATAACATATTCATATTAAGGACCTATTTTGAAATTCTGCATTTTGCTCAGAGACGTAATCCAGAGTGATATTTTGGGTGATTTCAATAAAAATATTGTAGATTGATTCAACAGGATTTAATATCAAAAAATTCTCCTGTACAATGAAAGTGCCGTGGGACCCATTTTACCATTGGGAATTGTTCTGTGTCTCTTGAAGTTAAACAGTATGTGGAATAAGTGCTTTTATTGGTACTTGGCTGTGTTAATAAGTTTTGGAATTGTCAAGAAATCTGAACTTGAATGGAAGATTCAGAGGGTTGGCAGCCAATTGGGTTGGCTGCTTTCATTCCTCTTCCATCCCAGCCTTTTCATAGAGAGCCTTATCTCTTTTTCTATATTCTTTCGAATGAGAATTACTCATCTCTTCCACATGTGCCTGGTAAGCACTGGACACCTGCAGTGCTCATCAGCATTTATCCTTTTACTGAACCTTGTACCACACACTGTTGATGAGCTCCTATAGTTTCTCCAACAGCTAAGAGTGTGCCCGTTTCTTTATACACTAAACACCGAATGGTTGAATTTTCTTATTTTCCCCTTAATCCCAGTCACAGTGCTGGGATTTGGTGTGGTGAGGACAGACAGACAGACAAGCAAAGGGGAGGATGTTAAGCCTCCGATTGGCCAGGCCCTGCCCTGCCATCTCTGGCATCCCCCTTGGCTGCTGGCCAGCCCTTGCTGCTTCCTGATAGAGGGAGGGTGTGCTGGATAGAAAAGAGGGAATGATTTTATGTGTCTTACTCCAAGTATCCTAGACAAAAGGTCCAACTCAGTTCTGCTATCTTTGGATAGAAATATTTCTTTCTCTGGAAACAGCAATCTTACTTTGCCTTCTAAAATAACTTGAAACTAAGATGTTTTCCATGTGTCAAGCCACTGGGAATTAATCTGTGTCCTCTCAAATAAAGGGAAATTATGGAAAGATTAATTAATCATTCTGTTAAAATATGCCAGCACATAATACTACACATGTATTACTTTTTTTTTTTTTTAATTATTATCTTTGTCACAGTTAATACTTACAGATTGTTCTGAATGTGAAATGAAAAGGAACAAGATATATTCTTGTCAGTCTCCTTTCCCTGTCTGATATTTCACTATACTTATAAGGGTTTTCATTTTATAATGTTGGATTTTTGTCATAAATAACATACAGAACTAAGTCTACAACAAGTCCTTTGTGTCAAGCTGTTAGACTATTCTATTTCTATAGATTAAAAAAAATAAAACTTGAGACCTATGCAGTTCCTGAGCACTGTCAGGTGAATAATGATATTAGCTTTCTATGACAATTCTTATGAATACAGCCAAAACCAAGCTATTGTCAGTAATTAAATAAAATCATATATTTTAAGTAATAAGAAACAGTAAGCTCGGATTTTTAATTTTTAACTACTAATTATCCTAGTCACAAATTTTCAACAAGACTTAATTGATGTAATGTACTATTCAATTTGTCTACTCAGGAAGTAATACAACCAATAAATGCATGCAAATAGAAGCTTATAATTTGCATCATACTTTCCTAGGGAATAACATCTGGAAAAATGCTTTCCACTTACTTATGGATGTAAAACTCACATTTTCTAACCTATAAGTAAACAGTATAAAGCTAAAACTTAGATCTAAGATGATGGGAATGTAATGTTCTCTTTTGGGTGATGAAACCTCTCTAGTTATTTAGAAAAGCGCATTATGAATATAGTAAAAAACACGAATATTGTTGTGAACCAGATGCTGAAAACAGGCATATCAAAGTTGTGGTCATATGTTATTTACTTCAGAGCCACTGAAATCAAAGATATTTTGTGGATCTCTTACAACACTGTGAGATCAGATGCTAAACTGGCATAACTAAGTGTAAATCTCTTGTTGGAGATGGAAATACATTTACTTGTATTGCTAAGAAATGATCATAAATGGTGTAATTCTTTCCTACTCACATTAGTGTACTTTGAAGGGAGCCATGCCATCATGTGCATGTATCCCAAAATATACTTGAAACTGGGCAGCTGCTGCAGTTTCCTGCAAAAGCTGTTTCTGCTTGTTACAAATTTTGATAAATTTTAATTTTTTTTTTTAGTACATCCTGAATTTTGTATGATTTTTAATTTACCAGTGGCTGTAATAATCTAGATTGCTAAGTTTTCAATAAGTGTTGAAAAGAAGCTCAAAATCAAATTTCTATTCTGAAATAATTTGCAATCTAAAACATTCTTACTAGAAATGCGGTTCCTCAGAATGAAAATATTTAAAGACATCTACATCCAAGCGAGATTTAAACTGAAATAAAAGTACTTTGTATTGACACTCTGCATGACCCCTATGGCTTGAGTGAGGGCTTTTAAAAAATAATTACAAATAATGTATATGTATGAAATTATATTGTTCATATGAAGTTTATAATCAAAGATAAAGTTATTTTAAAAATTTAAACATATTATTTATAGAGCCACATGAAAATTAAATGAGTGGGCAAAGCTGGATTCTTGAAAATAGAATAGTTTAGCTGTTTGGCTTATACTCCTAGCAAAATATCTGGATCAAAGCATCAACAACTACCTGTGGTTGATTTATAATATACAAGTAGTTATCTCCTTTTTTTTTCTTTTTTTTTTTTTTAGTAGGTGATATTTAAACCTCACCTGTACTATTACTTTGGAAATAATGGCCAAGAACAATATAAGCTTTACAAGAATTGTGAACAATATAGAACAGAAATACCTTTTGGGTTTAGATCTATAGAGTATGGTAAGAGTCCAGCAAAATGCAAGAGGGACTAAAAATCTGCTTCCAACTTAGCTTAGAAGCTTTACTTTGTACCTCAGACTGAACTTTGCCTGGATCAGGATCTGTGTGCTGACTTTTAGGAAAATGGGGAAAGCTATACCAAAGACCTCAATATTATTTTCTGTAATTTTGTAGCGTTTTCTTGAAGTTTTGAAAGATACTGAAATACTTGAGGGAGTTACTTGTGGAAAAACTTCTGCTGAGATATTTTGGTTTCTGCAGCCTTTTTTAAATAGATTAAAAAATAAATCTGTTTGTTAGCTCCACTAACTGCACCTTTATTCCTAGATAAATGTCCTCAGATTAAAGAAATTTACCCACCTTTGCAGTTCTTTGAATACACATGCCTGTACATATATATATGTGCATATATATATATATATATCAGATACAGAACACTAGAAGATCTCATTTATTGCAAAAATTCATAGATGCAAAAAAGCCTTTCAAGTTATACAGAAGTAGGGGGAAAAGTTTGTATGATTTTTGCTGCTAGCATTTGGCAAGACTAAAGGGAAATGAAACAAACAGATGTCCTATAAGCTGTCAAGACCTAATAAGTCTGGTATTAATGGACATGTCTGGGCCAAGTACTTGCTAGAGATAGTAACAATAATTGCTGCCTCAAGATAGTCAGATGCCTTGTCTCTGCAATTTTCTAAAGGGTTCAAATTCTCAATTGTTGTGTTCTTAATTTTTTTTTTTAAATTAATCATTACTTATTATAATGTTGCCTTGTAGATTTAAGTTCCCAGCCCTAACGAGGTGTCTCTACATGAAACAAAGTTTAAGGGTTTTCTTAGTGGTGAGTAGGAACTGATAGTTTAATTCCTTCTGCCCTGGAGGGCTGGTATGACTTGGTACATTAAGAAATGCTAGTTTGAACAGATATGTTTGGCAATTTGTATCAAAATGATGGGGCTCAGGTTCAGGATATCTGTCTGTATGTTTGTGGCATTACAGCACACCTTGACCTCACTTGCCACCTGATGGTTCTGTCAACTAACACTGTACTTGGCTGAGCATCTCATGTGCTCAGGTGGGCAGGTGAATAATCCTTTCAGAGACAGTCTCCTTTTTACTTACGACTTTGAATGTGAAATGATATTAAATAAACTCTTCTTTTATTGTTTCTTCTGGTATAGTACAGGAGTTTTTGGTCTTTTATTTAACCACTGTCAAACCATTTATGTGGAAACATATAGGCCTGGTGTGGTATTTGGATTTCTTATAGAAATCCCAACACTCCTTTATGGAAAATATGCTGAGAACAGTTGTAAATGCAGATAAATAGAGAGGGTTACACAGAGCACTATTTGGCTCTAATATTTACCCTAGCTGAGGTTAGCACCATTTGCCTTGCTGAACAAGAGATGACATCAGTCAGTCACCATCTTGGGAAGGATCTTAAAGAAAACAACTCTCTCTTGTGCTTTCTTATTCTTTAATTTGCTTGTGCATACTTGTGTTTATAATATTTTCCTTACTTCACTTGATTATGTGCCCTATCATGACCTACAGTATTCTACAGGCTACAATACTGTACTGTACACTGTATTTTAAGATTTACATTTCAGTATACTTACTGTATAAGTATAGTGATACTGGAGTATCACTGCACCCTGATTGCTGATGTACTGCTGCAAGAGGTACCATTGTTCACTTTGATTAAGCTTAGACATCATGCACTTCTGAAAAAATGTTCATTACACACATTCCTTGTTACTTATTTACAGTACCTTGTTCAGGCCACCTGTTTCTAGAGCACTATACTTCTTGTTAAGGTTTTAAGCTTACTTCTTTCTGCTAGAGTTTTGAAAACTTAGCCCTTGAGATTAACTTTGAGTAATGAAGAGCTGAGATGGAACCAAAACTCTAATGAAAACCCCTATTCTGTTTTGGAAGACAGGACATCTCACAATATGCATTGCATTTATCTGAAGGGTTGGGGGGGGGTCTGTTGCCATTTTCTTTGTTTATACATACATAACAAACCATACTTAGAGAAATACTCATGAACTATGTTTATCCTGGAAAGTATCCAAAAGACTGTCAATTTAACCAGATCTTTCATTAAACATATTTATTTTTCTCCTCTGTGTACTCACAAACATCCGGAGGAAATAAAACTATCAATATTTTTTTAAAAAATGCACTCATTGTATATAACGTCACTGTAGGTGCATGTGAAATTCTCTCTGGCAGTCCTATGGGGTTTTTCTAAAGAAAGGATTTTAGTAGTTTTTCATTTTAAAGTGATTGAGTCCAGTGTTTTCAACCACCTAATAAAAACAAGCTGGTACTAAGCTTTCAAAATGGCTGGTACTATTAAAAAATGTCTTTGTACAGAAATGGGAACATTTCTGCAAGTTTGTGGTATTCTTTTGGGGTTTCAGTAGGAGGAACTGGTATACAGAATCTGCTCTCTGATTGCTTTGAAGTAAAATAGTTCTTCTCTCTTAGTTCAAAGCAAGCCACAAACAGGAATCTTCTGAATGTAGTTACCCAAATTTCAGATGGTGCTACCCATCCATTGCTTGTCACCAATCAGAAGCTGAACGTATCCCTCTCCTAAAGCTCTGTTAGGAGAAGAAATATTGTATGCATTTCTAAATCTTCCTCATGCCAAGTGCACCTGTTAATAATAATACCTTCTTGCACTTGGGTGTTAAACTAGCACAGCTATGTTGGTCTGAAACAAATGAAAGGGAACCTTGGGCAGGCTGTCTTTGTAGAGAGGAACTGCCAGTGGTGAGCAGGTAATGTAGAAAATGTATGTCAGCTGATGGCTACGACTCTGAAGTGTTATAAAACTCAAGAAAGTTTTCAATTATTTTTATGTCAAAACTGCACAATACTTCTGTTTTGTGAAGTAGCTCATACTGTTAATTGTTGTGTGCTGGCAGTTGCTAAAGCTTAACCTTTATAGACAGGAGGAAAAATTGAAATAAACTCATGTTCCAGTTAATTGCTTTCAGCTTCCTGTTTAGAACAGTCTGACTTTTTTTGGTATTTTTTCTTTCTTATTATCCTGTGTTAGCATTGTCCTGATTAGCCTGAAGTCCAATCAGTATGTACTTTGGTGAAGACTACATGACAGTGCTGACAGTTCTCAGCTTGGCCATTTATATTGTTATCAATTCATTTGAAAAAGTTCTTTGACTCTGGAAGGCATTGTCCAAACAGAAGGAGAAGCTGTAACTTTTCTTTATTTTTTCTTTGTATTTGTATTTGTTATTATACTACTATGTCTTTCTATGCTTATATTTATTTAATTCCTTCAGTGTGCTTTCTGAATATATGCTGAAATAGAACCATATATTCGTGCCTAGTCAACATGCCTGGTATTCAGCTATTAATTTAAATTACAAAGTACTAAATTTATTTTATTTGTGACTGCACCTCTTAGGTGAGAGGCAAGTTTCATTCAAAGCGTACTTCTTGAAAGGAACACTCTAGTTGCTCAGCCAAAATCCATGAGTAGAAAGCTATCCTGTCCAGTAAATATGAAGAAAATTACCCCAACACTGAATCACACAGATAGTTTATAAAAACAACTTTAAAAGTTGTAGGTTTAAAGTCTGCTGGACTAAAATGTCTAAATGGTTTTTATAACTACTAGGGAGCAAAGAGATAATCTTTCACTCCTTGCATGTGTATTTTGCAAAGTAAAACCTATTTGAATCAGATTGGAAAGACTTTTCTCTTTCCACCCATCTGTGCCAGAAGCCAATTATAGAACACATTGCAGTAATGGCAATAAATAAAATTTATAAGAGGAGAATGAGGAATGGGAAGGCATGCTACAGTTTTTTGTTGCCAAATAAGACCCTTTAATAAAAGGCCTGGGTATTCTCTTTAAAATGACATTTCAAAGGTTTTCTTCCCATTTACAACTTAAGAACTGGTATACTTCCAGCCTCTTGCTGCATTTGAAAGTTAACTAAATCATATTTTTTTACACTTCAACAGCTTCTTCCTCCTCTGAAAAAAGTATCTGAAGCATATAAAGAATGAAATCCTGACCACTTTGAAGTCACTTGGAAAATTCTTTTTGTCTTTTAGTGAAGCTAAAACTTCACCCCAAGTGACCCAAACCTTATGTTTTCCTAAGCTGCATTTTAGAGACCAGTCCTTTTGTGAAGAGGTTAAATTGCCATTTTACATCATTATGCTGTTTTGAACTTTAAAATAAATTCCAACTGGCATCTTGTTTGAACTCAAAGAAGAGATTATTCTGTTCAGCTTTTCTATCTACTGATGGAGGCCCAAGAACCAATATGGAATTTCAACATTTTCACACTGAAAACAGAAGGTCACATAAGTGTTCATGCTTCTATGACTGTACAGTAAAGAATATATGCAGAAAGACTTCCTGTGAAGAATTAAGAATGTTGGCTGCACCAACAGGAAAACATCAAGTCCAGCAGTCACAGTTTCTAGAGAGCCACAGCAGCCATTTCACTGACACAGCATTAGAGTTTCTCACCACTGATGACAAACCTATTGCAGAATAGGGATGGGACACATCTAGAGTTTTACTCTATGCATTTCCAGTGCTGATTACTTTCCCTCCATTTATTTGCTCACTGTTCATTTATAGTCAAGGAAATACAGTGCTTGTTTTCTGATGGCAATCACCACAGCATTCACGGTTCTGGGGGTTGACACAAACTTTGCAGACATAATGAGCTCTGTGTTGGAAGGGATGCTTAGTGAAGTCACAGCTGTCAGAGTAAAAACTTTAGATACCTTCTATCAGTAGGACTTAAAAATCTCAGTGTTTTTTATGGAGCTTTTACTGTGTTTTAGTTCTAAACCTTTTTCTCTATCTGTCATAGCATATACTGTGAGTACAGAGGTGGTAGCTTGTATAGGACAGTTATAAGGGTTTCCAGACATGTCAGTGTTACAAAAAATGTTTTTTTTTTTTTTATTACCCTGGAAGTAAATTGTAACACTTCTGGAAATGTACAGGATAAAATATTCCACTGAATACAGATAGAAGAGAAAATATAGTAGACAACCCCAGAAAGAGGGTGAAAAACTCAGGATATGTCTTGCCAAGAAATATTGTTTGTATTTCCAGAACTACAAGAAGGATAGTGTGTTTTTCACTATAAATCCAGTCCAAATTCCTTTCAATAGAGAGACATACCGTAGAGCATATCCAGTAATATAGTCCATAAATAAGTGTGGCTAGAATAAGTAAAACTGGTAGATAATAAATGATAGCTTGTAATCTACAGAACAACTAAATATTTGAATGTTTATATGGCATGCGAAGTATGCAATCCTCAGGTTATTGTACAAGGTAAGCTGCTTCAGTAGAAGATGCCAAGCCCACAGCCACCTTACATATTCTTTTGCTTCCTGTCTCTTCCTTCTTATTAGGAAGGAAGCAGATGATGTAATTAAATTGCAAACATATATTTTACAACCTACATGTATGTTGACTATGTCACTGCATGTACCCAATGTGTGCAAAGTTTCTGTATCTGGATTAAAAAAAGAAAAAAGAATTTTTCTTTATACCATAAAAACAATATAATGTCAAGTCGATTTGAAACCCTGATGAAAAAGTTTTTAATGTTCTAGATTCATTTCTCAAGTTAGTCCAGTAGTGGCATTGCCCTAGATGAAGAGATAAGATTGTAGTGTGTGGCTTGTAGGAAAAATTGGCTTTCTTGGAAGTTTTCTGGTACTTATGTTCCGCTTTTATTTTTTTGAGAAGTGTCACAGGATCATTCTATGGTTCTCTGATTCTATGAGGCTTCTCAAAAATGTATTGCCTACTTCTGAGATGAACAAAACTGGTCTGGAAGCCTCCAGAGACCAGGCTTTCTTGGAAGTTTTCTGGGACTTCTGTTCTGTCTTCGATGGAAATGCCATTCAGACAGTCTTTCCCACAGAATTTTGGTGCTGCGAGACTTGGCTTTGTCTAAAGAAGCCTCTTGTACATTGAAAAACACAAATTACCAAGTCTCAGACAGGAGCTGATGTTGAGAGTCAGTGAAACTGGTTTAATTTACATGGACTTGTCTCATTCACAGTAATACTTTTAAAATGTGTTTTCTTGAGGAGAACATTTATAAATCCAAAGCAAAGGCCTTGGTCTGCATGTAAATTAAGGGGTTTCAGTAGTTCCCTGGTTTATCTGCTGTGTAGTTTTTGTTGCATTTCTAGAATTTTTGAATTTCTTAGCAGGTGTCAGTTTTTCCACACAGAACTCCCTAATTTTGCCTTTGTCTGAAGAATTCTTGGATGTGTGCATCTGAACACCTCTTTCCCCCTTCCTGTCCTTTAGGTTTTCTTTTGCTGTGGTTTGATGTGATGTTATATTTTTATTGTCAAAAGAGAATTTTAAAAAGTAGGTATTTGTCCTGTGCTTCTTGAATGAGTAATATAATAGCTAGTAAGGGATTAATTGATCATTAGTTTCAGTTTCCCTGGTGGATGTTGTAGGCAGAAACTCATTTCTGATCATAAATTCTGTGGTGAAATTATTATTTTTAATATGAGTTATATGTAGCCTTATCAACATAGCTTTTGCTGGTCTTAGGGCAGCAATCAGACAAACCAATTGGAAATCTGAGATCCAGAACCTCTGGATGACTGGAATCAGGCTCTGCTGTTCAGCTAGCCATATCATTTAGTGCTTTACAAGAATTTCAGTAAAACCAACTAGGTTTCTTGTCCCTCCTAGTTCCTAATTAAAGGGTCTTCCAAGATGTAATCTTCCAACTTTTGGCCTAAATTTATTTAGGGTTTCATAGAAAACTTCAAGTGTTTTTAAGAAACTTCTCTTGTGATAACGCTTTATTTAACCTAGGTAATTTTTCTACCTCACTATTGTTTAGAAAAATAAATTTTCTTGCTGACCTGATTTTGCTTGGTTAGCAAACTAGGTTGCCTTATATGTCTATCTTTCAGTAGGTTAAATGGAATCCATAAGTCTTCTTTGTCTACTTCTACCTGACTGGTTCCTTCCTGACGATGGGTAATGAAAATTGTGAGCATGTGTTTCTGTTGTAAACCAGGACAGCCAGAAAGGACCAAGTTAAAAAAAGGTAGCAGCATTTAGTCAGCATTTGACTACAAACCATCATTTTGAAGCAAATCACAGACTCATAGAATAGCTTGGGTTGGAAGGGACCTTTAAAGATCAGTGAAGAAAATATAGTGTTGAGATGCAGTGGCAGATAGGAGCATTTCCCAAGGATACAGGGAAGTCCTACTGACATTTCACAAAGCTCTGGTGAAATCCTCTGTGCTCTCTTTCAGAATGCATGTTCTTGCTGTGCATATGACATTTAAGTCTTATTTGTTTGCCTCTCTATTTAAAGGTTATCTGTTCTCCTTCTGAGATTTTTATCTATGATGAAATCCCAAATGTCCTGATTTGTGTGATCAGGGAGTGTTTTCTCAACATTTGAATGTAAGCAATGAACAAAAAAGGTGTCAAGCTCATCAGTTAGGTGGTATGAATGCTAACCTAGAAGGGTCATCTGCTAGAATCTTTCCCAGTCACTGGGGAGAGAGATCTCTTTTCATCTACTGTAAATGCAAACCATCCTCCTCTCACATAGGCACCTAAAAGTGATGATTTAAATACCCTCCTTTCTGCCTTCAGCCATCTTTATTAACATATTCCTACTTTGTGTAGGAATTTATTTGTTCAGTGTCCAACTTGGTATGAAAAGACTTCACTAGGTGTGTCTACTAACTCCTAAAATCCTCGATCCTAGCTCCAAAAGACTTGGAATATTCAAGGAATGGAGAAGTGGGATACAAAATAAGGCACACATGATGTTACCTACTCATAGGTGCTGTCAGTTTTAAAAGTGCCTCAGTCCTGCTATGGTTAGGGAGATGACCTTTAACGTCCTTGTGATTGTGTAGAGAAAGTTAGATGTGTGTGGCTATTAATAAATTTTGTCTTTAATATTTGGCCTCTCAAAGAGGGACTTCTTCAAAATGTTAAATTTCCAAACAAAATATAGGTACTTCTATAACCGCTTCTGAGCACACAGATTCACGGAATTACTGAACCACAGAATGGTTGAGGTTGGAACTCTGGAGGTCATCCACTTCAACCCGCTGCTCATGCAGAGCCATCTGGAGCTGGATGCTCAGGGCTGTGTCCAGACAGTCACAGACTGTGTATTTTCTGATAATCATTAGTGTTTATATTTCAAACTGTATTTGTTGTGAATAGTGCTTGGAACTTTGAACAGTACCTAATTACTGCGTAATTTCTGTATTTTGAATCTCTGTCTAGAAAGAACCACATAACCACACTTGGGAACATTAACAATATATTATTCTCACATATTTACTAAATTTTAATATATTGGATCTTGAACAAATTTGTTTTAAGTATTCAACTCTAGAATGCAAGCTGAAAGAAGTAGAAAAAAATGGCTGTAAATATTTATTAGGTAATTGATTCATTCTCTTTGCTGGCATTAGTGATAGCTTCTGTAAGAAACTGTCAGTCACTTCAGGAATCATCCTGCAGTTGGCTGTCCCATGGAAACATTTCAGTTCCTGGGCATCTTTTTGCCCTCACAGAACTATTAACAGCTGCTGCATGTAATTCTATGACAAAGTGGTCACACCAAAGAAATCAAAGTATGGGTGTGTTGTGCATAGTAGTAACAATAAGGTTAAAAGAGTTACTGTGAATTTTGTTATTGATTCCCATTGTGGCTTGTTTTTTCCAGAGAAAAATTTGCAAATACAGAACAAACATTTTTGTGAACTCAAACTGGCATGTGTCCCCATGGCTGTTTCACGGTAACATGAACAGAGCTTACCAGTAAAAAAGCTTTTCTTTCTCTGTGCTCTGTGCTTTGTTCACAGTTTATATATTCTTAAGTGTGCTTGGAGGAGAGTTGTACACTTTAGGTGTATCTCTCCAAGATGATCCCAGTTATTCTAATTCATTCACAGTAGCTTTAAACACTAAAAATCCAGTTGGAGTCTTCAATATAAGCATAACAAAGAGAATGTGTGTGCTAATTCCATACCTGCTGGCTATGTATTATTGCTTTCCCCATATATAAAAAGTTAGTTGGAAGCTAGTCCAACAGCCTAATTCAAATCCTTTAGAAATTAAATAGATTCTAGTCCCTGATATAAACTTTGGAGGATGCTGTGTCATTTTCTACCTTCAGTAGCAGTCTTTGGACTTCCATTGTATTTATAAGGTGACTTATGTGCTATATTAAAAATGCTACTATAAATGATTGTTTTCTCAGTTTCCTTCCTTATCAAATAAATCTAATGTTAGGAAAGCTCATAACTCTATGAGATAGGGCAAATATGAATGTCTATGTGTGTGTCTTTGTGGCTAAAGAGTGGAAACTGATGTATATATGAAATAGAGCACTAACAGTTTTAAATGCAATCCATATGTGAGATTCTGGTTGCAATCTTATTGGTGCGGACTGTGTGAGTAGCACTAGTTACGAATTTACAGTGATATCAAATAGATTAATTGAAGCTGAAATGGATTTCATCAGAATTTCAGAGATGCTCAATTAAAATTGAACTTGAAACTTAATATTAGGTATCTTGACTAAATTACTTAATATCAGATGGGATGAACTTCTCATAATTATACTGGAGGTGAAAATTATCTGTGCTCAGCATCTCTGAAACTCAGGCCATGCTATTGTGATTCTTAGACTGGCTTGTGGAACAATAACATTAGATAAAATAACTCTGGAAACTTAGCTCAGTGCCTTAAGGATCAGAGCAAAATATGACTTATGTTGACCAATAGCATGAACTTAAGGGCTGTGAGTACATTTGATTTATTAACTTAAAATGCACCAGGGTTTCTATAGTAGTTCTTCCAAAGTAATGTTTTCTTTATTTCTTTTATTCTGTATTAGTACAGCAGGTAGTAGAATGGGGCTATTTCTGTAATGAAAGCTCGGGGTAGTACAGTAATAAAATTGCCTATATCAGGTGCTGCCAAGACATTGTTTAGCTTCAGATCCTGTAGATTGTAAACACAGGTATACATGGAACATACGTTTATTTTCTTAGGAGATGTAGAGGCTTGGCATGTGTAGTATAATTAGTCAGTTAAGGTGTGTTACAAAAACATTCCATGTGTGCATTTCTGAAATTCCCACCTCCTGCACCCTCTTCTCCAGACAGTTGCTTTTACTTTCTTTGCTCCCTTTCATTTGTATAGCAAAAATACCACTTTTTAAAATTGCCTATTTTTGTCACTAGCATTGTCTGCCAGTTCTAATACTGAGACTGCAAGGCAAAGATGGTGAGCATGCACAGCTATATAAATGTGTTTATTACAAATGGGAAAGTTTAAACTCTTCCTGTGGTGGTTTGGATGGGCTTTTTTGTTTGTTCTTGGTATCCAGGATTGCTCTAACTTTTGTTTTTCTTACCATACTACAGTGATCAGGCTACACCAAAACCCACTGGGAAATGTGTGCGTTTCTGTGAATACTTCACAATACCTTTGGTTACAAAGAAATGGGTCACTGGGGTTTAAAAGCTGTCAAGGTTGAGTCAGCTTTGGCCAGATGTTTTTGCCCTGGAAGTTGAGCAAGAACAGTTGTCTTATGAATTTTTATTACCTCTCTCTGTCAGCCAGATCAAAAGTACTATGAGAGTAACCTCTCTCACGATCTTTGTCTCACATTATTTTTTTTCTTGTGTTTTACTTCAACTCTTGCATATTTCTTAAAGGGGAAAGCTGAGAATGAACAATATATTATTTTGGAACGTGCGTAATGAATGCTTTTGGCTTTAATTCTCTAGGAGTACTCATACGAAGTAATTTTCCCATTTATGAAATTCTTTTCTGCCGTCACAATGTGGATGCAAGTCAAAACTCAATACAGGTATCTGAATTCCAGTGGGCTGTGGGTCTTTCTGAATGCTGAACTCAAATTCTCCCTACTGAAGGTCCTTTTTTTTAATTGGTTTTACTGTGCAGTACTATATTGTTATTCACTGTGGTGAGAAAATACCACTTATAAAGCTTGTACTTTGCAGTATCCCACTTATAAAGAGTAGAAAGCTGGTTTTAAAGTTTGTAGCATCAGTACACAGAAGAGACAAAATAGGTAATAAGGAGCCTAAAAGAACAATAAATTAGTATTGGTTAACATGATACTCAGAGCATTTTATTGGCAACATAACCCAAGAGATCCTTGGAGAAGTTCGTGAGATAACTTTGTGGGTGGTGTTGGGGAGCACTACCCACATGTGAATGGCAACATGACAAGAGGCCAGGTGATGATCTTTTCCAAATCTAAGAGAGGTATCAGAAGATATCTGTGGTTGATCAGAAGTGTAAGCTGACATTTGGATAATGAATGCGGATAGTTAGTGTGGAATAGGTCCCTGAAGGAGGGGCATAAAAAGTGAAGTGTCTAATTGTTGGTGAAGGTTAAGGACAGTAGTGGTTCTAAAATTTAGAACCACCAAGGGTCACTAGGGGTTTCAATGACTGCAGATTCAGTGGTGATCCAGAGGCAGGAGCAAGATATGGGACGTATTGAAGGACAGCTTTAAACAGCTTTAAACCAACAGCTTTAGGTAGTGAGACTAGTGATAAAACAGGGAAGGGATATATAGACATTCTTGAAAGGCGTTTAAAGATGGGTGTTTCGTGTTTGCTTTTGAGGTAGTTAGATGCCAAGGAACATTTTTATTGTGAAGGGTAGAGCTAGAGAACACTAGAGATATTGAAGAGGAATAACTTTTATGAAACTTTGACTAAGAAAATTAATTTTTCTACCAAAGCTACAGAAAACAGCTTTAAAAAATGTCCTTGTAAAAATTGGTTCTTCCTGAAATCTTTGAAATCACATATCTTTGAAATATGTGGGGCTTTTTAATTGGTATTTTCCCAGTGAATAAAATTCTCTTACTAGACTGATATCAGCTATGTTGTCACCTCTCCAGACTCTTTATATTGACACTGTCTGGATGAAAGACAATATCATTAATAGCTGCTTTCAGTTCAGAAAGTGCTCACTGAATTCTCAATTCATGAAGGAATGATGCCAGACTTTTTGTCAACTACTTGTCTTACTTCATCGTGGTTATTAAAAGTTTATTTGAATACTGAGTCAAACCCTTGTTTTTTAAACTTCGTATTACTCATGGTGACTTTAGTACCCTGCACTTTTTACAAAGAAACATGAATTATGTTTCCCAACTTTCAGATGAGGCTTATCCTCTTGTTTACAGTAACTTTAAACTAATGTTGTATAAAACTACTGTTGGGCAATAATATAAAGAAATTATTGAGAAATGTCCAAATCTATAAACTAAAAGTCCTGTCATTAACTGATGTTCTGTGACTGAAGTTCTGGTTCTGCCTTTTTGTCTACCCTACTGCTTATTTTTTTAAGAGGAACTTCATATTGAGAATCCATATACTAACAGTAACTAATTTCTCTTTTTTACTAAATAACTAGATTCAGATGGGTTTTCCTGTTCCATGCGACTGCTTGTGAATTTAATGAAGAAACAGAACACCAGTGCAAATTAAATCACAGGTTTTCAGTAGCACTTGCCAACTGTCATTTGTACTTGTACTGTGTTAAATACACACAATGTTCTCTAAAGAGTTGGGTTCAAACCTTTGTTGAAATAAGAACACTGACTGAAAAGTCATTAGCAACTCTGGATCAAAAGGCAAGCAGGGATGTTATGCCTGCTGTTGCTCTTTATAAAAACGTAGGATGTGGTGGTATTTAATACCATTTTAAAAGAGGTGCCATATGGGCAGGGTGATACATGTGTATGGTTATGCAGAAGGCCAGAAGGGTGAATATGCCTTTAGAGATGCTCACAGAGCAGTTTTTGCTGCAATAGTGGGCTGTGCTTAGCCATCAGTGAGTCATACTGAAGGTGCTACTCATGTACAGAAGTTATTTGGCTGATTAGTAAATGTGTAGGTCATGGGAATCATCCGATTGATCTGTTCCTGCCCTTGTATGTAGATGGTGCAGAACATGGAAGGCACAGGAGAGAGGAGAACCCGTGTTCTCTCTTCATTCTGTACAAATGCATTTGAACAAATAAAGATGTATCAAGGTTTGTGACTGCCCTTGAGATAGGGTTTCTTTTGATGCCTTTGGGAAAAAGGTGGTGTGCTGGGGTGGTAGGAAGACCAGACTATTGATTCTGTGCTGTCCTTATAACTAAAAATAGACCAGGCCTCAGTCTCTGCGGACACATTTGGGAGTTTCCAATAAAAGAGGAGGATGAGGGCTGTACTGTGGTTTCTTGGTCAAAAACCCAGTGCATAATCTGAGCGTGTGTGGAACTGCACCGTGGCAGTGGCCAGGATATGGGCTTTTAAGTGCACTGATTTCAGTTTTACAAACTTGTAAGAGTGGTGCTTGCTGCTATGCCTTGTTGTCAGATCACTTCCTCATGCAGTTACCATGGTATTCATGTGGCAGCAAAACCACATGTGCAGGCTAGCACTAGGAGAAACCCCCAAATTCCCCATGCCAGGGAAGGAAGAGAAGCAGTAACCAAACGGTCCATTGGATTTGTGCTTTTGTGTTGCTGTAGGGCATGAGAAGGATGGTGGATTATCTTGGAAGGATGGTGATATATCTCATGTCCCTGTTGGATGCACTATGTAGACTCCTGTCTATGTTTGCTACCAAGTTCAATTCAGAGTGAATGTGATTATGAAGCTTTATTAGTATTAATGACTGGAAGATAAGGCCCCAGAATGAAACAGAACAAAGCTAAGGCAGCTGCACCTTAAATCCTCTGAAATCTCCCATCATAATCACTCTTTTTCCCTTCCTTCAGCCATTTCTGATTTCCTAGAAGCTGGTCTATATGTGTGCAGACCACTTAAGCCTTTTCAGAGATTCTAAATTAAGGAGTACTTTGATGAATTGTCGTCTACAATTCATCATGTAGTGATGGCAGACCCTGGGAGAGCTGTGTGCTGCTGCTTACAATGGGGAGAAAGGGTGGTTGTTCATTTTTAGATCAGGCAAACTGAAGGAGTTTTTCTTCTTATTTCGCTGACAGCATAAACCCAAGTAAGTGAAAAGCAAAATGTGCACAGGACTGTCTCATGTTTTCAGCCAAATCACTTTAATAACATTAGGCAGCGTAGGACAAAGTGAATGAAGCGTCTGACCACACTATATACAGTCAAGAGTGAGAAGTATCACATATTTTTCAGCAATGCAGAAGCAGGGAAATCATCCAGCAGAGTGGAAGAAAGTGACTTCAGCCTTCCTCTTCTCGCACTTTTGCCTTGTTATTTGGGTCTTCCCACTTGTACATCCCGCTGAAATACGTGACGCCCTTCAGCCATGAGGATGGAACTGTCTTGTGTGGTCATTGCTGGATAGTTTGCCCTGTGTATAAACCTAGAAGTGCATGCTTGACTTGTATTTTATTCATTATAGGCCCATGACCTCATGGATTTTTTTTTTTTAAGCTGTCCTGTCCGCTTCCGTTTTGTCCTTCAGAATTCTGACTTGTTTTAAGTTCAGATTGCAATAGGGTTTTTTTAAAATAGATTCCTCATGATTTTGTATCAGGAAAGTTTTCAAAATGTCTGAAGAATTACATAAGCTATAATTGATTTCTTGTACATTGCCACTTGTTTTGTTTTAGAAGAATATGACTTTTAAGTTGATTTTCTTTTTTAATTATCCTTCTCTTATTTTTCAAGTGATAAAAACAGGATGCCAAATTTCGCTCCCCTGCATTCACAACTCTCAGAAGTCAGTCAGGTACTACAAATGTAACTGAGTGAGAATTTGGCCTAAATTGTGTAATGCCCCAGGGAAATCCTATAACTGTGTGGGAAGCATCTTACTTTTCTTATGTTTTCCCATTCACTGCTCCTCCTCTTTCCTGTTTGGCTTCTGGGATTCTCCCCAAAGAAACCCAAGACATGTCTCTCTCTTAATAAAAGTATACAGAGCATAGCTGCAATGTGGATTTTGTGCCTCTTGAAAGAGCAAATGGGTGTAAGTTCAAATTATTTCCAGTTCATGTACTGGTATTTGCTGGGCTGTCTGTTTTTATGACAATAAAGGAAAAGTCATTCAAAGAGATTATGATTTAGCCTCTATAACTTTCAGTTGGTTAAAAGATCAAAAAGAAGATGGTGCAGGTTTCAAAATAAACCAAAAAATTGAATACCAGATTTTGTTCTTTCAGTCATCTGGGAAGATATTGCGAGTTGTGAATTTTCCCAGAGAATGTCAGTGTTATAACTCAAATTAATGCTTTGCTCTCTGGTCTTACTTGGACATGCTGTACTTCATGTTATTAAACTGTTTCAGCTTGTGATCAAAGTTCACGCTACCACAAATCAGCAGATGGCTGCCTGAAATGATATGCACAGTGGCTGTGGGATCCACAGGCTGCAGCCCACATACATTTCCTTTAGGCTTTTTGGAAATTCCTCTCTATCGCTATTCTGGAAATACAGAGAAGTAGCAAAAGAGTGTCACATTACCCGTTTCTAATAAACATTTAAAAAGAGAGATGCATTCTACAGTCATCTGGGACCAGGCACTTAAAAATGAAGTAAGCTTTACAGGGCAGAGTTACCTTCAAATCTGCTGGTTTCTCCCTGTGCTTTACTCTTGTGCTCCGCTGCTCAGTTTGTGCTGTTAGGCATTCAGTACACTGGCTGGAAGGTAAGTGAAAACACATGCAAAGGAACTTCACATCCTACCATTCAAGTGACCAGGGTCTGATGCATGTCTCCCACATGGTGGTATTTCTGATCCTACTACAATAAACTGCCTTTTTTTTTTTTTTTTTTTTTTTTTTTTAATTAGGGGACTTTGTGATCTTTTTTACTTACACAGATACTGAATTCTCATTCCCATGATGAGTTTTCTTTTTTCCTATATTTTCAATCAGCAATTTCTTTCCCTTCTCTGCTGTATCCACTCTGATCAAATTACCATATGTATAAAATTCAGCTGCAAGATTTCTGACTTGCCCTGGGTCCTGGGAACATACCACCCTCATTTTGATCTCTCTAAATTAGCTTCCTGTACAATTTCCTGTCAAACATGAGTTTCATGAGATTTGTCCTTGAATGTGTGTGTGATCATCCCTTCTCACTGTAATGAAATTCTGTCTGACTAACTAGCTGGAACATTTTCACCAAGCCTGTTTTTATAAGAACAAATACTAATGAGATTTATTTTTATTTTTTAAAGTAGTAACTCTTGGAATAATTCAGGTTAACTCAAGTGAGAATTTTAAACAGGAGTATCTGATAGTCATGTGCTTGTTTTAAGGAATCTACCCCCCTGCATATTGTAAATTACTTTTTATATTATTTATTATGATCTTAGCTTCACAAATTGTCTTACATCTTGATAAAATAAAATGAAATGGAGGAAGAAAGCATTGTCTACTAGCTAACACTATTGCAGGAATAGTTTTTATAGCAACTTGATGTGTGACTAAGATGACATTAATAAGCATTCTCAAATGCAAATGTTATTTCCTGAGGGATAAATCCCAACAATGTTTTGTGTCTCACTGAGTCAGCTTCTGCTGCAGGATGCGTGTATCTCATCTGAAAAATCAGATAAATATGATTTTCTTTGGGTCTAAAATCAGTAGCTGCTTTTAAAACTTTTTCTCGGTTTTATTCTTTACTACTTTCTCTTAGGTATTATGAACTTTCATTCTGTGTGTGGAGCAGGGTTAAAAGTGTACACATAAAACTTGTAAAAATCTAGTTCTTCACTTCCCCATTTGTTTCTCAACTGAATTATCTAAGGAGTATGTTCTCAAAGACTTGCAGGGCACAAGGCTAATTATAGCTCTGCTTCTGGCATGGGATGCTTTTTCTGTTGACTGCCAGACATAAGCAAGAAGCAAAAAAAGTTCAAAGAAATATCTCTAGCTAAACCTGGAATCAGAATACAGGATTGTTAGTAGTTTGTTGAAAACACTGATTAGGGAAAGCAGCAAATAATTGTTTTACTTTCATTCAATATTTGTAGGATAGCATTCAAAAACTCAAAAAAAAAATTCTTAACACTGAAATTTTCATGAAATTATTTAATGTTAAGAAATTATGATTGCTGCTCAGTGTTTTCAAGCTTAATTTTGCTCTGACTTCATTTGTTAAGTTGCAAGAATACTTTGCCCCCTCAGCTGGGAAACTTCAGAACAAACATGAGTTAAAGGAACAGCTCCTATTTTCTAATCCAGTTATTGTTGTCGCATGTTTGCATGTACTGCAAGGAACGTTACCCAATTTGTCACTCTTTTCTTTTTTTTTTTTTTTTTTTTTTTGGCATACTATATTGAAACTTTAGTAGAGTGATACCATGTGAATGATTGAATGAGTCTGATCTTATCCTTCAATAAGTTCTTGCTACAGAGGTGAAAACATTCTTTGTTTTCATAGCTTCTTGCTTGTGACCCTTCCTTTTGATTATTATTCTTCCCTTGATGACATAACTTATGACCAAAAAAAAAAAGTTTGGGAACTTCTTCGTAGGTGTTAGGAATAAAAGCATAAAAGAATTATGATGTGCCCTCTGGCACTTTTGGTATACACTTTAAGATCAGGAGCAGCTCTTTTGCTCTCTAGAACAGCAGCCAGTATATGGGGTCTTGATCAACAAGAGTCATGCGGGAAGGGGTTTGGAGTGAGATAAGAATTGCCATTCAAGTCTGTTTTCACATACCTAGTGGCTGATAAAGGATGCTGACTTCTGAATTTGGGTATAACTTGGCACAGACAGGACATGCCTGATTATGTGGAAGTATGGATATGCTGGGATGTTGGACAAGCCATTTTTTCCTGGGATTGAACCCCAGTGTTAGAGATTAGGTCCCTGGCGTTGTAACTCAACCTGAATTTTAAAACAAGGCTCCTTCCAGCCCTTTGTGGGGAAAAAGCCATGAAATGGCTGCAAAACCTGTGGAGGTGCTGCCTTCACCTACCCTGACAGATCTTTTTGATCTTAGCACCCAGTCCCTAATGATTTGGCATCAATACTCAGTCTAAGCCCAAACAAGTGTGCAGGCCTATATTTCAGGCATGCAGTCAACAACTTCTGCAGACTAGGAAACAGTAAGAAGTCTCGTTCTTACGCCAGTACACCTCCACTCCTTCCTTTGCCAAAATCTAAGCAATCCTTGCAGCCCATATAAACCTGAATCCTAAGCTCCCAACCTAACATGCCCACCCACCCCCAGCTCTATCCACAAAAAGTTAGAGGAGCTGTTGCTAACCCTCCTACATCCAGTTTAGCAGCTCTGAGGAAGCCCTCTTGTAGCAGCAGAGTGGCAGAAAAGTTGAGAGTGAGTGAATGCTTCCTGGTCTTGTCAAATCTGGGTGAGAACCTAAGGTCTGGCTGAACTTCAGGGGTTATGGTTTGGGTTTCACCTGATTGGAGGTCATTTCAACCTTCTTTCCCTTAACACTACAATCTGCCAGGTGCCTTGGTTGGCTGCATGGGATCTTCTTTAATTTCAGGTTGTGAGAGGCTCATTCAGTTGTGGCTTGTGAAGGGAAAGAGGATGGCATAGGTAGGTTGTAATGTCTGGTATGCAGAGTGCTTGGGAATAATGGTGTACAAGGTATGTGTGGGGTCATAAACAGGTTTTTCATGTGAATTTTTGGTCACATGGTGGGGGGATACTACACTTCATGTAAGGAGTAAGAGAAAGTAGAATTTAGTTGGAATTTAGCCTTTTTTTTTTTTTTCAGTGAAGACTCCTCTTTAGAGAGGTGTTTTGATGCATCTGGGTAGGGCTGCTGATCAAGAAATGCACTTGAAGGAAATAAGTAGTTTCTGACAATTCTGTTGACCTGCTCTCAGAGGTTCTCCAGCCTGCCTGGGGGACTTGGCTGGGATTTTTAATGAAGTGGTTGGAAGGAGGAGGGAAGTATTTGGATTCTCTGAATGAGTGGCAGACAAAGTCAATGACTGATGCTGAGAAAGATTTTGTAAACTGAACGGAGAAGCTTGATTTTATGGCTGGTTAGAAAAGGGATATATGTAAGGTACAGGAATTAGAAGTTCTGCCTGGCTGTGAACTGTGATCCACAAGAACCCAAGAAATGAGTGGTGGGGTCACTTCATTTGATGCCTCCTGTGTAAGTAGCCACAGGCCTTACTAATGCCTTAGAGTAGTGGTATGTGATAGAGAGCTGCTAAATAGGTTTTCCTCGGTTATGGTTTGCTGTGATTAAGATTTATTTTTTTTATGATCAGAGAGCTTAAAAGAAGTTTGTCTTCACTGCAGACTCTGTTAGGGAAGTTTAACTACTGACACTTTGATAAAGAGTAGAAGAAAGGAAGGGTTGTGTACTAGGTTCAGTCAGTCATAGCTATCCCGAAGAAGAGGCGTATTAACTGGCTGCCCAAGGCAGCAGTTCTAGGAACTAGCAAACAGTGGACCTTACTGATGTGTAAGGAAACAAGATTTGTCAGACTGAAAAACCAACCTCTACTTCTTACCCTTACCATTGCTGCTGACACAGAGTGTATGTGTTACAGCTGTGTAGATAACCTCTCCTCAAAGAAATACTAACAGCTCCCGTGTTCTGTCATATCCATGGGTTTTTCAGGAACAGAAAGCCTTGCAATGTGAGAGTTTCCTTATACTATCATCACACCCTGGCCTCTTTCACCTCCCCATGCACTGAAATTTGCCTTTTGTAGTAGGGAAGAAATAGGAGCAGCATCCGAGAGAGAAGGTTTCAGTTAATATCAAGAACAGAAAAGCAGACAGATGGAGGAAAGTATAAGGAATAAAGTGAACACAAAATAATTTCCAACTGTAGTTAATTTGCCGAAGGCAGATGGCAGGAACTGTGCCCAGTTAGATGTAGAAAATACATATATCAATGTGCATTTTGAGAGGAGAGCAGTTACAGCTTTACTCTCTTATCTTTTGTCTTTGAAGTATCCCTTTGTCCCACTCTATATTTAGCAGATGCAATGTGGCAAGTGTTAGAAGAGGAGCTGTTATCCCAGAACGTGCTTCAGCCCTCTTATGGGTATGTGTCCAAGTATCTAAAAGTGTATCACAGATACTCTTCACTCTTATTCCTACCTTTTCTTAGAAATTTTCCTCAGAGATATTATCATTCATTACTGATTTACAAATAAAGATCTCTGTTTTTTTTAAAAAGACTCATTATAGCTGTAGTATGACATTCCTAGTATGATATTCTGAGTGGCATATCACTGTATTATCTAGTAATTCTGGGTTAGATATTGGATGTTTAATGACTGCTATTTCAGACAAAATGAATATACTTCTGTGCCCTAATTTTATTCTAATTTTCCTGCTTATTGCCCAGGATTTGTTTCTTATTTACCTCCACTTTACTGGTTGCATGTATGTGTAATGAACCACATGCAGAGCACAGCAATCCAAAAGGTCAGTTTTCAGTTTGCATTCTTATTTGATTGAACAGTACTACTATAGTTCTTACATTGTTATGTCACTTTTACAGTTGTAGGTGTCCACTATCATAAGTTTTGTTCTTGATTTATACTAGTTTAAGCAGAATGATAACAGAGGTCACAAGTTGAACTACACAGTCTAGCTGTACTATAGAAGTTTACTTTTTGGTTCAGCAATAATGGAGCTTTCACAAAGATAACTTTTTTTTTTTTTCTTGCTGGTTCCCTGGTTTTAATTATCATTCAGGAATATAGTTTTCATGCCAGTGTCCCCTGACTACTCTTTTTATTGTTGACTGCTGAACTCTGAGCACATCTGCTAGACTGTGGCTTCTGACATGGGGCGGAGATTCCAGATTTTACACTTCTTGAGGCCTGAAAGTGCTACTCATTTATGGAAGCTGTTCAAGGTAGTGGTGACTCTAGATATGTACGCAATTAAGATTAGTAGCAAACCATAGGTGCTTTTTAATGCTTAAATCTCTTGTGTGACAAAGCTTTCTGTAGTTTGATCTCAATTCAACTACCTAAATTCTTCTAAAACTGCTCCTCAGATACCTGCATCTTCTCTTTGCATCTGTCCTTCAACAAATTTTTGCCTCATTTGCTCAGTGAAAGTAGTAATATTTTTCTTTCTAAGGGATAATTAGTGCTTGTTTAATCTGCAGGTAGGCTGGTGAGACAGGTCATAGAAATGCTTTGACAGCTAATAAGGAAAGTAGCGTGATTTTATGCAAGTAAAGGCAAGACTGGATAGGTGAAGTGTCTGGATAAAAATTTTACAGAATATTTTTGTGATACTGAAAATAGTTCTTCCACACCTTTTTATTATTTTCAAATTGTAAAAAGAAAAATGCTGGCTAAAAAATCATTTTTTATGTTGGCTAGAAGAAACATCAGAACCTTTTTTTTTAATAATGCATCATTTAGTGTAGGAAATTGGTTCCAATATACTGAAGTTGGCTTTCAGCCCAAACATTCCAGGAAATAATTATCCCTTGCAGAACAATGTCACTTTTCAAGTGTATCCTACTCAGGAAACAATAGCAGGTAGCTCAAATGAATTGGTGTTTCATTTGAAGAAAGAAGCAAACTATTCATAGCAAACCTGGTCAGTCTCCTTCAATCATTTGGAATCCATTTTTGAAGAAAAGGGCAGATAGCAACTTGGAAAAAGTTGATTTGGAAAAGCAAATGCTAATGTGTTAAACAAGTGATGATGTTATTTACTAAGTAAACATCTCTACATGGTGCTCTTTTTTAGTTTGTTTTGTTGTCTTTTTCTTTTTCCCTCTACTTCAGAAAGGAACTGAAATATGGAATTTTTTCCTTGTCGTTTCTTATAAATGTAAGATTGTAGTTATTAGCAAATAAGACAATGAGATTTTGTGCTGAGGTAGTGTAAATGAGTATACAATGAGCAGGGAAAGCAAAATGCTGTTCTGAGAAGTGGAACATAAAATGCATATGAGCTCATGATGGATACCCTTAATCTCAGGAGATGTTCTGTGCTTTAGTGGGAACCCAAGTCCTCTTTGCTAATGATTGGCCAAGTGCCCAGTAGGAAAATCAACTTTTTAACTGTTACATGCTGTATTTACTTGTAAACCATCAAAATATTTAATTTTAGAGTAAGAGAATATCTGCTGCAAATAGTCCTGAAGGTAGAGGCTTCATAGTTCTTTAAGACAAACCATGGTCAACTGTTATTTTTCCACACTGTTGTTGTAATGAAAGCTTCTTGGAGAAGAGAAAGGGGAAGAATGTTTTGTGCGGAAAACACAGTTGTCAGAAAATGCAGAGAAACCCTGGAAGTTCCTACTGAACATTAGCCAGCTAAGCAAAATTATCTGTCCATAAGACTGTTGGATTTCAAAAGCTATAAAAGATATTATCCTTCTTCTAAAGTCTGTTTTGTCACTCTATTCCTTTGAAATAGTCAACACCAGCTTGCAAAACACCAGCTTTAGTTGTTGCTCAAGAAAAGTACAGCCAGTGGCCCTAATGAGTTGCTTCAGTGACCCTTCACTAATGTGGTCTGATTTGATCTCAAAGATCAAAATGTTTCATTGCTTCCAGAAGACTGAAAACCATTTGCTCATACAGAGGCAGCCCTCCATGCAGCTTCCAGCAGGCTCATTTGACTTCAGCCTCAGGTTTGCCACTTCAGAGTCCTCGTTGCTTGACATCCTGGCGACACATTGCTCTGGCCAAACTCCAGCTCCCTTCTTGGCTGACTTTCTTAACAGCCACTGCTTAGACCAAGCCATACCTGCCAGCCACTCTCCTTGGTTCTCATTGTGCCCATGGAGTCTCTTTTCTCAGTTTGGCTTTCAACCCTTTCCTTAATTTTCATTTAAGTAAACTTAGTTTTATAACTGCAAAAGAGCAGTTAAATTCAGTCCTGTTATCTTTTGCTGTGCATGTTTGCAGTTAAGCCTGGAAAAGATAATTTTCTAAAGTGACACTGCAGCAAATCCAAAACTGTTGTGCTTAGTGACTATTATCACTTGTTTAATCTTTGACTGTTTTTAAATAGTAAAGCCATCTGAGCCTCTGATTTATGAGCATGTTTTGATACAAGTAAGGTTCCCTTCCCCCTTCGCTCCAGAAAACTTTCTCTTCTAACACAGTACAAAGCAGGTAGACAAAAACCTTGACTTAAGCATTAGTGTTCTTGTATTTGAGGTGTCAGTCAGTTTGAATGCCTACCTATCTTAAACTGCATAAAGAATGAATTTATGAACATGAAACCTTGAAACTTCCCACTGAAATAATTTATTTTAAAACAACAGACAGTTTATCTTTGGATTTATGCAAATACAGAGGGAAAGAGAAGAGATGTCAGAAGCATTTTGCATTGACCAGAGATGCCCTGCGGAACAGAACAGGCTGTCCTGTAACAGTTCTCCAAGTACCGGTCAGCTTTTTTGGTTCCACGTTGTTCCCAACTCATTTTGGGCTGTTGTTTGCATCTAAATCTAATCCTGTCCTTTAAATTCCCCTAAGCTTTGAAATAAGGGTGAATTTTTGGCAAGAACCACTCTCGGCAATTTAACAACAGCCGGCAGTAGCATATAGTCAATTCTGTATCTGCTGGGTTATGCAGAAGGGTCAGACCTGCTCTGAGAATTTTCAGATGCATCCTTTAAAACCTATATTTCAACCTTTACTTAAGCACAGTCAAGTGCTGGCCATCACAGCTACACTGTGGTTCACATACCTCTACCTTATGAAATGATTCAGTGAAGCCATTAGTTGACATTCTTCTGAAATGAGTGGGGAAAGGGGAGAGATTTTCTGTTTACTGATGCAGAAATTTAGTCCAACTACCAATAGTGGGGCCTGGCCACATCTGCTAAAAGATAAGAGATTATTTTTCAGAAGGCAAAATCTCCCAGTATCCAGAATGTTAAAGCTCCTCTTCTGTCTTGTGTTTGTAAGGAGTTTGTTTATGATCTGGTACTTTTCACATTGCTGAGTGCTTCAGGTTAAAAGAAACAAATTCCATGTTGAAATAGAGTGTGTCTTTCAGAAAACCATTTAGGTTTGATTGGGGAAAAAAAAAAGTTAGGTTATTCCAACAGGAGCCTATCCTAAGTGTTTGAGAAACAACCAAACAAGGCATGCCTTATTTTTGCCTTGGGGTCATCTGTTTTGAGTCCTATTCATAGTATCTCCTAATAGCTTTGAGATTGAAATACCGTGTATTTCTGTTTCCTAGCCGGCACTCATAATGGACTACGTTCCTCCTTCAACTAGTTTTGGTTAGACTAAACAGGTTGCACTCCTAGGATTTAACATGATTGTCCACAGTTCTTCTGATCATCAGGTACTTCTTTTTCCTTGTTCAAAACTGTCTTCATGTTGTCAGGACCCTCCTTAAAGCCTGGACATCAGACCTGGACATGGTACTCTCTAAGCATGATACCTCTGCTAAATACTAGGTTGTAATAATTTTCTATCAATGATCAGGATTCCCTTGTATAGGCACCCATTGGTTACAATTGGTCGTTTTTGATCCCACCAGCATACCAGGCACTTCATGGCTAGCTAATTATCCTCTAAAATTTCTAGTCCCATCTGCTGTCATGATCTTCCAAGACAACATTTATTTTGTGTATTCAGGTTTGTTTTTTTTCCTTAAAAATCTGACTTAACATATGACTTAAAAAAAGCCATATGCTGCTTGCTTTGTACTGAGCAGTCCTGAGAAATCCAAATCAAACTGTCCTTTTTACCAATCCTCCACTCTTCCTATGATCATGAAACTAAATAATCATTCTATGTATCCTTGATCAGCAAAGGCGTTGATAGGTTAATAGCATACCATCAAGCAGTGATTATGTTTTTGCGTATGCTGGGGAACACAGAAAAGATGGGTAACTGTGCAGGTTCTGGACACATCTACCATTGCTTCCTACTCATTAGTATATAGAAATATGATGGGGAAATCTGGGAACTCTGATACACACTCAGGATCAGTTCCAAATGTGGCGAAAGAATAGGACTGCACAATGAATTTTGAAGCACAGTGGCCTCATGGTTGTGTGTGCAGCCTAGCTGATTCCCTGGAAATGCGCCTGTTTAGTTAGCAGTTGCATTTTGAAAGTAACCTCTAGTAACTTTGATCCATTTAAATGTGTTCCATATTAGTTTTAGGTTGTTCTGTTTTCTAAACACAAAGGGCTACATTCATACGAACCTGAGCTTGCTTTGTTACTCCTCAAAGAGTCTGTAGTTGCTTTCTCTCCAAATACACAATTATCCAACTCTTTTGGATCTGTGTTCAGTCTCTGATTCACTCTGATTATTAGGCAGTACTCAATAGCGAAGACTTTGAAGGTGAAACTTTGAGTTGGACTTGGAGCATTTCCTGCTCACATGTGATTGCATTAAAAGAGTTAGAAATATGACACTGCAGCTATCTTCCAAGTCCCTTTTGAGGACCATAAACATGCTTTTTGCCCATGATTTTGTCAGAGCAAAGTGGAAAATTACCTGGGACGGTAAGAAACAGTCTCCCATATTCACTTGCAGATCTCTGTTTGAGAGAGGACTGCATGTCCTACCACTTACCCCAGGCCGCAGCATCCTTCTTGCTATTTTCACTCGTTTCTTTTATTTTCTTTTAAAATAAATTGCAGCCTTTCAAGCCAACGACTTAACTGAACTGCTTGCGATCTCACTGTTTTTCCATGACTCTTTCAAAGCAAAATTCTCCCTTGCTGTTTTTTGTTTGTTTGTTTGTTTGTTTGTTGTTTGTTGTTTTTTGGGTTTTGGGGGTTTTTTTTAGTGAGCAGACTTCTGTCTCCCTGTCTTCTCCTACTCCTTCCTGTCTTTTGGCACAACTTGATGTGTGAATTGTGATGCTTGCCACTGTATGTCCGAAGTATTCTGAACTGTGCTCCACAAAAGCAGCAGTGAACTTGACAAAGAAACACGTCTATTTGTAAAACAGAAAAGACAAGGACTTCACACTTTGTGATTGTGATGTTTGTTTATTCTTTATCTGCTGTAAAAACTCATTTGGTTTTGGTTACAAGCCAATGGGATATTTTTGCTTTCTAGCCTTTTTAAACTGATTTTCAGCAAAATATTATACAAGAACAATTCAATCTTCCATTCCAGTTATGGAGCTTTTCAATGGGAGCAAAAGTAGAACAAGGTCACTAAAACTGACTCTGTTACCCAGACTAAAGATGAGATAGGCTAACTTTGATTAAGCAAAGCTCAGGTGTTGCAAAATGTGTGGGTTTGAAGCTTAAATATAACAAAAATGCAATGCAGAAAGGATAGTGTCAGCTACTCCAACTACTGAATCAATACAAGAGCATATTATACAAGAGCATAATATACAAGCATATTATTGTGTCATGAAGGTTTTAGCTGTCTCACACAAATACAGCTGGGCTTTCTCCTTCAAGGAGTTTAAAAACGTTCTGATAGGCACCAAAACTTAGATAATAAGTTAAGCAACTTTATTTTCAGGATTTTTCCTGTCACAGACTTTTTCTGTACCTACCAAATATTAGCAAAAGCTTAGTGAAAAGGAGGTAATGGTAACTATGGCTGTAGTCTGAAACTAATTAGGTGTTCCTGATGTTGTATTTTAGCAGATTGTTATTGGTTATACTGGGCTGAATTACTGGAACAATGTTCTAAGAGAACTTACCATCAAAACGAATGCTTTGACAAGTAAGATGTGATGTGAAACTAAAGGGAAGGGCCTTTTCTTTTGCTATCATTTTATGCCCCTTTTGATTTTATGTATGTGTACATAATGTTTACCTCATGTTTATGTTTACTTTATGTTTACCTCATCTGCTCTTTAGAAAGGCATGAATAAAGAAGGAAGCTTTGTGTTTCTGATGGCTTTGGACAGAGAACAGAGGCAGCATAACCTTAACACCAAATATATTCCCCCTTCTGGAAGTTTTGCGTTTAATTGGCTTTTTCTCCCCTCCCTAGCTGTGTGCTTTTCTGAAGCTATGTCCATCAAAATATTTCTGAACAACTTAAGAATTTCTATAAAACAGTTCTTGGACATAAAGTTCTCTAAATTGGTTTTCCAAGATGCTAATTAATGCCTTTGTTTGGCACTCACTCTACAGGACTTTCTGATGGAAGTGTCTCTTTCCACTTTTTTCCCCCACAGGCAGCTTATTATTTGCAAGCTGGTTGTACAGATGCTATGCAAGCACAAAGGGTTCAAGAGGAAAAGTAACCAAGAAGGATTTTGCTAATGCTTCTGTCCATGTGACACAGACATTCAAGTTACTCATGTGTACACATCTAGAATCTGTTCCCAGGCCACTGCAGGAAAAGGACATACAAATTGTCTAACTTCCCTCTTTTTTTATCCAGTGAACTTGTTTTGGTTTTGTTTGTTTATAGTTTCTGGGAGTTGTATGATAACTGTGCATTTTTCTCTCTAGTGGTGTTTGTCTCTGATCTACTTGCAACTCCATATGATTGCAAAATGTACATGTATTGCTTGCTTCTGAATAGTAAGGTCACCAAAGATGGAATTTTAAAGACTTGAAGTGGAACAAAAGTATGTATGTGCATGGGTAAAATGGATGGTGATTTTTTTTTTTTTTAAATTTAAACTATATCTCAGGGAACAACTAGTATCTTGGGCATTTCCATGTGTTTTTCTGGTTATTTTTCTTTCACTATTTATATAGCACCTGTAAATATACTCCTAAAATTGTTAATAATGAAAAGAATGCCCTTAATTCAAAGATATTTTCAATATGAACTCTAGTTGTTATTTGGTTTTGTGAGATGTTAAATTCTTCCCTTCTAGTTTTTTAAAGTATTTGTATTTAAGATATAATGACTATTCAGGTTGTTGGGCAGACTGAGCAGGACTGGTGTGATTAAAATATTGCAATATTTTAGAGTACTTGTTTGCCCTAATAGAATGTTTCTGGAGTGAACTAACAGTGGTGTAAGTGCTTCAGTAAATGAAAAACTCAAATCGAAGGATCTAATGTTGACTCATGTATTCAGCTGAATTCCACATATTTGCCTTAACTGTGGCCATACCTCTGTCCTTCATCTTACCTGAATTAATAATGTTAACCTCCTTTCCAGTATCTTCGTAGGGAATGTGAAATTTAATTCGTTATGCCAGGCCATTCTAGGTTCAGACATCCTTGATCTTTTCCATAATTTCTGAAGAGAAGTGGTCACCACAGACATAACTGCTGCATTGAGATAAAAATGTACAGAAATGCTTGAGCACAGGCAAAATTTCACCCATAGTGAAAGAGCATTCTGGGTTCTCTACTGTGAATCAAAACTCATCGTGTGTATTGTGGTTATACACAACCTCAAATACCTACAGACTTAAATTTCCCCTGGGATCATTCCCAGCCCCAGCTGACTCACTGTAGCAGTCCCAGCCAGGATGTTTTTGCTTCCGGTGGTGGTCTGTCCTTCTGGGATGCAATACATGTGAGTCTCTCTCACTGTTACTTTGTTCAGTGACTGGACCCATGGTTACAGTTCTGGTCAGTGCATTTTTGCTGAATTAGGCTATTCCTTTGGTACAGCTGTGTCCTGTTTGTTGCCTGTGGTGATTTCAGTCTCCAGATCACTTTTTTGCTTCCTTTTCAGTTCCACTTTTTTTACTAGGATGAGTCAAAACCTAAGGGATGGGTCTATGCCTCAGCTTGTGTGTGGCAAATTTTTACCTGAGTGCCATGTCAACTAGCAACAAGAATCTGGTGTAATATTTTCTCCCAAGCATCTCAAGTACACCTCTGGACCAGTTGCCCAGTTTTCACAGCAGTTGTGTCCTCTCAACACTGTTGCACATAGAAAGATGGGGCTCCAGATGTTTCCTGCCTTCTGTTTACACTGTCTTTTCCCATGCTATTGAACATTTTTAGTAGGCATTTGGGAGCAAAGAAAGTGCTGTGAAAACAGGAGAAAAGGTGCTAAAAGTACATGGCTAAAGCCCATCTCCTGCATGCACAGCTTGAACAGCAGCATGTCCCCAAGGTTCTTCTGGAGCTGCTAAAATGCAGCTGGGGAGAGCAGAGCCCAGGCGAATATGAAGTGATGGTATATAACAAAGTACTCTTCATAACTTGCTTGTTCTGTATTTCCTTCCTCTGTTTGCGGCAGCTGCTTTCAGACAGTTACTCTGGACACTGGTTTTTAATTATGTGGAAGCTTCTCTGGTTCCGGAAGCTCAAAGCTTCAGTAGCAGTGCTTGCTGGTTCCATCTGTGATGAGTGAGAAGGTTCTTAGTTCAGTGGAACACATCTAGCAGAAGTGATCCACACATGACCCTTGGGTTTGGCTCACCCACCAGGAATTTGTGCTGAATGCTTGTATGGATAGGAACAAATGTATCAGTGACCATGTGCCTTTCAAATGCTGTGTAGCCTTTTGACCCCCAGCAGTCTCTTGGTTATTTAGAAGAGAAAGGAAGGTTGTTTTTCTAAGAAGTCCACAGTGGAAACACCTACATTCGCTTCAGTTGTTGAATTATTGATATTATAGTTCAAGACTCTCTTTTGTGAAGTTATATACTGTCATAAGTATACACAGATCATCTCACCTCCCTTTTCTCTGATTTTGAATGGGGTAATTTAGCTGCATTTCTTAGCTGGGATTTGGTTTGGCTTATTTGTTTAATACCTTGAAGAACCTTGCAAAAGCTGCAAGTGTGAAGGTGTATGGTATAATTTCAAAAAAGGTAGGAACGTGAAATAGTGATCCTTTTTTTTGTGGTGGTCAAATGGTAAGAGTAGCTCTTTTCACACACCAGAAAGGTATATGTATTGGGTCTCAAGGAAACTTTTTAACTGGGTAACAACTGGCTTTCAAAGGTTTGACATTTGTTTTTCTGAGCCAAGTGTGTATGGGAGAAGTCTACAAGGTCAAGAGAAAATAAGCAAAAGTCAAAGACAGACTTGTAAGACAAATAGTAACATCTGGTAAATTACTTTTCTTCTACATTTGTGGAGCTCTTGTTTACTGCAGTGAATGTGAAATGTTTTTCTTGGCAGGATTATAGGATTAAAGTCCCCCAGTCCGGGAATAAAGTTCATACAGGTTTGTAACATAATATCCAGTAAAAAACTGTAAATGTAGTTGCATTTAAAACCTATATGTCATTAAAAAGAAATCATCATCATAAATGGTTAGAAAATACATAGGTTTTATTACCTTTTGAGGTTTTTGAGAGGCATCTTGAATCTTTCTAGTGTTATGTACTAGTACATAAAGTGCTGTGACTGTGCCCTCTGTCGATTGACCATCATGTCAATCCATCATTGTGCTAATTAAAGGCCCTTATTCTCAGTTAGAGAAACAATGAGGCAAAGCAGCTAAAAACTTCTGGTGATGTATGTTGAGGACACAACACAAATGAAGTTTTGTGTATCTGTTATGTTGTGGGATCCCCCAAAAGGGGAAAATATTGCTGAAAAAGGGTAAGTAAAAAAGGCAGAGCTGATCTCATTTGGTGAATCTGTGATAGTTTCCAGCTGATCCCACACTGCTATCTGTCCTGACTGAATATTCAGGGAGAAATGGTCATGCAAACAGTGCTTGATTTCTGTGGGAACTGTCTTCCCAGATTAATGTTTTTATTTTATGAGAGAGAGAGGAAAAAAAAGGAGTACGGATTGTATAATTTTTTATAGCATGGGTATAGCAAACAAAGAATTTGCCCCTTCTCCCTTGTCCCATCTTCTTTCTTTCTAAGACTCAAATTCTGTAGAGGTTACAAAAAAGATCAGGGCCAGCTGGACTCCTCAAACAGAGGTTACAGTGGTTTATTCAGTTGTAGGAGTATTTCAGTGAGTTCATGTAATCATTAAAGTTTTATTCTCTGAAAATTAATGTTCTTCTGGTATTTTGCATTGCTTGGACTTTGTTCAATGCTAAATAGTTTAACTGGAACAACAGAAGTGATCCCTTCTGGGATCAACACACTTGGATCAAATGGAAACTGAAAAAAATCCACAGGGCTCACTGATAGAAAGACTAAAATCAGTGTTGTAGTTTATTCTCAAATGCATTGTGGAAACTTCTTTGTAACTCTTAAAACTTTTAGCCATAGTATTAACTGGAGTCTCTAAGGCTAGGGAACTGAAGATTTCTTTATGCTTGCAGGAAACAGAATGTTGAAAGAGAAAAGAGTTGTTCATATAAAGCTCTTTCTGTAGATTTTTGTAGAGATACATTTCTAGAACTGTTCCAAAAGCCATGATTGTAATTTGGCACTGTATGTGTATCTGGTATCAATTCATGCTTGCATTACTTGAAAAGTCATGACAGTTTCTAGAGAACAAAATGTGTCTATGTTGTCAAAATTCTTGTTGGTTGTCTACAGATTATTTACTAGATAGTTTTCATGCCAATATACCAGCTTGGCTGCATTGACTTGAGCGCAATCTCTCCTGATTTAAACTTGTGTTGTGGAACCTGGCCCTTTGCATTTATATTTATGAAGAAGTCTGTTTACTGTCTTTGACAAAAGCAGAACCCAGTCTGTTTGAAAATCAGTGTGAATTGTTCAGCTGTCCTTGTACAGAGGGACAGTTGTACTTTGCTATTATCTTTTGATGAATGTGCTCTTCACCACTACAAGTCTTCCCTACAGATTTCACCAGCCACATGTCAGCAAGTGTAAGAGCCAATTTCTTGCCCTTTGTAAATCAAGCCAATGGGAGGTCTTGGGAGCAGAGAGCTGTAATGGACCATGGAGGTCTGAGAGCAATTATTTCTAACTAATCAAACTCAAGAAATAGCAGGAAGCAAGATTTATTTATGGAAGAGATGTCTACTAAGAAACCTACAGTTTTTATTTACTACTTCCCGAGAAGATTACTAGAAAATGAACAAAATAAAAGCCCAGTAATATCTGAAAATCAAGATAGTTTAAAAATCAGTCAGAAGAGAGAAAAATCTCTCATATATTTAAAAGATGCAAATTCAGTGTTTTGTATCTGTTTCCAAAATATTATGACTTATTTTTGTTGGGTTTTATTTTTTTAAGGTGATAATGTTATGATAATGATTAGGACAACAGAAAGTGGATGTTTCAAGGTGAATCAAGCTTAATTTATTTTGAAAGATCATAGTTAATGAAGTTTTAAGGTGTAGACTAAGGCAAGTTAGTTATAGTCTGGATTCAGGCCAATGCAGTGCTGTATCAGCCCCTGGGTAGCTCAGGGGCAAATTTCACCTTAAGCAGGAAAGGACTTCATTTCTCTGTGTAGTAGAAAGCTGCCCAGAGCTACCTCACTTCGGGGAATAATAGAATACCTACTTCCAGGATACTCTTGTTCTTTCCCACTGTGCTACCATATTTTTCTCTTTGGGGATGCTGGAGGGGACAATTCCTCCCTGATGTTGTAACAGAACAAGTGTCCCATCCACTTGGGTGGGGACCACTGCTTGGTCCCCGAGTAGATTTTGAGTGGATTGTTCTCGGTGTCCCCCTTCCCTTACAACTGTCACGCTCTGGGTCTGCATCTGGCACCAGTTTGAAATCAAATGTAGGCTACTTGGGTTGGCTGCAGACTTTTGTTACAAAGGGGAAAACAGTGCCTATTTTGTTGTAACAGCTCAGCTGTGTCCCACATATCTTCATAATGATATGTTTGGTATGTATTATGTATTTATTTGGTGGGCTATGTTGGGAGGAGTGTGGTGATGCTTCTCCTCTACTCAGCACCGGTGAGGCTGCTCCTGGAGTGCTTTGTGCAGCTTTCCATCAGGAGAGAGGGATGGAATTACTGCTGAGAGCCCAACAAAGGGCCACTAAGATCGCTGAGGGACTCTTATATGAGGAAAGGCTGAGAGAGCTGGGACTGTTCAGCTCGGAGAGGAGAAGTTTTAGAGATGATCTTATCCAGGTATAGAATAGCTGAGAGCAGGCTCCAAAGAACACGGAGCCAGGCTCTTTTCCGTGCCAAGACAAGAGTCAGTGGGCACAAACTGAAACACAGGAGAGGGTGTCTGAACAGCAGACAACACTTGTTTACTGTGAGGGTGACTGAGCACCAGTGTGGAGGTTTTGGAGTCTCCCACCTTGGAGATACACGTAAGTCATGGACATGGCACTGGGAACTGGCCCTAGGTGGTCCTACTTGAGATGGGGGGTTGGAACAGATGACCTCTAGAGGTCCCTTCCAACCTCAACCGTTCTGTGATATTTGGAAAGGGTGAGTATTTAAGCCATGTACATTAAATAACCTTGTTTCCAAGCTCCTTAGGTTTCTCTCCTTATAAATCTACGTGGCCCCACACTCCACAGTCCCTAGAATAGGAAAGAGTCTCCCCTGCAAATCCAGATCTGTTTTTTCCATTTCTCCTGTGACCATCTGCTGACAGTAAACAAGCCATTTTAATACAGACTCAACTCTGAAAATATTTGACAAAAATCTCCACCAACCAGTCAATCATAGCCTGAAATAAACATTGAAGAGCACTAGAATGTCTTGGCCCAGCTATCAGACATATCTGGATGCGCTGGACCATTGTTCGTTGTGCATAACTGTGATTCTGACATATGAGCAGTCTGTCCAGATTATTAAAGAAAATAAAAATAAAGCCATCTGTTTATTATACTTGCAGGTCATTTCCTGCGTATGCAGTTCTTGGAGATAAATGCTGTGAAGTATGAAGCAGTGCCTCTTGTATGTTAAATGAATTCAGGAAGGCATAGTGGTGTTTATGACATTGTAATTACATAAAAAGGAAAAGAGGAAAATCATGCCTTTAGGTGAAAAAAAGCTGACCAAGAAAAAGAAATTGTGTGTGAGCAATTGAAATGGCCTTATAAATAAAAAAATATTTTTACAACAAAATAGACCTTCAGAAAAATATACATTAGTTGCTAAATCAAAGGTTTTTTAGTGGTTTTTTTTTCAGTTACAGGATATGAGTGGAAAGAGTCTGAGCCTTTCCTGTATATCTGTAAGGTTTCTGTTGGGCTTTGACTGCATGGATTGCTCTGGAAAATGCATCACAGATTCTACCCCATTGCTGGTGATCTGATGTACTGGGAAAGTGGAAGCAATTTTAATTGCTCTTTGGTGGCACTTTATGTTCAGCATCTATCTGTGATCTGTGTTAGGTGGAAGAAATATGCTGCTCTGCTGACAATACGTGCTGTGTGTTTATGCTAGGGATGTTTCCTGGGAGCTTCTGGAAGCCATTGGACCAGATCCTCAGAAAACATGAACAAATTACAAATATATTAGATTTGGCTTCCAGGAAAACATTCTTACTTGCGTTTACAGTTATGAATGGTTAACAGTTGCATTTTAGTTTGATTTAAACAGAGTTTGAGCAAAATCTTTACCTCAAGGACAAGCTGCAAGGGAAATCAATGTATGTCAATCTGTTCCTCTTTGGATATACATTCTTTGCTGCCCCATAAGGAAGTATGTGTAAAAAAGTAATTGCATAAAAAACCCAAAAGAGTTATCCATGGCATGTCACTGCTTTCCTGGAAGGATAGTATGGAGGTGTCTTAGTGTTCTCGAACATTAATAAGAGTCAGTGTCTTTTTTAGAAACTTGAGTAAGAAATTGCCCTGGATGCTAAATAGCCTTGACACTCTCCATCCATAATAATTGCAACTGTTGTAGCCCTTGGTAATAGAATTAGTGAGAGTTCCTCTGCTCTTTCCCTCACTTGCACAGTCATGCAGAGGTGGCACAAGAGTTTTGCCAATTGGTTCCTTTTGTTACTGGCAGACAAAAAAAAATTAATGTTGCAACCTGCCTTTCCCTTTCCTTTTTTAAAAGTTTTCTTAAGAGACCAAGACTAAGATCAAGAGCTTTGCAGATGTATCAAGAATTAATGACTCTTGTGTAAGTCACACATTCTGTGCCAAAAATTCTACATCCTAGCTGAGCTGATGAGTACAGAGACAAACTCTGACAGGGAGTGTGTCATGGGAGTAGCAACTGTACAGGAACAAGTATTGGGAATGACTTCTTACAGGGAAAACAAAAGAAGATTAGGGATTCATAAAAATACATGACCAAGATGTCCATAAAAATGAAAGCTGACTAGTCTGACAAGTCTTGGATTTCAAAGTTTTGTTGAAGGTATATCTAGACCCTAATGAATCTGATTTTTTTTTCTCACTGTCTTTTATGGCTTTCCTTTGTGTTAATATGAAACAGAGGTATCCTCTAATGCAGTGGCTCCCTGGAGCTTTTGCTACTTATCTGTCTTTTAATCATAGTGAAGAATACAGGCCTTTTGATATGATCCCCTATTGCAGATGAGGATTAGCTAGAATGAAGGGAATTGTCCACTCCATAGTGGGCAAGGTTGAGATATAGATAAAGGAAAACACAGTCATGGAGCTCTTTGTTTTAGCATTTTTCTCTGTGCTATAGACCTTTTGTGGAGAGCTGAAGAAACAATTTCTTCTCGGGAAGCGACTCTTGAGTCACCATTCAGCCAGTGTGAAATTCAGTTTGGCCTCACAAGGGACAAGGGGGGTTGCAACCTGTGGGACAGACTCAGAGAACGTCTGGGCCGTGACAGATGGCGTCATCACAAGGGAGAGAGGTATTAAGCCTTGATGTAGTGTCTAAAACTGTTTTAAGCTGTGTTTAAACTCATCATGGCCAATGACAGAAATGGTTCAAAATTCTTATATTTTTGTCTGTTCAGAAGTGTTGGGCCAGGCCGAAGTCCTGTGCCTGGACCCTTGCTATGGTACCTTCTGCATCAGGCCTTAAATCAAAACCACGTAGGTCACACATACCTATGCCCCTGAATAGGAACAACAGTTCCTATCCAGAACAGCACTGCAGTATGAAAGTGATTTATGTGATTAAAATCTTCAGAAAATAAAAGACAAGATATGAGTGCTATAGCTATAAGGCAGCCCCTCCAAACAGCAAAATGCTTGGCAATATCAAGAATAGTATCAAGAAAAAGACATTGTTTTAGTGCTGTATAAAAATTTGTCCTCATCCTAAATACTGTATATGGCAATTGTCTCCTCATCTGTAAAGAGACTGGAGTTAAGAGAAAGGAAACTAAAATTGTGAAGAGAATGGTGCTGCAACATTATAGGGAGAGACTGAAACGTCCAGAACTCTCAAATATGGCAGGGAGAAGATTGAGAGAGATAGAACTGATTTTTACAAAGCTATGAAGAAGATATATCAAGTGCAATCTTTTATTCACTGAACCCTGTGTTTACAGAACTAGAGTCTACATAATTTCGTTGATTTTAAGTCAGTCATCTACTAATTTCATTACTTTGCACATTGCATGGGTAATTTCTGATATGTGCTTCCACAGTCTCCTGTGGAAGCAGACAACATCAATAGATCAAAAAAGTTAGACAGAACCAAGGATTGGAGGTCCATAAAGAAGGGATTAGGCAGGAGGATTCTGCAACAAGCCCAGGACAGCTCTTGAGGGAGAGACAGAATACTTGGCTAGATGAACGCCAGTAGGGTATTTTATGTTTTTGTGTTCTTAAGGCCTTCATATATGGTACCTGATGAAACCAAAGGCTTAGAGATATAGGTGAATTCTTTTTTCAGCAGAATTCAAAGGTTTTTTTCTTATCTTCTGGATAGGCTACTCCATCTTATGCAGTGTAATACATTGGTCTACACGAAAGTGTTTTCTTCTTTCCTTTGTCTATAAATGTAGCCATTTCCGCATCAGGGAACAGAAAGTTTCAGTCAGTTCTTTTTCTTAACATTTTTATTTGTTAAATGAGACATCAACCAATGCTTGGAGTTAAGTACAGTTATGCATTGAGCAGGGAGAGGTGGTAGAATTATATTATGAAATTATTTTATTTTTGGAAAATAGTTTGCAACTACTTGTTATTATGCTTAATATTGAAAGTAATCTATAAAAGAACTCTAGAAAAATGTGTTTGCATAGCTTAACATAATTGTGTGATAGTCAGTAATGACTTAACTTTGGTGTAACTTTGCTATTCTCAACTAGTACATGCTATTTTTTGATATGAGATGAGCTGTTAGGTCTGACTAAAATTGGCAGAGATAATCCCTTTTTGGTATCAAGTAACTTTATCCTAGATTTGAGTCTTTTCTATATTCTGAGGAAGTTTGTAATTATTCCATTTTTTTGAAAGAGGAGGTTACTTCTCCCTCTTCCTCTTTTTCTTCCTTTTGAGTAGTGTGTTACTGTCAGGCTTAAGAGCATGGAGTTTATTTCTCTGCAAGCCAACTTGATATGAGACTGTCAGTGCAGTTATGCTAAGCAACCTTTTGGATCCATCTTTTGGCTTTGGACAGTCACACCTTTACTGTGCTTTCTGCTCTCTGTGAGGTGGCTTAAGAGAAGGCTAAATTATTTTGAACAGTTTATGCACTCCATCAAGAGTTCTCAGGAAAATAATTATTTTGCTAAGATTTGTTAGTTTTAAGGGTCAATAAACACTTTATTTGCCCTCTTAATACCGGCTTAAAATCAAACGGGGTAAACAAAAAATAGCACAAAGGGAATATTTCTGCACCAGAATATCTGCAATTGTTTTTTTTGTGTTACTGCTTTCAGCACAAGTCACAAGAATCTGCAGTGTCTTAATGACACACCCTAGGGTGGCCACTTTCATTCTGCTGTTTCCTGCTTTTTGGTTTCTTATCCTCCCCTGGAAGCATGACAGGCCTTTCCACACTAGTGTGGGAGAAGAATAGGCAGGGAGAAGTCTGTACTCAGTCTCTTAGTGTCAAATACCAACTCTTCATTTTTTTTCCCCCATAAAATACCAGAACTTTTGTTTGTTTGGGGTTTTTTGTTTGTGGTTGGTTTGGTTTGGGTTTGGTTTTTTCTGAGGTAAGCAGATCCCAAGCAAAGAGTGAGCAAATAAGTCTGTGCTGAGGTGTAGGATCTGGCAGTACTGGAGGATATGAGTAGGAGTGGGCCTCTATCCCAGTGATGCTGCATGAAGTCAAATCCTCCACAGTCAAATCCTTCTGCAGAGTTCACAGACTCCTCTGCAGCACCTCCCAGTAAGATCAAATTCTTTGAAGCAGGAGACTTGTGAAGGAAAAGCCCCATACCTATCTGCAGATACCCAAATCGTTTTGCACTTGTTTTTGCAAGGATCACAATAGTTGGTGTTACCACGAGACAGTCATATTTTGTGTCAGTAACCCTGAGGATTCCAGCAGCGTCACCCCTGTCACAGCCATTATCACTGGGGCAGTCACCCAGCCTTCCCAGCCAAACCTGGCTCACTCTTCAGGAGTCTGGGGGAGGTGGGGAAGCAGAGTTGGTGTCTGACAGCTTGCACCTGGGAGAGTACATGCACCCTTTTGTACCTTATCACATGGCTACACCAGCCAAACACTCTGAGTGTCAGGAAAAGGTGCCATGACAGGAGCTGGCTGCCAGTATTTGGCAAGAGTGGTTCAGGGAGAGAATAGGATGGTTAGTTGAAACTAAGATGTTAAAAGGTGTTTTTCTGTGACTCTGGTATTTGATGTGACCATGATCAAAGAATCAGTGACCTTTGCAGTAATGGGTCACAGTCAGGTCTCAGGCAAAGTGTTACAAAGCTGAGGTTGTACTACTTCTTACACTGAAGAGATTTTTGAAGATTAATGTTTGGAAGGGAGAAAATTATAGTAATATATTTTCAGAAGTCCTGTTATTTTATTAGATCTCAGGTAGCTTTCAAAGACTCAAAGTAGCAACCTGAGTGGTTTTTTTTTTAACTTTCACCAATGTTCTCTGACTAGGCAAATGACCCTGTAGGCCCTTAGTCTCTCTTTTTCTGTGCTCACTGATGGCCAGGACATCTTGCTCTTATAAAGACTTGTACAGTTTGACATGGCTTAGGGCTGCTTCAGTTATGAGCTTCACAAAAAAGTTAGCTTCCATGCTAGAAAATAAACACACCTGCACTTAAAATCCAGTGAAAGTCAGGCAAAGTCTTTCTAGGGTTTTTAGTTTTACTGCTAAAGCCCTGCTCAGCTAGGGAGCCTAGAGAACAGCTAAAGAGTAGAAGGGAGAGTCCTGCCAGCCTTTCATGTAGAAAAACCTGGCTTCTTCATCCTTTCAAGGCAACAGAATGTCAAGTCAGGTTGTGTTGCCTAAGGCTGTATGCAGTAAGGGGATTTAAATGTAACCTCTGCATACAGAAAAAGGAAGTCCCTTAATTCATTCAATATTTTATTAGAAATCTCTTAATGCTGGTCTTATTCCTAAAGGTAAACATCTCGGAGGCTTTTCAAAGCCTGTATTTCATTATTTAATAATCTGTTTTCACTAACACAATTCCCTAGGTCTGAGCCTGTAACTAAGTCCACAAGCTGGAAATATCAGCAGTCCAGGAACTGTTAAATAATTAAGCCATTGGTGCCTGTAAGTGTTAGGGCTTGAATCACTCACATTTTATTTTCACAAACTGCTGGGAAAAAAAGGTGTCATTGCAAAAAGATTACTTACTAGCTCTTTTTAAGGACAAGATGACTTTTTTCCTGAAGTGGTATGGCTTTCAACTGGATGAATTTTTGTAGGATAATGTTTAATAGCCAGCCTGGACAGACCTGTTTCTTTGTGTAGAGCAGTTTCCTCTTGTATCCAGAGTTATCCCATCTTCCAGACTCACTGGAAATCCCTACTTTCATTCAGAGGCTTTTTATAGGACTGGTACCTGGCAACCTTTTTTAAAAGAATTGTGTGCAAATAGCCATGGACTGGAAAGCACAGGGCAGTGTTTTGGCTGTGGAACAGCAAAACCCTACATGGTGTGTGGGCACAAGTTCTTGTTCTGTGCCTGTGTGTGGGCATATGTGGACACAAGGACACCTTTCCACGTGTCCTCTCTCTCAGCTGGGGTAAATGTATCTGAAGGAACTGAAGGCCAGACATTCAGGTACTCATTTTGGCTTCTCAGACACTGAGGTGGATGTGGGCTCATTTTGAGCACATAGGATATGACACAGACTGCTCTCTATTTGCAAGCAGATGGAGGCAGGTCAGTCCACAGAGGGAGTTTCTCATCCATGAATGATAGATGTCATGATTTTTCTTCATCAGAAAAAATGAGATTGGTTTTATCATAGTACTGTATACCCTGGAGGAGGAAAAAGTAGTACAATCATGGATATGCTGTAAGAGAAGAGGAGTTCAAGGAGGGGTTCAACACGGGGCTTTTGAGACCACTAATAACATGCACTCTCTAATTTAGTCCAGACAGAAGACATTTGAGTGCCATAATTTGTTATGGCACCAGACTGCTTTCTTTTGTAGACAATTTGAATTCAGTGGCTATGTGGAGTGAGATGGCTGGATAAAAATGAGGTGCTGGTCAGGGAAGGGGAAGAAAATAAGATTTTGATGAAATGTCGTAGGACCTGAGAGTATTTTATTTGTATTGCTAAATGTAATTCTGCACTTAGCAGTGCAAAAACCAAATTAGTACAAGACAGGAAATACATATGGACTGTCTTGAGTTTGGGGTTTCTTTTGTTCTGTTACATGATGATATGACAATGCTACCTTTCTATTTCCATCATTGAACATACTTAAGCTAAAATCTAGAAGTAAATGGTTAGAACTAATTTTTTTTCATTACATCTATTTGTTTACTTTGGTTTTTGAAATATCTTGTGACTCTTGTGATCTGTAATGGGAAATCTCTCTGCATTCCCTTCAGAGTTTGTTTGCTGTGCTTACAAGCTTAGTCTTAGTAACTAAAGAAGGAACTGTCTTTTGGTGATGCTGGAAGCTTTAGCAACTGTAAATATACATGGAAAATTTAAACCTACAAACATTAATGTAAAAAGCAATTTTTAAAATATTTAAAATATTTTAAATTATTTGATTTAAAATCACTCATAAATTATGAAATACAAGTATCAAGCTCACTTCTACAACCTCTGTGAGACCCGTCTGCATCCTATATGTTCATTATAAAGCAGTTGGTAATTTTGGCTATCAGCATGAAAATATTTTTCTGATAACTTTTGAGAAGAACAAATTGTCTCAAACATGTAAATTATGAAACCACGAAGCTTGCTTTTCAGATCACCAAATATTTAAAAATAATCTTCCTCTTGGTTAGGATTGACTGGACTTATCTGCTGCCCTGATTTAAACATCATATTGACATCTTGTTGTGATTTGCTGCAAAAAAGAATGTGGAGATATTTGTGATTATCTTCACGGCATCCTGTGGGTTAAGCAGGTTATGACTGTTTTCTGCAATTGAGAAATGGTGAACTGCAGTTATACACCTCTTTGGGTTTTTTTGTGAATGTTACAAGGGAATCAGAAAACGTTGCTGTTATTACAAAGACATCCTGTTTCTTTAATAGCTATAGTTGAATTAAAAAGGGTTTTTTCCTAAACTCGTAGCAATAATTGAAGTATTAAAACTGAAGAACTTCCTTTCATTGTATCACTTTGATTGATTATGAAAAACAAAGCCCTAGTACAGATAATTTTAAAAAAGCTGAGAATTTTGAATTAGTAAAAATTTATGCAAAATCACGTTTTCACCAAACACCTTATACCATATGCTGGAAAACAACCAGAAATATATCTTACCTGATGGTCATACTTACCCATCTTTTTCTGTGTCAGAGAGGGAGAAAGTAACACTTTATGATTCTCCAATTCTTTCGAAAGGGGCGCCTCTAGAATGTGGCTTAAATATCAAGCTGTCCTTTTCATACACAAAGTAATAAAGTATCTTCCACTGTCACTTCTTTCTTGTGGCCCAAGACAGTTTTCTTCTAGTACTTGTGTTTCTCATAGATTTATTTTTTGTTTAATCTTTTTTTTTGAGAGGAGCAGAAGCATTAGTGTTAAAACAGGAATAAGATACTTAATCAGTTCCAGGTAAGCAACCTCAATTTACCTCAGATTTGCTTGCAACAGGGGAGGCACAGGGACAGACAACTTAGCACAGAGTTGCTGAAAAGAGGTAGCTTGTCAAATTTTCTGCCATGTTCTTGCTAAGTCTGCGTGAAATGCAAGTTCCCTCCCTTTTTGTCTTCACTCTGGGGATATAAGGACATAACAGCAATGTAAGAGGGTTCTGACAGTTTTTTCATCAATAGGTAAATTCAGTATTCTTTGGGGTATGTATGTCCCTAAAGAACAGAAGGAAGAAATAAATGGCTCATCTTGAATGAGTATTCTTACAATAAACACTTGTGTAAATAGGAATGATGTAATATGCACATTATTCTTTAGAATTAAGATTTCCCTTTGGAGTTAGCAGGCAGTTAAGTGTCAAATTTGAGGCAGAAATTGAGCCAAGATGCTAACAGATTTTTTTTCCTCTCTTGCAACAACTCTCATTTCCTTTCTAAAAATCAGGCTTAATAAGCTGTTTCAGATGTCACAAAAGGGCCTGAACAAATAGCTGTTAGGCCTCTGCATTAATCTTGATAACTTTGTAGTTCACAGCAAGCCAACAATACCAAAATGTCATACTGTTCTGTGTCTGTCCACAAAATTAATCTTGACACCATACTGTAGCTTGCTTTAGAGGCCTCTCTGAACAAAAGTAAGTTTAAAGAATCCATCAGTTGCACCTGGAATTTCACTATATCTCTAAAGAAATGGGAAGGGAAGTCAAATGCAGCTTTTAATACTTGTTGAACTCGAAACTTACCGGATTTCATTACTTAGGCCCTTGTTGTTTTAAACCACTTATTATTAATCTATTAATTTATAATTAATTAATTTAATATAGTATTTAATTATTCAATTGATTTAATGAACCTATTGTAGAATTATAATTTTATATGTCAATTAATTGGTAATTAATATTAAGTATCTCTTATATATAAATTATTCAGCTCTTGATCATTAACTTTCAACATAATATAAATTTCCAACAACAGATGTGCTTTTTCAGTGTTCTCTATTGGTAACAGATCCGGCATTTTCTTCAATAATGTGTTTTTATACCACTTGGGATTTTTTTATTGTTTATTCAGAACAATGTTTTCCTACTGTACAAATTGGAAACCTTTTCTCTACTACAGTTTCAATGCTTTAGCTCTTGCTGTCATAAATGCTGTGATATTACCTTTCCTCTGACACCTCAGTTATGCTTTTAGGAAAGCTTTATCCCTGCAGTAACTTTCTCAGAATAAATATATCTTGGGAAAGGCCATTAAGAAATGAAAAATTTGCTTGTCTATGAATCTCTTAAAGCTTTTGCTTCTACAGCTTTATTAAGGAGCAGAGTTCACCTTCAACTTACTATTTCAATGGCAGACCGTTGAATGATGATTCACAGAGATCTAATGAAATTGTCCTTCATAAAAACATCTTTATGGAAAATGTGCCCTTTCTGTGTTTATACCACAGACGACTTAATTTCATTTTAAGATTTCAGTAAAGCACAGAACTATTGTCTGTTTTCTAGGCCTTGAATTCTCTTGCACGTTGGCCAGGCCAATAGATTCCACTTGTTAAGTTTTTGTTGATTTTTTTCCTTGTTACCCAGAATAACCAGTAAGTAGCTAGAACATATTTAAATGAATGGTGTTTGACAATGAGAGGGAAAAGTCATGGATTTATGATTTAGTTGGTGGCTAAGTTCCACACAGCCTGTTGCTCACTCCCAGTCCCCTCGTGGGATGGGGAGAAGAATCAGAAAAAAGATGGAACTTATGGGTTGAGATGAAAACAGTTTAATAATTTAAATAAAGTAAAATACAATAATTGTAGGAAAAATGGACATAATGAAAGGAGGGGGAATAAAACTCAAGAAAAACAAGTGACGCACAATAAAATTGCTCACGACCCACTGACCGATGCTCAGCCCAGCCCTGAACAGCAATTGGCACCTCCCTCGTTCGTATACTGGGCATGACACTCTATGGTATAGAATATCCTTCTGGCCAATTTGGATCAGCTGTCCTGGCCAAACTACCTTCCAATTTCCTGTGCACTTCCTCACTGACAGAGCATGAAAAATACTTGACTTTGGGTGAGCACTACTTAGCAACTACCAAAACATCAGCATACAGTCAACATTATTCTCATACTAAATCCAAACCCACATCCCTGTAGCAGCTACTAAGAAGAAAATTAACCCTATCCCAGCTGTAATCAGGAAAGAGATTAGTGGATGATATAAAGAGGAAAGAAAGAGGAAGTGGAAGGTTTAGCATATCTGATTCCTGGGCAGGAATGGGACACCCGTAGTGTGGATTTTGTTACTGATGCTACCGAACTCCAGCTCTTCAAGGTGAGATTCTGCTGACCATAATCTCTTCTCACGTGAGCTTGTACAGAGAGCCTTCACTGGAACGGCTCAGTTGGGAGGTACAGCACTGCAAGTCCTTAACCATCTTATCATGCCTATTCTGGAAATTTAAAACTCATTAATGTGGACATTTGACCCAAGTGTTAAAATGTAAACTAATACCCTCTCCTCTGAATGTAATAGAGCTGTGAGGACAGAAACTACTTTGGACCAGTGATGTGCTTCAGGTACTGCGAGACGTTTGCCAGTGTAGGTGGTGAGAAGGTGTATTTTGTCTCAAATGGAGTATGTTGTACAAAACTTACTGCAAGTATATTATGAACTTTATCCTCCTTTTGCCATGTTTGGAGCCTATCCTAATTGGGTCTAAGCAACCTAATAAGATTATTGTGCTAGAAATGTGGCATTGGAGATTTTTTTTTTTTTTAATTAGGCTTTTTATCTCTGTTACCCTATCCCAATACTAACACAAATAATATCAGCTTCTCTATGGCACATCTACTTCTGTTCAGTTGACATGTTTGCATATTCTGGAAAAGAAATCAAATTATAAATGACAGTCCACAGCACTCCCTTTTGGATTAGCTTGAATGAAATGAGTAGGTTATATAACTATGTTTTCTTATGGCTTTGGGGTTGAGAGAAAATTATGGGTTTTGCCAGATCCTTGACTTCTTTTGTATGAGGCAAGGGATCTCTACAAATCCACGTGACCTCAGGGAGAGTTTAAAGAACTCGCCAGTTCCTAGAGGTCTGTTACTGGATCAGCCCAATGGTAGACATAACAGGAATGCAAATTACTTCCATTATACAATTTTAATAAATATGATTCAAAGACAACTGTTCCTGCAGCTTGTCCAACAGAAAAAAAGAGCCAAGGCCAACTGCTGAACAAAAATGCCAGTAACTGTGATGAATTATAATTCATTTTGGACAGGGAACAATGAATATATGACCTAAAGGAAAACTTCAGGCAATGTAATTAGGGGGGGGGAAATCCCTGTAGTAGTATGAAATATGGTTTGAACAGGAAACTCTCAAGTGTTAGAAATGAGTCTCTGAATCTTCAACTGTTCAAAACCAACCTAGAAATGCAACCTAGGAAGGATGCAGCAAGTCTTGCAAAGGGTGAGGTCTCCAATAAGTGACAATTTCTGTGATTCTAAATGCTCATCCAGAGAAAATTCAGAAAAAGCATTTTATTTCACATACAGCCTTATCAATAAGACAGTCACTACCCTATTACAGCAGTGTTCTTGCCTACTGAAGATGGCTAAACAGATTTCTGCTTTCCCATGCTTGAAGAACCTGTTCAGTTTGAGAGCTATTAATTTGTTCTTTTGGGCCAAAGCCCAATCTCAGCATAATTTCATAGGCTTCTGCCTTTTCCTTCATCTCTTCTGCTCTCTCTTCTTCTATTTTTCTAACGTAGTTCCTCTTCTTGTTTTCCTTCTTACAAGATATTTCTTACCTTCTAAATCCAGGTGAAACAGTCCCTTATATTCTCTTCACTGTCTTTATTTCCACGATAGGAGAGATCCTGTGTCTGACATGAAACTTCCTGTCATCAAGTTTGAATCTTAGATCACCCATCAGTTTCTACATATCCATTCACTGAGCTGTTCCTCCTTCAATGCCATGATATACTTACTTTTTCCCCCTCCTTGTTCAGACCATGCCACTTTCCACAGGATTAAGATTTCTTCTGGGTCACTGTTCTAGGGCCTCAATTTATAGCTGCAGTGCCATGCAAGGCAGCAGAGAGTTCTTGCCAATACTTGGCGGGCCTCAGATGGTACGATGAAAAATAGACCCCTGAATGTCAGAGGTAACAATGCTTTAAAAGCTAATTTTGTCATTCACCATTTCTCTATTCCTAATCTCAGAAGCTTGTTGTCTATCTTCCATAATGAAAAAGAAAAAAAAAATCATGTTGTCACTGGATTCCAGTAAAATTAATACTATGTGTTAGATTCAAACCAGTCTTAACTGTACACTCTCAGTGAGACCCATCTGTATTGATGTAGACTATTTAAAGCAGTAACAGACTCTGCAGAACTGTGGTGTGGTCTGTCACTATTTCAGATGTACATATGCTGCAATTTGAAGTTGTTGGTTTGGTTTTACTGTAGGTTCCTCACATTAGGGTATAAAGACTGCTGAAATTCAGAGGGGACATGCAGTAATAAACACTATGTGTGTTGTATACTGTTCTAGGGTCTTGGTTTTGTCTCTAACTGGTGACTAAGATGAAATGTGCAGAATCTGAGAGTTGCAAAAGCTATTATCAACGTCTGGGAGTGGGGTTGTGTTGCTGTGCCCAGATACATAGCAACAAACAGCACACAAAATATTACACCAGAATGGAAGCAGAGGAGTGACCTTTGCTCTGTTGGCTGCCAAGACCAAGCTGTTATGGACTGATGAAAGGAATGTGCTCAAGAGGTGAGGCCATACTTGCTGAGATAGCTGTTTCATGATGCTTAGAAAGTTACAGTGAGAGACAGAGAGCATGTACAATCTCCATTTGATGTTTGCTCCTGGAACTGTTAAATGGAAGCCTAAGCTGAGGAACTGAGGTTGTCTGTGGGTTTGTATGATCCTGCTTGATGCCAGTGTACACCAGGATTCGTTTTCATCACTTATCAATTGTATTGCAAAATAAAAGGCCTTTTGAAGTACAGTTGAAGTGTGGAGGGACAGTACAAGTGAGTGTGTGCAGAAGTGAATGTAATGTTTGAGGGGAATTCATTGCTGTCAGTGCCAGGCTGAGCCAGTGGGCAATCCATGAGTGACTTCTGGTTTATCCATTAATTGTTATCCATCTCCTGCTGGTCTTGTTCCTTGCTTAGCCAAAACCATCCTTGTAAGTGCAGAGCACTATGCTGGGCAGCTATGTTCTTGCTTCTGTGAGGGTGGCAGGAGGATTGCATTACTTGCTCTGCCATCTCCAGTGTCTAGACGAGGAACCCAGTTAGAGGCGATTACTGATGTCTGCTCAGTCTGATACTCGGATTACTGAAAAACAAAAAAGTGGCACCTGAGTGACATCTGAAGTTCCAACTATATGATTCTGGAACTAAAAGCTCTCTGTTCTGATCCAGTCAGAAGAAGGGACTTTGTATATAAATGTTGAATGTTAGATTCAATATTAAGGGCCTGATTCTTCATTGAATTGCACTGGTGATATTCCAGGACCAGTATTCTGACTGAATCTTTAAATATTGAATTTCTTCTGACAGGATGGAAGCTGATATGCAACCTCTGACATTAGACTCCCATGCTGTTTCTTATGTCAAAAGTGATGACAATTGCCAGAAATAGCGACTAGCAGCAGCAAGAGACTCTGCAATATTCACCTTAATTGCATTATATATTTTCAGACATAATTTACAGTTCTAAAGTGTTGAAAAATGAGCGTCCTGACATGAGTGCTCAGTATCCTGTATCAAGCCACTGGGAACAGTAAAGTTTCTCTTTCAAGTTTCAACAAAAGCAGTCCCTTACTGTGTGACAGAAACAAGCTGCACCAAACCTGCCAATGATTCAGCATGTTTTTCTTAATTCAAACTGGGCTGCAGCCTAAAGTTTGCAGTAGAGATCTGAACTCTGCAGGGAAACACCAGAGGCTCAAGCCTTTCTCCCAGCAATCCATCATGGTGCCAGGTAGGGAACCAAATGAGTAGCAAAACACTCTCTGTACTAAAATAGCATAACAAATGGCTCCAGGGCACACAGAGAGAGGCCAATTCACAGCATTAATTATCCTAGAAGTAATTAACAAAATATTGCTCAAAAATCTTCAGTGGCACAATTGAGAGCTGGATGAGTTTTTGAACTCAGGAATATTAAAATCCTTGTGCAGTAGCTGTGATTTTGATGCACATTGGGAGGTTTCACTGTCAAGCAGACCAGTTTTGACTGGAAGAGAGAAATGCAGTACAAAATATAATTTGCTGTGGAAATTAAAGAATGAAATGTAAATTTTTCCAGCAAATTCTGACCTAAGCAAGAAAGGGAAGAAACAGACTTTACTCATTACTAGAATAAGTCTCATTAATTGCAGTGAACATTTTTCTGAATTTAGCTATGATTTACTAGGTGGAAACTGTCTTGAAGTGAGTAATTAATTTTTCAAACACGTTCATTATTCAAAAGTTTTGGACAAATATTTATTATGTTAGATTTCAGCATGTGGATCATGCATGAACAGCCTATTCTTAGTTTTACTTACTGCATTCAATATTTAGTATGACATCCTTCAGCTATGTGATCCATCTCATAAATCTTAAGTTTTAAAATGTTCCCATTTTTCACTGTACTTCTGCTCTTGACCAGTCGGAAATGAAGAAGATGTTTATCATACTTCACTAAACACAGGAGTCTGTTTAGTCTTCTCTATTTAGTCTGAGTACTGAATAGAAATTGCATGCACCAGAAATTAAACCATGTTGAAAACAGCAGAAGAGCTTGGAGAGGGATACATATGAATGCCTTAAAAACACCTAGGCAGCATGGAAAAGAATTTGTCATAAATTATATGAATGGAAATTCAATTACAGTGATTGTGTAGACGTAAGTAGTTGGCTTGTGTCGATATCAATCATGGCAAAAGATCTTTAAGAGGGAGACAGTACCTGAGTTTCAGGATGGACACAGAGACAAACAGCGTCCAGTGGAGATGCCTAATCTGCATTCTGGGAGTTCTGGGTGACCAGAGCCTTCTGCTGAACCAGGCCTGCTGAGAGCTTCTATATTGGACAGGGGTTTAGGGAGTGTTCAGTTCCAGAGGGGTTTCAGGGAGTTGCACAGGCTGGTTTCCTTGGGGTTTGCTACATCAGATAGACCTGCCACTTCCAGAACACCATTATCCATTAATTTATGAATCAATACGTCTTTTACCACAAAATAATGCATTTACATAAAAATTAATGGAACAATCCTCTAACCCCCTAAATAGCAGCCACTTTTCTCAAATGTTCCTATTGTCAAAGAAGTAGTGATATACCTCCATTCAAGTAATAGAAGTGGTAATGGTTGTCCAATGCTGATGGGTCTTACTGAAAGCAATTTTATTTACAGATTTTTCTTTTTCTGGGAAGTAGTAGAATTCCTCAAGGAGCAACTGACTCCTTTCTATGCAAAATATGGAAAGCTATGAGGTACTCAAGTGCTCTGATTTTGTTACATGTTATAAATGCTCAAACTATGAGATCTAATGCAGTATTTACACTGGATTATACTGAGACAGGATATTTAGATTCAAGAGCTTCATTTTATTCCTGTTGAAAAGTAGAGAGGAACAGCTATTTATACAGTTTGTATGTAGGGTAACATTTGGATTTGAATTACCTTCATTATTTGTACATTGAGTTTTCGGTTTACATTTAATCCTAAAAACAAGTCCAACTAAATATTTTTCTGTACAAATGTAATTTGTCCATGAGATTTATCAAATCTTTTGTGACAAATTTTTTTGCAAATTTTTTTTCTATTTGGTAATTTTTAAGTAGCATGATTTAAAATATACAGGTCAGTATTTGTGTCTGATTTTAAGCCTCAGGCAACATTTTTGAATGAACAAAAGCCTACACAGTATTATTCATGCAAACATACAAAGCACCTACGTAATTCTAACACTGCCTGGCACCCGTGACCTAAAAACATTTGCTGAGAAAGATGCAATGAAAAAATGCAAAAATAAACAAAATAGTTGGCACTGGTAAAGGTTTTGGGATTTTTTTTGGGTTTTTTTTTTTTTTTCCCCCAAAGACTGTAAAGTTCTTCACAGAAACTGCTTAAAAAGCTTGACCTCAAAGCATCTCTCCTTCAGCTGCTGAGTAGAGGTGTTTTTCCATTTGAAAAACATTGGGTGGATCTGTCGAATTACTGGAAAAAGTGAATAGATTGTGTTAATCAGTGTTGATTAATGCCTCTTGCCTCCACACACTTTCCACGTCCCTAGGAAAAAGGCTACTGGGCTGCAGCTGCAGAGTGGCTACTGTCCTTATGAAGAGGGTATGGATAGCATCCCCCATGGCATAGCATTGTGACCTAAGTGCTGCTTGTGTCCTAAATATATTGACAGTAGATGTGTCTAAACCAGGGTGGTCCAGTGAACAAAGATTGAAAGTGGGAGTTGCTTCCACTCCCAAATCTTTCACTGGCTTCTTCCTGGACTTAAGTGTCTCTCTCTGTCTCTCTCACTTAGCACTGTCCTTCTCCTGTAGCTGGTTTATACAGAATGTTGTTGATTAAGACCTCGGTTTGAACTCTCACAGAGTTCAGTGGCTAACAGTTTCTAATCTCTCCAGCTGCTTTGAGCATTGCACCCCACTGCAGCTGGTCTTGGCCTAGGATCAGCTTTATGTGGATTCGTTACCGTTTAAGCAGAATAAAACGAGATGTGTCTGGGTATGGTATCCTTAATTTGGGTTAATAAACTGAGTAATACAGAGTTGTGTAGCCCATCAGCGTAAGTTACTGGCACTGCAGAGGTACATATATCTGTTCTCTGCTCTGACTTCACATATGGTCTTGGTGACCACAGTTCAAAGCTTCATTCTTCCTTATCAAGGCATTCAGTGGTCTAATCCCACTGGTATCCAAGACCAAAACCACCTGTCTTCTAAAAACCTGAGACGAAAATGGGAGTTGCTGATTCTGCTCCTTCTTCTGTATGCCTGTCTTTTTATTTTTGGGATAAGGTGCTTTCTGCTCTCTCTAGACAGCTCAAGTGTTAAAGAATTCAACCTCTGATCCTGGAATTGAGGAGGGCAGAGAGATTAAGTTATGGGATTATTTGGAGTGAAATGCCAAAAACATTGTCTGCTGAGGACTTCCTCATGTGCAACTAGGCTATGGCTTGACCTAAGGTTTAGTCAATGCTAGTGCCTGAGGAGAGACAAAGCTTAGGGCTGCAAGTAGACTCAGTCTGACTGTAAACAGGCTGCCAAAGAAGAGGAGAAGCTGCCAAAAAACTTATCCCTGAGAATTTCTTCATTCCAGACTATGTTGTGTAACTTAGGCTAAGGCTCAGAACCTGTAAGGGCCTAAGTCTGGGGTTGGGCAGGAGACCAAGTGTAGAGCTGTGAGTGAAGTGAGGCTGTAAAGGTGCTGCCAAAGAAAGTGGCAATCTGTAAGTAGGCTTCTCCCTTCAGAAGTTCTTCCTGTGTGGGAGGGCTGTGGGGCTTCCTGTATGTCTCAGTCAGTGCCTGGGATTGGGGTTGGTAGAGAGGCAGAGCCTACAGCTGCAGTTGGACTGGAGCTGCAAAGACACTGACAATGCAAGGAGCAAGCACTGGAGAAGGATTTCTCTTGCAAGAACCTCATTTGCATTTTACATCTAGAGTTCCATCCTGAACTGTATTATTCTATGATTATGTATTGACTCTGGGAAACAATGTGAAATTAAATGCAAAAAAAAAAAATCTCTATGGCTGCAGTTCAAGTTTAAAAACCAGAAAATTCAGGATGACTCTCCCATGGTCTCCTCAACATGAAAGAGTCTGCATTGGCTACTATCCAGTCTAGTTGGGAGGTAAATTGTAATCCTCCTCCTGGAATCCAGCCTTCACCGCCAATGCCCCCAACCCCTCTTCTCCTGAGAACTGAAGTCAGCCAAGTGGAACCACAAACCCTGCAAGAGGCTGACATTCACAAACCAGTCCTCCCACTTTCCTACCTCAACATTTCCCTCTTCTTTGCTGAATTTCCTTCTTGGCCCAGAAACTCCAGGCTACACAAGTCTTTGCTGTGGCAAACCATCTAACCCCTTTGGGCATGGAGAAGACAAAGTGTGCTTCCTGGCTCCAGCTTGCAAGCAGCTGAGACTTCATCATACCAAAAATTCAGCTGTTGATGCTAAATATGTGATGCTTCCAGCACATATGGGATAGAACGCCTGGGAACTGGGAATGTCATGGCTGAGCTGTCCCTTCTTGGGAAGGCCCTTTGGGAGCCAGCTGACAGGTAATTTTCAAGTAGTCAATCTGGCATGTCAGGCCTATGAGACGTCAGATAAATTTACTGCTCTCTTTCTGCAAGAATCCCATGTTGACCCTTAGAAAACATCATCTCATAAGTTTACATCTCTCTGTATAAATCAAGAGGTTTGTAGAGATAAGGGCCAAACCATATAATAAAATATTTCATTAAGTGCTAAGTGCTAAATTTTAAAGCACTGACCATTTCAAGGGCCAATTTAAACAAGACAGGATTAAGTTGAGCTGTTTACCTTCCTAATGCTGCTCACTATAGCATAATAAATGATGGGGCCATAAGCCAAGGAAGGCGACTGGAAGAATGTTTTGTTTAGACTACTACAATAGCCAATTCAACATCATGATAGGAATGCAGTGTGTTAGGAGTGATCTGAACTAGCAGAGCTACCATAAGAGCAATGAGTTACTGAAATGTCTGAAGATACTGAATTTATGCTTTGGATTTCCCCAAACACCCCTATGGTATTTAAAGATTTTGGAAGTGGATGTTAGGTGTTATTTTGTAAAGGGGAGAGAGAGGGGAAAAGACTATCTTTGTCTCTATTTTACTCTGGGTTTGTTTTTTTTCTACACTTGTTCTGCATGGGTATGTACTTCATACTGTTTCCAGTTTTACCACTAGCTAAGTGCTTTTTGAGAAGTCACTTCATTCTCCATACCACTGTTTTTCTTTCTGTAAAACAGCAACAGTGTTCTTTCTCTCTGGAGCCTCCAGCTCTCTAAAACCTCTAGAGAGCTTTCATTATATTTTTTTTTTTATTGGCAGCAGGACCAGCAACTTCAGAACTGCACAGAGAACAAAGCAAATTAAGTCTATGAAAACACTCGTACCCAATTCAGTGAGAAACAATCTCCAAGAAGCATTTTTCTGCAGGCCTAAGGAGGCTTGTGACTTGAGGTGGGGGGGTAGGATAAGAAAAGAAAAAGTACTATCGTGCTGCACAGAGCAGTGTACCCATTCTCCCAGAACTTCCTACCTTTTTATCTTGTCAGAAGGTGGCTTTCATACTCTTTTCCAGCTCTTTGTTGCTCCTTTGAAATTATTAACAACTGTTGGCAGAACTGAATTTTGTTCCTGTTTCTGATACTCTGGTATTCAGCTGTGCCTTTTCCTACCTTTAGCTCCTACTCAGAAAGCAGGAATGTGGGAAAACAATAAAATCATGTAAATTAAGTGAGATTTTATATCATTCTGCATGTTAAAAATTGTATTTGGTCGTAGCTTGTAAAAACCCATATCCTAGTTCAAACAACCTGTGTCCAAAAGAAGACTAGGGTGAGGCAATTGCTTCTGAAATATTGAGGCATTTTGCAGATTTACCAAGAGAAAGTATGAGGAAGGATTTTGTTCTCTCAGTTTTTGCTACTGACTGCTATTAAGTATAAACTTCTCCAAAGTTGTCTTTATACCTGTATGTGTTGATCACTATCTTCACTAATCTAGGTTTAAATCAAATTAATATAAAAAGATTGCTAATGTACAAAGAGGAATTTTGAAGGCCAAAGTAGTTCAGGTGTAACTATTATCTCTTTACTAGGATATCAGTGGGCATCTCAGCCAAATATACTGAGGTGTTTTTTTCGGGGAAGAAAATATCAGAAGTACTTAAGACTTTCAAGGAGAATAAGATTCTGAAGAAAATAAAGTCCAGGTCTTTAAAAATATTTGGTAATTTACATTAATTTCTCTAAGAATGTGGGCTTGATTTTGAAACTGAGAGATAAGGACAATAAAAAGTTTTATTTGTGATGTCGGAGTCTTTCTTTGAACTTTTTTTTGGGGTCACAGCAGAGTCGTAGAAGAGAAAAACAGCAAATTCACAAATCTCTAATGAAAAATTCACAGTGTAAATAAAATGTACTAATGAGCTCTCATTGCATATTCTTACTGGTGATAATGCAGAAGAGACCAGTTGTAATTTTACTTCTTGCTTAATTTAGGATTTCTTGTAAAGCTCATTTTCAATCCTACCTAAAAATGGAAAATAAAATAGTTATTGTGGTTAAAGATCTACTTAGAGGTTAAAAAGTTATTTCAACGGTATTTAGGGATTTTGGTAAGTTTTTCTCATGTCTCGCTTTTTCACCGCAGATTTAACCAATTTACCCCTTTTCCATTTCCCAGACTAAAACCCAACCAACCAAAAAAAAAATTGTACCTCAGTTGTTTATTGCACTAAAAACCAGCTTTAAACTGATTACTACCATGTAGCCCACTACCTAATATAGACATGTTAGCATTTTTAAGTAACATAAAATTATAATAATTTTTCTTATGACTGTTATTTATATCCACGGAAACAATGGAGCTATAAGGAGTTTCACCCTTGTCTGAAAGCTGATGTGCCATTTTCTGTCTTTGTGAGGTTATGTGAGTTGATAGGTGTCTGAGGAGGTCATAGCAATGACATATTGGATCTGCATTTTTATAGTGCCTTAAATGTTTAAAAAATGAAACAAATTTTCATGTTTGGAAGTTTATTTGTTTGTTTAAATTCTGCTGTGATCTCTCGGTTGTGGACAAATTCTAAGCTTCCTTTTTTGTTTTGCTATTAGAAGACTTTCTGTACAGTAGTAATTGTCATCCACCTTCACAAAACGGTCCAGTGTTTTTCTTCTATATTCATGACATTCTTCTACCAGAAAAGCTCTGACATTTCATACAAAGCTGGGCTAATAAGCAGCTTTTGAAGTTATTAGACAAAGCAGAATCACTGCAAGAGCTGAACAATTTGAAGTGGTGAATCAAATCAGCTTTCTCTGGGTCCTTTGAAATGAACAAGCAGAGTGTTTCAGCAGGTCTCCTAAGGAGCTTTGTGTCTTTGTCATAAGGATTGATCTGTATCATCTCTGCCTTTTGGGTTTCTTTTCTAAGATGCATTGTTTGAAGTGCTTTTAAATCATGTTTAGTATTCTAATAAAGGATACTCCTATTGGGTTCAGGCTCTGTTGTGCTGCTCTACAAACCCGTTGGAGCAGTGGGAGTCATTGGAAAGAAGAGCTCACAGTTTAAATAGGTAAGAATAAGGTAGAAGTAAAAAAAAGGTATCTACGTGGGGACAGTAATTTGGTCCATCTCCAGCAGACACAGCTGGGAATACAACTCAGGCCAGTAGTTGTTCTGACACAGGGCCATGTGTTTCTGGATAATAAGGATCTGAAGTTAAGAAGGAACAACACAGTTCTGTGGTACAAGTCTAGAGTTAGTCCCTTAGTCTGAGTGAGCGTGTATGACTACTTGCATTCAAGCTATTCCTCTTTGTGTAGAGGCTGTAGTATTACATTAGGACTTTTTTTTTTCTTTTTTTTTTTTTCTTTTGCAACACTTCTATGACATAACAACATGTTCAAAGTGGTTCTTTTTTTCCTCTAGTGTTTAAGTACTTAAGGTTTCATAAGCTTAGCAAGTGGTAGATTAGCTTGTATTTAATTCTAATATCGATGTTATTTTGAAAACCAAAGATCAGATAGTGCTTTCGAACTTCACATAAAACTCTGATAACAATATCGTTTCCCTTCTTTTTATTTCTGAAAAGTGTCATATTTAAATACAATATGTGATTTTTTTTTAAATTAAAAAGCAAAAAGTTCAATTGGTGAAGGCTTGATGCTTTCTCAAAGCCTGAAGTCATGTTATGTTTTTCTATTCTAAAATTATTGTACTAGTCATTTAACCTTTTGGTGTCTGTTAAAAGGACTCAGCCAACACCATTTATTTGTGGAAGTACTAAGGAGCCTCCCCATGTAGGTTAGATTAATGTCTTTGCTACTTTGAGGGGTCTTGTGAGACTTGGGGATGGTCCTGTGCAGGGCTAAGGGTTGGACTCTGATCCTTACAGGTCCCTTCCAACTCAGCAAGTTCTGTGATTCTGTGAAAGGCCCCTCAAAGTAGCAAAGACATTAATTTAAATTTGGTTACTTGTGTAGCACTTGTATGTAATGCAAAGAAAACATTACAGCCCTATTTTTCTTAGCTAGTGGATTAATATCACTTAGGAATACTTCATCCTAGAATAGTCTCTCCCCATGGGCTGCAGCTGAACTGAAATAGGCTGGGACTGCTTCAGCTTGGAATGGCAACTTTGCCCACTGAAGAATTTAAAACACATGAGACAAGTTGCACCATTTAACCGAGAGCTGGAATCTGGGCCAAAGTGTGCAGAAGGAGTTTTCACACTGTGAAAGGTCTCTAAATTGGGACATGGCAATTGGTAGTGTTCATTTACGTCCTGCTAGCCAGCACACTGGTGTGGACTCATCAGAGATCAAGCATACAGCAATCCACAGTCTTACTTGCAAGAGCAGAAGTATTTTAACTCCAAAAGAAAGTGCAAATATTGTGGAAGATCTTTACACAAATTCAATGATTGAAAGTTTGCAACCTAAGGTAGGAACCCAGTCCGAATAGCATTTCAAACTGTGATCCTGCTCTTGGTTCATGCTCTGTTGAAAGTCGAACACAAATAGAGATTTTCAGAAGGCAGAAAATGGACCAGAGAAGGCATTGTTCAGGAGACAGTTCCAAACAAAAGCAGGCATGGCTTATAGAGAAGACAAACATATTTGCGTTTCAGTTAATTGTTTCTTGGGTAAAAGTATGTGTTTCTTATGGTCAAAATCTAGAAGACCTGGAAGTTTTTGCTATTTAAGTGCCAGTTCCTGAGGATGACTGTAAGCTGCTAGAACTTGCTCATCTAACTTTGGAGAAATGGTCTCTATGTTCTCATAAATCCATGCAGTTTGTTCATCTTGTACATCTTATTCCCTTTTTTTTTTTCATTATCATGTGGTTTTCTCATTTACCACCCATGACTCTCACAATTCAACAGTATTTAGTGTGTGACATAAATATAAATAATATGTAGAATTTTTAGTTCATTCCTGTTTCTACTGCAGCTGCATCTGGTTCTATGCAGTACTTACATACTTTTGATATGGTATCCAAATCACAGCTGTGACAACTACAATGTTGCAGAAGTGTAAAACATCTTTACCCCTTTTAGTTAAAGTCTTCAGTTTGTCTTATTCTTGCTTGTCTTCTGGTTTCAAACTTCAGCTTGCTGAAGAGAACTTTCATTTCAAATGAAAGAGGACCTTCCTGGTTATGCATTTGACTGCAAAAGCTGTGGGGTTTGTGGGAAGAATTTTATAAACCTGCATGGAAACATGAGAGTTGGCAGCTCTGATTACAGGCAGAAAGTATTTCTGAAAGGCTCCCTGAAGTAAAGAACCAAATGCTGATGAGCTGTGTCTCCACTCCCTCTACTTTTCTTGTGCTTTTCTGAAACTGTCTAGACACTTACTGGAAGAAACTTCCATGGGACAAATAAACTATAGGTTCAGTGAATTATGGCGGAAAATTAATTTGGAATTCACCAATAAAAATACTAGTATATTTCTATGAGAAATATGGCTATAAGAGTTAGGAATTTAATTAGTAAATCATAACATTACCATGTGGTCTGCATCAATCCAACCAATGTAGCACAAATCTGAAAGCCTCTTGTTCATTTGTTTCTAAATTATAAGTTGAGTGTTAGTAAGCATCATTGTGAAAGTAATTGTTACAGAATTAAGAAAATCAGTAATGGTTTATGCTACTCACAGGATAAAAGGCTGCATTTGCTGAATCAATTACTGTATGACATTTGCAACTCTCCAGTGTGAAAGTATTTTAAAGAACAAGTGCTTAATACAAAAAAAGTGTCGATGTCCAATTACCATATTTACTTCATTAACAGTAAGAGAGCTGGAAAGTCACATAAGCTAGAGCTCATTTCTGTATTCATGGGGATATTTTCATTGATTCCCAAAATCAGTTGGATAATAAAAAGCAAAATTCTCCATGCTACCATAAGGGATGACCTGGATTTATCATTATTTCTTTTTGGGCCTGTTTCCTTTCACATCAGCCATGAACATGGACACTGCACCTTTTAGTCCCTTCTTTTATTTCCTTCCTACCTACTGGTCCAGACCCCAGAACTTAACTGTTTGGTTGCTTTTTATACCATCCACTCACATTTTTCTTTGCCATGGTGGTTCTTTGGTTTAATGCTTTTATATATCAACTAGAAATTGATTCATTGTTGATTTCAAATAACTTTTCTTTTACAGTGTGATATGCCCCTTGACATGTGAGAAGGTCAGAATGCATTGCAGGAAAAAAGGTGTTTTGTGGAATAAATGGGAAGGTATATCTAGGATGGGGTACAAATGCTGAAAACTGTAAGTCTTCATGAATATGCAATCTCATGAAGCACCTGAAATTACACCAAATATTGCCAAATGGGAGAACACAATTAATGCTTTTTTTTGTTTGTCCTGGTGTAAGAATGATGCAAAAATGATTTGATATTGCTCTGGTGAAAAAAAAAAAAAGAGGAGAAACTAGTGTAACATGACTCCTTCCAGCTAGTGGAGTCAGGGGATAGCAAATTATGTTTCTGTATGATATTATGTAATTTGTACCTTTGAAATTTCCATTAAAATCCAGCTGCATTATCAGTTTGCCATGAACATTGTAGCCTTTCTACCTTAGTCATGCTTAGTGGTATACCAGAACTTTCGGAGATAGATTTTTGCTTGACACTTTCTATGCCTGACATCAACCACAATGTCCAGTCTTCAGAAATATTAAGCAAATTCTGCTCAGCTGTTTTGAAGGCAAAAGTTGAGGCAAAGATATGGACTTCACGTACTCCAAATGACACCTCTGTGCTTTTGTAACTCACACAGCTGCTCTTATAAATCTTCAAGTAGGATCATTTCATCGTTCTCAAACTGGAGTTTTGAAAAACAAGCTGAAATTTAGAAATATGGGTTTTATTTCAAAAGCTGACATTTGCAAGTGCACAATAGAATGTCCTTTTTTTTTTTTTTTTCCTTTTGCTGGTTAACAAAATAATTTAAGGTCTTACGCATCAACAAATATTGTATTAACTAAGACCATCTGAGGTACAGAGGCAAATTCAAGTAGAGATGTCTCAAGACTTTAATTCAACATTCTTAAAGCGTGTGCTTTAACTTAGGGTATGCTAATTGAACATGCGTTATTCAAAGGACAGTTTATTTTAAAAATCACATGCTTCATTTTATAATTTTTTTTTTAAACCAAAAATCTTTTTCCAGTGTTAGAACTCAGGAAAACAAGATATGATGAAAGGAATTAACACTGTGACACTGAAGCACAGTGTACATATTCAGAAATAAAAGAGCTTATCATAATAAAATTCCTCAATGAATTAGGATGAACACATATGTGCCAGGATGTTTAAAGAGAATTCTACAAGGCTATTTTAGAAATTTATTGATATAGTTTTTCAGAGTGCATATATGCAAAAATATTTTCAGTTGAAATGAATTAGATAACTATATGGAGCAAGTGACCTGTTCTGCACTTTCATTTTTTTTCTCTATGTGGTCACATGGAGTTTAATTGGTGTATCTGCTTCTGTGTGTAGCCCTATTGTTTTTCTTAGTAGTGTGTATCTTATCAGTATCAGAAAAAGAAAATCTTGCTAAAACTACAAAAACCAGAAAAGACCCCAAGTATATACTTCACCAAAAAAAAAAAAAGGCATCTCATCTTTCATTACAGATAAAATTTACGTTGTTCTTGTGTCCTCAGTTTTTATTTCTCAAATGGTTTAGGAGCACAAAGATATTTTGTATAGTCTTGTATTTCTTAAAAGTTAGAGAACACAACGTTTAACATGTTTTTGACAAGACCGAGCCAACAGGTGAAAACCCTGGAATCAGGATTGTCTATCAGTAAAGGTTTCTGCCATCCACCACTATATATATTTTTATATATCCAATTTCCCTTAAAAAATCTGAACCTTAGCTGCTTTTAGATACTTCCAAAAATAGCATGAAGTTTTGTAATATGAATTCTCCTCCTTTCCATAAAGGATTGAGGCACTATAATATTTGGAATTCCCATTGAGTCCATGGTTTGACACTTTGCTTGACTTTCATGTTTTGTTTCAGAACAGTAAGGTTAAAAAACTGAAGCCAAGACCAGTAATAGCATCTCTTCAGATCTCTATTCAAATTGATTGCATTTTAGATTATTTTTCTTTCATAAATATGTTTCACAATAATTTTACTTTCTTATCTGCTGTGGCACTCTGTAAGCATGCCCATGACACATGCCAGTCTTCTGCTGGGGAAAAAATTAAAATCCAAGGTAGATCAGGTGTTGTATAAGGAGTGTATTTTTTCCTTTTAAGTTTACCACTATCACTAGGAAAGACAATATCATTATGGAGAAGCTGCAGGGAAAGCTGACACCAAGAAAGCATTGATCACTCTTAGGTTTGGGAATACTCTGGGTAAAAAAGGATATTAGTTAGTTGTTTAATGAGAAAACAAGCAGCAGTGAGCCTGGCTAAAGTGATAGTTACAGTTCCCAAAAAAATATAAGAGGTACGCTCAAAAAAATCCAAGCCCAGAGTTCATCCAGGGCTGGGTCTGAATGGGACTGGGAGGGTCGGGAGTTGGAGCTTTCACCAGACCCAAGGAAGGCAGCCTTGGCTGAGTTCATCTGTTATGGATGGCACATTGCTGCAGAGCCACTTTGTGGCTTTTAACAGCTCCAAAACCACCTCATCACTTGAAGGTGCAGTTTACCTTCACTCTGCCTGACAAGATGATGAGAGATTCTTCTTATATGAGAGCATTTGTCACTTTTATCAAATTTGGAAAGACAAGCACCAATATCACCTTGAGGAAAATGTAACTCAGCTGACATCCCATGCATATGTGTACACTGCATGCTGAACACAGCCTGATTTCATGTGATATATGTAAGTATACTCTATTTTGCCTTCTTCTATTTCCATGGTACTCTCTCAGAGGTGGATCTTGACTGATTAAAAGCATTGTGCAATTTCTTCTGAGTTCCTGTTTTAAATAAGCAATGAAGGCAAATTCTGTGTGTGGTGGTGTACAACTTCTTCTGAACGATGCCTAGTTAAGCAGTTAACTGGAGAATTCTCTGACATGTTGTTCAGGTTAGTTAAAAAAACCCCAATGAAATAACAACCCTGAATGTCAACCAGTGCGTTTTGTGATGTATTAGGGTGTGGTTTGTATTCTCACTATCAGCAAGCCAGCCTTGATTCAAAGCACTATAATTAAATATCAGTGTTTTATCTTTCCTTGTAAGCACATCGTAACAGCTGTACCCATGGCATCTACTACTTCTTTGGTATATCCCAGTACAGATCATGGTGCTTTTATGCTAAATATGATTTGGAGTACATGAAAGCTGAACCAACCAGTGCCAATAGCCCACCTTTCACTGGTGTAACAGAACCTAATCCTTAATCCATTGCACTCCTGCTTAAAATTCCCTAGAAAAAGTGATGCAGAATTCACTCACTAAAGAAAAAAAATGGAATGTAGAGCATAGGCCCAACTCAAAACTGGGCTCCTGCTGAACACTGAAGTTAAAGTGCAATGTTTGCTTCATTTTCTGTTGCTAATTTTATTTGAAATGCTTTTGCCAGTTTTATTCTTTTTCTTCTGTATTGGAGGGGTAATTTATGTGCCATTCAAATTTTCCCTTTTTTTTTATGCTACCACCACTTTTTTTTCTGCTTTGGGGTTTTACCTCAAAATCTGTACTAATAGAGATGTGCTGATCACTTCTAACCCTTGCTGGAAGAAACTGCGGTTGGCATGTGCTTGATACCTGCCTGATACCCCTCTCAGCCTGAACAAGAAAGAGCCGAACAGTTACTGGGGTTTGTGGGTTAAAACTCTCACAAGGAAAACCATGGCTGTGTTGCTGGTTTTAAAGGGCATAAACTCTTTCTCACATTTCCCTTCCTCTGACTCCTGCAGACTGAGTGTATATGTCAAATGCTGCTCTTGGCCTCATGTCTGAGAAATCTGCTGCTTCTGACGTATTTTCCTAAGAGAGTTAGAACTGTTAGTGCTTGTCCTTTGGCAGCCTATGATCAGAATATTTTAATTGCCTCCTAACAGCTTTGAAACGTGACTGACTAGAAAAGCCCCTTGTCTTTGCTTGGCCTCCTTCTTCTGGAAGACACTCTGAGTATTTTTGAGGTGCATTGGAAGTCCCCAACACTTCAAAGCTCCATATTTTGCTCATTGCTAAGGGCTATACAAAGATGAATTTGTGTATGGAAATTCCTATTTGGAGATGCTGTTGAGAATTTAAAAATAAAAGAATTCTGCTCTTCTTTAATACTGCTGTGTTAGTTTTAGTCTGGGCAGGGACGTAGTGCAGAGTAAGCCACAGTTTGAATTTATACAGCACAAGCAACCCTGTCAGAATTTACTGTCTGGATATTTATAGCAAGTGATTATACAAATTGAACTACTACAACCATTCAGAAACTGGAAATTTTTACTTGATGGGAGAAAAACAACTGAGTATTTAGAATGTCTGTGTCAATTCTCATCCTTGCCTAGTAAACCTGATTTTGAAAGTCACCATCAACATTGCTGTTTACCTCCTCTAGCTGCATGTCAAGCAATTCTGACAGGAGAATTCATTATAATTGGCACTCAGTTTATTAGTTTACAGCTTTTTTAGGCATTAAGTTTTCACTTAATAAGGTTGTTATGAGAAAGTTCTATGGTAGAGGAGGCTGCTTTGTCTTCTAGGAAAGATTTCAAAAGCTACAGGCTGCACCAGGGGTGGAAAGGTCTTTATTACACTGCTGCTGTCTAGCCAAACTTAAAAATGAGACATATTTGCTCACAGACTGGAGTTTATCAGGCAGAAAGAGTAATTACATTTGAGTTGTGTCAGCCAACTACCTTAAAATGAAGAGAAGTCAATGTATGTTGCTCCAAGGAAAAAGAAGGAAATGATTAGTTATAATTACACTCAGTGTCCAAGAGAATTTCTTCACACCCCTCCAATCTGTTGCAAAGGGAAGGAAAAAACCTAAACAAAGTACCTTTAAATCTTCTCTTAATGTCTAAAATTTCTTGAGTTCATGTTTTCCTATGGAAGCTAGAAGAAACCAGGTACTACTGAACTATAATATTCTAAGGATTGATGGAGGAACTGTTTGGTAGATGAGGAATTAATTGTATTGTTGCATCCAGATCATCAACAGTCCAGTCTTGATGGACGTCACTGTCACGTGCTGTCCCTCAGATATCTCTTGGAATCAATGCTAATTAATATCTTCATCAATGACATAGACAAAGGGATTGAGTGCCCCTCAGCAAGTTTACACCAAGCTGAGTGGTGCTGTTGACACACATGAAGAATGGGATGGCATCCAGAGGGACATGGAAATGCTCAAGAAGTGGGTCCATGAGGATCTCATGAATTTTGTCAAGACCAAGTGCAAGGTGCTGCACCTGAGTCGGGGCAATCCCCAATATCAACACAGGCTGGGGAATGAAGGGATTGAAAGAAGCCCTGTAGGGAAGGACTTAGGGATGCTCATACATGAGAGGCTGAATATGACCCAGCAACGAGCACTTGTGGGTCAGAAAGCCAATTGTATCCTGGGCTGCATCCACAGCAGCATGGTCAGAAAGGTGAGGGAGGTGATTCTGTCCCTCTACTCTGTGCTGGTGAGACCCCACCTGGAGTGCTGCATCCAGCTCTGGGGTCCCCAGCACAGGATGGTCATGGACCTGTTGAAGTGGTCGAGAAGGCGCAGGGCCACAGAAATGATCAGAGGGCTGGAGCACCTCTCCTGTGAAGACGGGAAGGGAGAGCTGGGGTTGCTCAGCCTGGAGGAGAGAAGGCTCTGGTGAGACCTTCTTGTGGCTTACTTAAGGGGGGCTTATAAGAAAAATGGGGAGAACTGTTTAGCAGGGTCTGTTGTGATAGGATAAAGGGTAATGGTTTTAAACTAAAAGCTTAAGACTCTTGTAAGGATATAAAGATGGAAGAAATTTTTTATGACAAGTGTGGTGAAACACTGGCACATATTGCCTGGAGGGGTGGTAGGTGTCCTGTCCCTGGAAACATTCATAGTTAGGCTGGACAGGGCTCTGGACAACATAATCTAGTTAAAGATGCCCCTGCACATAGCAGAGGGGTTGCACTAGAGGTTTTCTAAAGGTCCCTTCCAACCCAAACCATGTGATTCTGTGGGCTCTCAGTAACTGAGTGCAACCAATGAGGCTCAGTTAAAAATACACTTACAATAAAGGTGCTGATTTTGTTTTAGTTTAGAAACTGTCTAGCAATAGGAGATCAGAAAAGATTTGCATTGAAACCTTGGCTTACAGCTAATCTGGAAGTACCAGTGTGAATCATTTGCCGAATGTCACACAACACCAAAAAAAATGGTCCTTTGCTTGAGAAAATAAAAGATAAGATTATTTTACTGTTAAAATTTAAAGGTGAAGCTGGCAAAGATGGCTGTCATCAAAGTTATCTAATACATTCCTTTATGATAGTGGATGATAGTTTAAGGGGTTTTTTATGTTAGTGTATAACTTGAAAAACTTGGATCAGAATTCCCTGTATCTACAATGAGCCTTAAGCTGATTTTTTGGGGAAAGTTTCAGCAGGCAAAGAACAAATGTAGGGTAAAACATAGTGTACACAAGGGTAAAGAAATCTTACAACCATCTTTTTGGAAAGCTGGAGAGCCTGTGGTCAGGAATCTGCTTAAATCTGGCTGTATCACAAGCCTCTGAAAATTTCCTACTGCATAGTCTCTTCGGGAGCTTGGCAGCAACAGTCCCCAGAGACTCCATCTGTGCTGGCCATACTCTAGAGCCCAGGGCATCTGGGCTGAATAGGATTTTTCTTTATGTTTGACTTCCAAATTTCCCTGTGGCTCCTGTGGTTTATCTGTTCCCCCTTCCTAGCATCTTTGTGGCTCTATTTTGTCAGTGCTGGACCAAGCAGCATTGATGATAAGGAAGGCAGACAAGACTAGTTTGCATCAGTGAAGCTGGATATTCATGGCACTTTGGATATCAAGTTTTACTTACTGTGATACAGGGTATAGAGGTCTGGAGCTTTTTGGAGGAAAAAGCATCAGGATTTGGAAATGATCCAAATGTGGGATTTGGAGGGAAGAAGAAAGAAAAAGGAAAAAAAGCAACCTCAAAGATTTAAGACAAAAGTGAATTTTAAAGTGACTTTGTGACAAGAGTGAAGAGGATGGGCTGGATTAATTTTTTGTTGAGTTTGAAGGTGTGGTGTCACAACAGAGGAAATGGGTGGAAGAGCACAACTGAAAGGGGACAATTAGAGCATGAAAGAAGGAACAGATTTTTAAGTCATTGATGTTTATAATGGCCAGTCTTCGCGAGCGAAGATCCGGGGAAGGTCTTTACACCTTCCAGCCTGCGCATTGGATTTTTTAGGTGAGACACAGTGTGCGCGGAACTGAGCCCACCCTTTAATCCTAAGGTTCATCTGCCGGGGCCAAGCGAGCTTGGACGGTGGCAGCGAGGTCCTCAGGACGTAGGTGGGTTGCCTTTAAGGGCTAACGAGCCCCACCTGCCCGGGAGTGGCCCTGAGCGGGAATCGAACCCGGGTCTCCGCGGTGATAGCGCGGCGCCTTTACCACTAGACCACCAGGGGCTCCGATTGATGTTTATAAGGTGAAGGTAAAGACACTCTCCTCAGTTATTGTTGGCCTTTCAGCCCTAGAGACAAGGTACTATATTGAGCCCCACATTAAAGAGATTTCTGTACTTTGTACAAATGCTTGACTGGATAAAACAAGAAGCTTGCAGACCTGTGGGACTCTTTGTAAAAAACTGTGTACCTTTTACTTCCACAACACGGATTTAAAGGGAAACTGAAGAGGTAGTTGGAAGAGACACCTATTGGGGTAACGGAGAAGGCAAACAAACCACAGGAAGCTCAGAAAATGCCCTAAATGGCTTCTGCTTGGAGGCTGAGAGATTGTAGTGGCTGAGGTGGACTCTTGAGCTGAAATAGTATCTCCATTCATATGATCATCTTCAGATGTTACAGACAACATTTTTTGGAGCCCAGGATGCTTTTGTACTTGCATGGCATTAATGTTCAGGGGTTTTAGGAAGGAAGGGAGAAGACCATTTTAAAGTTTCCCAAGCTCCAGACAGAGCTCAGCTGAGATATTTAACAGGATTTAAAGGTCTTCCAGGGAGCTGTTTGCTGACCCCTGGGTTACTCTCCTGTACAGTCTGTCATGTCTATTGCACACTTACATTTATTGAGTGTAACTGTTTGGATTACTTGTTTATTCCTCTATATAACCTTCCATATAGCATATAAATCACTCTGTGTCATATTGTCTTGACTCATGCCCCCAAAGTAACATGAACTCTTTAATGTTATAAGGTAAATTTTCTTTCTGAAAATTAAAGTATTTTTCCAGGAGTCTCATATGTTCACAACAACCAAAAAAAAAAAAAAAAAAAAATCCCTGTGTTGTTTAGAAATTATTAGTTGTAATAAATTGTGGAAAAATGGCACAATTTTCAGATCTGTTGATTAAAAATTTTGACTGTTGTAATTTGATGTTAGATGGAAATACTGATAGTTTAGGATATAAATTGTATTTATGTTTCTTGTAACAGTATCTCACTTTTAAATAATTTTTATCTTTATACTTTCTCACTATGTTTTTGCCTCTTGGCAATGTGGTGTGGGGGAGGAAGAAATCAACTGCAGGACAAGCTGCCTCTTTCCTTGTAAGGAAAAAGGCAGGGAGACAGGCAAAGAATTGACCTGGTACTACATATTGTGAATGATGGCACAGGGAAGAAGCTGTTGCAATAGTTAACTGAGTAAAATGCACGTGAAGTTCAGTCACAAGCAGCTTTCTAGTGCTCCTATTTTCAATGAAGCTTTTGCTTTCTAGGATGTAAAATGTCAAAAGGTGTCCTGAGCAGGGACTCTCACCATTTTTGATCACTCTGAGTAGAATAACTGACATAAAAAATGCTTTCCTAATAGTTACCGTAATTCTGGCCAAAAATCAATTAGCCTTATCAGAGATTCAGGTGGAACGTTTCACTCATGACTACAACAGGTGTTCTGTACACTAGTTACCTCCAAAAATTCAACCTCCAAAAATTTTGCCTAAGGATAAAGCATAATTTAATGAGACTAATGGTAACTTAATTAAAATATATGTAGAATACTTAAGAAAGGAATAACAGAAAGGAAATATGGAATTCTGTTCAGGTCTTGAAAATTATTCAGTCCGAAGAAAAAAAATTTACAAGTTTTCATATCTCTTTCTAAATTACTGATTTTCTTATGTCATTTGTAAAATTAAAATTGCTTCCAGTTTTAACTAACCTCTCAACTGTTTGCGTACATACCTGTACTTTAGAATGCTGTTTGATCGGGAATTGTTATGACTGATTCTGGAATTGTTGCAAAGGCAGAAATTAGAAGGCACGTGTTCAATTAAACTTCTGTTCATTTCTCTGAACTGAAATTTAAAACAGAAGATATCCCAAGAAAATGTTTGACCCTGGATTCTTTTTGCCTGTAAACTACAGATGAGCCAGAACTCACAGTGACTAGTCTGACAAAACATTCACAAGGGAGTTAGTTATTTTCTCCACTTTCACTTATTTCGATTATGTCCCAGAAATTAATTCCTGAGAGGTAACAGTTCATGTAATTTTATTCAAAATATGAAAACTAGTGCAATTTTCAGTCCCGCAGTGTAAGCACAATAAGGATTTTGTAGCTTTTACTTATTTAAAAGCTAATTAAGTATATACACGTGTTTTAAAGATAATCCATTAGCTAAACTCTCTGAGCAAAGACTTTACTAGACAACAATTCCTTGACCCTTCTCCAACCCCCTCTTTTTTTCTCCACAGAAGATGATTTTATTTACTGCTAGATTCTTATTTACACTGCTGCATTCCCCAGCTCAGCTGAAGGCACTGATGGGAGGTAAGTGCAGTCACCTGAGCTCAGGATGTACCCTGGGAGAAGCACTTCATTTTTTTCCCCTCCTCCTGCAGGGGAAGAAGAACATGGTGTAACCTTTTTCTTCACCCATCGGATTTTTCTCCCTGGTATGTAATTTATATTTATAATTACCTTTGATAACTCAGTACATTTAATAAGATTGTGTAAGAGCATACTCCTTCCTCCTCAAATATTTTTCAGGGGTTTTTTTATTGTTGTTTTTCTTATATTTCTGAAAAATTGTGTTTAATTCTTCAATCCCTTGGCCTTTTCAGTCTGTATTTGTTTTTGTGAGTAATGTATAAAAAGGAAATAGAAGTTTTACTGAGTATAAAATGGTCTCTCCAAGTCTCGTTAAATTGTTGCTTTTGAAGGAAAAAAAAGATCTCTTTGCACTTTATGCAATTTAGATGATTTTACTGCTGACTTGTTAAAAAGTGCCCTTGAAATTATACACAGGAAAGATTTCTGGATGGCAGAAAGTGAAGGGATAATGTTCTGTGCTCTAAACAATGGTAAACTTCTGCTAGAACCTGAGAATTTAGAAGAATACAGGATTAGAATGGACTTCATTTTTGGTGGTATTGCCAGATGGGGTAGGAAAATCCTACTTTTTAATTGAAAAGGAGAGAAAAGGGGCTATGTAGCCTAAGAGAGAGAGGAATAGTATTACACAAGCAAATTTAGAGTGAATTTTCTTGCAAAATAAAGTGACCTTTCTTGTGGTTGCAATTAGAGCTGTGTATTTGTGTTGCATGAGGATGGAGGGGTTTATACCGGTACTGCTTCTGCATCTGATTTTCCCTCAGAAACACGGAAGTGTGTTGTATTAATTAATAGTCTAGGTGCTTTGAGGGCAAAAAATCAATTAGCCACTACAGTGCTGGTTTTCATGTATATTGGGGTGGGTTTTGTGCATGCAAATGGACGTATTCATATGTTTTTCATATGTCAGCTCTGGCCTTCTTCATCTAACAAATATGTTTCAAAATGTTGCTACGTTTCATGCAGTTGGAAAGAACAAAGCATTAAGAACAATAATTTCATGCTTTGTACAGTATAAACAAAAAACCCCAGAACTTTCCAGGCAAGGGAAGGGAGTGTGTCAAATTCATCTGTAAAAGTCACACAAAAGGACTTTGGTTGGAAAAGAAATGCAGAGTGGTTTCAATTAACATTTTGCTTCAGGTCATGCCATGTTCTTTCAATTAGGACTTTGGTGCAAGAAAGACTCTCTCTTTGTAAATGCCTTTACTCCTTTAAAGGGAAAGACTTGGTCATTTTCCAAAGATGGGGAATGGGATTACTTTCAACTGTCTTTAGTTTGGGGAAGTATGGATTGTGATTTTCCTTTAATTCTGAATATAATCAAGAAGAGTTGGGATCAAGCAAATTTAAGTGTCGTTCTTAAAACTCTTTGCTTTTCTTGCAGTTCAGCTCTCTTTCTTCAGAATAATTTTTCTTTGCAAAACTCTGACATAAATGATTTCCCTTGATGTTTTAATCACTGTTTTTCTTTGAGGTTCAGTGTATCTATTTAATAGTTTTTCTGCAGTGTTTTGCTAGAATGGAAATAGGCTTATGTTGTCATTCACTCTGTAAACATGTTGCTCCTTTCTCATTTTAATAACTCCTTTTTTAAACAATAATCTCTTTCCTCTGTCTCTGTGTGTGCCCTGCAATGGACCCCTTTTGTTTCTGACCTCCTAGTTCTGGTTGGAATGAAGTATTGAGGCAAACAGGAAGGGTTTTTTGAGGAAAGAGTTTCGTGCTAATTTCCCATTTGGTGTTCAAGGTATATCTGACTTCCAGCTGATACACACAGAATGAGTTCTGGAGTTTCCATCATGCCTGCTGAAACCAAAGCTAAATAAACAAGAAGGGTAAATTAGCATGTTTCTACATCTGCAGAAGATTTACAAAAGAACTGTAGAAATCTTATTTGTGAATGTTTCCTATGTCCTCTGCAAGGAGTTTTGCAAGCACTGTTAACAAAGCTGCCCCATGCTGCCAATCCTTGGGCATTGCCATCCATTGTTTTAAGTAGTAAGACCCATGTTTGGGGGAAAATAACATCTACATCAGGATAATGCTACATCAGTTCAGTCATGGGGTCATATAAATATCAGTCTAGGTCATTAATTGTGTACAGTCATGCCTTCCTTAGCACTGAGTATTGCACTAATAGAGTAGCACTGATTTACCAAAATTATACTATAAACTATACTATAACGGCAGTGTGGGGTATTTCTTTTTAAAACTACTTTTTTTTTTTTTTTTTTTTTGCAAACTGAGCCCTCAAAAGTTCAGACATTTGAAATTCAGAACTGCCCTTGCTATCTCATTTTGCCACTCTACCTATCAGTCCTACTCTCCTTATGAGGCAAAAATTATACAGAGAAAATTTGTTTGGGGTCCTCTAATCAGAAAGGATTGATGCCTTAGAGTTTTTGATTTCTTTAATTTTTGTAGATTTTAGAAGTAGTTTTGTAGTGAAGGTAGATTTTAATGTAGCAGTACTTTCCCACATGCTGTAGCCTAATGTTTACACATAGCCAAGCCAGCTGCCCCATTTCCTATCAATCCCTCTAACGTGTTTTCAAGGTAGAATGGTGGGAAAGCATCCTGAGGCCTGGACCAGGAGATGTCACATAGACACAATGATCTTCAAGCCTGGAACTTTGGAAGGCCTCCAAGGACTCAGTGTGATGAGAAGATGATGAGGATGATGAAAGAGGGCTCCCAATCTCCCCCAGACTCAATTCCCAAGGGGACGTGTCGAGGGGTGGACAAATTGGGCTTGGATAGACATCATTATAAAATCACAGAACCTGTGTTTGAATGCATACGTGGCAGTTTGTATTCCTGGGTCCTGGAGGCTTATTAAAGCTTCTGCTCTCCTTATCTTCTCTCCTGTACTGATTGACTTGGAGTTTTTTTCTCTGCAATCTTTTAGGCAACAGGATCGTAACATCTTTGTATAAAGACACATAGGTGATTGTAGATCTACTATTTACCAGCATCTGGTTTAATCCTTTAGACAGGGAAAATTATTTTTAGAAACTGTCTTTGAACTATTTTTTATTTTAGAAGGGGGGAGAGGGGACTTGGCACTCCTGAGTGCAGCACGCACAGCTGCTGCCCCAGCAGTGGTGTGAGTCCAACTCCTTCCTGTAGTTAGGGCCATCTCTTTTTTTCTGAGATGTCACCAGCATCTTTCTGTGGGATGTGGCAGGGGAAGTAATTGTTTTAGGCACATCACTCATTTCTAAGAAGGGTGCCTTTTACGCATCCTTTGGAAACAATTTCAAATACTTGATGAAAATAATGTTGGACATTCTCAGGCAAAGGTCAGAGGAAGTTTTAAGACTGAAAGATTTAGCCTAAATCTAGGACTGGGCTATGAGATCCGAAAATAAGTGAAAAAAGAAAAC